>NC_056743.1:1551955176-1552555176 GCF_019279795.1 Protopterus annectens
CCACACCCCTCCCAAAGACAGGCCTTACTGGATTAAGGGGGTGCCAGTGGATGCCATGGTTGTGGCGGTGGCCATCAAAAAAGAGATAGCTGAGCAAAGCTGTTCTGTCCATCCTCCTAATAGATAAACTAGGGCATTGGACAGATTTGGAAAGCAAGTTTACGCTTCAGTGACCTTTGATCTACTGTCTCTGAATTATTTGGCACACTTCACTAGATTACAGAGGGACTTGGTTAAAGAACTTTCCAAATCTCTTCCTAGGTCTGTGTCCATGGAAGAACATAAACAGTTATCTTCACAACTAGCCATCCTCCAGTCTATCTCTAATGAGTCCATGAGGTTGATCTCCCACACAGCTGAAGCCATGGCCTCAAGCTAAATGCCAAAAAGTGTATAATCATCCCCTTTGGCAAAAACAAAGTGCCCACAAATTACCACATAGGTGGTAATCCATTAAGTACGGAAGAAGTAATTAGGGACCTGGGGACCCAAGTTGATAGCAATCTCTCTTTTGACAACCACGTGGCCAAAGTGGTTAGAAAAACCTTCTATATAGCCCACCTAATCATGAAGGGATTCACATCTAGATCAAGGGAGGTCATTGTGCCTCTTTACTCATCCCTCATCAGGCCCATAATTGAATACATTGCCCCTTTCGGGATGTACCTTACCCGACACCTGCAGCAACTAGAAAGACCCCAAAAGTACCTCACCAAGAGGATCAAAGGGCTCAAACAGATGCCATATGCTGCCCGGTTAAAGAAACTCCAGCTCTACTCGGTTGCATACCGCCTGCTTAGAGGCGATCTGTGCCTGACATATAAAGCCATGTCCAACCCGGAATTAATGGACATGCTGCACCTCAGAAAATCCAAATCCCAATGAGATACGCGCTCGAGGGACTTGAACCTCAGCACTGAAATAAATAGGACATGCTGGAGGGACAGATTCATAACCCAGAGGCTCCCTTCACTCTGGAATAGAATCCCAGTCCAAGTTAGGCAGAGTCCCTCACTGACTCTCTTCAAGAGAAATCTTGACGAGTGGATGAGAGATTGTAGGTTTACCCCGGGTATCACTTCTGTGTCACTGCTAGACAAAGGCACAGTAAACTAACCTCGAAAAAGGGCATAGTAAAACATTTAAAATGGGTGGCGAAAGCCAAACACACTCTGGCTAGGCTTGCAAATGCCCTAGGGCAGATAGCCTAGTATGAACCTATGAACCTATTAAGTTGTCTATCTCGCCTTCATTCTTAATGGTTGGGTTCGGAGCCGATCCTCGGCTCCAACTCGGCCATCTTCAAAAGCTCGAGAGCTGCTTACTGGCTCGAGGCCACACCCTATCCCATGATGCCTGGTGCTAGATACCCAGATCTCATTTGCCGCTTCTGCTGCGAGGTTGTTCTACTGGCTTAGGTCGTATAAAACTTAATATTTACTCGTTTTTTTTCTGTCATAAAACTGATAGTTTTAGTGTAGAATTCCTTTTTTAGATAGAACTATTGTATTTTTAGTGTTTTTCTTATCTGAATTCCCTTTTTTCTCTTCAGAAACTCATTTTAATTAGAGTTTCCCCTCCCCCTTTTCTACCCCTTCCTTACCTCAAAAGGTTTCCTTTTAAGTTAGAGGACAACCTTTTCTGTCTCTCTCTCTTTCAAAAATAAATAAATAAATATTGTTTATAGTAACTGTTAGCTGGTTTAGTTATACTTAGCTATAGTCTTGGTAGTAATAGTTATACTTGATTGTGGTAACTATAGCCTTAACCTTTCTGTGTGTGTGTATTTTTCTTGGTTTCCTTTCAGGATGTCCAAGGATCCCAAGCCGTCCGGATTCAAGAAGTGTGACTCATGCTGTCAGAAGAGGTCTCTGACAGATGGGCACACTTCTTGTGTCTATTGTCTGGGCGCCGTGCACCTGCAGGACTCTTGCTCGATTTGCCACGCATTTAGTCCAAGAGTCCTGCAGGAGTGCAAAAGTAAGTTGATCCTGAGGGGTTTACTTAAGCCCCAAGATTCACCGGCTAAGGCTCAGCCCGTGAAATCTTCTAGGCCACCTAAACCTTCGGCTCCCAATTCTGAGCCGTCTCTGGGTGAAGTTGTACCATCTGTCTCGGTTCCGGTTGGAACCGATGTTCCTCCCTCCCAGTCGGCTCTGACACATTCCTCGGAGCCGTCTGGGAGTCGAAAAAGATCTAGGTCTCCTTCTCTGGAGTTGATTAGTTCGGCTCCGAGATCACATCTGCTCCAATCGGAGCATAGTCACCGCTCATCCCACTCTTCTCGGTCCTCGAGACTTTCAGACCATGACGTGGAAAGAGTCGTCAGTAGACTGTTAAAGTTGCAGGCCCTAGCAAAAATGTTGTCCAGCCCCCCCCCCCTTCATCAGGTGTCGGCTCCGCCCACGTCTGCAGATATTCTTCCTTCAACTCCTCCTTTGAGCTCGGAGCAGGAGTTCGTTGGGGTTCGAGTCGTGGAACCGTCGGCTGTGATACCTTTTCCTTCAGTTCCGTCATCGGCTCCGATCCCATCCATGGTACCATCCCTGGAGGGATCTGAGCGCTGGGACTCCCTTGTCGGCTCCGAGGGGGCGAGTGGCATCGGACCCTTGTCCGACCCCGTTCTCCCCCTCGGGGCTTCGGCTCAGGTGAGCTCGGCTCCCACATCAGCCTCGGAGCCATCCCCCTCGGTGCGGAGAGGAATTCCGATTTCTTCGGAACCAGAGCTCTCTCTGCATCCGAGCAGGGATACCTTTGAGGTGATGAGGAGTGTGCTGGCCCCGGAGTCAGCCCCACGATCGACCCCATCAGCTCCTCCCCCTATGGTGCCTGCGTCAGCCTCTGCCCCTCTTCCAGACCCCAAGCGTGGGGATCCAGTGCTCCAAGACACCCCTTTGGGTGTATCTTCCTCTTCCGAGGCCTCCCCTGATCATTCAGAGGAGCCATCTCGCAAGAGGAAATGCAAGAGGAAGCATAATGACTCCCTTGAGTCTGTCACCTCAGATACAGACTTGGAGGATTCAGAAGGGTCCCCTAGATCCCCCTCTGAAGATGTCTCCTTTTCAGACATCCTTGAGATGCTTAGGCAGAGGGGGAACTGGAATACCTTAGCCCCTTCTGAGGATGAGTCGGTATTCTTGGATGCGTTTGGCTCCCGACCTTCCACCTCGTGGGTGTTTCCGCCCTTCGACCCACTGATGTCTGTCGTGGCTCGAAGGGTGTGGTCGGCTCCAGATTCCGTGGAACCAACCCCTAGGAGACCTGCTAAATTCATAACGGCACCAGAGGACAAACAATTCTTGACTAAGGGTGTCCCCGTTGATGCTATGGTGGAAGCGGTGGCCACAAAAAAGGAGTTGGCTGAAATTTCTTCATCCGTTCATCCTCCTAATAAGGAGTCTAGGACGATAGACAGATATGGGAAGTGGATGTTCGCTTCAGCGACCTTCTCCATGAGGTCCCTGAATTATTTGTGCCACTTCACCTGTCTTCAGAGGGATCTCCTTAAAGAGCTTGGAGATACCCTCCAAGATCAATCAGCTGAGGGGGCCCAGGCTAAGATAGCTTCCCAGCTGGCGACTCTAAATTCAATTGTGAACTCCTCCATGAGGCTCATATCTTATGCGGCCGATGGTGCGCAGGCGTTGCCCGGAGGAGGCATGCTTGGATGCGGCTATGTAACTTTGCAGAACCTTTCAGAGCGTCTTTCTCCAATACCCCCTTTGATGGATCCGCTCTTTTTGGATCACAGGTGAAGGATACCCTTACCAGGTGTGAGCAGGAAGGCAAGACTCTCTCTGCCGTGGGAGTCCATTTTTCCACTCCTTCCAGACCCTATCCCAAGGGTCAGAAGAGTGGAAAGATGTGGTACCGGAAATCTCAGGGAGCTTTGCCGGACACACGTGGTGAATTCCCGTCCAGGGGCAGAGGAGGGAACAGTAACAGATGCCGCCCCCATGGCAGAGGGGGTCTGCAAAACCAGGGCAGCAGAGAATCCTTCTCTGACAAGCCCTTTCAGTATCCCTGAAGGGTTGCCCGACTGCCCACCTCTGGAGACAGTCGGGGGAAGATTATCACTGTACTCAAAAGCCTGGCAAGATATAACTCGAGACAAGTGGGTACAGTCCCTTATATCCGGAGGCTACAAAATTCCCTTTCTGCATCCTCCCTTACTGTCAAACAAGTCCCTTCCAGATGTTCCACCCAATCTAAGGGATCAAGCAGTCCGAGAAATTTCAAAACTGCTAAGAAAGAGAGTCATCCAGGAAGTCCCAGCAGACCAGCTAGGATCCGGAAATTACTCAAGGTTCTTTTTGGTACCAAAAAAGACAGGGGACTGGAGACCCATTCTGGATCTCAGCAGACTAAACAAGTCTGTTCGAAGAACCAAGTTTCAGATGGTCACGCTACAGTCCATTCTACCCTTTCTGGGTCAGGACAATTGGATGTGCTCTATAGATCTTCAGGATGCGTATTACCACATCAAAATGGACAAGCGCTCCAGAAGATTCCTCCGCTTCCGGCTGAGAGCCAGTCATTATCAGTTCAGAGCTCTGCCCTTTGGTCTCACCACAGCCCCCAGGGTGTTCACCAAATGTATGGCAGTAGTTACCACTCATCTCAGACGGTTAGGATTCCAAGTGTTTCCATATCTAGATGACTGGCTCCTCACTGCTTCCACCAGGCATCAACTTCTGCTAGCCAGAGACTACACTATCCAGACTTGCTCCAGGCTAGGTATCACAATAAATTTCAAAAAATCTGCATTGTCGCCCTGTCAGTCTATCACCTTTATAGGCGCAAATTTAAATACTAAAGACGTGTTGGCGAGCCTTCCACCAGACAGAATACTAGTGATTCGGCCACATGTGCAGGTTTTATTAGCATGCAACAGAATTCAAGCCAGGTTCGTCCTCCAATCTCTAGGTCTCATGGCAGCAGCGATTGTACTCGTTCCTCTAGCTCATTTTCACATGAGAATTCTCCAGTGGCTTCTTTTCACCCAATGGTCCTTCCAGCAGCTTCCTATGTCTCACATGATTATGATCACAGAAGCATGCAAAAAGCACCTTGCATGGTGGATGGTCTCCGCATCAGTGCCCCAAGGCAGACCTTTTGTCCCACCACCTCCAGTTGCTACGGTAACCACGGATGCCTCCCTGATCGGGTGGGGGGGGGCATTATCAGGGCAGGACAGTCCAGGGCATCTGGCAACCTCACGAGTACCATCTGCATATAAACGTCTTGGAGATGAGGGCCGTGCTTCTAGCGTTGCAAGCTCTTCAGGATTCTCTTCCTACCGGGACCATTGCAATTCAAACGGACAATATGTCGGTAGTATGGTACATCAACAAGCAGGGCGGAACCAGGTCCTATCCCCTATGTCGAGAGGCACTCAGGCTCTGGCAGTGGGTGATCTCTTCCCAACGGTTTCTGATCGCAGTGCACATCCCTGGGAGGTCCAACGTCATAGCAGACAGACTCAGCAGAGCAATTCTCATGCCTCACGAGTGGTCTCTGAATCAGGTAGTTGCAGACCAAATCTTCCGCAAATGGGGTCAACCTTGCTGCGACCTTTTTGCCACTCCCTTCAACAGCAAGTGCAGCAATTTCTTCTCTCTCCTTCCACTTCCCGGACATTCCCCCAGAGACGCTCTAGTCCACGATTGGCCTCAGGGACTTCTTTATGCATTCCCTCTGTTTCCCCTAATTCCCAAGCTAATACAGAAAGCTACCGCATTGGGTTGCAAAATGATCCTCATTGCTCCTTACTGGCCTCGACAGATATGGTTCCCGTTCCTGCATCATCATCTTCTCGAGCAGCCTTGGACTCTGGGCCTAGTTCCAGACCTCCTGATCCATCAATCGGGCGGACTTCATCAATCCCTGCAATCTCTCCAGCTCACTGCTTGGTTGCTCCACTTCTGACATTAGCCAGGCTTCCTGATATCTCCCCCTCTGTGCGCGAAATTATCTTATCGTCGCACAAGTCTACGACTAGAAAAACTTAACGCTAGTAAGTGGAAACGTTTTTCTTCCTGGGCAGAGGTCAAGAGTATAGACCCTTTTTCAGCCCCTGTACACCATATTTTGGAATTTCTTGCGGAACTCTTTCATGCTGGTTCCGCTTCCACTACAATTAGAGTTCAGTTAGCTGCAATTTCAAATTTTCACATTGGCCTGTCGGAAAATAATATCATGTCTTATAAGCTATGTAAAGCTTTTCTCAAAGGGACCACTCTGCTCAGACCCCCAGTGAGAGATCCTCCTCCTCCATGGGATCTAAATTTGATTTTTGCTTCTCTAATTTTGCCCCCCTTCGAACCTGCAGCATCCTGTTCCTTGAAGTTTTTATCTTGGAAAACCCTCTTTCTGGTAGCTATTACTTCAGCCAGAAGAGTTTCGGAACTTCAGGCTCTTTGTATCCGTCCTCCTTACCTAGTGTTCCACAATGACAGGGTTGCTCTCAGGACTAACCCTTCCTTCCTTCCTAAGGTTTCTTCAGAAAATAACTTGAATCAGTCCATAGACCTTCCTGTGTTTTTTCCCAACCAGTCCAACAGGGCGGAATATAAATTGCATCAATTAGATGTTCATAGGCAACTACGCTTTTATTTGCACAGAACTAAGGACATCAGGAAGTCGGAACAACTTTTTCTCTCTTATGCTCAGGGTAAACAAGGTCTTCCAGTCTCAAAAGTAACCTTATCTAGGTGGTTGACTACGATTATCACATTTATCTATCAACTGAGGAATAAAAAGTTGCCTGTCAAACCAAAAGGTCATTCCACAAGAGCTTTAGCCACTTCTGTGGCCTTTCAGGCTAGGTTGCCCATGGAATCTATTTGTGAAGCTGCTACATGGGCCAACCCACATACTTTCATTTCACATTATAAAGTGGATGTGGTCTCCAGGAGCAGAGGTGATTTTGGTTCCACGGTTCTGAAGAGTTTGTTCCAATGAGCCACCCAGGATTTTAGGTGCTAGGGACGCTGTCCCAACCAGCAAGAATGAAGGCGAGATAGACAATTTAACATAAAGAAGTTATGTACCTACCATAATGTTCCATGTTAGTTGTCCTCTTCTCGCCTTCTTTCTTGCATCCCAACCTCCATCCCCCTATCCTAGTGGACCGAGAAGAGTTCTTTATGGTTTTTCACTGGCTGAGTCTTCTCTGGCTGTCCCTCTCTGCCTAGTAGCCTCACTGGTAGGCTTTATATATTATAGGATAGGATTCTTTCCTTTTTATGTTGGCAGTTAGACTTACCAAACGAGATCTGGGTATGTAGCGCCAGGCATCATGGGATAGGGGGTGGCCTCGAGCCAGTAAGCAGCTCTCGAGCTTTTGAAGATGGCCGAGTCGGAGCCGAGGATCGACTCCGAACCCAACCAGCAAGAAAGAAGGCGAGAAGAAGACAACTAACATGGAACATTATGGTAGGTACATAACTTCTTTTTTCATCTTTTATATGTACATAGGCAACTCCATTTTTTATCTCCATAGCACAAAATACATCAGAAAAACAGATCAGTTGTTTGTTTCTTTTGCCTCTGACAAGCTAGGAAAACCAGTTTCCAAGTTACATTAGCAAAGTGGTTAACAAATTGCATATCATTTGTCTACAGTCAAAGAGGTATTTCATTACCCAAACCTCCTCAGGCTCATTCTGCTAGAGCCATGGCTACTTCTTTTGCCCTTTGATCCAGAGCTTCCATTGATGACATTTGTGCTGCGGCCACTTGGTCCACTGCTCAAATCTTTATTGCTCATTACAAATTGAATTTGATTTCCAGAAACAGGGCTGCCTTTGCTTCTGTGGATCTCTGGAATATCCTTCCGTGAGTGCCACTCAGATCCACGTAGCTGTGGACTCTTGTCTCATCAGTTGAGAAATGAGTGAAAATGACAACATCAGATATACAAGTTATGTACTCACCATAACTATGTACCTATATTGTCCATTTTCATTCTTCCTCAACTTCCTTCTCACCTTCGCCATTCCCTTTTCCTTTAGGAGTGACATGATAGCAAATAAGGAGCATCTGTTCCAGGTTTGGGCCCCATTCTTTCCTACTGGCATTCCTTTTATATTGACCTGTAATTAGCTCTTTTATTTTTGGGGCAGCAAAATCAATCCAAGGTATTACAGTCAGATTCAAGAGTCTAAGTAAATACATCTGAGCTGGATCTGAGGCCGGATCCGAGACCCATCAGTAATGGAAGAATGAAAATGGACAACACAGACGCATAGTTATGGTGAGTATATAACTTTTATTTTTAATATCATACATTACATGATAACAGACATGAAAGAGGACACATTTGATACCCTGCATTTGATTACTGTTGCAGTATTGTTCTCATATGGGAAGTATCCTGCCAAGGATGCCATATGTCTGGCAGTATATCAAGGCTTGCATGCCTTCTTTAACCTCCGTGCATTTGATCCATGACCCAGGCACAAAAATGTGTGGTGGTACATAAGGGGCATATGGGTGTCAAGTTCTTCATCTTTTACTTTTGTCTGTCAGATTTATGGCTTGTGCCAGTTTTATTGTGAGTTGACAGATAAGTAACCCTGTTGGGGACCCTTCCTGTTTCCCTTTAGTTTTGTCTAATATGTGATTTCATTTCAGATAAGAGTGTTAAATGTGACTGCAGGAGGCAGATACCAGATAAAGACCAACATTCAAAATGCTTATTTTGCCTAGGTCCTAGCCACAATTATAGAGTATGTTCTATTTGAAAATCCTTTGTCCCTAAAACTTTAAGGAATTGTTTAGCCTTTCTTGATATTTAACAAGAAAACCAGAGACTAAAAGAGCTCACTCAAGGTAGAATGGCTTCTGAATATTCCCAGTCTGTCATTCTTCAGCAGCCACTAAAGCTCAAGAAGTCAAAACCTTCAGGTGTTTCTGTTCTCCAGTCAGACCCAGACATACATACATATATTTATTTATGTATTTTACTTACTGGGTAGTACAACTGATTAGAATAGACAATTTGCAGGCACAGTCCGGAAATCCTTGCTGTGTTGCTTAATGAGCCCTCAGCTCACCTGGTTTCAGTTCCTGCTCCCATTCTTGTGACCCCACTAGAGACTGATAACATACAGCATGATGGCTAGCAGAGCATGAAGTGGGAGCCATGGCTTATTATTTCTGAGGGACCCAAAGGCATAAATCAAATCTTTATCCAAAGGAAGTTCCCAGTACCTTGTACAGGTATGTCAAGGGTCACATCCTCCATGATACCTTTCAGCTGATATTCCAAAGAAAAAGAAACAAAAAACAAAACATACTTCTACTACTTCTGCTCATAGGGACCCATGAATTTTCTCAAGAACTTTTAAGGCAGTAATATTTTGAAGCCACTCAGTTCCCCTGTTTCTTTCTCCCCTCACAGGAGGGTAAAGGACTCTTCTTCTGATGATGAAGACTCAGAATCAGAGGTGGAATGTGTTAATCCTCCAAGATCCATTTTCCAATAAGCTTTGAACCATTAGATGAGTACACACTGTTCCCTGATTCCTCTTCAGAGGCACTTTCCATTAGGGACACAGTTTTGAAAATATTGCAGCATTTTCAATGGGAGAGAAAGCAAATTTACAATGTGCAAATGAGATATCATGACTTGCAGTATATGGGTGCCCCCCCCCACCAAGCCTTATGAAATTCCTTTCCTGGAAGAGTTCTTGCAGGATACGTTCTCCACAGCTTGTATTAACCCTGAGTCACAACCTCTAGCACTTGAAAAACCTAATAGATTTTATAAGGTTCCAGACACACAGGAGTTTCTCTACAAAAATCTTTCTTTGGATCCTGCTGTAGTATCTATTGAATCTGACAAGCCTACTAAACTTTGCCTGTGTACTAATGCTCTGCCTAATGACAGTAGAACTATGGACAGGTACGGAAAGAAAGTCTATACTTATGGTACTTCTTTTTGCTGTGTTACCAAACCCATATGATTAGATAACTCTTACCTGTTTTGGATAATGTGAACAAGTTCATGTCAAAATTGGCTGAAACAGAGAATAAATCCTCTATCTTCTCCTTGCTCAATTTTGCTACTCTGATAACTAGGCTTTCTATTAAATGAAGATGTTAAGTTGTCAATCTCGCCTTCATTCTTGCTGGATGGGTTCGGAGCCGATCCTCGACTCCGACTCGGCCACTTACTAAGCTCGAGAGCTAATTTTACCAGCTCGAGGCAACCCTATATCCCATGATGCAAGGCGGAGACTACCCAGATCTCGTTTGCCGCTTCGCTTACGAGGTGCCTTTTTTACCAGCTCTAGGTAAGTTTTCTTCAAATTAAGACTTTTAGTCTCATCCCTTTTAAATTTAATTACCTTAGTTGTTTTGTGAACCTTAACGTTTAATTTAACCCTATTCCCGTTAGTGTCCCCTTTTTTTCGGGTTATTTATCCCTTTCCCTAGGTTAGGCCTTAAACCTTCCCCTTTCCTAATTTTTCCTGTCAGGGATTCTGTGTGTGTTTGAGTGTGTTGTATTCCTGTTTAGATTTAGATTATTGGATTGGGTGTTATTTGTGTGTGTGTCTGTGTTTCCTTGTTACTTGTGTTTCCTCGACACAGGTATGTCGAAGGACACAAAGGTCTCAGGCTTCAAGAAGTGTGACTCGTGCTGTCAGAAGATGTCTCTGACAGACGGTCACACTTCTTGTGTTTACTGCCTGGGACCTCTGCACCTGCAGGACTCTTGTGCTATCTGTCATGCCTTCAGCCCAAGAGTCCTGCAGGAGCGCAGAAATAAATTAATATTGAGGGGCTTATTAAAGCCTGAGAGCTCCCCGACTAAGTCGGCTCCGTGGAAGCCCTCGAAACCAGTTAAGCCTTCGGCTTCAAGTCCCAAGCCATCGGCTACTGGTTCTTCTTCTGCAGTGTCGAGATCGGCTCCGGCCGGAGCCAATCCTTCTCTTTTAGAAGTCACAGTATCGGCTCCATCCGGTGCCAATACTGCCAGATCTGGGCACTCAGTGTCGGCTCCGGCTGGAGCCGACGTATCCTCGGCTCCTTCGGCTCCACCTACCTCTAAAAAGAGATCACGATCCCCCTCATTGGAATCGATACGTTCAGCTCCGAGATCACCCCTGCTCTCGGAGCGGAGCCATCGGAGCCGTTCTTCTCGGTCGTCCAGGCTGTCTGATCACGACCTCGAGAGAGTGGTGAGTAGACTATTAAAGTCTCAGGCATTGGCCCAAATGCTCCATAGCCCGTCTCAACAGACGGTAGCTATTACACATCCACCTAACATTCCTTTTTCGACTCTCTTACAGAGCTCGGAGCCGGAGCTCCTCGGAGCCGTGACTGTTGTAACTTCGGAGCCGATACCACCCCCCTTTTGGCTCCATCGTCCTCCACTCCGATTTCCTCCTTGAGGCCTTCATTGGAGGGATCCGGGCGTCTGGTCTCTCTCGTCGGCTCCGAGGGGGCAAGTGGCATCAGACCCTTGTCCGACCCCGTTCTCCCTCTCGGGGCTTCCGCGTTGGTGAGCTCAGCCCCGACATCTGCCTCGGAGTCTTCCCTCTCGGTGAGGCCTGGAGTTCCTATCTCTTTGGAGCGGGAACCTTCTGGCCTCTCTGACGGGGGAGCCTTCGAGGTGATGAGGAGTGTACTAGCCCCTGGGCGTAGTCAACGGTCAGTTCCATCAGCTCCTCCCACTACAGTGCCTGCTGACGTCTCTTCCCACTCTCTTGCTCCCGGACCCAGAGATCCAACGCCTCAGGTTTCCCCATTGGGAATATCTTCCTCTTCCGAGGCTTCTCCAGATCCATCAGGTGAACCTCCGCGTAAGAGGACATGTAAGAGGAAACATCTAGACTCCCCCGAGTCTATTACATCTGATACTGACTTGGATGAGTCGGAGGGATCCCCAAGGTCCCCCTCTGAGGATGTCTCTTTCTCAGACATCCTTGAACTCCTTAAGCAGAGGGGGAACTGGCCTTCCCTTAATCCTTCCGAGGACGAGTCAGTATACCTGGAGGCATTCGGATCTCGACCCTCCACCTCCTGCGTGTCTCCGCCTTTCGACCCTCTTATGGACGTGGTGGCTCGGAAGGTGTGGATGGCCCCGGATTCAGTGGAACCTATTCCTCAGAGGCCTTCTAAATTCATTACGGCCCCACCTGATAGGCAATATTTGACAAAAGGTGTCCCGGTTGATGCCATGGTGGTGGCTGCAGCCACCAAAAAGGAACTAGCTGATCCTTCAGTACCTGTCCATCCTCCTAACAAGGATTCTAGGACTATGGACAGGTACGGGAAGCGGATTTTTTCTTCAGCGACCTTTGCCATGCGATCGCTGAACTACTTGCGTCACTTCACCCGCCTTCAAAGAGATGTTCTTAAAGAGTTGGGAGAAGTTTTACAGGATCCGTCAGCTGCTGGGTCTCAGGATAAGATTAGCTCACAGCTAGGAATCCTAAACTCCATTGTTAACTCCTCCATGCGGCACATTTCTTATGCAGCCGATGGAGCGAGTAGGGCCGCAGGCACAGGAGTGGCTTTAAGGCGTCAATCCTGGATGCGGCTTTGTAATTTTGCAGACCCCTTCAAGGAGTCCTTCACAAACTCTCCTTTTGATGGTTCGACCTTGTTCGGACCTCAAGTGAAAGACACCTTGACTAGATGCGAACCCTTCCAGCATCCCTGAGATGTTGCCCGATTGTCCACCTTCGGAGGCAGTCGGGGGAAGATTATCGCTGTACCCAATAGCCTGGCTTTCCCTTTCTCAAGACAAATGGGTACAGTCGATTATATCCGAGGGTTACAAAATTCCCTTTATTCAAACCCCAATTCAGCAAAAGGGAACGCTTCCAGACGTACTAGCAGTACCAGAGATATCAAAACTGCTAGCAAAAAGAGCCATCCAGCCAGTCCCAGCAGACCAAATAGGATCCGGAATCTACTCAAGGTTCTTTTTAGTACCAAAAAAGACAGGGGACTGGAGACCAATATTAGATCTCAGCAAACTAAACAAGTTTGTAAAGAAAACAAGATTCCGGATGGTCACGCTTCAGTCCATTCTACCCTTTCTGGGCAAGGACAATTGGATGTGCTCGGTAGATCTTCAGGATGCTTACTATCACATAAAAATTCACAGGCGCTCCAGAAGGTTTCTCTGCTTTCAGCTGGGGACCAGTCACTTCCAGTTCAGGGCCCTGCCTTTTGGACTCACTACAGCCCCCAGAGTGTTCACCAAATGTATGGCAGCGGTTACGGCTCACCTGAGACGTCAAGGATTCCAGGTGTTTCCATATCTAGATGACTGGCTCCTCACTGCCACCACCAGGCATCAACTTCTCCAAGCCAGAGATTACACCATTCACATTTGCAGAGGGCTAGGGATTTCTTTAAATTTCGAAAAATCTGCCTTGTCGCCTTGTCAATCTATTACTTTTATAGGCGCAAAATTGGACACCGTACAACTTTCAGCAAAGTTAACAGACCAAAGGATCTTGGACATTCAAAATCACGTCCAGGTGATTCTTCTCAGCAACAAAATTCAGGCCAGATTTGCTCTGAAAGTATTGGGTCTTATGGCGGCCGCCATAACACTTCTTCCCTTTGCCCGCTTTTACATGTGTCTTCTACAATGGATGCTATTCGCCCAATGGTCCTTTCAACAACTTCCCATGCGTCACAGGATCATAATAACTGCAACTTGCAAAAGGCATCTGACCTGGTGGATATCGTCCCCTCAAGTCCATCAGGGCAGACCCTTTGTTCCTCCTGCCCCGGTCGCCACGGTTACATCAGACGCCTCCCTGATCAGGTGGGGGGGCATTATCAGGGCAGGATGGTCCATGGTACTTGGCAACCTTTCGAATACCACCTGCACATAAATGTCCTAGAGATGAGAGCAATGCTTTTAATGTTGCAAGCCCTCAACGACTCTCTTCCCCTGGGAACTATTGCAGTCCAAACGGACAATATGTCCATAGTGTGGTATATCAACAAACAGGGCAGAACCAAGTCCTATCCACTGTGTCGAGAGGCTCTCAGACTTTGGCAGTGGACAATCTCTTCTCAGCGGTTTCTGATAGCAACGCATATCCCCGGGAAATCCAACATCATAGCGGACAGATTGAGCAGAGCTATTCTCATGCCTCACAAGTGGTCTCTCAAACAATCAGTGACGGAAGAGATTTTTCTGGAGTGGGGCCTTCCTTGCTGCGACCTTTTTGCTACACCTCAAAACAGCAAATGCCCAGACTTCTTCTCTCTCTTCCCCCTTCCAGGCCATCCCCCCAGAGACGCTCTAACCCAAGATTGGCCCGGGGACTTCTTTATGCCTTTCCCCCCTTTCCTCTGATACCTCAAGTAATTCAGAAAGCAACCGCCTTGAGAGCCAAGTTGATTCTCATTGCCCCTTATTGGCCTCGACAGATATGGTTTCCGTTCCTACATCATTATCTCTTGGTACAGCCATAGCATCTGGACCCGGTTCCAGATCTTCTGACCCACCAGTCGGGGCAGCTGCACCAATCCATACCTTCTCTCAACATCACTGCTTGGTTGCTCCACTTCCATCCTTAGCCAGGCTTCCTATGATTTCTAATCCCGTCCGGGATATCATAGTAGCTTCCCTTAAATCTTCCACCAGAAGGATTTACACTAGTAAATGGCAACGTTTCTCCTTCTGGGCAAAAGCTAGGAATATAGACCCCTATACTGCTCCGATTCATTCGGTCTTGGACTTCCTAGCCGAGATTTTTCATTCAGGATCTTCTTCCTCCACAGTAAAAGTTCAGCTGGTAGCCATTTCGAATTTTCATATAGGCTTTTTGGACCACAACATTATGTCACATAAACTTTGCAAGGCATTCCTTAGAGGTATCTTTTTACTTAAACCTCCGATTAGAGACCCCCCACCACAGTGGGATCTAAATTTAATTTTAACATCCTTGATTCTTCCCCCTTTCGAACCTGGGGCTGCCTGTTCATTGAAATTTCTTTCTTGGAAGACACTCTTTCTAGTCGCCATTACTTCTGCCAGGAGAGTATCTGAGCTTCATGCTCTCTGCATTCGTCCTCCCTACTTAATCTTCCACAAAGACAGGGTATCTCTAAGGACTAATCCATCTTTCTTACCCAAAGTGGCATCGCAGACGAACTTAAATCAAGCCATTGATCTTCCATTTTTTTTCCCAAATTATTCTGACAGAGCGGAACAAAAACTACATTATCTTGATGTTCACCGCCAACTCAGATATTATCTGGACAAAACTAAACATTTTAGGAAATCTGATCAACTGTTTCTATCCTATGCAGAGAACAGGAAAGGCCTTCCAGTCTCCAAGGTGACTTTATCTAGATGGCTGTCTTCTGCGATTACTTACATTTATCAGCTCAGAGGCAAAGAGTTGATTTCTAGGCTAAAAGCCCATTCTACCAGAGCTCTAGCTACATCTACAGCCTTTCAGGCTAGACTTCCAATAGACACTATTTGCGCAGCAGCCACATGGGCCTCTCCTCATACCTTTGTTTCACATTACAAATTAGACTTGGCCTCCAGAGACAGAGTGAATTTTGGTTCCACCATTCTCAAAAGTCTGTTCCATTGAGCCACCCAGGATAGAGGTGCTAGGGATGCGGTCCCATCCAGCAAGAACGAAGGCGAGATTGACAACTTAACATTAAGAAGTTATGTACCTACCATAACGTTCCATGTTAGTTGTCTTCTCTCGCCTTCTTTCTTGCGTCCCGCCCTCCATCCCCCTAGCCTGGTCAGACCGAGAAGATTATGCCTCTTCTCTTAAGAGGTTTTATCCTTTTTTCTAGCTAATCAGCTTCTAGTGTCACTAGATTAGGTTGATCTCTTTCAGAGGATTATGATTATTATGATTGTCATTTTTAGTATTATTACTTTTTCTTCCTCCTCTCCAGTTGGAAGAATATATTGCATAATTTCCTTAGCTACCAAACGAGATCTGGGTAGTCTCCGCCTTGCATCATGGGATATAGGGTTGCCTCGAGCTGGTAAAATTAGCTCTCGAGCTTAGTAAGTGGCCGAGTCGGAGCCGAGGATCGGCTCCGAACCCATCCAGCAAGAAAGAAGGTGAGAGAAGAAAACTAACATGGAACATTATGGTAGGTACATAACTTCTTATTATGATGTACCAGATGCATTTTCCACAGCTGGGGCTGGGTCTGTTTTAAGGAGATGTGCTTGGTTAAGGCTGCAGTCTGTGCTTGAAGATGTTAAGACCAAGTTTGTTGGATGCACCTTTGTAAAGGGAAAATCTCTTTGGTCCAGCTACTACCAAAATCTTCAAATATCTGCAGGAAAGAGGAAAATAAATACAGGATTTCAAGCAGATTTTTCTTTCATCTGTCCCAAAAATGCAAACAAAAAAATATATATCCTTCCAAAGCTGTGCCATTTTTTTTTAAAAAGTCCATAAATATCAAAAAAGAGTAAAAACTTCTTTAAAAAGAAGCACTAAGAGAACTCCAAATCAGATTTCGAAGGTTCAAAACATTTCTTTCCTTACAAATCACCCAGCTTGTTACTATCTGTCACACCCCATCCACCTTGGCCTGTCCCCACTTTCTCTCTCTCAAGGAAGATTTCTCAGTCCCTAGAAGCTTTCTCAGTCCATAGAAATGTGAAAACTTACATCTTCAGCCTTATGGGTTATCATCAAAAAGGTTACAAATTAATCTGGCTTCTCCCTTCAGCCCATTCTGGTATACCTCAAGTAACCCCAAATGAAGAACACCTGCTGTTACCAATCCTGGTGGATTTATTTCATCGGGGAACTATAAAATTAGTCCTTCATCACCGGGAGAGTAAAGGCTTATTCATGGCTCTTTATGGTCCTAAGAAAAGAGGGCACACGGAGAAGCATTCTAGGTTTATCAGTCCTCCACACCTTCTTAACTGAGACAAAATTCAAGATGTTTTCTCTGCAAACTCTTCTGCCATTGCACCTTTTATAATCATTCATGTTGATCATGGACCTCAGGGATGCTTATCTTTATATTCCTATTCATCTAGTTAATAGAACATTCTCAGAATTATTTGCCTTGCAGCTTCATTGTCAATTTTCAGCTTTCCTTTTTTTACAGGTATTTAACAAATGCCTGGCCCCATCACAGTATTCTGCAGGCTTCAGAGTATACATATATGCCCTTGCCTAGCTGATCTTCTTCTTATTTAGGCCTCTTGAGGAGATAAGTATCTTCAAGATCTTAGGTTTACAATGGATTTTTTTATTCACTTGGTTTCTACTCTAAAACTGAAATAAATGGTCATTCTGCCTTTATCCTAGGTTACCACTTGAACATTGCCTCTATGATGACATTTCTACCTCACGACAAAATGCAGGTGTTCATCCTATTGATCACTGCTGAAGTAGCCTTAGCTATATAGGTTATATTCTGTACAGGACGTAACATCCAGTCTGGTTTCATATCTTAAAGGACAACTTCCATGCACCCAAACTGTTATTCAGTTTCAGCTAAAGAAAAAGTGTAATTAGGCCACCATGACCTTCAGAGCTTTCATGTCAGTTTAGAAAGGGAGGCAAGAGCCATGAAAAGGTCAATGCTAGGAAAATAATCACAAGGGGAGTGGAAGAAGAGAACAAATACTGCTTTCAAACATCTATTGTTACTGTAAGTGTGCTTACACAACTGCACTGTGTTCATCATGTGATCACTGCTGCAGTAGCCTTAACTATATGGGGAGACTACCATTACTTATACTGACTTGGAAGAGAAAGGATATTGGCCAGGGAGTGCCTGGAGAATGATCCTAGCAAAGCTTGCTGTAAATCTGTTGAAGGAATCTAGTTTGTAGTGCTTTGTAAAGGTGACTACTTCTAGAATTCACTCCTTTCTAAAAAGTCACAGATAAAACCAAGTCCCTGGTAGACTGACACTTGACCCTGTCTGAAATTCCCTTACTGTGGTGGATATAACAAATGATAAGAGCATGAAGCAACTATTAGGAAATTGTCTGCTTTGCCACAGGTTTCATAAGAAATGAATAATTGATCAGAGGCTTCACGGGAGCAACAATCAGCTTTGGGCTTCATTTCTTGCAGATATTATCGCCCTTTTAAGAGAATTTTAGTACCAGCAATTTTACTAGTATTGGAAGTTCCCCCACTAGAACCATTGTGTTTAGAAAAGGGTTTATTATTGATTACTGAATGCTGTTTTGTGATGAAAATGTACTGCTTTTTAGACATTTTATTGACGGATATTGAATTTAAGGGTGAGGGAGGGAGCATTTTTCAGGGCTGGAAATCCACCTTCATTACTTGATTTCTGCCAGGGTACTTTTAGAGAAAGGGAGTTTTGAGTTCTAACAGAAATTTTTGTGTACTGCAAGTTCTTTGGGGAAGTGTAAGTGTGTGTGCTGCTTGTGAGCACTTGATTGACAACTTACCTTCAAACCGACTCTTTCTAGCAGCACTTACAGGCAGTCAGGATTATTCCTCTGCTCCAACATGGATAAATTCTTCAGGACTGTTGTTTTTTCTCCCACTGATACTTAAAAAGAAAAAAAAAAACAACAGAAGGAGGAGCCCTTGCCTACACTGTGGGTTCAGTCTGTGCCACAGCCACTGATGGGCGATTCTTTAGAGGCCATTCTTTGTTGCTCAGAACACGCATTGGTTTCAATGAGATCCCCTGGTGTAGTCCATTCTGTCACCATGGGATGAGGATTAGCCATGTCCTCTGCATTTGTCCCTGTGTCCAATCTGCGTATGGGAAAGCTATCTTCTTTGGGTCTGGGAGTTTCTTCGGGAGGTTCTTCTCAGGGTGGCTGGAGGAAAAGGATCTTTGACCTGGGATCAAGTGCCCTATTCAGTCTTCTTTTAGGGATATCCCTAGAAAATGAAGCAAAAGGTTAGACATTTTTTCATCTAAGGACACATTGTCTATACTCAAGGATGACGTTTTTTCACTTTTGTCAGGGTTTTCTTTCCTGTAGAGCAGAAATCTATACCAGACAGTATATTTAGGAAAAGAAATTCTTGAGAAAATGTGTCATCGGAGTCTGACATAGACAGAGACAGAACCTTTCCTGCAGATTCTCAAGCCCAAGACTCTAATTCAGAAAAATAAGTATTGTACTTATTTTACTGCCTGCACTTTAACAGTCATTTTTGTGTTTAAATTGCATGTTTAACTGTTGTGGGCTATACACTCAAGTGTGATAGCCATTTATGTGCATTTAAAGTGTTTTTTTTATTGTATCTGCTTTATTTTCTGGAAAAAAAAACAAAAAAATATAGTTGTTTTCCCGCCTTTCTAAGCTAGTATAGTCCAGTTTTCAGGTTAGTGCTGAATTCAGGGCTGTTACAGGTTTCTGTGTTTGCCCATACCTTACTTGGATAGAAGGAAGTTTCTCCATTCACTGTGAAAGAGGAAGCTTTGAGCAGCCTTTCTGTCCCTGGAGGAGTGGTTTCAGCCCAGAAATTAGTAGTTTATCGGCCATTTTGGGCTTATTTCTATCTCTTTCATTTCCCTGCTATAAAACCCGCATTTGCCCAGTTTTGCACACCGTGCAGCGCAGGTTAGCTAGGGTATAACTATTCCCGGCTCCACAAAGTGTACTCTTAAATTTTTCCCTTGGAACTAGACAAACTTTCAACTTAAGCACTCAAACCATTCACTTCTCATCTCGGCACTTGCTCAAAACTCATAGCAAGCACTAATAAACCTTAGCACTAGACCCCCCTGTACTGCAGAGAAGGACAAGGCTCTCTATTCGACCTTACCTGCCAGTCAGTAAAACAGTTCACTGTACCTATGCCGGCATGTCCAAAGGGCAGTTTCAGGTGTACTCTCCGGTCCAACTGGTGAATCTGGGCATTTTGAGGCAATGTTACAATTGCCTCATGTACACAGACGACCCTCTCCTCCTTCCACCAAACACTAATACTTGCGAGAGATGCAATTATACAGCCATACTGGAGGCTAAGCTCTCTCAACCCAAGACTGGACCAGGCAATCAAGAGGAGAAGGGAATTATTTGCATCACACCACCAGTCTCACATAGACCTATGAAACCATCACCAGCAAAAAACACAAATACATGAAAACATACTCAGAGGCTCTAAATAAAAATCTGCAAAAGCAACAGAGACCTCCACAGCAGACATCCAAGCAACCTCCACCCCCCAACACAAACCATGAAACACATACTTCACAAAACTAGTGTGCCACACAATCACAACCCTTAAGGCAAAATAACATACCCAACACACTAGTAATAGGTGACTCTATAGTCAGGGACACTGACATCCCACTCACTAGGCTGAACAAGGAGAAGGTTACTGTTAGCTGCCTGTCGGGTGCCAGGATCCGCCACATAACACAAGCACTCAGGTCACTCCAGAACAAGTACAAATATTACTCTGTCATTGCCCATGTTGGTGTGAATGACCTGAGCCGTACCTCCCTGGACTACATGAAAAGAGACATGGAGGAGCTCTCTGATCATGTAGCCCAGGCCGGTATGACCCTGACCCTGAGTAGCATCCTGCCCTCACCAAGAATTATACCACGGTATAGAGAAAAAATTATCAATTTCAACAATTGGCTAAGCTTCTGGTGTTATTCAAAGGGGATCCAGTGTCTGTCAGCCTGGGATGACATAATCGACAAGCCATGCTGCTTTGCTAGAGACAGCTTGCACCTGTCACCCTTAAGCTTTCAAATATTGGCCAAGGCTCTTGCCACCCCCATAGTGCCTTTTTTAGGCAAGGCTCAAAAGACAAACCTACCGCCGTAAATAGCACAAGTAACAAAAAACTGAGGGTAATGCTACTCAATGCCAGACGTCTAAACATCAAAATGCACACACTCGAGGCACTCCTCAGTATGGAGAAAATCGATATATGTGCAGTAACAGAAACCTGGTTTAAGGCTCCAGAGAGCACCCTAGCACTACCAGGCTACAACTCTTATCATACATTTTGGCCAAAAAACCCGGACCGAAATACAAAAGGCGGGGGAGTATCCATATTCCTCAAGGATACCCACACCTCCAGGTTATTGGCACAGCACGATGCTTCAGAGATCATCCACGTGCAACTAACAACGGGCAAAACTGCTATTCAAATTATAGCTTGCTACAGATCACCCACCATGTCCCAGGACCCCCACTCCACATTCCTGGAAACACTGGGAAACATAAAGGTCCTACCAAACACCCTGCTGTTGGGTGATTTCAATTACCCAAACATTAACTGGGAGAACTACTCAAGTACAAACTCCCTTGCTCAACATTTCCCAGAATTTATAAACTCAAACACCCTGGATCAACTGGTCAACACCCCCACCAGAGGTGACAACATATTGGACCTGGAAGGCATTATTTAGCTATGTCAAGAATCTAAGTGGCACTTCTCAGATCTGCTCAGAGTTAGTGCAGAATGGCACAAAATACACTGAACCGACCGATATAACCAACATCTTGGCAGACAGGTTCTGTACAAACTTCACCCCCCTCTCACCCCCTAAAGGGCCCATAACTATACCAGAAGAATGTAGTGCCCCTGAAAATACAGGCACCCAGGTTAAAAGAGCCCTCTCCAAAGCCAAAAACACAGCATCAATGGGACCGGGCGGTGTCCCAGGCTGCGTCCTACGTGAGCTCAAAGATGAACTAACCCCTCACCTAAACACACTGTTTAAACTCAGCCTCTCCACAGGCTACGTGCCCACAAAGTGGCGCACAGCAACAGTTATTCCACTCCACAAAGATGGAGCCACAACAGACCCTGAGAACTATCACCCTATAAGCCTGACTAGCTTGGTATGCAAAGCTATGGAGCGCATCATCATGGATCTCATTAACAGAGACATTGGAAACCTCCAAACACTGGACCCTACCCAGTTCGGCTTTGTTAAGGGCAGATCATGCCTCCTAAACTTGGTGGACTTCTTTGACACAGTTACCAAGGCTATAGACAAGGGAAAGCTGGTCCACACAGCCTACCTAGACCTCGCAAAGGCCTTCGACACCATTCCCCACTCAGGTGTTATAGACAAGCTCACCAGCCTGAACATACACCCCTACGTCATGAGATGGATTGTCAACTGGCTCACGGACAGTACCCCACATGGTAAGAGTTGTGGGCGCTAGGTCTGACTCTAAACCGGTTACAACTGGCATTCTCCAGGGCTCAGTCCTAGGACCCCTCCTGTTTGGCATATACTTCTCAGAGATACAGGCAAGCACAGGAGGACTATGGCTGACCACGTTCGCAGACGACTGCAAACTAGGGGCTATAATTGACTCTCCGGCTGACACAGACATCCTCCAATACGGTCTCACTGAGACAGATACCTGGTGTCAAAACCATGGCCTCAAGCTAAATGCCAAAAAGTGCATAGTCATCCCCTTTGGAAAAAACAAAGTACCCACAAACTACCACATAGGTGGTAGCCCCCTAAATACCAGAAGACGTAATAAGGGATCTGGGTACCCAAGTAGATAGTAACCTCTTCTTTGATAATCACATTGCCAAAGTGGTTAGAAAATCCTTCTATGTGGCCCACCTAATCACAAAAGGGTTTGCATCCAGATCGAAAGAGGTCATTGGGCCCCTCTACACATCACTCATCAGACCCATCATAGAGTACAATGCCCCATTTGGGATGTACCTTACAAGATACCTGCAACAACTGGAAAGACCACAGAGGTACCTCACCAAGGGGATCACTGGCCTTAAGCAGATGCTCTATGCAGCTCGACTGAAGAAACTCAAGCTTTAATCGGTTGCATACCGCCTACACAGAGGTGATCTCTGCCTGACATACAAGGCCATGTCCAACCCAGAATTGATGGATATGCTCCACCTAAAGAAAACCATATCCCCTCGAGCCACATGCTCCAGGGATCTAAAACTCACCACAACAATAAATAGGATGTGCTGGAGGGATATATTCTTGTTTCAGAGACTTCCCATGCTCTGGAACAAGATTCCAATCTACATTAGGCAGAGCTCCTCGCTAACCCTCTTCAAGAGAAACCTTGACGAGTGGATGGGAAACAGAAAGTTTACCCCAGGGGTCACTTCAATGGCTGTGCTGGACAGAGGCACAGGGAACTAATCTAAGGGGGTGGCGAAAGCCAACACATTCCGGCTAGGCTTATAAATGCCTTCGTAGTACCTACCTACCTATGAAAATTGTTTCTCTTCAACAGACTGTCATTATTCCCCAGAAAATGTGGACAGACTTTAGAAAGTTCCTCAGACTAACAAATTCTTAATTATGTAGACAGTTTGTGGGATTGTTGTGGCTCACTTCCTTCAGAAGATAAGTACTGTCTAAATCATACTATTTATTACCTGTCTCAGGTACCTAAATATTCCTTGAGGAACCTGTATGATTGTGCAGATTCAGTATCTAGGACCACAGCTACTGCTGCTGCTGTTTAGAAAAAGATATGCCTAGGTAAGTAATAAAATGTTTGCTGATGAGGTAAAGTCTGAGATTTTAAACTCTGCATTAGATAAGGAGTTTTTGTTTGGCTCTTCTGTTACTCGTGTTCTCAAACAGTGTAATGAAAGACATAAATTGATTCAGGGAGTTTCTAAGATTCACCCTCAGAATAACTCCAAAAAATCTTCTGCTTCCTTCATAAGACAAAATAGTCAATTGCTGCCATCTGCTGGTGAATAGGGAACTAAAACAAAAGATGGCAAGACAGAAATAATAAAAACTGCTAATTTCAAAAAAGGGACAGACTACACCTTCAGAATGACTATGGCAGCATTCTTACCCCACCCCTTCTGCCCCTATTTCTCTAAATCTGTCTCCAAAACTGTTTCTCACTCTTGCACTTTGCCAACAGATTCTTGCTGTTATTGCTGTGATTTGTGAGCTACTGTTGCAAAGCAATCTGCTGATTAACTATATTTCGTTGCTATCTACTGCAAATTCATTAGTTTAACTGCATTTTACTGCATTTCGTTGCTGTTTAACTGTATTTTTTCATACTGTGAGTTCTATTCCTTTGACTATAAGTGATTAATCTGTGCTTCATTGTGAGATTTTTCTTACTGCGTTTTTAATCTTAAAATTGCATAGCAGTCTAGTCTGCGGCTTCCAGGGCTACAGCTGCATGTTTTTTTAACCCTTTTTAAGGTATTCCAGCTACAAGTTTTCCTTTAGTAGCACTTGTGTTGTCATCTAGTAGTACTACTCGTAGACCTTCCTTACTTTACCTTCTTAGCTCTTTCAGTTTCTGACAAATATGGATGGACAATTTCCTACATTTTCTCCTGCCAGTCTGGTCGATATGGGCATCCTGAGACAGTGTAACAACTGCCTCATGTACATAGGTTCATAGGTTCATAGGTTTATACTAGGCTATCTGCCGTAAGGCATTTATAAGCCTATCCCAAATTTTTGTGGCTTACGCCACCCCTTATATGAAAAAATACTGTGCCCATTAGTTTGTTGTGCCTCTGTCCAGCAGTGACACAGATATGATTCCCGGGGTAAACCTACGATCTCCCATCCACAGGTCTAGATTTCTCTTGAACAGAGTCAGCGAGGTGCTCTGCCTCACATGGACCGGGATTTTATTCCACAGCATAGGGAGTCTCTGAGTGATAAATCTATCCCTCCAGCACGTCCTATTTATAGCCGTGCTAAGGTTTAAGTCGCTTGCTCTAGTGGTTTTGGTGGATTTGGATTTTTGAGGTGGAGCATGTCCATTAATTCCGGGTTGGACATGGCCTTGTATGTCAGGCACATGTCACCTCTGAGCAGACGGTATGCGACTGAATAGAGCTGGAGTTTCTTCAATCTGGCAGCATATGACAGATTTTGGAATCCCTTTATCCTTTTGGTGAGGAACTTTTGGGGTCTCTCCAATTGCTGCAGATGTCGGGTGAGATACATCCCGAATGGGGCATTGTACTCGATCATTGGTCTGATAAGTGAAGAGTACAGGGGAACAATGACCTCACTAGATCTGGATGTGAATCCTTCATGATCAGGTGGGCAATGTAGAAGGTCTTTCTAACCACTTTAGCAATGTGAGTGTCAAAGAAAGGCCACTGTCAACCTGGGTCCCCAGATCCCTGATAACCTCTTCTGTGCTTAGTGGATTGCCACCTATATGGTAGCTTGGGGTTACCTTGTTTTTCCCGAAGGGTATGACTATACATTTTTGGCGTTTAACTTCAGGCCATGGCTCTGGCACCAGCTATCTGTTTCCGTGAGTCCCTTCTGAAGGATATCCATGTCCGATGCACTTTCCACTATGGCCCAGTTTGCAGTCGTCTGCAAACTTTGTCAGCCAAAGTCCTCCCATGTTGGCCTGTACTTCTGAGAAGTAGATGCCAAACAATAGGGACCAAGGACCGAGCCCTGTGGGACACCACTTGTGACCCGGCTTGGAGTCTGACACAGCGCCAGCAACTCTAACCCTGTGGGTTCTGTCCTTAAGCCAGTTTGCAACCCATCTTGTGACATATGGGTTTACATTTAAGCTGGTAAGTTTTCTACAATACCTGAGTGGGGTATTGTGTCGAAGCCTTTGCAAGGCCAAGGTAGGCTGTATGGACTGCCTTTCCCTCATCAATGGCCTTGGTGACTGTTTGAAGAAGTCGACCAAGTTCAAAAGGCATGATCTTCCCTTGACAAAGCCAAACTGGGTCGGGTCCAATGTCTGCAAGTCCCCTATATCTTTGTTTATGAGCTCCATTATGATCCTCTCCATAGCTTTGCAGACTAGACTTGTTAAGCTTATGGGGCGGTAATTACCAGGGTCCGTGAGGCGCCACCTTTGTGGAGTGGGACCACAGTTGCCGTCGCCACTCCTTGGGCACGTATCCTGTGGTAAGGCTGAGATTAAACAGCTGCCTTATGTGCGGGTTTAATTCCTCATTTAGCTCGTGTAGCACACAGCCGGGGACACCATCCGGTCCCATTGATGCTGTGTTTTTAGCTTTAGAGAGCAGCTTTCACCTGCGCAATTGAGATGTCCGGGAGGCAACAGTCGGCTGGTATAGTTATCTCTCCTTTAGGGGAGAGGGTGAAGTTTGCACTGAACCTGTCTGCCAGTATGTTGGCAATGTCTGTGGGTTCAGTGATTTTGTATCATTTTGCACTAATTCTGAGCATATCTGGGAGTTTCCACCCAGGTTCCTAACATAGCTGAAAAAGGCCTTATGATTTTCCTTTGAATCCATGGCAATTTTTCTCTCAAAATTGGCCTTAGTTGATTTTATGAGTGCTCGTATTTTCTTACTAATAATGATCAGGGGTGACTTCCCTTTTATGGATTTTGTTCTATCATGTAATAGCTTTCTCCTCTTATTGTAAAGTTTGTTAATGGCTGGGGTCCACCAGACTGGACGTTTGCCCTTTGTGGAAAGAGTCTTGGTTTTATTTGGGATTGCCTGATCCATGCAGTCCTGGAGGTGTTCATAGAAGGCATTTGTAAGGGCTTCCGCAGCTTGGGTTGTGGTTTCCTCTGGCTCAGGGGCCTTGAAGGATACCACACCAGTCTTGAGTAGTGTGAAGTTTGCTTTAGAGAAGTTCTTCACTATGGTCTTTTTTGTTTGGGATGGGGGCGGGATGTGGATTTCCAGTGAGATTAGTTTATGATCAGATCTCACCAATGAGGGATATACTTCGGTGTGGAGCATTTTGTCCCCATGTTTGTGACAATGAGATCTAGTATATTTTCTCCTCTTGTGGGAACAGTGACTAGCTGTTCCATGGCATTTGAATTTATGAACTCCAGGAACCGTTGGGCTAGAAAGTTAGGGCTTGAGTAATGTTCCCAGTCTATATTCGGGTAGTTGAAGTCACCCAATATGATGGTGTTTGGAGATACATTTATACCCTCCAGTGTCTTCAGGAAGGCTGTGTGGGGTTCCTGAGTTTGAGAGGGTGGCCTGTAGCATGCTACAACTTGTAGAGCAGTTTTGCCTATGGTTAGTTGCACCTGGATGGTTTCCGAGCTTGATGCGTTGCCACCAACCTGGAGGTGTGGGTATCCTTTATGAATATGGATACACCCCTCCTTTTGTGGTGTGGTCCAGGTTTTGGGGCGGGCATGATATGAGGTAAAACCTAATAGTGCCGGGGTGCTCTCAGGAGCCTTGAACCAGGTTTCAGTTACAGCACAGACATCGATGTTCTCCATACTGAGAAGGCCCTCGGTGAGTGCATTTTGAGATTTAGACTTCTGGCATTGAGCAGCATTACCCTCAGTTTCTTCCCATTTTGTTTTCTAGGGTGGTAGGTTTAGAATTTGAGCCTTGCCTAATAAAGGCACTATGGGGGTGGCAAGAGCCTTAGCCAATATCCGGAATCCCAGGGGTGACAGGTGCAAGCCGTCCCTTGCGAAGCAGCGTGGCTTGTCAAGCATGTCATCCCAGGCAGACAGACACTGGATCCCCTTTGAATGACACCAGACATTAAGCCAATTGTTAAAGCTGATCATCTTGTCTCTATATTGTGGCATCATTCTTGGTGAAGGAAGGATACTGCTCAGGGTTAGGGTCATACCTGCCTGGGCTACATAATCAGAGAGCTCCTCTATGTCTCTTTTCATGTAGTCCAGGGAGGTACGTCTCAGGTCGTTCACACCAGCATGGACAATGACTATGTCATATTTGTACTTGCCGTGGAGTGACCCGAGTGCTTGTGTTATGTGGCGGATTCTAGCGCCCGATAGGCAGCTTACTGTGACCCTCTCCTTGTTCAGCCTGGTGAGTGGGACGTCAGTGTGTCTGACTATGGAGTCACCTATGACAAGTATGTTTGGTGTTGTATTTGGCCTTAAGGGCTGTGACTGGTTTGCACACTGCTTTTGTGGTTTATGTGTTGCTTGTGGGGTGTCTTGAGGTAGCAGTTGTTTGGGTGTCTGCTTTGGAGGCCTCTGCTGTTTAGGTAAATTTTTAATCAGAGCCTCCGAGTATGTCTTTGTGTGTTTATGTGTTTGATTCAGTGGAGTGGTAGCATTATGTGAGGCTGGTTTTGTGGTGTGTGTAGTTGCCTTCTCCTCCTGTCTGGTCTTGCCAGTCCTGAGTTGAGAGAGCTCAGCCTCCAGTTTGGCTAAATAGCTGCATCTCTCACAAGTATTTGTGTTATGTGGGAGGAGGAGAGGGTTGTCTGTGTACATGAGGCAGTTATAACATTGCCTCAAGATTCCCAGATTCACCAGCTGGACCGGAGAGGAGATTGACAACTGACCTTTGGACATGCTAGAATAATATTGGGAAATCCTTAATTGAAAACAAGGGCCAGTGGGGAGTGAGGGTGTAGTGCTTTTAATTTTAGTGCTGACTTATATAATTGCTTTAGTGAGCAAGTGCCAGGTAACTTGAGTGCAATGTGTTACAAGTAACTAAATGCAAAAACGACAAACAGTAACTTTCTTTCAAGTGAAACAAGGAAATAAGTACAGTAAGCAATGCAGAAATCACTAGTGATCCACAGAAGCGCTGAGAAGTTGCGTATTAGGTGGAATTAGCTTCCAGGGAAATAACAAGCAAACAAACAACAAGCATATAAACAAAGCTAGATTCAGCAGGCCTGGATCTAGTCTATGCTAGAGCAAACAAGGTGAACCAATTTCAGTAAGATACAGTTCAAATATGGACAAGAATGATGCCTCAATACAAACAGAAAATGATTGACTTTAACAACTGGCTTAGTTTCTGGTGTCATTCAAAGGGGATTCAGTACCCGACAGCCTGGGATGACATGACTAACAAGCCAAGATGCTTTGTCAGAGATGGCCTGCATCTGTCTCCCTTGGGCTTCAGGCTCTTGCCTCCCCCATAGTGCCTTTTTTAGGCAATGCCATGAGGTCAAAGCTGCCAACATGAAAATTTCATCAAAATGTAAATTAAAGGTCATGCTGCTAAATGCTAGGAGTCTAAACATGAAACTGCACTCATTGCAAGCATTCTTAACCCTGGAAGAAGCTGACATTTGTGCAGTCACAGAAACTTGGTTCAGGCTGCGGAGATCACCCCAGCCATACCAGGTTACTCATCCTATCATTCATTCAGACCCCAAGCTGTGGGCAGCAAAACAAAAGGAGATGGAGTTGCAATATATATAAAGCCATACACACCTTTAGGCTGGTCAAATAGTACAATGCACAGGAAATACTCCAGGTGAAGTTAACAACTGACAAGATCCCTATTCAAATCTTAGCTAGATACATGCCTCCAACTCTGACTCAAGATGCCCACTCCACCTATCTGGACCTCTTCATATCTATCAAGATTCAACCCTTTACCCTAATTCTGGGTGACTTTAACTATCCAACCATACATTGGAAGAAATACTTATGCCAAAACACAAATGCCCAGAGATTCCTTGATTTCGTCAATGCAAATACATTAGACCAGTTGGTTGACACCTCCACAAGAGGTGAAAATATCTTGGACTTGGTATCAACCAACATGAATAGCCACTGCAGCATCCTTCCAGTGTCATCATTCCTGGTGAGATACGACCACAAAGCAGTCACTTTCAAAGTCACCATCTCCCCTGACCGCCCCCCCCCCCCCCCCCAGCTAGGGTCAAACAAAAAAACTTCTCCAAAGCTGATTACAACTTCCTGAGGGAAGGTATAAACAGCTTCACAGCCCCCTCCACAGAAACTGGTGCATATGTCCAATCTTACACCAAAGTACTAAATTAGCATTTATATAGCTGCATGGAACCAGGGATAAGAGACAGGACAAAATCCTCCTCCTCAAGGAAGAGTAAACCTGTCTGGTGGACATCTACAATAAATAAACTCTGTAATAAAAGGAAAAAATTGCTATCCAGGACCAAGAAGGAGCAGGTGTCTAATTGGAAGCAATCTCTCCTTAGCCTGAACAAGCAAATAAGAGTACTAGTGAAATCCTCCAAAGCAAACTTTAAGTCCAAACTGGCCACATCTACTAAAGACAATCATAAGCCTTTCTTCACATATGTCTGCAATTGTCTGCAATCTCAAGGGAAGCACTCAGATATGCTCAGAACAAGGACACCACATATACAAACTCTGTAGATATAGCCAACCTGCTGGCAGACGGGTTCAGTGAAAACTTCACTCTTCTGCCCCCCCATCAGTAAAACAGGACATCCCCAGTACCTACCCCCCTCCCCTTATCTCTAAGGAGCAAGTCATCACTACCCTCTCAAAGGCAAAAAATACAGCCTTCATGGGACACGATAACATCCCAGGTTGGATCCTGCGTGAACTCAGTCAGGAACTTGCAGCACCATTAGGCACCATATTCAACCAAAGCCTGAGTACTGGCTTCGTCCCAGCCGAGTGGAGGACAGCTACTGTCATCCCTTTGCACAAAGATGGAGCATCCACCAATCCAAGAAATTATAGACCCATCAGCCTAACTAGCCTGATCTGCAAGGCCATGGAGCAGATTATCATGGACTTCATTAACAAAGACATTGGCAACCTTCAGACACTTGATCCAACACAGTTTGGTTTTGTTAAGGAGAGGTCAAGCCTGTTAAATTTGATCAACTTTGAGACAGTCACCAAGGCCATAGACAAGGGGAAGACAGTGCACACCACCTAGCTTGACCTGGCCAAGGCCTTTGATACTATTCCCCACTCAGGTATAATAGATAAACTCTCTCAACTAGGCATCAATCCATATGTTACCAGATGGGTAGCAAACCGGCTTACTGATAGAACCCACCTAGTCAAAATAGGGGAAGCCACCTCAAGTAGTAGATGCGTAACAAGTGGTGTACCCCAGGGATCAGTCTTGGGGCCTCTGCTGTTTGGGATATACTTCTCAGAGGTGCAGGCCAAATCTAGTGGGCTATGTCTGACCAAGTTTGCAGATGACTGCAACCTGGGTGCTGTCATCAATTCCCCTAGTGATGCTGACATCCTCCAAGAGGGTCTCACCCAAACAAATGACTGGTGTCAGAAACATGGCCTCAAACTGAATGCCAAAAAATGCATTATCATCCCTTTTGGGGAGAATGATGTCCCCACAAATTATCACATTGATAATAAGGCACTAAGCATGCAGTCAGTCGTGAGGGAATTGGGAACCCAGGTTGATAGCAAACTGACTTTTGACCACCATATTGCCTCTATTGTATGGAAAGCTTTCTACATGGCCCACCTGATTAGTAAGGGTATGTCATCCAGGGATAAGGTGGTCATAACATCCCTGTATTCTTCCCTTATAAGACCAATTATTGAATACAGTGCCCCTTTCGGCATGTACCTCGCAAAGCACATGCAGCAGCTGGAGAGACCACAGAGATTCCTCACCCACAGAATCCAGAACCTCAAACATCTACCCTACACAGATAGGCTAAATGCGCTGTCCCTCTACTCAGTCTCCTACAGACTCCTCAGAGGTGACCTCTGTCTGGCATACAAAGCAATCTCAGACCCTGCCCTGATGGGACTGCTACATATCCACAATTCAAGCTCCACTCAAGTAACCCGCATGTAAGACCTCAGCCTAGTCTGCGACATCAATAGAACGTGTTGGCGAGACAGATTTGTGTCCCAGAGACTCCCCCTTTTGTGGAATAGACTCCCTCTCCACGTAAAGCAGAGTACCTCATTAAATCTTTTTAAGTGCAACCTAGATAACTGGATGGGGAACAGAAAATACATCCCTGGGATTCCACCTGTGTCCCTGCTGGACAGTGGCATAGGGTGCTGACTTGTTGGAACATGGGCTAAATTCTTGGCTAGGCTTGTAAGAGCCTCAGGGCCAATAGCCTACTAACTTCCTGTGATCCTATGGATACTTGGAAATTGGTTCATGAAAGTTGTATTTGGCACTGGGCACACATAGGTCCTTTCAGAATTCCTCCACACCCTTCTAATCAAAAAGAGTTATTTCCTCAAGTTCTTCAACACATGCTGACCCTACAAGTTATAGAACCAGCACCTTTAGACCAAAGGGGAAGACATCTACTCCAGAGTGTTTCTGGTACCCAAGAAGGAGCATTTCTAGATCTTTCCTTTCCCAACCTGTTTGTGAAAGTACCACAATTGAAAATGCTGATCCTATTGAATCTGATGCTGATCATTCCTTTTCTGAATTTTATGATCATGGGCCTCAGAAAGATTCTCAAATTCTTTGTCTGGGTCACATTATCAGTCCTGTTCATTACACTTTGGGCTATCCACAGCTCCAAGGGTATTTAAATAGTCTAGCTCCAGTGATATCTCATTGCAGGCTGAAGGACATTCACATATTTCCTTATTTAGGCAACATGCTTATCTTTGCAGAGTTTTTTGCCAGATGTCAGGAGTCCTTAATTTGAGTTCCTTCACTCCATACTAGACTGGGGTTCAAGATAGATGTTCAAAATCCCCCTTGACTCTGTCACACAGAATTGTGTTTTTAGGCTGCCTTATAAACACTTCTATGCAAAAGACATTCCTAATCCAAGAACAGATGGAGTTCTATCTGGAAATGTCTCCACCCAGTCTCACACATTAGCCAGGGAATATCTCAAAATTCTAGGTTTCATGACTTCCATGGTTCCTTTCATCAGGTTACTTATGAGAAAAATTCAATTGTTTCTGAAAAAAAATACATGTGGATCCAACATTCTCATCCTGTAGAGTGTCAGATTCCAATTTTTGGCTTCATGAAGAAGGAACTGCATTGGTGGAGACTACAAATTACTCAGAATCCAGGTATGTTTTTTGTATTGCATCCAAGCTCAATCTGTAGCTACCAATGCCTCAGATTTTGCTTTGGGAGCGGTTTCTACTGGGGCAAAGATGCAAGGCCTGTGAAACTGACCAAAGCACGTAATTGTTAAAGAGATGTTAGCTGTGATCCATGCTATAAAATCTCTTCATCATCTGTGGTCCCCTAGACCTTTACAGCTGATTACAGACAACTCCACAGTGATGTGGTACATAAACAAACAGGGAGACACCAGGTCTTACCGTCTGTGCAGGCTGCTTATGATGGCTTCTGAGTTAACTCTACAGCATTGTATGACCCTACAAACATCTTTCTTTCTGTCAGAGCAAAATGCAGTGGCATACAAGCTATGAGCGATCAGAACAGACCCTCTTGAATGTAAAATGAAAGAGGGGGCTTCCAGGAGTGGATCCAGTTGTGGGAACCACCTCTAATAGATCTGTTCACCTCCTTTCAAAACAGATAATTAAGTAAATTATGCACCAGGACTCCTTGCAAACAGGCTTGGAAAACAGATATATTTTCATTCCTGTATTTGGGAATATTTCTGTATGCATTTTCTCCCTTTCCACTGAAATCCAGGATCACTCTGAAGATTCAGAAGGTATCTCCGAAAAATATAGTGGCGACTCCCTTCTGGCCCAGACAACATTGGTTCTCCCTTTTTATGGAATCAGCCTGGTGCAATAGCCGTAAGCTTCCACACAGATTCGATCTACTTGCACAAGACAGGGGGGTTTGATACACCCCAGTCTTGAACATCTTCAACTGATTGCCTGGATGATTCATACCTTTTAGGCACCTTTTTCATGATGACATGCAGCAGGTACTAAAGGAGGCAAGAAATTCTGCTACTAGGATATCTTATGTTAACCAATGGAGATGATTTTGTAGTTGTTGCCTTACATATAACCAATGCCTTATTTGGGAATATTACCACTAGTTCTCAAACTACTACTAGTTACTACCCTATGGCCTGTTTACTAATTTGCCAAATGATATTTATCAGCTATTTCAGCACGTCTGTCTGTAGATCCTCTTCATTTCAGATTTAGCTTAAGCTGATTCAAAAAGAGGTTTTTCCATTGATACATAAGCTCACTTGTTATTCAAGTGTCACTTAATTGGGATCAGTTATTCAAGTGACACTTAAATGGGATCATTACTTTTTGGTGGGAAAGCTATTTCTGTCTACTTTTGAACCAACAATTGTGGCTGCTTTGGGTTTATCTTTTTGGTAGACTAACTGGTTTTATTACTCTTAACATCTGCAAGAGATTATCCAGGTTGCAACTCTTCATGGTGAGCTAACCCTTTTGCTTTTCCATGCTCATAGGATTATCTGTAAAAAAAAAAATGCCTGCATATGCCCTTAGTACCCCTAGTACTTTTAGCGTGTACCTTGACTCTGGTCTTCTATCTCTCTCATTTATTTCATAATTTGACTGAAAAGGAGAGTAAATTCTATATATTCTAGTCATGATTTTGCTATTATCTTGTCAGTATTAAGTCCTATAGGAAAGCAATACAGCTGTGGAATTCTTAGTATGGGACTGGAAAAAGACAACCAGTGTCAATTCAGACAATTCCAGTTGGCTGTTCCTTGCTATGTCTTTTCTTGTTATTCCCACTATGGTAGAATATTTTCAGGCTTAATTAAGGCACAGTCTAACAGAACCCTGTTTTTCATGATGGCATTCTGGAAAGTTGTGGACTTGAAAAGGATTCTAGCGGTAACTACATGGTCTTCTGTATACGTTTTTATAAAGCATTACCAACTGGATTCCTTTTCCAGCTCCAAGACTGTTTTTGATAGGACCATTTTCCAGGGCCTCCTGAAATCACATCCACCTTCCTCCCAATTGGATAAGCTTTGGTAATCAAGCCGTATAACCAAAGGTTGGTGCAGCAATGAGAATGAGGAACATAGTACAGTTGTCTTAAGTTGCACTTATCATAACAGTAGATGTTCATATTTATCACTGCTGCAGTAACTGTACCCAGCCTCCAACCCCCTTTCTGTGTATATAGTTTTTTGGTTGGGATATAAACTTTTTATTAATATTATATGTTGATCTGATATTGTCCTTTTCATTTGTTCCTCTACGATTGAGTATCGGATCTGACCTCTGATCCGACTCTGACACATATTCTAGACTTTCAGATTGAACTCACAAGCTCCTCCCTCTAACCATAATGCCTCAGTCAACTTGCAATGCCTCAGATCTCGTTTGCCCCCATCTTACACAGATATGGATTGGTAGTTTCTGGGAAACCATAGCTGGTACCTGTCTTTTCTTCACTAACCTTTCTACCTTTAGAGGGTATTTGTTCTACCATCGCTGGTAGTCCACTTAGTTAAAAAAATTCTTTACGTATTCTTCTGCATTTCCCCCCTTTCAAGGCCTGCTATTTCCTTCAAACTGGCCAAAAAAACCAACAGGCTTTAAAAAGTGTACTTCCTGTAGGCATAAAATTCCCAGTTCTGATGCATACAGGAAGTCTGCCTACTGCCTTGGAACATCACACCTCAACACCAACTGCTTCATTTGTGCTACCATTAATTCTAGAACACTTTGCAATAGACGTAATAAGTTGTGCCAAGGGTGTGCTGCCACCTTCTTTCTCTTCTACTCCAGTTGCTCAGCCTCCTAGTAATGGTGTAAAATCCTCTTTGGAGGTGAAGGAGTCGCACAAAAGATCCCCCACCCCTTCTCCAAAGGCTGCTACATTGGCTTTGTCTTCATCAGAGCCTCCTTAAAAAATTCAGAAAGCATCAGATCCGACTTCTTTGGATCCTAAGAAAACCACACCCTTGGATATGATTTTTGTTCTAGCTGAATCTCCTTGAACCTGCTCATCTGGGCTCACCACTGAAGCAGTTTCTCCGTAAATACATTCCCCTTTCCCCAAGGGACTAGGTGGACAGAGTCTAGGAACCAATCAACCACATCTTCAGTTAGGTCCTCCAGAGGTCTGTCAGAAGGCTGTATAGACAGGATGATGAGGAAATTCCTCAGAGCTTAGATTCAGATGTGGGTTATTCTGTTTCCCATTGGATGTGTGAGCCTGCCATCCATTTCTCATGTAGTGATCTCTCCTTTTCCAATCCATTCCACAATTTTGAAGCCCTTGGATCCAAAAGCCCCAAGAGTCTTAGCATCAGACAGATCTGAAGATAACTAGGTCTCCAACTCCCGACACCCTCCCAGACTGGTTCTGCTCCATTTCCTTTGGACAGGAACAAGTCTTGGAGCTGAAGCATCAGAGATAGATCCTGGGGGCTGGGTTCCACTACAGTGTTATTGGAGTCATGCTTGCACCTTGGAACCTTGGCTTTCAACACCTTGAGTCCGACTCTATCCTCGGGATGTGGATCCGGACAGGATTGAGGTTTGGTTGCTTTGGAGTTTTCAGCTCCACTGCAGCCAGCCACGGCTTCTGCCAATCTATCTGCCTTCGATGTAGTGGAGAGTGCTTTCTCTCGACTGAGAGATTTGATTACTCTCTCATCCTTGGATCCTACATCCCTTCATCCTTTGAGTCCAAGCTCTGATCCTATCAGGCCTTCTCCATAGGGACAGCCAGTACCATCTAGCATCCAGACAGCCCCCATCAAGGAAATTCCCCTCTCTTTGGATACCTCTCTAGACCATCTCACTGAAGCAGTTCTCTGAAAGAGAACGTGCAAAAGGAGACACATAGATTCCCCTATGGAATGTCTCAATGACGATGCTGACTTTGAAGGGGAAGGGTTAGCCAGATCTGCGCCAGGTGACGTCTCCTTCATAGACATCCCAGAAATTCTTAAACAAAAAGGTGGATGGTCTTCAGATATTCCTTCCCCAGAGGAGTCAGTTTTTCTGGAAGCTTTTTGGTCTGGCCCCTCAACATCTTGGATGACTCCCCCGGCAGATGAGGCTATTGATTTAATCTCTCACCAGGCATGAAAGGGAGTGGATTCTGTTGAACCAATTCCCCAGTGCCCAGATAAACTTTTGGCACTGCTGAAAGCTAGATCACATTGGAGCAAAGGATTCCTTGTTGATACTATGGTTGTGGCAGCAGCCACTAAAAAGGAGCTGGGAAAGCAGACCTTCTCAGTCCATCCCCCTAATAGAGAGTCCAGGGTATTGGACAGGTTTGGAAAGCACATATTTGCTTCAGAGACCTTTGCCTTGAGGTCCCTGAATTACTTAGTGCACTTCACAAGATTACAGTGGGATATGTCCAAGGAACTCTCCAAATCTCTCTCGGAGTACATATCCGTGGAGGACTACAAGATATCCTCTTCACAGAAGGCCACTCTATTATCCATTTCAAATGTATCCATGTGGTTAATATGCATTGCTGTGAAGGGTACCACATGGACTGCCTGTTCAGGCATGGCCATTAGGAGACATGCCTGGATGCATTTAGGAGACTATGTGGAGCCTTTCAAGGCTTCTTTCATCCATGCTGCTTTTGATGGAATGTCCTTGTTTGGCTGTACTGTGAAAGAAATGCTTTCCTGGAGTGAACAAGATGGAAAGATCCTGTCTGCACTAAGTATACACTTTTCTGCCCCTTAATGATCCTTTTCCCAGAGTCAAAGAGGTGGCAAGAAAATGTGGTTCTGTAACTCCCAGGAATCTTTCCAGGATTCATGTAGGGATGCCTCCTCCAGAAACAGAGGGGGAGTTCCAATGGAAGACACCATCCTCACAACAGGGGAGGCCCACAAAACCAGGGTTTCTAAGATTCTTTTTGGATAAATTCTTTCAGCGATCCTGAAGGGTTACTTGACTGCCCACCTCTGGAGACAGTCATGGGGCACTTATCTTTGCACCCAGATTATTGGGTGGTAAAAATAATACAAAAGTAAGTGCTGTAATGACGCTAAGTGCTCAAAAGTACCTCCAGGCAGTCAGATGGATAATTCCACAATTTATTAAATAAACCACACGAAAAAAACATTAACGCTCTTCAAAACAATAATGATCGCGTTTTCGTCTCACTATGTGGGACTTCATCAGATATAAGGAAGTTGTGCAAATAACATTTAAATATCTTATTTCCTTTGTAATTAAGGAAAAATACCAATGACAATTCATTTCCACATTTTAAAATGCCCTATCGGCTTCACTTTCTCATGAATATTCATGAGTATTACATTCATTATTCAAGATCTCCTAGATGTTCACAGATCTCCGTTCCAAAAACGTACATCCTTATGTGTGTTTTATATGATATACTTAATAGGAGATACTTGACATTAGGCTTTCATATTAAACTTTTCTACTCTTGAATGTATTCATATACTGATTAAAAACGTACAATAAACATACAATGTTATAAAAAACATTAAAAACATCTTAAAAATATGTTTTAGTTTTATAAACTTCTTAGTTACCTATCTTGATGTGTAAATATAATTAATAATACATATGTAATTTATAATAAATACTTAAATATTTAAATATTAACTAAGTGTGTATAATATAAGTATATAAATATATAAATAATATAAAATATAAATATAAATAATTAAATATGAATGATAGATATAAAGTGCATACAGTATAAATTTAGTATATAAAACATAATGTATGACTAGTGAATTAGTGTTGTTGAATTAAAAGGGACATTGTGAAACTAACTAAAAGGATTCCATGAATCTTTATTAAAAACTTCTTTGTAGAAAGAAGAAAGAAAGAAGAATGACAATAACATTCCATTTATTTAATGATTCTGTGGTTTACTGCCCTCTAGTGTTAAAACCTAGGATATATTGGTTTAAATTTTGTTTGGTTTTAGTCTCAATATAGCCCCTATGGATATATAATCATTTAATCCAGGGCTTTTACTAGCATCTAAATGTACCTGCCACCATAACTCCCTACTATTTTTTGGTCGTTTTGCTGTGGAAGCTTTTACACCACGAAGGTTAATAGTTGGTAAAAATAATACCCAGAGGTTATTTTTTTATCATTTTTTCAGACCCCCCCCCCCAATCGAAAGAAGGCTTCCTGATGTCCCACCCAGTCAGAGAGAAGCTGCAGCTCAAGAGATTCAAAAGCTGCTAGACAAAAGAGTCATCTAGGTTCACCAGAACACAGAGGATTCAGAACTTACTTATGGTTCTTTTTAATGCCAAAGAAGACCAGTGACCTGATACCAATTCTAGATCTAAGCAGACTGAACCAATTTGTGAAGAAGTCAAAATTCCGAATGGTCATGGTTCATTCCATTCTGCCTCTTTTATGCAAGGATGATGGGCTGTGCTCAGTCGATCTTCAAGACGCATACAATCACATCAAGTTGAAAAGATGATCTTGAAGATTTCTCTGCTTTCAGCTGGTGGGACAGTCACTAACAGTTCAGACCCCTGCATTTTGTCTCACCACCACCCCCAGAGTGTTTACCAAGTATATGGCAGTGGTAGCAGTTCACCTGAGATTGCTGGGAGAGTGCTCCCATATCTAGAGAACTGGCTCCTTACCTCCCCGACCATGCATCTGCTAGAGCAGTCCAGGGACTAATTGCTCCAACTTTGTCAAAGACAAGACATTTCAGTTAACACCTCTAGCTCTTATCTATAACCTATACAGAGCCCAGAGTTCATAAGTGCTCAGTTGAACACAGTAAGTTAGATAGCTTCTCTTCCTTTACATCGTGTGGACACAATCAAGTTTCAGGTACAGCAAATAGCAAATTCTTGTTTACCTTTCTCCTCCAGCCAGACTTGTCTTTCAGGCTGTAGGTTCAGTGGCAATGGCAATAACTTTAGTTTTAATGGCCCAATGTGAGAGTGTTCAATCTCGCCATTTGTTCTTACACACGGGTTCGGAGCCGATCCTCGGCTCCGAGTCGGCCGCATAGCAAAGCTTTGCATCTTAGAGAAGCTCGAGACCAGGCTATATCCCACAATCCTCCCTGCCATTACTCAGATCTAGTTTGCCGCTGCAACGGATCACATCGAAAGAGAGCTCGGACCAGAGAAAATTTTATTGTTCAGATAAGATAGTTATATATTTTTACTTAAAAGTTCTTATAGTTATTGGGAATTTAGTTTTTGATCATACTATAGTGTGTGTGTGTGTGTTATTGTAGTTAGTTCTAATGTCATTTTTTCATAGGTTTCCCTTTGGGGCCTACCTCTTCTATCACTTATAGCTATATATATATATATTTTTTTCTCTTACTTATAGCTAGTGTTTAAACTTTTTCACAGTAAAAGTGTATTCTGCTGATTATGTCTGAAAAAGCCAAATCCAGTTTTAAAAGGTGTCAGTGTGGGCAGAAAATGTCCATCACTGACAACCACACTTCCTGCGTCTACTGTCTTGGCCCTCTCCACTTGCAAGAGGATTGCTCTATATGCCATTCCTTCAGTGGGAGGGTCATGACAGATAGACGCAGGAAACTTATAGACAGGGGACTTCTTATGCCTGCTTTCCAGGAGGCTTTGGACAAGTCGGACCAGGCTTCTAAGTCCTCGAAGGGGTCGAAGATGTCGGAGCCCATGTCATCGGCTCCGAGTTCATCTTCAAAAGTTCGTTCTCCGGTTCCACAGACTTCGGGGCCGAGCGTCGAACGTTTATCTTTCACTGAGCCCCAGGTCTTGGAACCGGTGTCGGAGCTACCGCCACCTTCCATTCTTCGGTCGGTGCCATCTTCAGCCCCTTCGACCCGATCTTCCAGACCATTATCCGATACAGATGTGAATCGTGTCGTGCAGAAACTTATGGAGAACACGGCCCTTTCCAAGTTGATTGCAGTTTCCTCCCAATTGGTGTCGAAACTAGAAGGCCTCCCTTTATCTCCAACAGGTCCTCCTTCGAGACCCATCCAGTCTTCGGAGCCGGGAGAGGATGAGCCGATGATAGTGGAGCTCTTGGTGCCAAAACCGTCCATTGCACGATTGACACCATTGACCTCGACTCCTTCAGAACCTATAGGTGAGTCGCGGAGTCGACGATCTCTCCTTGGTTCCGGGACCAAGAGTCGTACCGACCTTTCGGTGCCGACTCTCCCTCTCGGGGCCTCGGCGCAGATTGGCTCGGCTCCGTCCTCGGGGTCGAGGCCCACGGGCCCCGTGTCTGGGATTCTTCCATGTTCTTCGGAACCGGGGGAGTCCTCGACCCGAGGTTCAGGGGTTTTTGACCTTATGAGGAAGGTTTTGTCTACACAGACAACCACTTCATCGGAGGAGTCTTCTCCCTTCCCTAAGGAGCCGCTCTCTGTTTCTGTTCCCACGTCCCACGACACATCCAAAGCGTAGAGCACGATTGCCTCAGCAGTCACCCCCAGAGGGTGCCCCCTGTTCCTCGGAGGCCTCACCGGAATCCCCCTCCGATGAGGTTCCGAGGAAAAGACTGTGCAAGAGGAGGCACTTGGATTCCCCGCAGGAATCTCTAACATCTGACACTGACTTGGATGAAGCAGAGGGGTCCCCAAAATCCCCCTCCGAGGATGTCTCATTTGCGGACATCTTGGAGATTTTAAAACAGAGGGGTGATTGGCAGTCCCTAGCCCCCACTGAGGACGAGTCGGTGTTGCTGAAAGCTTTTGGTGCTCAACCTTCTACCTCCTGGGTTACTCCGCCCTTCGATGAATTAATGGATTTAATTGCTCGAAGGGTATGGGAGACACCGGACACAGTGGAACCGGTCCCTCGAAAACCAAGCAAGTTTATCACCGCTCCCCAGGACAAGACTTATCTCACCAAAGGGGTCCTGGTTGACGCTATGGTGGTGGCTGCAGCCACTAAAAAGGAGATGTCTGAGTCTTCCTCTTCTGTTCATCCTCCTAATAAGGATTCTAGGACTATGGACAGATATGGGAAGCGCGTTTTTAGTTCAGCGACTTTTTCCATGCGTTCGCTAAATTATTTGACACACTTTACACGTCTACAGAGGGATCTCATCAAGGAACTGAGAGATACCCTCCAGGGTAACACAGATGCTGCTGTTTCAGATAAGGTAACAGCACAGCTTAACACCCTTACCTCCATAGTGAACTCGTCCATGAGGCTCATCTCGTATGCGGCTGAAGGGTCGAGTAGAGCCGCAGCTTCAGCGATTGCTCTACGAAGACAATCGTGGATGCGGCTGTGCTCATTTGCAGAAGCCTTCAAGTCTTCCTTCGCCAACGCCCCCTTTGATGGTGCCACTCTTTTTGGGCCCAAAGTGAAAGAGACACTAACTCGGTGTGAGCAAGAAGGAAAGACTCTGTCTGCTGTCGGAGTCCATTTTTCCGCTCCATCTAGACCGTACCCCAAAGGGCAACGAGGCTGAAAAATGTGGTTCCGTAAAACTCAGGGATCTTTCCAGGCCACACAGAGTGATCCCCCCCCAGAGGCAGAGGGGGGGGGCAGAAATGGAAGACGTCGCCCCGGCGGCAGAGGGGGTCCGCAGAACTAAGGCGACAGGGATCCTATCCCTGGTAAGCCTTTCCAGCACTCCTGAACGGGGGCCCAACTGTCCTGCTCTGGAGGCAGTCGGGAGTCGCTTGGCTTTATACCCACAGGCCTGGCTAACTCTCACCTCAGACTCCTGGGTAAAAAGCATTGTAACCAGAGGATACAAAATCCCCTTCATGTCAACTCCACCCCAACAAAGAAGGTTTCCAGATGTGCCACCCCGTCTGCGAGACCCAGCAGCAATAGAAATTTCAAAGCTGCTCAAAAAAAGAGTCATTCAGCCAGTCCCGGCGGACCAAAAAGGATCCGGAACTTACTCAAGGTTCTTTTTAGTTCCAAAAAAGACAGGGGACTGGAGACCCATTTTGGATCTCAGCAATCTCAATACCTTCGTGAAGAAGGAAAAGTTCCGGATGGTCATGCTTCAATTGATCCTTCCATTTTTGCAGAAGGACGACTGGATGTGCTCGATAGATCTCAAGGACGCGTACTACCACATCAAGATGGCCAGACAGTCCAGAGATCACCTGCGCTTCCGGCTGGGAGCCAGTCACTTTCAATTTCGAGCCCTGCCCTTTGGGCTCACCTCAGCCCCCAGGGTATTCACCAAATGCATGGCAGTGGTAACGTCTCACTTGAGATGTCTAGGATTCCGGGTGTTTCCCTATCTGGACGACTGGCTCCTCACCGCCACCACCGAGCGTCGCCTCATACAAGCCAGAGACTATACAGTCAACCTTTGTTCCCACCTAGGGATTTCCATAAAATTCGAAAAATCTGCCTTACTGCCCTCACAGCATATTTCATTCATCGGAGCAGACCTAGATACGCGCTTAACACTGGTAAATCCCCCTCCAATAAGGGCTTCATCCCTCAAGGAACAGGTTCTTCTTCTACTGCAAAGCAGGAAAGCCCCGGCCAAACTAGTGTTGAAGGTTTTGGGACTCATGGCAGCATCCCTGATTGCAGTTCCTATGGGGAGATTGCACATGAGGCTCCTCCAATGGCTGCTGTTCACGCAGTGGTCGTTCCAGCAGTTACCCCTAATGCACGAGATTCTGATAACAGATTCTTGCAAGTGAGACCTCTCATGGTGGGTGTACAGTCAGGATCTCACTATGGGTCGTCCATTTGTTCTACCGAATCCGACGGCCACGATAACCACGGACGCTTCCCTGATAGGGTGGGGGGGACTATTTCAGGGAAGAACAGTCCAAGGGGAATGGTCCAACATGGAGTACAACCTGCACATAAATGTTCTGGAAATGAGGGCGGTGTTCTTGGCATTGCAACACTTTCAAACCCTCCTACCTCTAGGAACAGTAGCAGTTCAGACAGACAGCATGTCTGTAGTCTGGTACATAAACAAACAAGGGGGAACCAGATCTTACCCATTATGCAGAGAGGCCATGAGAATTTGGCAATGGGCAGAGTCCACGGGTTGCTTTCTGATAGCAACGCACATCCCGGGGTCATCCAACATCATTGCGGACAGGTTGAGCAGAGCCATCCTGTTACCTCACGAGTGGTCCCTCAAGCTACAGGTGGCGGAAAGAATTTTCCGCAGATGGGGCCAGCCTTGCTGCGATCTATTCGCCTCCCCGATGAATACCAAATGCAGAAGCTATTTTGCTCTTCTACCCCCTCCAGGGGATGTCCCCAGGGACGCACTGATACACGATTGGCCCCCGGGTCTCCTATATGCATTTCCACCTACCCCCTTGATTCCCAAATTTCTTCAGAAAGCCATGAACCTGGAAAGGACAATTATACTCATAGCCCCATTCTGGCCTCGACAGATATGGTTCCCCGTTCTTCGAGCCCATCAAACAGAGGAACCGTGGATCCTGGACCCAGTACCAGATCTACTGACACATTCTTCGGGAGTTCCTCACCCGTCTCTTCTATCCCTCAAACTAGCAGCTTGGCTGCTCCACTTCCCCGCCTAGCCAGGTCTGATCTACTTTCTCCGGCAGTTCAACGCATTTTGGTTGCCTCTCATAAGGCTTCCACTACAAAACTCTACAGGAGTAAATGGAAACGCTTTGTGTACTGGGCATCTAGCCAACACTTGGACCCCCTGGTAGCTCCTTTACATAAAGTTCTAGAATTTCTATCCATCCTTTTTCACAAAGGAGCCTCTACTTCCACACTAAGAGTACAGTTGGCGGCCATATCCAACTTCCATGTTGGTGAGGACGGTTCTTCTATTATGTCCCACAGGCTTTGTAAGGTTTTTATGAAAGGATCCTTCCATCTTCGACCGCCCGTCAGACACCCTTTATTCCCATGGAATTTAAATTTGTTATTGTCGCAACTAATGTTGCCACCCTTCGAACCAGCCTCTTCTTGCCTCCTGAAGTTTTTGTTGTGGAAGACTCTTTTTCTTGTAGCGGTTACTTCAGCTCGAAGAGTGTCAGAGCTGCAAGCACTATCAGTCAAACCACCTTACTTAATTTTCCACCCAGATAGAGTTTCCTTAAGAACAAACCCGTCTTTCCTTCCTAAGGTATGTTCTGTCATAAATATTAATCAGTCCATTGAACTCCCTACCTTTTTCAAAAACCATACCAGCAAGTTGGAATATATGCTGCACAAGTTAGATGTCCACAGACAGCTAAGATTTTATTTGGACAGGACTAAGGATTACAGAAAAACAGATCAACTTTTTGTTGCATTTGCAGACAATAAAAAGGGCATGGCAGTTACAAAACGTACACTTTCTAAATGGCTTACTGATTGTATAGCCTTTGTATATTCTAAGTCGAATCAGGCCTTACCCACCAAACCTAAGGCTCATTCTACTAGATCCGTTTCCACTTCCTTGGCTCATGCAGCTCGCCTGCCTTTGGACACGATTTGTGCAGCAGCCACGTGGTCTAAACCACATACTTTCATCGCTCATTATAGAGTTGACAAAGCCTCCAAAGACAGGACATCTTTTGGTTCCACTGTGCTCAGGAACGTTCTTCCATGAGTCACTCGGGGTGACGGAGCTAGGGACGCTACCCGTGTGTAAGAACAAATGGCGAGATTGAACACTCTCACGTAAAGAAGTTATGTTCTTACCATAACGTTCCATGTGGAGTGTTCATCTCGCCTTTGTTCTTACATTCCCTCCCTTCCCTCCCTCACGTGTTTGGAAGAACGAGTAGGACTAGAGTCTGGTCCACATGCCTTAACCTCTTCCGGGTATATTGCCTCTTACCTCATGGGGTATATTTCGCTACCCTTTAGTTAATTTGTCAGTGAGATAGTGTCTCTGAATTTTTGTGGCTGTATGTAGCCTTAGCACCTGAGGTTTATGGTTGGTCTGGTTTGCTTGCAAACTAGATCTGAGTAATGGCAGGGAGGATTGTGGGATATAGCCTGGTCTCGAGCTTCTCTAAGATGCAAAGCTTTGCTATGCGGCCGATTCGGAGCCGAGGATCGGCTCCGAACCCGTGTGTAAGAACAAAGGCGAGATGAATACTCCACATGGAACGTTAGGGTAAGAACATAACTTCTTTTTTTTATATGCATGTTCTCCAATGGAGTCTAGCTGTTCCGTGATCTGTTCTGTACCATCCTTTGTCCTTTCCAGTCAAACTCACTCGAGTCTAGAAGGATCACCATCACTGGTGGATTTACTTGAACAAAGTTTACATAGGCCATCCTTTTATTCTGCCCCCTCCAGTAGCCATGGTAACCCCGGATGCCTCCCAGTTAGGGTGGTGGGGGTATTTCTTGGGATGAATGGTCCAAGGCTCTTGGTCCTCCCAAGAGACCTACTCACATATCAATGTCCTAGAGATGAGACAAGTTCTGCTAGAATTGCAGGCCTTTCAAGATTTTCTTCCTCGGGGGACTGTTGTGATACAAATTGACAACATATCTGTGGTTTGGTACATCAACAAATGGGGGGAGACCAATCTTATCCCCTTTGTTGAGAAGCAGTGAGAGTGTGGCAGCGGATGATCTCCAACTGCTATGTTATGGCAACACACATACTGGCAAAATCCAACATACTAGTGGACAAATTCAACAGTCTATTCTGATGCCTCAGGAGTGGTCTCTCAATCAATCAGTGGTGGAGAGAATTTTTCGTCATCAGCCAACCTTGCCACGATCTCTTTGCATCTCCCCACAACAACTGCAGTTGGTTCTTTGCCCTAATCCTCCCTCAAGTGGAGTCACTGAGAGATGTTCCAGTCTCCTTTATGCCTATTCCCATTACCTCTGATTCCAGAATGTTTACAGAAAGCGCTTCGGTTAAAGAACTCAGTTATTCTTATTGCTCCTTTTTGGTCTCAGCAAGTGTGTTTTCCCTTACTTTGGTCTCATGTTCGATATCACCAGTCCAGGTGTTTCCACTTACTTTGGTCTCGTCTTTGATATCTCCAGTCCAGATCTTCTCTTGCATCCCACTGGTATGAAGCATCCCAATATTCCAGGCCTCAAAGTGACTGCATGGTTTGTCCATTTCCATTGATAGCTAGACAGCCCAGGGTTTCCTTCCCAGTCCAACGAATACTTCTATCTTCCCAGATAGCTTCTACAATGAAGATCTACAGGAGCAAATGGAAAAGATTCTCAATTTGGGCTCTTCAGAAGGAAATTCATCCTTTCACTGCGCCTATATCTGCAGTACTAGAATTCTTTTGTAACCATGTTTCAAGAAGGTTCTAGTTTTTCTACAGTCAAGAAAACCCAGAGCTTTTAGACATGCTCCACTTAAAGAAATCCCAATCCCTATGAGCTACACGCTCTAGGGGCCTAAACCTCGACACCACAATAAACAGAACATGCTGGAGGGATAGATTCCTGTCCCAGAGACTTCCCATACTCTGGAACAAACTACCTATCTATATCAAACAAAGCTCCTCATTAGCACTGTTCAAGAAGAATCTTGATGAATGGATGGGAGATAGGAAATTCACCCCGGGGATCACTTCTGTGGCTCTGCTTGACTGTGGCACAGGAAAATAATTTTCTTGGGTGGCGAAAGCCAGGGTACCTTTGGCTAGGCTTATATAGGCCCTAGGGCCAATCGCCTAGTACCTACCTATGAACCTAAGGTACAATTAGCAGCTATATCTAATTTTCACTCAGGAGAAAATGCTTCCTATTTAGCTTCTACCAAATTATGCAAGATTTTTCTAAAAGGTACCTTCTTACTTAGACCTCCAGGGAAAGACCCAACACCTCCTTAGAATTTAACAGTTGTACTGCTGGAGTTGACCCAACAATCATTTGAACCATCAGCCAAGTCTGATGTAATTTTTTGTCTTAAAAAAAAGCATTCCTAGTAACTATTCCATCTGCGAGATGAATTTCTGAACTCCAGGCTGCATCTTCCAAATCCCCTTTTATTATTTTTCACAGACAGAGTCACCTTACGAACAAATCCATCCTTCTTAGGATCTTCATTTTGTGTTAGAGAAGTTAACACTTGCTCCATTTGAATCAGCTAATCTGCCTGACTTAAGCTTCTTAACATGGAAAACAATTTTACTGATTGCTCTGACCTCTGCAAGAAGTGTTTGAATTGCAGGCTCTTATAGTGAATCAACCCTGTTGCATGTTCCACAGAGACAGAGCTTCTTTGAGAACTAATCTGTCTTTTATGATGAAAGTTGTATCCATGTTTATTTTAAGCCAAGCTATTCATTCCCCCATTTTCTTTATTGACCCTGACAACTCAGGTACTGTCTTGACCAAACTAAATCTTTCAGATCTTCTGATCAATTTCTTGTGATGGTAAGAAGAAGGGATAACCTACATCAAAGCAGGCTATTTACAAATGGTTGTCTTGGGTTATTACCTTTTGTTAAACTCACCACATCAAAGTTGATCCAGGCAGAGTCAAGGGCTAGTCTGCCAGAGCCTTGGCTTCATCTATGGCTTTTTTGAAAGGGTTGGACTATAGAAGTAGTGTAGAAGCAGCAATGTATTTGTCAGTACATACTTTTATAAAGCACAATAAGCTTGATTCCTTCTCTAGGTCTAGATCAGGCTTTGCTAGGACTATTCTCCAGGGGCTCATGAACACTATTCCTTACACCTACCAAATATAGTAAGCTGGGGTAATCTATCCATATTGCTAAGGCTACTGCAGCAGTGATAAATGTGATGAGCTTATATAATACAGTTGTATAAGTAAACTTACCATAAACTTACCATAACAGTAGTTGTTCGAATGGTCACTGCTGCAGTAGCCACTGCCTACCATCCACCCCCCTTTGTTTTTTAGTGTATTTATTTTTTGGTCTTCCTACCATTGTCCTTTCAGGACTCTGCCTACCAACAGAAAAAGGGAGGCTAACTCTGAAAGGCTTAACACCTAAACTTGTCTTTTAGTCAGGTCAGCTCAAGCTGCCAGACAGTTTGGACACAAGGAAGTTGCCCTGATGCTTTGAAAGCTGTCCGGCTGTTATATCCTTGGCAGGATATAACCCGTATAGCTAAGGCTACTGCAGTGGTGATCATTTGAAAATCTACTGTTATGGTAAGTTATACAACTGTACTTTCTTTAATATTTGTCCAATCATCTATTGAAATTTCTTACTGTTATTTTTGTAACTCTTTCTTCCCTAGTGCTAGAAATATTTGAAAGCATTGATGTCTCGGAAGAAAAGTAAGAAGTTGTTAGGGGTACCTATTCAGTTTGGCATGAGACTGTGAATGGTATACACTGAATACCTACTGTTAAGTTCTACTCTTCAGTAGCCATTGTTATTGGAAACAAAGATTACATGTGGTATGTGCCATCAGAATGTTTTCAAAAGTATTCCAGACATAGAATCCATGATACTGAAATGCTCACCAAAAAAGGGATTTCCCATATAACATGTCACAGGTAATGTCAGTATATGTACAGTTTGTTGGATGCCATTTCAGTGAATCCCATTTAGCAGAGACTGTTAGACTAGACAGGCAACTTGATGCAGGTATTATGATTTATCCTAAGGTTTAGTGACTTCAGAATTGGCTATGTTGCTGAGGTGGTACATGAGGTGAATTCTGTTGTTGTTGTTGTTGTTTTGTGTGTGTGTGTGTGTGTGTGTGTGTGTGTGTGTGTGTGTGTGTGTGTGTGTGTGTGTGTGTGTGTGTAGGGGGTGTAAACTAAAAAAGCATTGCTAGACTGTCAATTTAATCAAAAAGTCTTAACTAAACAGGCTTCCTAGAATCCATCAACAGAGAAAATTGTGTCCAGTGATATCATTAGCAGTCATCAGTGTCAAAGGCCAATTATTAGTAAAGGATATACATTCTGCTGTGAAGTGTTATCCAGATGTTAGATATCAAGTGTGACTTTGCTGGCTTAATTCCACAAAGACCGGCTGTTATAATAAGATACCATGTGATTGTTCTTTTATAGGTTGCAGTTTGTGCAGGAGCCAGTAGTTACTTTCCAGGTCTGTCATTATTCTGTGGTGCAACATCTGCTCTTGTCTTCACAGCAGTACAACAATTGATAATAAAGCTGAAGTATGATGACCCTGTGAATGTAATTCCTAGTAAGTAATTCTTTTGTAGATGAAGAAGAAAAATGTTGCTACATTTTTTCACTAACATTCTATAGTTAAAGTGTCTGCGTAGTACATTTTGCATGGACCTTCCAAAGACCATATAAGTATGTGTTTTTCCCTTGTATGTATCTGCCAGTTGGCTTAATAGTTAAGATCTTTACATTTCATATCCTGACCTTCAGCCACTGACTGTGTGGAGTTTGCATGCTCTCCTTGTGTCTCTGTGGGGTTCCTCCCACCTCCCAAAAAAAAAAAATAAATAAAATAAAAAATAAAAAGATGCTGAGTGTTTCTACATTGGAATTACCCAAGAAAGGAGCTGTGGGCAGAAGCACAGACTGTACTTGGTACCTATAGAGAGAATAGTTTTATAGATCAACCACTTTGGGCATCAGTTGTGATGTGCAGTATCTTCAAAATAGGAGAATGCAGAACTTGACTGTGAGTTACGTCAGGGCTAGTCGCTCAATGGTGTAATATATGGCTCTAGGTGATTCTATCTTGTTAACTAATGTTGCCAAGTAGGCATGGGTGTTCTGCTGGTAATAAGTGGGTTGAGGACCTGGCTTACTCCAGGGACCCATGCTGATGGTAGGAGGGAGGGTATGTGCCTCTATTGGCCAGTGTGTGCACGCTCTAAAGCCCAGCAGCCCTGAGTCAATAAGCTACTGGCCGGACAGTGTCCACTTGCTCAGCTTGAGTTATCTGGGATACCTCCACTCTGTGAAAGCTGGATGTAAAACCAATCAACCTGCCAAACATGAACTAAGAATTGCTAGACTCAGTTTAGGCTCACTGACAGGATGCAACTTGGTAGTGGATGACATGATGATAAGGAGGAGGCTAGACATCTTATGTATTCAGAAGAAGTGTAGCAAACCCACTTGGCTTAGGATCTGGAATTTACTACTCAGGAGGAGGACGGACTAGAAATGGTGTGGAACTGTGTTGAGGGAAAGCTTCAGAAGACAGTGAAGGATGTCATCAGAATTAGTAACAGACCCATGGTAATTAGACTCCCGTGAAAGGATAGGGCAGTAGTCATAATATCAGCCTAAGCCCCACAGCAGGGGGGGGTGGTGGTACTGAAGAAAAGAGTGCAGTTCAAACAGTAGTTGCTGGACCTACTAAATTAGGTAGGCAGCATGAATTGTTGTTGATAATGAGTGACCTGAATGCAAATGTCAGGACAGACAGAACAGGCTATGAGGACTACCAGAGCCCACAAGGATTTGGACAACAGGTATAAAGAAAGAGAGGCCATTCTAGACTTCTCTCTGGCAAATGGCTTGATTTTGGCCAAAACATGGTTCAACAAGAGAGACGGTTGTAAGCTCACGTACAAGAGTGTCCGATGTGCAACTCAGATAGACTTCCTCCTAGTAAGAAAAGGGCACGGGAGTAGATCAGTAATAGAAAAATCATCCCCAGTGAAATAGTCAGCTAACTGAGGCAACCAGTGTTTTATGCTAGTTGCCAAAATCAGCTACAAGCAAAGGTCAGAGAATGCTCTACGGTCAACAAAGATTAGGCAAAAGATCTGGAAGTTGACTGGAGAGAAAGTGCAAGAAATCTAGGAATTATTCGGGGCTGTTGCACCTCAGGAAGAGAGGAAATACGTGGAGCTGAAGAACAATGGCAGTACCTCAAATCAGCATCTGTGAGGACTATAGAACAGATCTGCAGCTGAGCCAGATATGGAAATAAGGTACATAATGAAAGTTGGTGCTGAATGCAAAACTCCAGGAAGTCATCAAAACAAAGGAGTGTGAGAAAAAGTGGGAGACAAAATATGGACGAGGCTAGGAAGGAATACTGATTTGCTAACAAAGAGGCTAAGGCAGGAGTTGCAATAATAAAGATCAGGACATTAGACACAGGATACCAACTTCAGCAAAGTGATTCAATAGATGGCACAAAGAAACTCAATCAGGTTGCAAGGCAAAAAAATGGAAGACAAAGAAAATATAGTGAGACACACTTGATAAGGGATGTCAGCAAAACCTGTTCACCAGTCCACAGAGAATCAAAGGCAGATGGAAGGAGAACTTCCTGCAGCTTCTAAATGAGGAAAACCCCACAAAAGCTGTACTGCCCCAGACACAAACTACAATGAAAGAAGAGAAGGAACCCACCCTAGAAGAAGTAAGAACAGCACTAAGGAAAATTAAGTCAGAGAAAGCATACTAGTGCCAGTGTTCAAGAACAAAGGGGACACTAACAACCATGAGCAGTACACAAGTATCAAACTCCTGTCACATGTGCAAGGACCCATTGACCTCTAGTATGAACAGTGTTTGGTCTCACAAAAGGGTCCTCAGTGGGAGTGAGTGTGCAATCAGGATTGAGTCCACTGCTGTTTATACTAGAGATGGACTCCATTAGCAATCAGATTGGAGGGGACAGATCAACAAAGTTGCCATATGCAGACAATGTGGCACTGCAGACAGAATCTGAGCAAAAACTTCAGCAAAAGTTAGGGGAATGGAATGCAAAACTGAAGGCACATGGGATGAAACTGAGTGCAGGTAAGACAGTTGTAATAGTAGCAACTGGGGGAATCAAAGAAGCTGAGAATTTAGATAGAAGGGAAAACAGTGGAACAGGTTAACAGCTTCAAGGATTTGGGAGGGGTAGCTGAGAAGATGGGAAGTCTAAATAAGGAGGTCAAAGCCAGAATTAGGGAGGCTGCAACTTACTGGCAGAGAGTGTCATGGATAGTGTATAACAGAAGAATGCCAAAGAAGCTGAAAAGCAAGGTATATAAAACACTTGTGCAACCAGTGCTAGTGTATGTATTGACAAAGCAGTTGATGAAGCTGGAGGTGATGGAGATTAAGTGTCTGAAATGGGTGGCAGGATGAACACTATGAGACAGACAGACAGAGAAATGAGGTCATCAGAGCAGAAGTCCAATTAGCTGTAGTTACAGGGAAGGTCAGAGAGAACAGATTATGGTGGTCCAGGCAGACGTGCAGGAAGAAAGAAGATAATCTTATGAAGAAGCTTTAAGACAGAGAGGAGGAAGGCAAGAGGAAACAAGGGTGTCCAGCAAAGATGAGGATAGACTGGGTGATAGAAGACCCGTGACAGTCAAGCATGATTGTCAAAGAAGGTGGTAGAGTGACATTGAATTGAGAGAGATGGCAACAGTTGACAAGACATTTTGACCCCATGTAGAAAATGCGAATAAGTGTTTGATGATGATGATCTGCCTGGTACACAGCATGGGCCATACAGAGACCATACAGGTATTTAGAATCAATTTTTTTAAATTTTTTTTAATGCTTGTACATGTGAACACAGGAGAGTTTATTTAACAGAAAAGACATCTGAGACACTGATTGCCTTTTGCTCTGCTTAAGTCAAAAAATAGGCTAATGCAACCAGCAAAACTGAGGTAGCTAGCAGACAATTTAGAAACAACAGATCTGATGTCGTCTTTTTCGTCCACTCCTCAACTGATGGGTCACAGATCCAACTTTGGCCATTTCTAAGGACTTGGATCCATAGCTCATGCTCCTCCTTATACACATAATCCTCCTCTGAAACAATTTTTGAGTTTTAAGAAAATATGTGAAGTAGCTCTTTGGAACAGCATTTATAATGATAAAGTTAAATATGACTTTAACCTGTCTCAATCATAGAGAAATATGATCTGAAATGGAAGAATTGTAGATTCATGAAGCTGGTCAAAGGTGGAGGTTTGGTTGTAATGATGAACACTGAATATAATAAAATAATGTTTGACATGTTGCATGATGAGACCTATGAATTTATTTCCTTAAACGAGCTTAATAAAGCCTATAAGCACATATGAATACAATTGAAGGACATGTTTATTGAAGGGAGAATACATATTGCTGAATATACTTATCTTAATATCACATCCCCACTTATACCTACTAGAAATATAATACCTAATATAGAAACATGGACAACCCACCTTTCCGTCCCATTGTGAATGGCAGGAATTCTATTACTAGTGCTTGTGTGAAGTTTTTGAATGACAGATTAAAAAAATTCATAGCACAAGTAAAGCATGTGTGTAAGGATTCCTGGGATTTATTAAACTTAAACCACTATACCCCAACAAATATAGAAGGTACAAATTTAGACATAGCCTCCAGCTTCAGCAACTATTTTACCTCCTCAATACTTAAACTCATAAACGATACAAATCCCACCAACCTCCCGCAACCCCCTAAACCCCAAAAAATACTTCCCCCTTCCCACTCAAGCCAGTACCAGTATCAACCATCCAAAAACTCTTAGCAAAACTCAGACCAGCCACCCTCACTGCAGAAAATCTTCCTGTCGAATACCTTCAACTTACATCCAGGACCATAGCTTACCCCATCTCATTACTAATAAAAAGATCTATCACTGAACTCAGCATTCCATCCTTGGGGAAAACTTCATTCATCATCCCCCTTCACAAGGGTGGCCCCTCTATTGACCTCTGTCACTACCAACCCATTGCGATCCTCTCACCCATATCCAAGATTCTTGAAAGGTACATTCACCACCAACTCCTCAACCACCTTCTCTCTAACAACCTACTATCCAAAACACAACACGGCTTCCACCCATCCCACAGCACCACCACTGCCCTAATTAACTTCACCAACACCATAAATGCATACAGGAACCAAGGCAAGCTTGTCTCTGCCACCTTTCTAGACTTATCCAAAGCATTCGATACGGTTTCCCACAATAAACTCTTAACCTGCCTCTCTGAAGTCAACCTCAACAGCCCCACCCTGCACTCGTTTAATAGTTACCTTAACAACCGCCATCAGTCTGTCAAATAGGTTAACTCCCTTTCCCCCCACTCCCTGTCACACTTGGCGTACCTCAAGGTTCGATTCTCACCCCCCCAATATTTAAAATCTTTAAAAACCAAATTCACTTAGCAATCACAAAAGCTGAAATAGTCCAGTACACTGATGACACAACCCTGATCTGCTCCACATCTGACATCCAACTTCTCCAACAAAAAAAAAAAACAAGAATCCTTCACAGAGATAGAAAATTGGCTAAATAAATCACAATTGATATTAAACCCAAAGAAAATACAACTTATGCTGTTCCACCCAACAAAGACCAGTGATACTCAGATAACAAGACCCTCATCACCCCAGTCCCAGAGACCAATTTGTTAGGACTTACAATCAACCAACAACAAAAATACAACAAACATATATCCCTCACTATTTCCAAAGTCCACAAAAAACTAGGGGCCCTCTATCACTGTAAAAGGTTCCTAACTTCCGAGTCTAGAATCGCCATAGCCAGAACCTATCTCTTATCAACTTTACTTTATGCTTCCCCAGTGCTAACAAACCTAAATAAAACTGACCTGAACAAACTTTCCACATGCTATAACAAAATTGCCAGGTTCGCAACCAGTGCCAAATTAGGCTTCCACCACTGCCAATCCCTACATACACTATACTAGCTAGAATTTCCGAATTTATTACGATACCACCAACTCAACCTAGCACACCAAATTCTATATTATCATGACAAAACCGTGCCCTGACTGGCCTTCTAAACTTCTACAATTCAAATAGACAACTACAATCCAGTAACAAAGCTCTGATCAAAAATATCCCATGTAAAAACAGCTCTGGGGAAATCTCTGTTCCATCATGAAGTTGCAAAAACATGGAATACCCTACCTCCTGACCTCAGACTACGTAAATGTACATCCACTTTCAAAAACCACCTTAAATCATATCTTTACACCAATCATTTAAGTAACTGCAATGGACCTCCCTAAAGCCCCACCCTACTGTAGGATGTTATTTCCTGATTTGTCTGGCAAATACGAATACTGTGTTCTGCTTATGCTCATTGTTTATATTGTAAATACTGTATATATGATCTTACTGTGATAATGCCATGTAAATTAAATATATTCCACCCAAACCTGTCTATGAAAGTGCTATGATCACATAAACTTTCTATAAAGTTATCATTTAAACTTTGTAACCTTAATTGTTACCATTAATTGCTTAACAGTTTGGAGCTTTTCTCCCCAGGGCTCCACTGAAAATGGACACTAGCTGTCCAGCCGGACTATTCTGGTAAACAAATGATCTGAAGTAGTTACTTCATTTGCTCTGCAACCTGTGGGTATCGGATCCGAGCCGGCAGCTTTCCAAGCTACAAGATCCGAGCTCATAGCTCCTCCCCCTACCCATAATCCCCTGCTATGTGCTACATTACCTCAGATCGTTTTTTGCCGCGGCTGAAGCAGCTACTTTTGAAGAGCTGCTTGGCTTTTGGTGAGATTGGACCTTTTTCTTTTTCTGTCAAAAAAAAAAAAAAATATTTTTTCTAGTGTGAGAGTGTGTAGTTTTTCTGGGTTAGTTATCTATAGTGTAGTTTAGTTAGATATCTTTGTTCCCCTTTTCTAACTAGTTTTTCTGATAGTTCCCACCTTTCACCCTCCCCCCTCTTAGTGTTTGGGTGTGTTCTTGGTGTGAGTGGTGTTATGGCTGAAGGGCCTAAGGCAGTATTCTCGAAATGTACTGAGTGTGGCCATAAGCTTTCGCCGGTGGATGGCCACACTCAGTGCGTTTTATGCTTGGGGGCGGCCCACTTGTCATCGGCCTGCACAATCTGCGTGGCCTTTAATCCCCGAGCTATCAGGGACAGGTAGAACAGGCTGATCCTGGCGGGCTTGTTGCCTAAGGAATCGGCTTCTTCTTCCTCCCCCTCTCAGGCACAGGCTGTCTCGGCAGCCCTCGTGCCTTCTGTGCCCCCGACTCAACCTGGGACTCAACCTCCCTCTTTGGTTGTGAGTTCGGAGGATTCAGGTACCTCCACTACGGTGGAGAAAAGGCATATGGACAAGGGACATAAGTCCCACAAAAGGTGGGATGAGACTCAACCCTAAGCCCCGCTGTCTAAACTGGCTAGATCTCCCTCGAGGGTCTCCGGATCCTCCCCCTCTCGGCTCCGTTCACCTTGTTTTTCTCCGGAGCTGGAGGAGGAGGATCGGTCTCCCTCGAGGTCGTCGAGGCGGCCCTCCCGGCCTGCCTCGACGACTTCTTCAAGATCAACCAGAAGCCTCACTGAAGCAGATATGGATGGGATGATGGGCCGATTCATTCAGACCCAAATGCAGATGGGGGTGCTCTTGCCTCTGCCCCCCTCTGGGGGGGAGCGCGGCCCCCATGTTTGCTCCGATTACTCCTTCTCCGACCCGTTTTCGGGTCTCGGAGTTATCGGATCCGGGCCCTTTCGGAACCGGGGATTCGTCGGCGCCGATAGCTCCGGTCGCTTCGACGCCGACTGTGCCTTCGAGTCTGTCGGATCCGAGCTCTCGGGGCCGAGGGCTGAGCATCGAATCCGGGGGAGCTGGTGTGTCTTCGGCTCCGTTGGGTTCGGAGCACACCTCTCTCTCAGCTCCGGCTGCATCGGCTCCGACCCCGATCCCTACCTCGGAGCCGAGGAGATTGCTCTCGGAGCCTGGCGAGAGTAGCTCTCCTTCGGCTTTTGAGGTTGTGGATAGGGTACTGTCGAGGACCTCCAGGTCCCCGGTTCGGGCGTCGGATCCTCCCGTACCCCCACTGCATGTGGGTCTATCCTCCATCATCCGACCATCGGGACAGCTTGCTCAAGCCCTCTAGTTGGTTCCCTTGGAGGAACAGGACCCCGTTGACGAGCCCTCTTCGGACAGTCCCACGAGGAGGTCCCTCATAAACGTCGTTGCAAGAGGAGGCACCTGGACTCCCCCGAATCCGTTACAACCGATACGGATTTAGATGAAGGGGAAGGTTCCCCAAGGTCACCCCCCGAGGATGTCTCCTTCAGAGACATCATGGAAATGTTGCGTATTAGAGGGGGGTGGTTTGCCCAAAAACCTTCCGCGGATGAATCCGTGTTCCTGGATGCGTTTGAGGCAGGCCCTTCTACCTCCTGGGTGTCCCCCCCGGCTGACCCCCCTGGTAGACCTCATTACTACCAGGGCATGGAAGGAGCCCGACACAGTGGAGCCTATCCCGAAGCGACCCGACAAGATCCTTAGCCCCCCAGTGGATAGACTGTCTTGGGCCAAGGGAACCCCCGTGGATGCCATGTTAGTGGCGGCTGCCACCAAGAGAGAACTCGCACAGGAGAGTTCTTCGGTTCACCCGCCAGATAAGGAATCTCGGGCACTGGACCGCATTGGGAAGCAGATGTTTAGTTCAGCGACCTTTTCTGTAAGGGCGCCGAACTATATGGCACATACCATTAGGCTGCAACGAGACTTAATTAAGGAATACGCTGCAGCCCCCCCGGAGTCCATGTTGGTCGAGGACAAAAAAGTTTTCTCGACTCGTATGGCCACTCTGAAATCCATCTCTAACATGTCCATGTGTCTACTCTCCCATGCCACGGAAGGAGCCGCTAGGGCCAGCGGAGCCGGGGTCGTCTTGCGACGTCACTCCTGGCTCCGTCTTTGCGATTTTGCGGATCCCTTCAAGGCGTCCTTCGCGAATGCACCCTTTGACAGATCTTCGCTCTTCGGCAAGACCGTTCGCGAGACGCTGGTCCAAAGCGAGAAGGATGGGAAGACGCTGTCTGCCATCGGGGTCCGCTTCTCTAATCCCCAACGATCCTTTTCTAGGAATCAGAGGGGACAAAAGAAGCTGTGGTTCCGTAAGTCCCACCAATCCCATCCAGCTTCGGACCCCTCGTCCTCTAGAGGCAGAGGAGGACAAGGAGGACGCCGGCCCAGAGGCAGAGGGGGACCGCGTAACTTCGGGTCCAGGGAACCCTTCCCGGATAGACCCGCGCAGCAGCCCTGAGGGCTTACCCGGCTGTCCCTCTCTGAAGGCAGTCGGGGGGCGGTTGTCAGAGCACCTGTCAAACTGGGAGTCCATTACGACAGATCGATGGGTGCTCCGCATCATATCCAGAGGTTATACCATCCCCTTCATAAACCACCCTCCCTCGACCAGACACCTCCCCGATGTTCCACCCGATCGAAGGGAGGCAGTAGCTTCAGAAGTCCTGAAGTTGCTAGAAAAAAGAGCCATCCAGCCCGTCCCCCCAGACCAGTCCAGATTGGGTTATTACTCCAGGTTGTTTTTAGTGCCAAAAAAGACAGGGGACCTAAGACCCATTCTAGACCTCTCCGCTTTGAACCTGTTCATTCCCAAAGAAAAATTCCGGATGGTCACCCTCCAATCTATTCTCCCCCTTCTGCGGCAGAACGACTGGATGTGCTCGATAGACCTCAAGGATGCGTACTACCACTTCTTGATGGACAGACGATCCAGAAGGTTTCTCCGCTTCCGGCTGGGAGCCAGTCATTACCAGTTCAGGGTTCTCCCGTTCGGCCTCACCTCAGCCCCCAGGGTGTTCACCAAGGTCATGGCAGTGGTTGCAGCCCACCTGAGACTTCAGGGCATTCAGGTCTTCCCGTACCTAGACGACTGGCTCCTTACCGCCACCAACAGGCATCAGCTCTGCGTGGCAAGAGATTATGCTCTGACCCTTGCCCAGAGCTTAGGCATCTCTGTAAACCTCCAGAAATCCTCTCTTTGCCCCGTACAGGTCCTGGAGTTCATAGGGGCCAAGTTAGATACCGCATTTCTCGAGCTATGCTAACTGCGGACAGGCTAAACAGCTTGTCGTGTCAGGTGCTAATTCTTCTTCAAAGTCCGGCCCCGGAGGCGGAATTAGTTCTGAGGGCACTAGGATCTATGGCAGCAGCGATCAGTCTCACCCTTCACGTGCGTCTGCGAATGAGGATTCTGCAGTGGACCCTTCAAGTTCAGTGGTCCTTGCTACTCCATCCGTTGAATACTCCGATTCCTCTGAGCAGAGTTTGCAGGCACTCCCTTCTTTGGTGGCTCCACGCCCCAGAGCTGAGGGAAGGGAGGCCTTTTGTTGTCCCTCCCCCCCAAGCCACGCTAACCACGGACGGTTCTCGCCTTGGGTGGGGGGGTATTGTTCGGGCAGAACCGTCCAAGGCACATGGACTCCCCTGGAGACCGCTTTGCATATCAGTGTCCTAGAGATGAGGGCGGTGCTTCTAGCGTTGCAAGCTCTCCACAACCTTCTACCTCTGGGGACTATTGCAGTCCAGACAGACAACATGTCAGTTGTCTGGTACATAAACAAGCAAGGAGGAACCAGGTCCTACCCGCTTTGCTGGGAGGCTGTGAGAGTGTGGGAATGGGCGATATCCACCAACCGCTTTCTGGTAGCAACGCACATTCCGGGTCGGTCCAACATTTTGGCGGACAAACTGAGCAGAGTGATTCTCACTCCGTACGAGTGGTCTCTCAATCCATCAGTTGCGAAGCAGATCTTCCGCAAATGGGGTTGGCCTTGCTGCGATCTTTTTGCTTCTCCCTTAAACACAAAATGCAGCGAGTACTTCACAATACTTCCCCCCAAAGGGGAGAATCCCAGAGATGCTCTAGTCCATGCTTGGCCGCCCGGTCTACTTTATGCTTATCCTCCCCCTTCCGCTCATGACCAAGTTCATACAGAAAGCCCATCGGTTGGGGAGCAGAGTTATCCTCATAACCCCATTCTGGCCTCGCCAGATCTGGTTCCCTTACCTGCGGTCTCGCAGTGTATCTCCGCCATGGATACTGGATCCCATTCCAGACCTGATTTCGCATCCGGCGGGATACCAACCCCCAAACCTGGTGAACCTCAAGCTTGCGGCTTGGTTGCTCCAGTTCCACTGATGGCTAGGACTCCCGGTATCTCATCTCCTGTTAAGGCCATTCTAGTCGCAGCACATAAGCCGACTACTAGGAAGATTTACTACAGCAAATGGAAACGTTTCTCTGTCTGGGCTAAAGATAGAGGCCTGGATCCATTTACAGTTCCTATTCCTACTATTCTAGACTTCCTGTCACTGATATTTAGACAAGGAGCAAGTGCTTCTACAGTTAAAGTGCAATTGGCAGCCATCTTCCATTTCCATGTGGGAGATGGACTAGGATCTTTGGCTTCTACAAAATTATGTAAAACCTTCTTGTGGGGCGTTTTCCTCTTGAAGCCTCCGGTGAAAGTGGTGGTGCCTCCATGGGATTTGACCTTAGTCTTACAAGCCTTGACAGGCCCACCCTTTGAACCCGCGGCTTCGATTCCATTAAAATTCTTGTCCTGGAAAACAGCCTTTTTGGTGGCCATTACTTCAGCCAAAAGGGTGTCAGAACTTCAAGCCTTATGTATGAAGCATCCTTATCTCATTTTTCACAAGGATAGAGTGTTCCTCAGGACTAATCCGTCGTTCTTACCTAAGGTGGCTTCGGAGTCAAATATCAATCAATCAGTAAACTTACCCGTGTTCTTCCCAAACTTTCAGAATAGAGGAGAATACAAATTGCATAAATTGGATGTGTATAGACAACTGCGTTTCTACCTGCACAGGACTAAGGATTTTCGCAAGTCGGACCAGTTGTTCGTGTCATTTGCTAAATCGGCCATGGATAAGGCCATTTCCAAAGTGACTGTAGCAAATTGGATTTGTCAATGCATAGTCCACAGGTACTTATCTGCAGGCAAACCAGTTCCTACGGGAATTCGCGCTCACTCTACGAGGGCTGTGGCCACCTCTGCAGCCTTCTGGTCTAGGATCCCCTTGGATGACATATGCTCTGCAACTACCTGGTCCTCTTCACATACGTTTATTTCTCATTATAAGTTGGATATGGTATCGAGAGGTAGGGCTTCCTTTGGCTCTGCGGTGCTTCGGAATATCCTTCCATAAGGCCGCCCAGGGTTTTTCCCTAGGGAGCTGGGGACTCTGTCCCACAGGTTGCAGAGCAAATGAAGTAACTACTTCAGATAAAGAAGTTATGTACTCACCATAACGTTCCATCTGAGTAGGTACTTCATTTGTCTGCAACCGACCCCTACCATCCCGAACCTTTCGGGATTCCTGATCACCAAAGAAATCTTTGTTCTGCTTTAGGACAGTTATCTGGTGTTACTTCCTCTATCGAAGGTAGGAGTTGTGTAAGAGGCAAAAAATTCGATCTGAGGTAATGTAGCACATAGCAGGGAATTATGGGTAGGGGAGGAGCTAGGAGCTCGGATCTTGTAGCTTGGAAAGCTGCCGGCTCGGATCCGAGATCGGATCCGATACCCACAGGTTGCAGACAAATGAAGTACCTACTCAGATGGAACGTTATGGTGAGTACATAACTTCTTTTTAAATAAATAAAAATAAATAAATTTTTAAATAAAATTTGCAACTTAGAATATAAACAATCTGACGTCTTCATTACAATCGATGTAAAGGACTTGTATATGGTAATGCCACATAAAATAGGTCTTGAATGGTTTAGTGAACATCTGTCTTATAAATGAGTAGAACCGTAAATATTAACTTCCGTGAAGAACTTCTGGATATTGTACTTTCTAATAACTATTTGCTTTTGAAGACAAATTTTTCCTACAAAAGAAGGGAGTTGCTATGGGGGTCCCCATGTGGCTCATTTTTCACTAACACAGGGATGCTCCAGTGGGAGAATAGGTTCCTTTTTACTAGTAAATTCTGTGACTCCTGCAGACTGTACATCAGATACCTGGATGATGTATTTATAGTCTGGAGGGACAATGAGGAGAGAATTCCTGCATTTCTGTATTAACAATTTGGACATTAAACTGGAAAAGGATAGTACACAGAATACTTACAAGGCTAGTATTGACTGTAAACATACATACTTCCAGTGCACATCCACTATCTCAAAAAAGAGCAGTAGTAAAGGGCCAGTTTGTTAGGACTGCCCGCATGGTCACTAGAGATGAACAACTCATTTTAGAATGTTTCAAGCTGAGGGATATTTTTAAGAGTAAAGTGTAACCTATTGACCTTATAAACACTCTAATGTATGAAGTTATAAATAAAAGGGATAACAATTATTTCATCCCAATATTAAATAATAGAACAGACAGAGGGATTGATCAATTACCTTCCATGAATGGGACCTCCACTCAGAATTAGGTGGTCTACAGGAATTCATTTATTACAATTTTTAATTTTAACAGCAATATAATAAAGAAAATATTAGAGAAGAATTGGAACATTTTAAAGGATGAAGATAACGTTAGGGATAAGGTGGGTATACGACCACTTGTAGTTTACAGGAGAGGTACTAACCTGAAAAATGTCCTTGAAAGAGGTCTATCTTTAGAAAAGCTAAATAGGAAGGTAGGCACAATGACAAAATGTGGGGGATGCCAATATTGTAAATATATAGAAGAAGGCAATACCTATGATATAAAGGATCAGATACAAATAGTTAGGGGGAAATATAACTGTGAGACCGAATGTGTGGTATATACTACATTATGTCAAGCATGCCCAAGTTTATATAGGTAAAATGGAAAGGAAACTAAAAGAACATATTTACGAGCACCTATATGATATTAGAAAAGAAAAAAACACCAATGCCCTATATAAGCATATACAACATAATCATGGACATGCTTTTAAATTTACCATAGTTGAAAAGATTACTTTGACTAGAAAAAGAGGAACTTTATTGGCAATTAACTTCTGGATGTCAATTCATGACCACTGTTGAACAAACATAGTACTGTAACTTGGTTACTTAAGCTGAAGTCTCTGAAATGATAAATGTTGTGCTTCTTAGGTATATATTTTTAGATATCATTATACTTTACCTAAGGTTAGTTTGAATGTACTGGATGTATGGCTTGAGTGGATTTATGTATTTATATAAACTTGTTCAATTGATTTGATTTGATTTTTAGATATCATTATACTTTACCTAAGGTTAGTTGAATGTCTAGCTTGTTTGTATATACGTATTTATATAAACTTGTTCAATTGATTTGATTTTTATTTAACACGTGTAATGGACATGATTAAAGGAAAAATGTTTTAATGTTTACTGTCACTTTAATTCTAGGTCTGCTGTTTTTGCATTTTTTTTTTTAGTATCAGGTGACTATTACCTTGTCTTTAAACAATGTGCAATTGTTATTTTGTATCTGAAGAAGTCATTGGAATTTTTAAGACGAAAGCGCTTATTAAATCTTACTGAGAGCTACTGTACGTGTGCTATTGGTCCTAGTCTTTTTTCAGAAGTTTGTCTTTTTTGTGACTAAGGATCCAGATATCACAGAGCCGATCCGCAAATGACCAGATAAATATTCAGTTGAACCAAAAGATCAGACCCTCTGGAGCAAGGGTCTCCCAGTAAATGCTATGGTGGTAGCAGTGGCCACAAAAAAAGAACTTGTGGAGCAAAGTTATACTGTCCATCCCCCAGAAGAGAGTTGTAGAGCAAAGTTCTACTGTCCACCCCCCCCCTCCAACAGAGAGTTGAGGGCTCTGATTAGATTTGGGTAGCGTGTGTATACCTGAGTAACCTTTACCCTTAGATCGCTGAATTATTTGGCACATATAACAATGTTTCAGACGGACTTTATCAAAGAGTGTTCCACTGCCTTCTCTGGGTCCATGTCTGTGGAGGACAAGAAGTCTGTTTCTATGTAACTGACCACACTACTGCCCCTATGAAATGCTTCTATGAGGCTTATTTCACATGCCTCTGAAGGTGCTTCAGGAGCTGCAGGTTCAGGAATAGCCATGTGACAACATGCCTGGATGTGCCTCTGTGACTTTGTGGAGCCTTTCAAGTTACCCTTTAGCAATGCTCCCTTTGATGGATCTACCTTATTTGGTCCTAAGGTTAAGGAAACCCTGTCTAAGAGTGAACAAGATGGGAAGACTGTATCTGCTTTAGGGATATGTTTTTCTACACATCAAAGAACCTTTTCACAGAATCAGAGAGGTAGAAGAAAAACGTGGTTTTGGAAGTCACAATGCTTTTCCCAGGACTGTTATGGGGACAAATCCCCCCAATGCAGAAGGGGAAACTCTTGTAATAGATGATGAGCACATGATGGAGGAGGGCCACAAAATCAGGGCTTCAGAACTCCATCCTATCAGTGCCCCTGAAGGGTTGCCAGACTGCTGCATGGCAGTTGTGGGTTGCTTATCCCTGCATCTGCAAATCTGGACGGCCATCAGAGACTCTTGGGTGCAGGGGATCATCTCCAGAGGATACTACATACCCTTTTCCCTGCAGCCCCCAATCATTCTACAAACCTCCCAGGCGTTCCACCCAATCAGAGGAAAGCAGCAGTCATAGAAATGCAAAAACTGCTAGAAAAGAAGTGTCTTCCAAATGATCCCATCAGACCAACGAGGATTTGGAACTTATTCAAGGTTCTTTTTAGAGCCAAAGAAGACGGGGGACCTGATTACCCATTCTGGATGTCAGCAATTTAAACCAATTATTAAAATGCTCCGAGTTTCGAATGATCACAGTTCAGTCCATTTTGCCACTGTTCCACAAAGGCAATTGGATATGCTCCATAGATCTACAGGATGCGTACTATCACATAAAAATAGACAGGCAATCCAAGAGATTCCTTCACTTCCAGTAAGGAACTAGACATTATCAATTTAGAGCTCTGTCCTTTGGTGTCACCACAGCCCTCATGGTGTTTACCATATGCACATTAGTGGTCACAGCTCATGTGAGACTGCTAGGATTCTGGGTGTTTCCATATCTCGATGACTGGCTCCTTTCTGCTTCCACCAAGCATCTTCCGGTTCAAGGCAGGGACTAATTGCTCCAACTTTGTCTCCATCTGGGCATTACAGTGAACTACGCCAAATCTCAACTCTTCCACTCAAGTCCTGGAGTTCACTGGTGCTCGTCTGAACACAGTCATGCAAATAGCAAGTCTTCCTCAATCAAGGATAAACAGATTGCGAGAACAAGAATCCCAGTTTCTGTCTCATTCTTCCCCAAGAGCAAGTTTGATTTGCAGCTTCTAGGATCCATGGCCCCCTCCATAACTCTGATACCAATAGCCAGATGTTATATGAAAGTATAATAGGGAAGTAAATACTGTGGGAAGAAATAGCCAAGGAATTATTATGGCTAGCCTTGTGTAGGCCCTAGTGCCGATAGCCTAGTACCAACCTATGAACCTATGAATCTAAGTACTTGAGTGGAACCTGGCAGTTCAGTGATCTATTAGATATCACCCTGTCTCTGCTCCAGTATGTATTATGAGAATTTGCAAACAGCATGTTTTTGGGTGGATCACTGCAAGAGATTTTTCTTGGAGATGCCCTTTTATCCTCACATCCACAGTGACCATGGATGCCTCCCAACAAGGGTGGGGGGGGCACTTCATGGGAAGGACAGTCCAAGAATCCTGGTCCGATCAGGAGGCCAGTTTTCGTATTAATATCCTGGAAATGAGAGCATTCCTGTTAATATTGCAGGCATTTCAAGATGCTATTCCTTGCATGAGTGATTACTATCCAGACAGAAAACATGTCAGTGGTCTGGTACATCAACAAACAAGGGGAACCAAGTCCTACCTTCTGTGCTGAGAAGTGATGAGAGTATGACAGTGGGCAATCTCTTACAGATGCTTTCTTCTAGCAATGGACATTCTGGGAAAGTCCAGTGTTCTGGCAGACAAATTGAGCAGGTCCACATACTACCTTACAAGTGGTCTTTCAATCCAATGTTGGCAGAAATGATTTTCTGTCAATGGGGTCAGCCAGTCTGTGATCACTTTGCCTCCCCACTCAGCTGCAACTGCACCATGTACTTTGCCCTGAGCTCCCTAGAAGGAGAGTCACCGAAAGACTTGCTTGTCCATGATTGGCTCCCGAGACTCTTTTATGCCTTTCCTCCTATTCCACTGATTGCAAAATTCCTTCAGATAGCATTGTACTAGAAGTGCAAAGTTATCCTCATTGCTCCTTTCTGACCTCAACAAGTGTGGTTCCCCTTCCTGTGGCCTTATTTTTTTCACCCCCCTCTGGGTATTAGATTCAACCCGGGGTCTCCTGCGTCACCCATCAGAAATTAATCATTCAAACATTCAGACCCTCAAACTGACTGTGTGGTTTCTGCACTTCCAGTGATGGCTAGACAGTCCATGGTTTTCATCCCCAGTCAGACACATCCGTATATCTTCTCAGAAAGATTCTACAAGAAAAGTCTATAAGACTAAATGGAAAAGATTTTCCCTTTGGGTGGTATAGAAACAAATAGACCCCTATTCAGTACCCATTTCAGCTATTTTGGATTTCCTTGCTTCCATTTTTTAACAATGGTACCAATTATTCAGTTGTGAAGATTCAACTTGCGGCTGTCTCAGATGTTGCTACAGGACATAACCAGTCTTTTTTGGCTTCATCTAGAGTGTGACAATATTTTCTTATGGTACCTTGGTACTTTGTGCCCCTATTAAAGACCGTACTCCACCATGGGATCTAAATATTCTCCTCAAGTCTTGACTTAACTACCTTTGAACTGGCGGCCAAAGTACATCTAAAATTTTTATCATGAAATACCTTTTTCCTGGTTGCAATCACCTCAGCCAGTTGAGTATCAGAACACCAGGCCCTTTCTTCTAAACCACCATATCTAATTTTTCACAAGGACAGGGTCCGTCTCCACACAAACCCTTCCTTTGACCCTAAGGTGGCTTCAGAAACAGCTATGAATCAATCAATTCACCTTTCAGTTTTCTTTCCAAATTTTCCCAGCAAAGGAGAATATGTGCTTCATCTGCTAGATGTGCATAGGCAACTTTGATTCTACATCCACAAAACAAAAAATTTCAGAAAATCAGATCAACTATTTATTTCCTTTTCTAAAGCCAAAATAGGCAAACTTGTATCTAAGGTAATGTTAGCCAAGTGGCTTACTAATTGTATTTCTTTTGTACACAACAAAAATGGATTGACACTTTTCAGACCTCCGAAGGCTCATTCTATCAGGTCAGTGGCCACATCTTCGGCCTTTTGTTCTAGGGTTTTTATAGATGAAATTCGTGGAGCTGCTTTTGATCTAATTCACATACCTTTATTGCTCACTACAAATTGGACATACTATCTAGGAACAGAGCTGCCTTTGGCTTCACTGTACTCCAGAATATCCTTCTTGAGGACCACCATGGATTTATTTTAGCTGGGGACTCTGCCCCGTCAGTTGAGGAATGGATGAAAAAGATATCAGATGTGAAAGTTATGCACTCACCATAACTCTGCATTTATCCATCCTTCCTCAACTTCCCAACCTCTATTCCCCTTCCTATGTCATACTTATTTTCTATTCTTTCCTTATTCTTCCTGTCCATATCATTTGTCACTACTATATTATTATATAATCCTTTTTCTGTTATAAGTATCATTATACACTCTTTAGAGTACAACAAGGGCAAACTCATTTGAAGTAATGTTGTTTCAGAGGAGGATTATGGGTAAGGGGAGGATTTCAGAGGAGGGTTATGGGTAAGGGGAGGAGCTCGAGCTATGGTTCAAGTCTTTAGAAGTGGCTGAAGTCAGATCCAAAGTTGGATCTGTGACCCATCAACTGAGGAAGGACGAAAACAGACAACACAGATACATAGTTATGATGAGTACATAACTTTTATTTAATGATTAGCTTAAAAATCCGTGATGCAGCAGATAAAAATCCGTGATGCAGCAGACTGATAAAGTGTAATTAATAAAGTTGGAAGTGGACATCAGTCCTGCAGCCTAATTGTTTAGCAGCTGGACTTCTCTATAGGTATGTGGCTGCAGTCACATCTGTGGCTGTTCAGAGGTGTCAGGCTGTATATAATGTGCAACTATTTGATGTTCTTGAAATTGATCACTGCTGCAGTAGCCTTAGCTATATGGGTTATATCCTGCAAAGGATATAACAGGCGGACAGCTTCTCAAGTTTCAGGGCATCTTCACGTGCCCAAACTGTCAAGCGACTCGAGCTGAGCCATCTAAAAGACAAGGTTGGATAGAAAGCCCTGCCACTGAAGAGTACACTCCTCTGCAGCATTTGAAGATTGACAGCTAGCTTGTGCTTTTTTTTTTGCTGGGCAGATAAGTTCGATTTGGGGGAAAAAAACTTCCATTTTCTTAAATTTTGTTGATGTTTTATTCCTTTCCTCTTCAGGAAAGTTATTTTAAAACTAGGAATGTTATTTAACAGGCTGTCTCGAGACTGTAATCTTTCAAACAGAGCACTTGTTTCTTTCTGCCAGTTTAAAAGTACTGTATACTAACTGAAAACATATATTTTCTTTTGAGAAACTGTGGGACTGCCATAGTGTTTTAAAGTGGTTTTCACTGTTTTTTCTGTTTGGGTGTGGACATATATTTTTTTGTTTTTCTTAGCATTGTCCTTTTAGGGCTCAGCCTCCCTGTGTCTGCTGGCAGGAAATCTCTGAAGGGCTTCACACCCAAACTTGTCTTTTAGTCAGCTCAGCTTGTGCTGTTTGACAGTTTAGATGCATGCAATGTGCATGCAGTGTGCCCTGAAGCTTTGGAAGCTGGACGGTTGTTATATCCTTGGCAGGATATGACCCATATAGCTAAGGCTATTACAGCATTGGTCATTCGAACACGTATGGCAAGTTCAGCTTACACAACTGTACTTTCTATTGCATTTTTTCAGTCAGCCCACTAGCTTTTTGAGTTTATTGGTCAGTTTCTAAGTCTTAACCTTTAGCAGACTTGAGATCTTTTAATTAATACCATTTGCTGATGTTCAGTACTTCCTTTGCTGTATTACACTGATTTTTTCTCTTTCATGTCCTGACATCCCTTGAACACACTTACCAACAAGTAACTGTATGGGCGTCAGATTTCTCCAACAAGTTTTACAAGAAGTGTTTATGTTGCCTGGGGGAAGCTCAAGATATTCCTAACTGCAAACGTGCCACATCTAATAAAAAGCCAGCGCCTAGAGCAGCTTGGAATCTACAAGCCAGCTTAAAACATAGAAGACCCACTCAGTTTATTATAAATAAACTCACAAAACTGGGCATAAATCCTTCTGTCACCAGGTGAATAGCCAATTGGCTCACAGACAGAACACATTATTTATTTATTTATTTATTTATTTGTCTTTATTTACCAGGAAAGTTGGACTGGTTTATACCCATTTTTTAGCGGAGGCCCGGGAAGAAAAGCTCCATTTGCTTAACATTACGTTATACTAAGTTCCAGGTAAACACACAGTAGTTACATTTCTATTTACATTTATATACATTTGGTAGTTACATTTATACATTCTAAGATTTTACAAAGGCGGAAGTTACTAAAGAGAAAGCTCCCATGCAACCTAGTGGATTATACAGGCAGATGTTATGTATAAAAATTGTTTTGTCATTTTAGTGAGAGGTTGAGGGTATTATGTTTAAGGACAGTATTTGGAGAGTATCATATGCAAACTCTTAAACTTGTGATGATTATGTGCAGGACCAGGACTGGTCAAGATGTTGTTTAAGCAGTGATTTAAAACTGTTGAGTTTGTCAGAGAATTTTATTTGTGTGGGGATACTATTCCAGAGTTTAGCAATGTATTGGGAATAGAGCGAGTCCCCTTCAACATTATTTAACTTATTTGTAAGTAATAAGAATTTGTTACTAGAACGGAGGTCCCCTGCTGGACAGTAGGGCAGTATTAAGTTTTGTAGTGCAGAGTATTTTTCTGGATGATGAATGAGTTTGTGTGCTGCAGTTAGCTGTGAATATGTTAGGTAGTTATGCATCTCAAGCCAGTTTAATTGCTTTAGGTATGACAATGATGTGTCCTACGAGGGAGATTGTTGGTAAATTTAGCAATTTTATTTTAGCAGAAAGCAAGTTTCTTTCTTTGAGTATTGTTTAAGTTTGTTAGGATAGGAGCAGCATATAACAGAGCTGGCAGTAAGAAAGCAGGGGCTTGAGTGTTTCTTGCAGTATCTGTAAGGAATCCATTGATCCTATAAAGGGAGCCTAGTTTCTGGTGTATAGGTGAAATGGTGTGCAGTATATGCTGGTCATATTTGAAACTGTCATTTATTATAACACCTAGAAGTTTACTGTGAGTTACATTTTCATTGACAGTATTATTTGTTGACTTTATCATAAAAGATTGCTTTTGATTTTGCCAACTTTTTGAGGTAAAAAGGATTAACTTAGTTTTCTTGGGTTTGAGTAGGATGTTTAATTCTTTGAGCCAGGTTTCCACATAGGAGAAATATTTCTGGGTAATGTCTTGGAGCTTATTAATTGTTGAGGCCACATATATTAATGTTGAGTTGTCTGCCTACTGAACTAAACTAGCATGATGAGCGGAGGTGTGGCGGTCATTAATAAGTATATTAAATAGGAGAAGGCCTCTGGATAGAACCCTGAGGGACAGCTGTAGTAACTAGTTGGGTTTGCTGCCATTTAACTGCTTGTTGCCTTTCAGATAGACAACTAAGAAACAACAACAAGGAGTATTGTAAAAATCGTATTGAAGAGAGCCGAACTAGCAGTTGCTGGTGCAAGATAGTATCAAATGCCTTTTGCAAGTCTAAAAACATGGTGGGCACAAGCAGACCACTGTTTCTATGTTGGTTTATTATATTGGTAAAATGTAGTATAGAAATATTGCTGCTGTGCTGGGGCCTACAGCCATTTTGCGTTTTGAGAGCAGGTTATTTAAGGTTGTCCACTGAATCAGCTGCATAAGCCGCAGTGGTACAGCGGTAGCATTGTTGCCTCACAGCAAGAGGTTCTCCTGTTCGATTCACGGCTGGAGTGCCTTTTGTGTGGAGTCTGCATGTCCTCCCCGCAATCGAGTGGCCTCCAAAAGACATGCATGAATGGGCGTGCCTTCGCTGAAGTTTGGGTGTCGGGCTGGCAAATCGGCACCATAAGTTTGGGTGTCGGGCTGGCAACTCGGCACCATAAAAAAATCTACTGCCAGTCATTAGCGGACTGGAGTTCCACTGTGGTGACCCCTAGCCAGGAAAAGCCGAAAAGACAAACAACTGAATCAGCTGCATATGGATGCATTTTTCTAATATTTTGGAGAGGGAGGAAGAGAAAATCGCCGTTGGTCTAAATTCTGTAGATGTGCTGTCTTTGTGCAGTGGTATGATGTAGGATTTTTTCCAGAGTGATGGGACATATCTTTCTGCTATGGACCTATTAATTAGCATGAACACAGGGAAGGCTATGACTTCTGTGGCCATTTTTAGGTAGTCTGATGGTAGCTGGTCTACAGCTACGGAACTAGTTTTTAGTTTAAGGAGTAAATTCCTTATGAGTGAGGTAGGTATTCAACTAAAATTGAAGAGCTGTGGATGGTTTTGATTGGACAGGGATGGAGGGCAGATGTATTAGTGTCTAAGAGAGGTAATATTGATTGCATAAAGTAGGAATTAATCTGTGTGGGGATAGAGTCTGTCATATTGTCTGTTTTTGGCGAGGGAATAGTGGTCTTGCCAGGATGGAGTAGTTTATTTGGTGATGGCCAAAACGTTTTGGGTTGTTTTTGTTTATCTTGTAGTCTGGCAAACTATGTTTGCTTATCCTGTTTGACATGAAATTTTGCAAGGTTTCTAAGATGTCTAAACTGCTGCAAGAATGTGGTTAAAGGGGGTGAATCCAGATCCAGCAAGAGGCCAGTTACCAGTGGTGTGCCACAGGGCTCAGTACTGGGAGCTCTCCTGTTCAGAATATACTTCTTGAAGTCAAGGGAAATGTAGAAGGCCTCTGGATGTCAAAGTTTGACAATGACTGGAAGCTGGGAGCAATCACTGAATCTCCCAATGATGTTTATATCCTTTAGGAGGGTCTAGATCAGACAAGTGAGTGGTGCCAGAGTCATGGCCTAAAACTAAATGCAAAAAAAAAAAAAAAAAGCATTATCATATCCTTTGGGAAGTAAAATACCCCTGAAAATTACAACATCAGTAGCACACCCTTAGAGTTGCCTCAGAGGTGAAAGATCTATGTATAAGGATACATAGTAGCTTGAATTTGACCTCAATGTGTTCACAGTGGTGAGAAAATCCTTTTATATGGCACAACTTATAAGTTATGGTTTGGCATCCAGATCCAAGGAAATTATAGTTCCACTGTACTCAGCCCTCATTAGACCAATAATCAAGTACAATGCGCCATTTGGCATGTACTTGACTAGGCACTTACAGCAGCTGGAGTGACCTCAGAAGTTCCTCACGAAAAAAATACAGGGTGTAAACAACATGAACTATGCAGATAGACTAAATGCCCTATCCATTTACTCCTGTCTTCTACTGACTGCTAAGGGGTGACCTGTGCCTGATCTACAAGGCAGTCACAAATCCAGCCCTGATGGAGCTGCTACACATCTGCTAGTCAAACAGCATGAGGGTCATCTGAGGGTCATCTGATCTAGGTATCTAAACTTAGTCAGCAGCTCAAACAAAACATGCTGGAGAGACATATAATGTGTCTCGGAGATTGCCCTTTCTTTGAAACAGGCTTCCTATTCACATTCAGCAGAGTCCTTCCCTGGCCCTGCTCAGGCACAGTTTGGATTAATGGGTGAGGAATCACAAATGCATACCTGGGGAAGTACCTATGTCCCTCAATGACAGGGTAACTCTATAAGATACTCAATGCACAGGCACAAATCCATGCCATCCGCTTGACCCTAGGGGGGCCATATGTTGGGTAAAATCAGGTTATATTGGCTAGGCTTGTAAGGGCCCTTAAGCTGTTAGCCTAATAATGTCCTATGAACCAATAACCCCTACTCTCTCCCCTACTTTCTTATCTGCTATTGGCATATAGAGAGTTCCGAAAAATCTAATCACCCCAGTGGGTCTTTTAAACAGAAAAAGAGATACAACAAGTCTTCCAGACAAAAAATAAGCAAGTTAATGTTGTCACTGTCAGTTGCTGGCTCATGCTGGAATAGCATTCTAGTAAGTGATACATAGCCGAATTGGAATGTCTATAATGATACGAGTGAAAAAAGATGTAAAAGACTGGGATAAATGAGTGACTGTTGTGCCTGTTTATGTGCTTTAGTGAGTATGCTGTAATGTTGAGTTGGGAAGCATTTATTGACTGCAATAATATTTATTTTATTTTTATTAAGTCATACTTTATTGACTAGGTTAGTCCCTCTAGGCCAGTAGTCTCTTTTCAGGAGAGACCCAAGGTTGTATTCATACTGAGTAGGGAATATTTGAACAGGGCACCCTGGGACATTCCCTACTCTTTTCAATAAGTGCTGTGGGATCTTTTACATCCACCAGAATTACCACCAGCTCGGGCATATGGGGGTCTCAAAGATTAATGTTGCTTCTGATGGACAGCACACTGAGACTGCAGCAATTTATCTCAATAAGACTGCAAGATAACAGATTTTTAACTTAGCTACCAGAATGATCATAAATGTAGATAATTGAGGTATTATGCCATGAGGACTGGGAGACTAGTACATTCAGAAAATTTTGAGAAACGTTTTATCTCATTCAAAAAAGGTAAGACAAGCATACCAGATAACAGAGTTTGTCTAAGTGGCTGGTTCGCTGTACTGTAAAATGTTATTACAAGTGTAATAAACCTTTACAAGACTAATAAGAGTGCACCACTCAGAAGCAACTACTTTTGCAGCATATTTTAAAAATAATTCTACAGAAACTATTTTTGAGTTGAGGGATTTGGGGTTGGCCTAATGGTTAAGGTGTATGCCTCACAAATACAAGGTACAGACTATGGTTCTCACCTTTGGAGAGATTGGTTAGAATTAAATAACTCACAATGGCAGCTAGCCTAGTACTTACCTATGAACCTATAAGATGCACAAAGACCATGATCCACACATTTACAATACACTACAAGGGGTATACACAGTCTAAATGTAAGACAGGTTTTGTCATGGCTTTGATACAGAGGATTCTGTAAGCATCCATCTCCTATGGTTATAGTAGCACTGCTTGGAAATCTACCAAAATGCTATTTTTAGTCTTGAGTGACCTTCCGTGAAGATAACAATTGTTTGTAAGGTATTCACTGTAGTAGTAGATGCATTTTTGAAGAGATTTTACTGAAATTGTAAAGCTGATCCTTCTCCTCATCTCTCTCTAAGAAATATCCTGTATAGTTTTATTGTAATTACTGCATTAGGTGATTACACAGTTATATTTTTGTTATTATACTGTATTGTTATACAAAAGGCAGTGGCTTAAGAAAGAAGTCTGAAGAACAAAATAAGGCTCCTAACAGTGTTGGCTATATGGCAGTGCCTCGTGCTGCAACCAAGGTTCCTTAAAATGCTGACAAAAGGCCAGAGTAGGCCTTTGTAGGCATATGCACAGTTGATGAAAACTCTAGCCAAGCTAGAAGAGCATATAAGGTGGATAAACCCAAGTATTGTTGTTGTTATATGCTGTTACAGCAACTTCTCCTCCAATACCAGAGAATCTTCATTGAGAAGGTCACTGTATCAGTAAATCATAACATGTTTTTACCTACGTTATATGCTTTTTTTGCTGCCATCAATGCTTCACATCCCATATCTTGGTCATATTAACTTTGCCTGTATTGTGGCTTCAACTCATTTAGAATTTGTTGGGGTTTTTTTCAAGAGGTTTTCAATTAAATGTTAATAAATGCTACATAGTACATATAGTGCCACAATTACACTCCAAAAATTGAAAAATTACTTTATCACATTTGTGATGTCAGAAACTGACCATGTTCTTCATCTCACATTGCTGCAGTCCTTACACTTGGGTAGTCCGCTGTCCTCGGTCGGCCCGAATATCAAAGTATAAGGCTGATGTCGGTCAAGGCGCATTTGACTGACATCAGGACGTCAGGGTACAAATGCGCATGACCGACGTCATATCCTCAGTCTTTTTTGCCGCATGGTCCGATGCAGAAGCAGCATTGCAAGTGCCGGTTGGCGTTCTGAGATTTTTCGATTTCGAAGTTTCAGACCGAGTTCAAAGTTGGCTAAGCACTGCTAGAATATTTTAGTTTTTTCTTGCCTCAGTGATTTACCGGATGTCAGAAAAAGTCAATAATTGCATTTCTTGTGGGAAACAGATACCGCATAGAGATTATCATACTTTGTGTATTCCTTGCTTAGGGCCTGAGCACGACGTTGTTGGCTGTCGCCTTGTGCTAGATTTAATAAACGCACTATAAAGAGAAGGTTGGATTGTGCAAGGTTAGTCTTTGGGAAGCGGTGCAATTATAAAATGCCGTCGGATGCTCCGATGCCCGCTTCTTCAGCGCAAGGACAAAGCAGTTAAGTTTAGGCTAGAAGAGCCGTCTGTACCGGACGCCTGTTCTTTAGAGGTGTCGGTGGAGCCGGTGGCTCCACCGGAGGTTTCTTTGTGTTCCCAGGGTGAGACTTTATTATTGCAAGATGTGGCCTCTCAGGAGGCAAGTCAGGCTGAGGGGGCTTCTCAGGTTACTATACTCCCCTCCCTTCCTAGGGTGGTTAGGCTCTTTCCTTCTGTTTCAAAGGCTTCTCCCAGGGTCAGGCCAGGTTTAGCTTCAGTTGGTGTTATCCCTAGCTCTTCAGGAACTGTGCCCAAGAAGCATATGCTTAAAATGGCAGAAGATTTGATTACTTTGATTAGGGTTTCTATGCCCCCTCCTGATAAGAGACCTAGGGTGGAGCCTGAGCTGGGGGGTTTTGAGCAGGCTTCAGATGTTTCAGAGTATTCGACTGAAGACTTGCAGGAGTACTCTCCTTATTCTGATTCTGATGTGGATGATTCTACTCCTTCTGCTTCTCCTCCTGAGGATTTTTCTTTTTCAGAAACTCTTCATTCCATGAGGGAGCATTTTAAGTGGGAAGGTCAGGACTTCTCTGATTCCAGGAAAAGGCTTAGGGAATTTTTGTTTTTACCCCAGCATAGGCCTTTGGCTATACCTCCTGTTTTGGATGTAGTGGAAGATGTTTTTACAGAGGCTTCTCTTAATCCTGATTCTTTGCCTCCTGCTCCTGTTAAGCCGGATAGGTATTACAGGGTGCCTGAAGCTCATAAGTATCTTTTAAGAGTCCTAGGGCAGACCCAGAAACTGTTACCCAGGGCCTAAAGGTGTTAAGGCTTCTGTTGTTAAGAATCCGGTTCCTGCAGACAAAGAGGCTAGGGCCTTGGATAGATGGGGAAAGAAAGTTTATACTTCTTCCACTCTTGCTATGAGGGCTTTGAATTGCCAGTTTCACATGTTGAAATACCAAAACTATCTCCTTTCACAATTGAAGTCTAAGGTTGATGCTCTGGCAGTAGGTATTGATTGTAAAGAGTTGCAAGATTTAGTACATGTTTCTGAACAGGTGGGTAAGCATTCTTTTGCAATGTGGTTTTGATGCTGTACAGGCCTCTGCCTAGGGTGGCTGCCACTAGGTCAGTTCTTCGCAGGCACGCCTGGCTAAGGGATCAAAATTTGTCTGAACATGTTAAAACAAGGATTTTAGATGCTCCTTTACAATCTGACGTGTTGTTTGGTCCTCCTGTTGAGGCAGTTTTAAAGAAAATGGAAGACAAAGCTAAGTCTATGCAGACTGTTAAAGATTTTTGCAGGTCCAGCCTCCAAAGTTTAGTAGAAATTGGCCTACTAAGGGGTGGACGTATCCTTCTTATGATTCCCAGTCTAGGGGTAGATCTAGACGTGGTAGGGGCAGAGCTCAGGGCTCTTTCAGGCCTAGAACAGGAGTTCTCCTGCACAGTCTTCGGTGAGGGCAGGGGTCAGTCCTTCGTAAACAGACCCAATGACCTACCTTTCCAGCTGCCAGAGCCTTCTTGTCTGGCAGCACCTTTGGGAGGAAGGTTGGCAGCTTTCAAAGAAAATTGGAGTTTAATTACCCAAGACAGATGGGTATTGGATATCATACACCACGGCTACAATGGAGACATTTTAAAATTAATTTTTCCCAACAGCTATCCAAGGGTAATTTTTAAAAAAATCCAAAAAAAAAATTTAAAAAATTTTCCTTTTTTTGTCTTCTACTGACTGCAAAGGGGGTGACCTGTGCCTGATCTACAAGGCAGTCACAAATCCAGCCCTGATGGAGCTGCTATACATTTTTTTTTTTTTTTTTTTTGGGGGGGGGGGGGGGGGCTGGGGGTTTTCAAACACCCCTTTTTTTTAAAGGGTCCCCCCTGGGTCACCAATTTGGATTAATGGGTGAGGAATCGCAAATGCATTCCTGGGGAAGTACCTATGTCCCTCAATGACAGGGTAACTCTATAAGATACTCAATGCACAGGCACAAATCCATGCCATCCGCTTGACCCTAGGGGGGCCATATGTTGGGTAAAATCAGGTTATATTGGCTAGGCTTGTAAGGGCCCTTAAGCTGTTAGCCTAATAATGTCCTATGAACCAATAACCCCTACTCTCTCCCCTACTTTCTTATCTGCTATTGGCATATAAAGAGTTCCAAAAAATCTAATCACCCCAGTGGGTCTTTTAAACAGAAAAAGAGATACAACAAGTCTTCCAGACAAAAAATAAGCAAGTTAATGTTGTCACTGTCAGTTGCTGGCTCATGCTGGAATAGCATTCTAGTAAGTGATACATAGCCGAATTGGAATGTCTATAATGATACGAGTGAAAAAAGATGTAAAAGACTGGGATAAATGAGTGACTGTTGTGCCTGTTTATGTGCTTTAGTGAGTATGCTGTAATGTTGAGTTGGGAAGCATTTATTGACTGCAATAATATTTATTTTATTTTTATTAAGTCATACTTTATTGACTAGGTTAGTCCCTCTAGGCCAGTAGTCTCTTTTCAGGAGAGACCCAAGGTTGTATTCATACTGAGTAGGGAATATTTGAACAGGGCACCCTGGGACATTCCCTACTCTTTTCAATAAGTGCTGTGGGATCTTTTACATCCACCAGAATTACCACCAGCTCGGGCATATGGGGGTCTCAAAGATTAATGTTGCTTCTGATGGACAGCACACTGAGACTGCAGCAATTTATCTCAATAAGACTGCAAGCTAACAGATTTTTAACTTAGCTACCAGAATGATCATAAATGTAGATAATTGAGGTATTATGCCATGAGGACTGGGAGACTAGTACATTCAGAAAATTTTGAGAAACGTTTTATCTCATTCAAAAAAGGTAAGACAAGCATACCAGATAACAGAGTTTGTCTAAGTGGCTGGTTCGCTGTACTGTAAAATGTTATTACAAGTGTAATAAACCTTTACAAGACTAATAAGAGTGCACCACTCAGAAGCAACTACTTTTGCAGCATATTTTAGAAATGATTCTACAGAAACTATTTTTGAGTTGAGGGATTTGGGGTTGGCCTGATGGTTGCCTCACAAATACAAGGTACAGACTATGGTTCTCACCTTTGGAGAGATTGGTTAGAATTAAATAACTCACAATGGCAGCTAGCCTAGTACTTACCTATGAACCTATAAGATGCACAAAGACCATGATCCACACATTTACAATACACTACAATGGGTATACACAGTCTAAATGTAAGACAGGTTTTGTCATGGCTTTGATACAGAGGATTCTGTAAGCATCCATCTCCTATGGTTATAGTAGCACTGCTTGGAAATCTACCAAAATGCTATTTTTAGTCTTGAGTGACCTTCCGTGAAGATAACAATTGTTTGTAAGGTATTCACTGTAGTAGTAGATGCATTTTTGAAGAGATTTTACTGAAATTGTAAAGCTGATCCTTCTCCTCATGTCTCTCTAAGAAATATCCTGTATAGTTTTATTGTAATTACTGCATTAGGTGATTACACAGTTATATTTTTGTTATTATAATGTATTGTTATACAAAAGGCAGTGGCTTAAGAAAGAAGACTGAAGAACAAAATAAGGCTCCTAACAGTGTTGGCTATATGTCAGTTCCTCGTGCTGCAACCAAGGTTCCTTAAAATGCTGACAAAAGCCCAGAGTAGGCCTTTGTAGGCATATGCACAGTTGATGAAAACTCTAGCCAAGCTAGAAGAGCATATAAGGTGGATAAACCCAAGTATTGTTGTTGTTATATGCTGTTACAGCAACTTATCCTCCAATACCAGAGAATCTTCATTGAGAAGGTCACTGTATCAGTAAATCATAACATGTTTTTACCTACGTTATATGCTTTTTTTGCTGCCATCAATGCTTCACATCCCATATCTTGGTCATATTAACTTTGCCTGTATTGTGGCTTCAACTCATTTAGAATTTGTTGTTTTTTTTTTTTCAAGAGGTTTTCAATTAAATGTTAATAAATGCTACATAGTACATATAGTGCCACAATTACACTCCAAAAATTGAAAAACTACTTTATCACATTTGTGATGTCAGAAAGCTGACCTTTTGTTAAGTACATCCTAAGATCAGGTCTCCTGCTAGGTGTTAACAATGGGCAGTGTTTGCTGACAAAGAACAGATGTGAAGTTGTTCTATCTCGCCGTTTTGTTCTTACACATGGGGATTCAAAAGGTGTGGGTGCAGTCAAAAGATGTCTGTTACAGACAACCACTCCATCTGCGTGTACTGTTTGGGCTCTGTTCACCTACAAGAGGTGTGCTCTATATGATACTCCTTTAGCGTCAGGGTTCTCTTGGAAAGGCGCAGGAAGCTGGTAGATAGGGACTTCTGAAGCCTGATTTTCAGGCTACTTTGGACAAAGCCGTCCTCTCTTCCAAGGCTTCGAAGGGGTCAAAGTCTTCCAGGGGATCCTCGGAGCCCAAGTCACCGGCTCCGAGTTCCTCTACTATGGTTCGTGCATCGGCTCCACAGCCCTTGGAGCCATGTATCGATCCTCTACCTCGGAGCCCAGTTGTGGATCCGATATTGGAGACTCCTCAGTCTCCAATTCTTCAATCGATACCATCTTCGGCTCCTTCGACCCATCCCTCGATGCATTCCTCGAGGCTTTCTGATGTGGACCTGGACCGAGTGGTTAAGAGGCTCTTAGAGAACCCGGCCCTGGCCAAAATGCTGTCCGCTTCGAGCCACTTGGTTTCGAAGCCTGAAACCCCAGCCGTAATTTCTCCCCCTCCTCCTCTGAAACCTATCGAGCTCTCGGAGCCGGGGCAGGCGGAACCAATGTTGGTAGAGCCCTCGGAGCCGAGGTTTGATCCGCCACCCTCGGCTCCATTGACCTTGATCTCCTCGGTTCCGACTGGGGAGTCTCAGGGCCGACAGTCCCTCGCTGGCTCTGGGGTGGAGAGTCAAACCGATACCTCTGTTCCGACCCTTCCCCTCGGGGCTTCGGCGCAGGTGGCTTCAGCTCTGTCCTTTGGATTGGAGCAGAGAATCTCGGCTCGGGGAGAGCTGCCGGCATCTTCGGAGCCGACAGACTTCTCGGACTGAGATTCTGGTGCCTTCGATGCCATGAGGAAGGTCATGTCTGCTAAGACCACTACCTCCTCAGATCTGTCTTCCCCTCCCCTTAAAGGGCCTCGTTCTACCTCTTCCCCACAGGTCCCCACCAAGCGTCGAGATCCACGGCCTCAGGTATCCCCATTGGGTGGCCCATCCTCTCTAGGGACTTCACCGGACGCTCCCACCAATGAAGTACCTAGGAAGAGACTGTGCAAGAGGAGGCACTTGGATTCCCCACAGGAATCCCTGACATCGGATACTGACTTGGAGGAATCAGAAGGGTCCCCATGATCCCTTGGAAGACTTCGACCCCTTTGAAGCCTTGGAAGAGAGGTCGGCTTTGTCCAAAGTAGCCTGAAAATCAGGCTTCAGAAGTCCCCTGTCTACCAGCTTCCTGCGCCTTTCCAAGAGAACCCTGACGCTAAAGGAGTGGCAGATAGAGCACACCTCTTGTAGGTGAACAGAGCCCAAACAGTACACGCAGGTGGAGTGGTTGTCTGTAACAGACATCTTTTGACCGCACCCACACCTTTTGAATCCCCATGTGTAAGAACAAAAATGCGAGATGAACAACTCATATGGAACGTTATGGTAAGGACATAACTTCTTTTTTCAGAAAGTAAAACAGCTGCAAAAGTTATTAGAACTCGAGTGTCAGAAGAAATACACAGTCTGATCAGTTGCGTACATTTTAAAAACAAAGAGGCACTGTCACCATAGTGAACTTTCTTTCCAATTTTAGTTTCCAAAATAAAGTGACCGTGGAACAAGGCCTTTCTGGATATGTAGTCTTGTCCTCTACATATATATCAGCCTCAGTAGTGGTGCAAACATCCACTAGAATTACCACCAGCTCAGTTATATAGGGGCCTCAGATCAATGTTGCATGTGTCCTCGTACTTACAATTGGTTGCACTTAAGGGTGGCAGTTACAAGTCTCAGAGAACCAGTGTCCTTCCTTAAGTGCAAGCAAGGTAAGTTTTATTTGCAGGTAAAACCGGATATGGGGGTACAGAAGGAAGGCACGCTATATTCACTGTTTGGGGCACTGGTGATGGATTCATCCAGTTAAAAAAAAGAAAAAAATAGTGAAAATGCACCCCCAAAATTAGTACATTAGAGTAGTACTGTTTTGGCTGTACCAATTTTGCTGGCACATTTCACATTTTCAGTCACAACTCATGAATTTGAATTTGACCAAAGGAGGAAGCTACTACAAGATAGAGCAAAATCCTTAAAAGGTAAGACACCCTTGATCACTATAAGTAAAAAACTAAGAGCTCTCATAAAATCATCCAAAGCAAATTTTGAGAGAAAAATAGCTAAAGACTCAAAAGACAATCATAAGGCCTTCTTTAGCTATGTTAGAAACCTGGGAGGAAACTCCCAGATATGCTCAGAACTAGTTCAAAATGATGTGAAGATTACTGATCCTACAGACATTGCCAACATACTGGCTGACAGGTTCAGTGCAAACTTCTCCCCTCCCCAAAGGAGAGATATCTATACCAAGCGATTGCAGCCCCCAAACATCTCCAACGCCCAAGTGAGAACTGCTCTCTCCAAAGCAAAAAACACAGCATCCATGGGACCTGATGGTATCCCCGGCTGTGTGCTCCAGGAACTCAATGAGGAATTAAACCCACAGCTAGGACAGCTGTTTAATCATAGTCTTACCTCTGGATACGTACCCAGGGAGTGGCGCACTGCAACTGTGGTCCCACTTCACAAAGGCGGTGCCTCCACCGACCCTGGAAATTTCCGGCCCATTAGCTTGACAAGCCTTATCTGCAAAGCCATGGAGAGGATCATGATGGACCTCATAAATAAAGACATAGGAATTTGCAGACTTTGGATCCATCCCAGTTTGGCTTTGTCAAAGGCAGATCATGCCTTCTAAACTTGGTTGACTTTTTGAAACAGTCACCAAAGCCATTGATGAGGGAAAGGGAGTCCATACAGCCTACCTCGATCTGGCGAAGGCCTTTGATACAATACCCCACTCGGGTATCATTGAAAAACTCATCAGCTTAAATGTTAACCCATACATCACAAGATGGGTTGCAAACTGGCTGAGTGACAGAACCCACAGGGTCAGAGTTGCTGGCGCCATGTCAGACTCAAAGCCTGTCACAAGTGGTGTACCACAGGGCTCAGTCCTGGGCCCACTCTTGTTTTGCATCTACTTTTCCAGTACAAGCAAACACAGGAGGGTTATGGCTGACAAAGTTTGCAGATGACTGCAAACTGGGCCATAGTAGAAAACACATCTGACACAGATATCCTTCAGAAAGGTCTCACAGAAACGGATAACTGGTGCCAGAGCCATGGCCTAAAGTTAAATGCCAAAATGCATAGTCATACCCTTCGGGAAAAACAAGGTTACCCTAGCTACCAAATAGGTGGCAATCCACTGAGCACAGAAGAAGTTATCAGGGACCTGGGGACCCAGGTTGATAGTAGTCTGTCATTCAACACCCATGTAGCTAAAGTAGTTAGGAAGACCTTCTACATTGCCCACCTTATCATGAAGGGATTCTCATCTAGATCAAGGGAGGTCATAGTCTCCCTATACTCATCACTCATCAGACCAATGATTGAGTACAATGCCCCATTCGAATGTATCTGACCCGACACTTGCAGCAGCTGGAGAGGCCACAAAGTTCCTCACCAAAAGGATAAAGGGTCTCAAACATCTGTCCTATGCTGCCCGACTGAAAGAACTCCAGCTCTATTCAGTCGCCACCGCTTGCTCAGAGGTGACCTTTGCCTAACATACAAGGCCATGTCAAACCCAGATTTGATGAATATGCTTCACCTCAAAAATCTAGATCCGTCAGAGCCACAAGGGCGGGAGACTTAAACCTCGACACGGCTATTAATAGGACGTGCTGGAGGGATAGATTCATCACCCAAAGACTCCCTATGCTGTGGAATAAAATCCCAGTATATGTGAGGCAGAGCACCTCGCTGGCCTTGTTCAAGAGAAATCTTGACCAATGGATGGGAGATCGCAGATATACCCCAGGGATTACCTCAGTGTCACTGCTCGACAGAGGCACAGCAAAATAATGGGTATAGTTCCCCATACTAAAGGGGTGGCGTAAGCCACAAAACTATGGGCTAGGCTTGTAAATGCCCTCGGGCAGATAGCCTAGTATGAACCTATGAACCTATAACTTTTTGTCCCTTCCAGTAGAGAAAAACTGTAGCTCAGAAGCTTCTGTTCCAATGTAAGTCATGTTTATTAGTAACCACAGGCACTACTTATAGCCCATAGCAGTAGTGGAAAATAGGACAAAGTGCAGTGCTTAATAGATTTCAGTTCATGGGGGTTCTGCAGTGCTGCCTGCACTCTCTAACTTGATTTCACACTGCTTAGTAAGTGATATATAAATTCACTGTAAGCATTAAACTGTGATTGTCCCTAATTACTTTGTAAACATAAGTACAAAGAGGCTTCTGTATTTTCTCTTTATATGTTTGCAATCATAGTTAGTCGTTTTGGAAGCAAAATCTATAATATATTCATGACTGAATACCCTATTTGCTCAAATGTTTGCACCAGTAGTTAGTTTTCCATGTAGCAGGCACTTGTTTAATTTGTGTTTTTTCTGTATCCATACAGTATTTTTAGTAATTAGAAAAATAAATGCTATATTTGAACAGAAAAGAAAAGAAAACAAATGCCTTTTTTCTTGGAGTAGCTGTTTATCATCATGCTGTTTAAACATGTAGCTGTTACCTTTGAGCTGCTTGTTGGCAATTTTAAGTTTGGCATCAGTGCTCTACCTCAATTAACCAGTACAAATAAACATCCTTTATGCTGTTTCCATTTCTTGTTTTCATTTTTTATTGACAATGTTTGGCAGTGGTAACCAGGTAGGTGTGCATTCTCTGTAGACTTGACTTGGAGACATACCTCTCCCAACTGTCCAGAATTTTACAGAATGTCCAGATTTTTGTCTTATATATTTAGATTGTTCCTTATAAAATTTATGTTTTTCTGGCAAATCACTGAGGACTGAAGTCTCTAAATAATGACAGACATTTGAGTTCCAGACTTCATATCCTTCAGAAAATGCATGGTAATGTAAAACCTGTTCTAACAACTTAACTAATTCTGTAAGTGCATTATGTAAAGCATTTCCCTGATTTTGTTTTTTTTTTTTGTTCCTCCCCTGCCCAGTTATTTTGGTTGTATCCAGAATTATTGAGCTAAGAGGTTAAGAGGTATTTATTTATTTATTTATTTATTTATTTGACATTTGTTTACTGGGAAAGTCTGACTGGGTACAAGCCCACTTTCAGTGGAGGCCCGAGGAGAAAAGCTCCACAGTACACATTAAACAGAATTAAAAAAAATTGAACAATGTTTACAAATATTAAGACAATAACAAAGTAGTACAATACGGGAATACAATAAAAGAAAATAAGCAAAATATAAGGTAACCAATAAAGTTGACCATACATTATATACAAGATAGATGAAAGTTCCTAATATGCACGTTACGTAATGATACATGAAAAATATATAACAGAGTAACAGAGTAAGTAATAGGTCATAAAAGCCATGTACTCTTTCTAGATAGTAAGCTTTTGGAAGCTGTTGGTTCTGGTCCATCTATGTCTTGGGTGACTCCCCCGGCTGATGAGCTTATCAATCTAGTCTCTTCGCTGGGTATGGAAGAAACTGGACTCTGTCAAAACAATTCCCTGTCATCCAGATAAGATTTTGGCATCACCAAAAGACAGACCCCACTGGAGCAAAGGAGTCCCTGTTGATGCTATGGTTGTGGCAGTAGCCACAGAAAAGGAGCTAACTGAGCAGAGCTCCTCTGTCCATCCCCCTAATACATAGTTGAGGGCATTGAACAGCTTTGGAAATCACATATTTTCTTAGCGACCTTTGCCTAGAGAGCCATGAAATTTTTGGTACACTTTACAAGACTAAAAACGGATTGACCAAGGAGCTCTTCAAATCCACCTCAGAGTCCATATCTGTGGAGGACTATAAAAAATCATCCTCACAATTGACCACTCTAGTATCCATTTCCAATACATCCATGAGGTTGATATCCCATGCTGCAGAGGGTACCTCATGGGTTGCCAGTTCAGGCATTGCCATATGGAAATACACCAGGATGCAGTTATGTGACTTTACAGAGCTTTTCAAATCTTCTTTCATCAATGCTCCTTTTGATGGAACATCATTGCTTGGTCCTTCTGTTAAAGAAATGCTCTCCCACAGTGAACAGGAAGGAACGACCCTGTCTGCCACAGGGATTCACTTTTTTACCCCTCAATGACCCTTTTCCCTAAATCAAAGAGGGGACAAAAAATGTGGTTCCATGAATTCCAGGGATCTTTCCAGGATTCACTTGGGGACAACTCCGTCAAAGGCAGAGGGGTGAGTTCAAATGGAAAGCACTGTCCTTGTGGCAGAGGAGGCCCACAAAAACAGAGTTCCGTGATTCCTTTCTGGATAGACCCTTTCAATGCTCTTGAAGGGTTATCTCTGACTGCTCACCTCTGGAGGCAGTCGAGGGGCACTTGTCCTTGCACCCAGACACCTGGGCTTTTATAACAAAAGATTCTTGGATGCTAAAAATATTATCCAAAGGTTATGTCTGCCATTTCTCAAAATTCCCCCAACCAAAAGAAGAAAGTTTCCTGATGTCTCCAAACAAAGGAGATCTCCAAGGCAAAAACACACATGATCTCCACAACTCTCCACACCACATACCGCACATAGTCCACACACCTGTGCCTCACAACCACTAAGGCTTCACCATAAACCCAACATATTACTCATAGGAGACTCCATTGTGAGACACACAGATGTGCCTCTCACCAGACTGGATAAGGAGAAAGTCACGGTTAGTTGTCTGTCAGCTGCCAGAATCCGCCATCACACACGCACTCAAGTCTGTCAACAACAGGTACTGTTATGACTCTGTCGTAGTCCATGTTGGTGTGAATGACTTGAGACGTACCTCTCTGGACTATATGAAGAGAGACATGATTGAGCTTGCTGAGTATGTGTCCCAAGCTAGCCTTAAGCAGCATTCTGTCGTCACCCAGAATGATGCTTCAATACAAACAGAAAATTATTGACTAACAATTGGCTTAGTTTCTGGTGCCATTCCAGGGGGATCCAGCACATAACAGCCTGGGAGATATGATTGACAGACCACAATGCTTTGCCAGAGATGGCGTGCATCTGTCTGACCTGCTCTCTTGCCTCTCCTGTAGTACCTTATTTAGGAAAAGTGATGATTTTAAAACTACCAACATAAAAATTTCAACAAAACACAAATTAAAGGTCATGTTGCTAAATGCTAGAAATCTAAACATGAAACTACACTCATTGCAAGCATTCCTAACCCTGGAAAATGCTAACATTTGTGCAGTCACAGAAACCTGCTTCAAAGCTGTGGACAGCATCCCAGCCTTACGTGGTTACTCATCCTGTCATACATTCAGACCCCAACCTGTGGGCAGTAAAGCCAAAGGAGGTGGAGTTTCAATATACATTAAAGACATACACACCTCCAGGCTGGTCAAACAGTATGAAGCACAGGAGACACTCCAGGTGCAGTTAACCATTGATAAGACCCCTATTTAAATCATAGCTAGCTACCTGCCCCCAGATCTGACTCAAGATGCCCAGTCTGCCTATTTGGACCTGTTCGAATCTATCAATATTCAAACCTTTACCCTGATCCTGGGTGACTTTAACTTCCCAAGCATAGACTGGAAGAACTATTCATGCCAGAGCACAAATGCCCTGAGATTCCTTGATTTTGTCAATGCAAATGCCTTGGAACAGCTAGTTGATACCCCCAAAAGGGGTGATAATATCTTGAACTTGGTATTAACCAACATGAGTAACCACTGCAGCATCCCTATAGTATCATCCTCCCTGGTATGATCTGACCACAGAGTAGTCACTTTCAAAGTCACCATTTCCTCCATCCCCCCTCTAGCCAGGATCAGACATAAAAACTTCTCCAAAGCTGATTACAGCCTCCTGAGGGATGGTATAAACAGCTTCACAGCCCCCTCCCCCTCTGTAGGAACTGGAACCAATATCCAAAACTATGCCAAAGCACTATATGAGCATATATATATAGATGCATGGAAACAGGCATACCCAACAGGACTAAATCATCCTCTGTAAGGAAGAGTAAACCTGTCTGGTGGACATCTGCAATAAATAAACTCTATAACCAAAGGAAAAAATTGCTGTCCAAGACCAAGAAGGAGCAGGTGCCAAATTGGAAGCAATGTTTCCTTAGCCTGAACAAGCAAATAAGAGCACTAGTGAAATCCTCCAAAGCAAACTTCAAGTCCAAATTGGCCACATCTACTACAGACAGTCATAAAGCCTTCTTCACATATGTCCGCAACCTCAAAGGAAGCACACAGATCTGTTCAGAAATGGTGGTCAAGGACACCACATAGACAAATGCTGTAGATATAGCAAACTTGCTGTCTGACAGATTCAGCGAAAACTTTACCTCTCTGTCCACCCCATCAGTAAATCCGGACATCCCCAGTACCTGCCCCCTTCCCCTTATATCTACAGAACAGGTCATCACTGCTCTCTCAAAGGCAAAAAATACAGCCTCCATGGGACCCGATAACATCCAAGGCTGCATTGTATGTGAACTCAGGCAGAAACTTGCAGCACCACTAGGCACCCTATTCAACCAAAGCCTGAGGACTGGCTTTGTCCCAGCTGAGTGGAGGACAGCCACAGTCATCCCTTTATACAAAGGTGGCGTGTCCAGGCCATGGAACAGATTATCATGGACCTCATCAACAAGGATATTGGCAACCTCCAAACACTTGATCCCACACATTTTGGCTTTATCAAGGGGAGGTCATGTCTGCTAAATTTGTTTGACCTGTTTGAGACAGTCACCAAAGCCATGGATGAGGGGAAGACGGTGCACACAGTCTACCTAGACCAGGCCAAAGCCTTTGACACTGTTCCCACTCGGGCATAGGCATCAATCCATATGTTACCAGATGGGTAGCAAATTGGCTCACTGATAAAACCCACATAGTCAAAATAGGTGAAGCCACCTCAAGCAATAGACCTGTAACAAGCGGCGTACCCCAGGGTTCGGTCTTTGGGCCTCTGTTATTTGGGATATACTTTTCTGAGGTGCAGGCCAAAACCAGTGGGCTACGGTTGACCAAGTTTGCATATGACTGCAAGCTGGGTCCTGTCATCAATTCCCTTAGTGATGCGGACATCGTCCAAGAGGGTCTCACTCAGACAAATGACTGGTTCCAGAAACATGACCTGAAGCTGAATACCAAAAAATGCATCATCATCCCCTTTGGGGATAGTGACGTCCCCAAAAATTATCATATTAATAATGTCCTAAGCACTCAATCAGTTGTGAGGGATTTGGGCACCCAGGTTGATAGCAACCTGACTTTTGACCACCATATTGCTTCCATTGTAAGGAAAGCCTTCTACATGGCCCAACTCATAAGTAAGGGTATCTCATCCAGGGACAAGAGGTCATAACATCCCTGTATTCTTCCCTTTTAAGGCCCATTATCGAGTACAACGCCCCTTTCGGCATGTACCTCGCAAAGCACATGCAGCAGCTGGAGAGACCACAGAGGTTCCTCACCAGGAGAATCCAGGGCCTCAAACATCTACCATACACAGGTAGGCTAAAAGCCCTATCCTTCTACTCGGTTTCATACAGACTCCTCAGGGGTGACCTCTGTCTGGCATACAAGGCGTTCATGGACCCCACCTTGATGGGACTGCTGCATATCCGCAAGTCAAGTTCCACTCGAATAACCCACATGCGTGGCCTCAGCTTGGTCTGTGACATCAACAAGACTTGTTGGCGGGACAGATTTGTGTCTCAGAGACTCCCCCAACTATGGAATAGACTCCATCTCCACATCAAGCAGAGTATCTCTTTACCCCATTTTAAGTGCAACCTGGATAACTGGATGGGAAACAGAAAATATACCCCTGAGATTTCACCCATGTCCCTGCTGGACAGGGACATCAGGTGCTGATTTGTCTAAGCATGGGCTAAACTCTTGGTTAGGCTTATAAGGGCCTCAGGGTCAATAGCGTAGTAACTTCCTATGATCCTGTGTTCCACCCAATCAGGGAGAAGCTGCAGTTCAAGAGATTCAGAAGCTGTTGGACAGATGAGTCATCCAGGAGGTCCCATCAGACCAGAAAGGATTCAGAACTTACACAAGGTTCTTTTCAGTGCCAAAGAAGACAGGGGACCTGAGACCAGTTTTCATTCTAAGCAACCTGAACCAGTATATGAGGAAATCAAAGTTCCAAGTGGATATGGTTCAGTCCATCATGCCCTTTTTGCACAAGTATGATTGAATGTGCTCAGTCAATCTTTAGAATGCATACTATCATGTCAAAATGAACAGACATTCCTGAAGATAACTGTGCATGTTAAGTTGTCTATCTCGCCTTCATTCTTGCTGGATGGGGGTTCGGAGCCGACCTCGGCTCCTCTAAAAGCTCGAGAGTTGGTTCCACTGGCTCGAGGCTCCCCTTATATCCCACAATGCTAGGCGAGAGTTACCTCAGATCTCGTTTGCCGCTACAGCGATCGAGGTGTTGGTTTTCTACCGGTTCTTGGTAAGTGACTTTCTTGTAAAGTTAGTGTAATTAAACCCCTTTAATTTTAAATTTTATACTTATTTCCCTTAGTTTAGAGGAATTCTTGCCTTTTCTTAAAATTCCTGTTTTCCCCTCAATAACTTTAAGTTCTTCCCCTTCAGGCCTTCTTCCTTCCCTACTGGGTGTGTGTGTGTGTTATTTTCTTAATTTAAAACTTAGTCAGTTGTTTTATTTTAAGCTAAAACTAGACAGGGTGTAATCAGTGTGTTTTTTGACTGTGTGTGTGATTGCACTTTCGGGATGTCTAAAGAATCAAAGGTCTCAGGCTTGAAGAAGTGTGAAGCGTGCTGTCAGAAAATGTCTCTGACAGACGGTCACACTTCTTGTGTCTACTGCCTGGGGCCTTTGCACCTGCAGGACTCCTGTGCTGTTTGCCATGGCTTCAGTCCCAGGGTCCTGCAGGAAAGAAAAAATAAATTAATTTTGAGAGGTTTACTCAAGCCTGGGGATTCCCTTACTGTCTCTTCAGGAAGCCCTCCAAGGCTTCTAGGTCTTCGGCTCCAGCAACTGAGCCGAGACCTGGGCTTCTAAACCTCACATCGGCTCCGGCTGGAGCCGATGAGTCTCAGTCCACAGTTTCTGTGGTTCCGGCTTCCGGCTGGAGCCGAGGTAATAGATTCCCATGTCGGCTCCGACCAGATCTTGAGCCGACATCGAGGAGGTCCAGGTCACCATCCCTTGGCTCCGTTCATTCGGCTCCAGGATCTCCCCTGCTGTCTGGCCATAAATCTCATTCCTCTAGGTCATCGAGGTTGTCGGATCATGACCTTCAGAAGGTAGTGAGTCGACTTCTTAAGTCCGAGGCACTGGCCCAGATGCTTCAGAGCCCGACTCATCAGTCGATGCCTGCCCCTGTCCATCAATATATTCCTCCTCCGACTCCGTTGAGCTCGGGCGGGTCGTCGGAACCGAGACTGTGGTAGCGTCGGAGCCGATACAATTGTCTTCGGCTCCATCGTCGGCTCCGATTTCTTCCTTAGAAGAATCTCGGCGGACTTCCATCGTCGGCTCCGAGGGGTGAGTGGCATCGGACCCTTGTCCGACCCGCTCTTCCTCTCGGAGCTTGGCTGGTGAGTTCGGCTCCGACATCGGCCTCGGAGCCATCACTGTCGGTGCCGAGGAGGTTTTCAGCTTCGGGCGGGGACCTCTGGCTTTGCCTGACAGGGGTGCGTTCGAGGTCATGCGGAGTGTGTTAGAGCCTGGCTCTACTCCACAGTCGGCGCCGTCCGCCCCTCCCTCACGGTGCCTCAGGTCAAGTCGACTCACTCCCTCATCCCGGACCGCAGAGAGCCAGCTCCTCAGGAACCCCTGTGGGATTTCATCCTCTTCGAGGCCTCTCCTGATTAGAAGAGCCCCTCGGAAGAGGAAGTGTAAGAGGAAACACATTGACTCACCTGAGTCCATCACATCTGACACAGATTTAGATGATTCGAGGGTTCCCCGTTCCCCTTCTGAAGATGTCTCTTTGCAGACATTCTAGAGATCCTGAAGCAGAGGGAAATTGGCCAGCCCTTAACCCTTCGGAGGATGAATCTGTATATCTTGAGGCGTTTGGCTCTCGCCCTTCCACCTCCTGGGTGTCCCCCTTTGACCCCCTCATGCAGGTGGTTGCTAAAAGGCATGGGCGGCTCCTGATTCAGTGGACCCCACTCCCAGGAGACCCTCCAAATTCATAACGGCACCAGCAGCCAAGGAGTACTTGACAAAGGAGTTTCTGTGGATGCTATGGTGGTAGCTGCTGCCACTAAGAAGGAACTAGCTGATCCTTCAGTACCTGTCCATCCACCTAACAAGGAAGCTAGGTCCATGGACAGGTGCGGAAGCGGATGTTCTCGTCAGCGACATTTACTATCGTTAGCTGAACTACCTGTGCCATTTCACTCGTCTTCAAAGGGACTTGATTAAAGAGCGAGTGACATGTTGAAGGATCCTACAGCTGCGGGTTTTCAAGATAAAATGAACACTCAGCTGGCTACCCTTAACTCCATAGCCAACTCCTCCATGCGCCTCCTTTCTTATGCGGCTGATGGAGCGAGCCGGTAGACAGGCCGAGGGACAGGTGTGGCCTTACGTAGGCATGCCTGGATGCGGCTATGCAATTTTTGCGGACCCCTTCAAGGCGTCTTTCACTAACTCCCGTTTGATGGATCATCTCTCTTTGGTCCTCAAGTGAAAGAAACCTTGACTAGGTGCGAGACTGATGGCAAGACTCTTTCTGCCGTCGGAGTCCGTTTTCTACTCCTTCTAGTCCTTACCCCAAAGGCCAGAAAAGTGGGAAAATGTGGTTCCGTAAACAAAATCAAGGGACTTAGCCTGGCACAAAGTCATTACCCGCCAGAGGCAGAGGGGAATAACAATGGTGCCCTCGAGGCAGGGGGCTCCAGAACCAGGGCAATCGAGAAGCCTTCTCTGATAAGCCCTTTCAGCATCCCTGAGGTGTTGCCCGGCTGCCCACCGAGGCAGTCGGGGAAGGTGTCACTGTACCCAAAGCCTGGCTATCCCTGACTCAAGACAAATGGGTACAGTCCGTCATTTCGGCTATTCTATCCCCTTTCTTAGCATTCGAAACAATCAAAAATCCCTTCCAGGCGTTCCACCGCGCCAAAGGGATCTAGCGGTTTTGGAAATTTCAAAACTGCTTGCAAAAGAGCAATTCAGCCAGTTCCAGCAGACCAGCAAGGATCCGGAATCTACTCAAGGTTCTTTTTAGTTCCAAAGAAAACAGGGGACTGGAGACCAATTTTGGATCTCAGTATCTTGAACAGATCAGTCAAGAAAACAAGATTTCGGATGGTCACGCTGTAGTCCATCCTTCCCCTATTGGGAAAAGGAAACTGGATGTGCTCTATAGACCTTCAGGATGCGTACTATCACATAAAAATGAACAGACGCTCCAGAAGATTCCTCCGCTTCAGGCTGGGAACCAGTCATTTTCAATTCAGAGCCCTGCCCTTTGGTCTCACCACTGCCCCGGTGTTTACCAAATGCATGGCAGTGGTAGCTTCTCACCTGAGACGACAAGGATTCCAGGTGTTTCCATATTTGGACGACTGGCTCCTCACAGCTCCCACCAAGCATCTCCTTCTGATGGCCAGGGATTACACTTTTCGCATTTGTCAAAAGTTAGGCATTTCAATAAATTGCGAAAAGTCTGTTTTGTCGCCTTGTCGTACTATTACCTTCATAGGCACAAATCTAGACACAGTAGACATGTTTGCGAGGCTAACAGATCAGAGAATAACAGACATACACAGACTGGTCTCACTCCTTTTCAACAACAACAGAATCAAAGCCAGGTTAGTTCTGAAAGTGTTGGGAATTATGGCGGCTGCCATACCTCTGCTTCCATTAGCCAGATTCCACATGCGAATCCTTCAATGGATGCTCTTTACACAATGGTCATACCAGCAACTTCCAATGTCCCACACCATTATGATCACGCAGGCGTGCAGAAATCATCTCATGTGGTGGATGTCTTCCCCTCAGCTCTGGTTGGGAAGACCCTTTGTTCCTCCTCCGGTTGCTACTCTGACAATGCGCCTCCCTGATCGGGTGGGGGGGGGCATTATCAGGGCAGGACGGTCCAGGGCACATGGCAACCAGACAAATGCCACTTGCACATAAATGTTCTGGAGATGAGAGCAGTGCTTTTAGCGTTGCAAGCCCTTCAAGACTCTCTCCCCTTGGGAACGATTGCAATCCAGACAGACAATATGTCTGTAGTGTGGTACATCAACAAACAAGGCGGAACCAGGTCCTACCCCGTGTCGAGAAGCACTCAGATTGTGGCAATGGGCGATTTCTTCTCAGCGTTTTCTGATAGACATCCCGGGAAGTCCAATCAAATAGCGGACAAATTGAGCAGAGCTATCCTCATGCCTCACGAGTGGTCTCTGAAAGACTCTGTTGTGAGAGAGATTTTTCTCAAGTGGGGTCAGCCTTGCTGCGATCTTTTTGCTACTCCCCAAAACAGCAAGTGCAGACATTATTTCACTCTATTCCCTTTACCAGGCCAACCCAGCAGAGACGCTCTAGTCCAAGTTTGGCCACTTCTGTATGCATTTCCTCCCTTCCCACTAATCTCTCAAGTGATACAGAAAGCTATCGCTCAGAAGGCCTCGTTGATCCTCATTGCTCCTTACTGGCCTCAACAGGTGTGGTTCCCCTTTCTACATCAATTTCTACTGGAGCGACCTTGGCATCTGGACCTAGTTCCAGACCTTTTGATCCATCAATCGAGTCAGTTACATCGCTCCCTCCCCTCTCTGAACCTCACTGCTTGGTTCTTCCAGTTCCAACCCTAGCCAGGCTTCCTCAATTATCTCACTCTGTTCGAGATATTTTGATAGCTTCCCATAAATCTTCCACTAGGAAGATTTATTTGAGTAAGTGGAAGCGTTTCATATTGGGCTCAAGGAAGGGACATAGATCCTTTCACTGCTTCCATCCAAATAGTCCTTGATTTTCTAGCTGAACTCTTCCATGCAGGTTCATCCCCTTCTACTCTTAAAGTTCAATTGGCAGCTATCTCTAATTTTCATGTGGGTATTTCTGAGTCTGCCTTAATGTCCCACAAGCTTTGCAAAGCCTTTTTGAAAGGAGTTTTTCTTCTCAGACCTCCTATAAGAAATCCTCCTTCTCCTTGGGACCTAAATTTAGTTCTTACTTCTTTGATTCTACCCTTTCGAACCTGCAGCCTCCTGTTCTTTAAAATTGCTATCATGGAAGACTCTCTTTCTGGTAGCTATTACTTCAGCTAGAAGAGTCTCAGAACTTCATGCACTCAGCTGTCGACCTCCTTATCTATTGTTCCATAAGGACAGGGTATCCTTACGAACCAACCCGTCCTTTTTGCCTAAGGTAGTCTCGACGTCAAATCTAAATCAAAGCATTGACCTCCCTGTCTTTTTCCAGAATATTCCAATAGGTCTGAACAAAAATTACACTGGCTAGATGTTCATCGTCAGTTGAGGTACTATTTGGATAGAACAAAACAATTCAGAAAATCTGACCAACTGTTTATCTCCTATGCAGAAGGCAGAAAGGGACTTTCAGTTTCAAAGGTATCATTATCTAGATGGCTTACATCTCTGATTACCCTTGTTTATGAGATTAGACACCAAAAGCTGCCTAATAAACCTAAGGCCCATTCTACCAGAGCTTTGGCTACTTCCTTAGCCTTCCAAGACAGACTGCCTATTGACACCATTTGTGCAGCGGCTACTTGGGCTACTCCTCACACTTTCATTTCTCATTATAAGTTGGATTTAGCTTCTAGGCATAGAGCTAACTTTGGTTCCACTGTTCTCAGGAGTCTGTTCCGTTAGGCCACCCGGGACAAGGTGCTAGGGACGGTCCCATCCAGCAAGAATGAAGGCGAGATAGACAACTTAACATATAGAAGTTATGTTCTTACCATAACGTTCCATGTTAGTTGTCTTCTTCTCTTCTTCTTCCCACCCTCCTTCCCCCTGGCCTGGACAGACCTAGAGGAGTTGTGATTGTGACCTCTCTTTCTACCACCTCTTTTCTAGGCATATGCTGCTTGCATATTTCCTGAATCAGGATGTAGGTCACCCTTCTTTCTCCCTGTTGTTAGAGGTGGACTCTGTTTAGAGTTATTCTGTTACTATTATAAGCTGGGGTTAGCTTACAAACGAGATCTGAGGTAACTCTCGCCTAGCATTGTGGGATATAAGGGGAGCCTCGGTGGAACCAACTCTCGAGCTTTTAGAGTGGGGCTCGAACCCCCATCCAGCAAGAAGAAGGCGAGAAGAAGACAACTAACATGGAACGTTATGGTAAGAACATAACTTCTATTTTCGGTTGGGAGCCAGCCACTATCAGTTCAGAGCCCTACTCTTTGGCTTTGCCACAGCCCCCAGGATGTTTACTAAGTGTATGGCAGCGGTAGCAGCTCACTTGAGACTGCTAGGATTCTGAGTGTTTCCAAATATAGATGACTGGCTTCTCACTGCCCCAACTAGACATCTTCTAGAACAGTCCAGGGACTGTTTGCTCCGACTTTGTCAAACATTAGGAAAGTCAACATCTCCAAATCCAAACTACAACTGGTACAGAGCCTGGAGTTTATTGGTGCCCAGTTAAAAACAATAAATCAGATTGCTTCTCTGCCTGCTGTTTGTATACATTGTCAAATTCCAGGTTCAGCAAGTCCTTGTTCATCTTGCTCCCCCCAGCCAGACTTATCCTTCAGGCTCTATGTTTGATGGTAGCAACTATAGTCTTAATTCCCTTATCATGTTTCTATAGGCGTGTTCTCCAATGGACTCTAGCTGTTCAGTGGTCTGTTCTGCAACATTCTCTATCCTTGCCAGTCAAACTCACCTGGGTGTGCAGAAATCATCTTCCTTGGTGGAGCCAGTCAGATGACATTTACCTGGGCTGCCCCTTTGTTCTGTCTCCTCCAGTGGCCACTGTGACCAAGAATGCCTCCCAACTGGGGTGGGGGGTGGGGGTATTTCTTGGGAAGGACAGTCCAAGGCATGTGGTCCTGTCAAGAGACCAATTTGCACATCAATGTTTTAGAGATGAGAGCAGTCCTATTAATATTGCAAGCATTTCAAGATGTTCTCCCTCTGGAGACTATTCCGGTTCAAACCGACAACATGTCTGTAGTCTGGTACATCAACAAACAAGGGGAAACCTAATCTTATTCCTTCTGTCGAGAAGCTATGAGAGTGTGGCAGTGGGTAATCTCCTCTAACTGCTTTTTAGTGGCAATGCACACTCCAGGAAGTCCAGCGTACTAGTGGACAAACTCTGCATGTCCATTCAGATGCCTCACAAGTAGTCTCTCAATCAGTCAGTGGTGGAGAGGATTTTCCATCTTTAGGGCCAACCTTGCTGCGATCCCTTTGCATCTCCCCACAACCACAAGTGCAGCAGGTATTTTGCCCTGATGTCCCCTCAGGAGGAGTCACAGAGATGCTCTAGTCCATGTTTGGTCCTCCAGTCTCCTTTATGTCTATCCCCTGGTACCTCTGATTCCAGAATTCTTACAGAAAGCCAGTTGATCAAAGAGCTCAATTATCCTTACTGCCCCCTTTTGACCTTGCCAGGTATGGTTCCCCTTCCTTTGATATCATCTTCATTATCCTCCATGGATACTGGACTCCATTCAAGACCTTCTCTCGCATCCCTCGTGGATGAAGCATCACAGTATTGCAGGCCTCAAACTAATCGATGGTTTCTCCAATTCCATTAATAGCTAGACAGCTCAGGCTTTCCTTCCCAGTTTGCCATGTACTTTTATCTTCCCAGAAAGCTTCTACTTGGAAGATTTACAGGAGTAAATGGAAAAGATTCTCAATTTGGGCCCTTAAAAAGGAAGTTGACACTTTTACCGCTCCTATTTCTTCGTTACTGGAGATTTTAGCTTCTCTTTTTCAGGCAGGTGTTAGTTTTTCCACAATCAAAGTACAATTAGCAGCCATATCAAATGTTCATTCAAGAGGGAAAGCTTCTTATTTAGCTTCTTCCAAATTGTACAAGGCTTTCCTAAAGGGCACCTTCTCGCTCAGGCCTCCAGTGAAAGATCTGTCACTGTCTTGGGATTTGTCAGTCATACTTCAGGGGTTGACACAACGTTTTGAACCTTCAGCCAAAGCTGATTTAAAATTTTTGTTGTGGAAGACAGCATTTTTAGTTGCTATTACATCTGCAGGGAAAATTTCTGAACTCCAAACTCTAAATCCCCTTACACTGTTTTTCACAAAGGTAGTTATGAAATAGTCCATCCTTCTTACCAAAAGTAGCCTCTGAATCAAATACCAATCAAAAAAGTCATTTGCCTGTCTTCCTCCCTAATTTTTCAAATAAGGGAAAATACATGCTACATCTTTTAGATGTACACAGAGAACTACTTTTATATTTACACAGAACAAAGGATTTCAGGAAAACAAATTAGTTGTTTGTCTCTTTCTCACTGAACAGACTGAGATCACCAATTTCTAAAGTCGGATTACTAATTGCATTTCATTTGTATATTCCCAGCAAGAAGTCTCCCTACCAAAATTTCCTAAGGCACATTCAACTAAATCCATGGCCACTTCTGCTTTCTGGTATAGAACATCTTTTGATGATATTTGCGCAGGAGCTACCTGGTCTAATGCGCATACCTTTATTGCTCATTACAAGCTAGACTTCACTTCTAAAAGTAGAGCTGCTTTTGATTTGGCAGTTGTCTGAAGTATCCTTCATGAGGACCGCCCAAGATTCACATAGCTGGGGACTCTGTCCCATATATTGAAGAAGAATGAAAAGGACAACATCAGATATTAAAGTTATGCACTCACCATAACTATGCACCTGTGCTTCTGAAGTGATCTAATAGATATTTTGCAATCTATTGTTCCAGATTTGAGCCCTAACTGTACTGTTATCTCCTTTTTTCCTACTATATCTTAGGATCCAAAAGGCAGCAAACTCAATCTAAGGTATCGTAGGCTGACTAGAGCATTATGGATAGAGGGAGGAGCTCGAGAGTTGGATCTGTAAGTCTGTGGAATGTGGCTGAGTCGGATCCAAGATCGGATCCATAACCCATACGTTGAGGAAGAATAAAAATGGACAACACAGATGCATAGTTATGGTGAGTAGATAACTTTAATTTTCTTTGTCCTGGTAGCATCAAACCAAATGATTTGGGAAGATAATGGGTATGGGACTGTCTGCAGAGGAAATGACTGCAGTTGTAATTCTGTTTTTGGAGGACTAAAGTGTAATTGAACAAAGCATACTGAAGTACATTCTGTGGCTGCTGTTCCCATGAAACAAAAATAAACTTATGTAACCATTTTTTTATCCAGGTCAAACTAAATACTTTGTGTGTGGGCAGTAACTATGGACCTATCTCCAGATGAAATGATTGGCCATGGTTTTTACTGTTATATTTCTACTTTTGGAGCACTAATGAGTAATTAAGTGAAGCAAGCTTGAATGCAAGTTAGAACTACTGTTTCTTTGAAATAAGAATACATTAATATAACCATTTTTTTAATCCTGGTAGAGTCAAAGTAGATACTTTGGGTAGGCAATGGGTATGGGGGCGGCTTGTTGATGAAATGATTGGCCCTCCTGTTTGTTGTTATAGTTCTGGTTTTGGAGGAATAATTAGGAAAATATATGAGGTGAGATGGAATACAAGCTGTGGCTACTGTAATTGAATGAAGTAAGCTGGAATGCAAGCAAATCAGTACTGTATACAGAAGCCAGTCTGACTGATATGAGCAAGAAGTTAATGTACCAAAACAAAAACATCAGCTATACCTTTGACTGTTGGGGTAGGGAGTGTGGCTCTGCACTGTAATGCTGTTGAATGACCTACCTATTAACCTGCCTATTACTTTTAAGGGGGGGGGGTGAAATATGGTTGTAGTGTGTACAAATGAAAATTTCGGTTACACCCCTGTTAGAACTTTTAAAGCTGTTCATTCTTCAGAGTGATATTATGTTTCTTCCTGCTGTCTGTTTGACAGTGCTAAAAGACTTTGAATGCCAGTAAAACACTTTGGTCTCCTACACTTTTGTAACTAGTACTACATAAAACACATAATTTCCATACACTAAAAAGAATTATGATAGTCTCATCAGTAATATCCCTTATTAGGTATTCTCAACATGGATGCAGGATTCACCTCTCAAACATTGCTGTTGAGGAGAATATCTTGGCATCCATGTCTTAACACATAAGAAGCTGCTTATTATCAGAAGCTCAATCATAATCTTCTATGTTGTGATTGTCATAAACTATTGTCAGGTTGAATACCACAGTTAACTTTGTTTTACAACTATTGTATCTGTTAACTTCTCTGTTTAGCAAATGTATATGGCATTAGATAAGAAGCAAAAGAAGATTAAAAAGTGGTTGAACTCAGCAAAAATTAACCTTCAAAGGAGGCAGCAAATGAGAGGGAAAATGTAAAATCTCCATTTCTGGAAAAAAACATGTAAATCTTACAATTCAAGTGGGTGGTAATATTGAAATGACTCCCCAAAATAAGGATATGCAGTCACTAATAAAAGTACCAAAGTTCTTGTCATGGCCCTCTGTGTTACTGAACGACAACACTTAGACAACGCCTTCATGGGTATTCCCCTTAGGTCATGTTGGATCCAGGTACTTCAGCAGTGGATGTCCACAGCACTTCACAAGGAGGTTAATCAGTCTCAGTACTCCTTAGCTGCACGTAATTCTGCCCTGTCTTGATGCAACCATCCTTTAATTACAAAAACTTTGTTAAAGAGTACTTTAATGCAGAACTTCACATGTGTTGAATCAGTCCAAGCCCTCCTCGGATGCGTCTAATCCCCCCCCATCTCAGTACAGTCTTGGTTTAATTTAAAAACCTTTGATGGAAAATATTTTAATGCAGTACAGGAAACCACAACAAAGTAGCAAGGATTTACATCAGTATCTTCACTGGACTGATGCAAGTGTATGGATAGTACACATTAATGCAAATGTTTGCAGGAACTGCAAAGATTTATTGGTGAAAAATAAAATAAAGAGAATCCTTTCTCTTGATTCATCAGTTGAAGATGAAGGTTTTACATGAAGCAGATTAATTCCATAACCTTTTGGGGTACTTACAAGGCAATTCTACGATTCTACCTCTCAGACTTTAGGGTCTTCACTGATTGTTTCTTATGTTTTTTTTAAATATCTAGTATATTATAGAATATATTTTAATTCTCCTGAGTAAAATCTTTCTTCACCTGAAAAGAGGTATAGATAAATGATGAGGCTGCTAAACACTGAGTGGGCAGTACCTACACCTTGTAAGCCTTTTCCAATATGTTTTAAAAGCAGATAATGTCCTAATACACAGGTCCTTGCTTCTATGAAAACTGACATGACATATACATGTCACCGTTGGAAAGGCAGGATCTAAACACTACACATATGGTAAAGCCTGCTAGTATTTCTCTGTCTACATCCAGCTAGAATTGAAAGTGGTCTCTTTTGCACCTTTACCTTTTAATAAGAATTCTAGGTTATTAAAAAATGTGTACAAAAGTAGTACCTTACCTGCAAGGGCATTTAATTACTTAACCCACATAATCTCTTACCAGAGCTGTGATTTAGTGTTGACACAAGATGTTTTGCAGTCAATTTCTTATTAGTAGAGTTAAATAGAATTGTTGCCTGTTACAGTAGATAAAAATCAGAGTTCACACATTGAAATTTCCATATGACGATATAGATGCTACTTGAAAATGAGGCATTTGGGAATAGTGTTGAGAAAACTAGTATAAAAGTTTATATGAGAATGTCTAGTGTTGAGAAAACTAGTACAAAAGTTTACATGACACCAGAGATATTCATCATTAGATCACTTTTGCTGTAGCCTAAGCTATATGTGAATTATCCCGCTAAAGCGGGGAAATTCATCCAGTATCCAAAGCTTTAAGGTACCTTTCCATGTGCCCATACTTCCAAGAAGGAAGGGGGCATGCAAGTGTTCCAGTATAAAAGTAGGTTAACCCCCACCATTAGAACTTTCTTGTCAGTGAAGTTACCAGTAAGGCACACTTTGCTGCATCTTCAGTGGTTTGGCAGTCAGCCAAGAGTCAAGAATTTTAGGCAGATGCTTACCCTATTGGAGACATTCTTTCCTATTTTCTGTGATAATTCTTCTTGTTTTTGTCTTTTGTCTGAGAGAAAGAGGAAGTGCTTGTGTGAACTTAAAATCCCTCATAGAGACTCACACACAGTCTGTCTTTTCTGTATAGGTGAGGAACATGATTTCTGGTCTTTCTTTTTTTTTTGTTTATCTTTCAAACTTAACACTCTTAGGAGATGACTTAGATCTTTGTTAACCAATGACTTAAAACCCTTTCATGACCCACTATGGAGTCTGGTACTGGTACCTCAGATGTCCTTTCTCCAGTCATCAAGGAAAAGGAAAGTAATTAGAGAGGGTTCTGCAGTGTTCTGTCTTTCACATTCTCACTTTATCGGTCATTGACAGATGATTCTGCTGTGGCAATGCCAGAACCCTCGGACAGTTTGTTGGTTGCATCCATCCTCTGTGGTGTTGGTTCTTGGGAGTCTAGCATGTTTTCAAGGGCCTGATGTATGTCCATTGTAGACAAGGGAGAACTATGTTTGATTGATTTGGAAGGAGATGCAGACATCCCATAGATAATTGTTACTGATAAGGAACATAGCACCCAAAAGAAAAGGACCTCGCATCTGAGTGGCATTTTCTTCTGAGACTCCATGGAAAAAAGCCTCAGAAGCTAAAACGCCTGTCCACGCCCTCTACCCTGACTTCCAGGGGAAACAAAATAGGAATGGTTCTCTTTTGCTATAGGATTATAAAAAATGCAGGCACATTCAAAAGGGAGCAGAATTCCTTTTCCTTCCTATTCAGAGTCAGGTAATGATGTAGAGGAACTTGTTTTAGAATATGCTTCCCAAGTCTGTTCTCCTGAAAATTGGGAATCAGAATCTGAAGAAGATATTTCTTCAGATTCTCCTGTGGAGACATTGTCCTTCTCTGATGCTATTGGAAGGATGAAGGACTTTTTTAAATTGGCACATAAAGAATCTCTGAATCTCAATGTATGCACTATAACTTGTTGCAGGAAGAAACTCCCAAACCACTGGCTGTACCTCAAATTATTGCACTACCTGAGGATACTTTTACTGTAGCCGACATGTCCCCTATTAGCCAACATCCTGTTGCTAGGAAATCAGCTAAACTTTATAAGGTTCCTCTGATTTTTCCCCACCCCAAGAGTTGACCCTTCAGTAATTTCTTTATCTAAAACAACTGACTGCTTCTAACCAAGTTCCATCTGACAAGGATGGTAGTTCCTTTTACATACTCAGGTAAAGGCTTACACTTTTTCAGTCATAGTATTTACAACTGTCAACTGCCACTCGTATGTGTCCAAATTCCTTTTGGCATCTTTTGCTGACATGAAAAGGCTGTTATTGATTTACCTACTTCGGAAGCTAAATCCTCTTTGCTGTCTTTGAGTCACTCAAACTAGCAAATTCTCCCTGAGATGCTCATATAATGCTGCTGATGCAGTGTCCAGGGCTGCAGCAACTGGATCAGTCATGTAGGTTTGAGTGGTAACACACCTAAAATTTAACTGAATATGTCAAATCTGAAATCTATAATGCTCCACTGGATAAAGAGATTTTGTCTGGAACTTCATCTCAGTGTGTTCTAAAGAGGTTTGATAAGAGGGGAAAACTGATTCAAAGCATAAAGCAAAAAATTTCAGTCCCCTATTCCAAAATAAAGCAGAAGTGTCCCTTCTAATCCAGGACCCTTTTATACAAAACCATTCAAAAAAGACAGAAGAAAAGTCAGCAAGACAACCTTTGGAGAAAAAGTGATAGGGCAGTTCCAAGAAAAAAAGGAGGAGCTCCTCCAGCTCAGTTGTAGTCAAAGACAAAATGTTAAGTTGTCAATCTCGCCTTCATTCTTGCTGGATGGGTTCGGACTGGCCAATATTAAAAGCTAAATAATAAGCTAAATAATAAATAAATAAAAAATAAATATAAGCTAAATAATTTTCTCTACATTTTTCTTTGTGGCACCAGGTTATGACAGACAGCACTGGGATTCTCTTTTCTCAATCCTAGGAATTCCATCCCACACTAAAACCAAATCCACTTTTTTCCTCCCATTATTACTCACATGCTTTCTCAAGGAATAGTAGAACCTGCACCAGAAAATCAACAAGGGGAAAGGACTCTATTCAAGGTTAATTCTGGTACCCAAGAAGGAGTAAACCTGGAGACCTGTTTTGAACCTATCTTTTCTAAATTTCCGTGTCAAGGTTCCAGAGTTCAAGATGCTTACTCTGCAGTCTCTCTTACCTTGAACCCTTCCTCTAAGTTTCTTAGTAACATTGGATCTAAAGTATGCCTACCACCTTATACCCATTCACAGAAATGTCATGCACTTTTTAAGTTGTTCTGTTTGTGGTTTATATGTTCAGTTCTCTTCTTACCCATTGGTTTGTCCTCAGCACCAAGGGTATTCACAAAGTGTCTTATCAGCAGTGATTGCTTCTTCTAGATTACATGACATCCATATTTTTTCCTTACTTGGACAATTGCCTTGTTTTTGTAGACGCTATTCAAAACTGCAGAAGTCTCCACATTTTGTTAGAAATCTACTTCACAACCTAGATTTTCAACTCAGTTTGGAGAAACCATATCTTAATTCTTCCCACCAGATAATTTCTCACCTCTCAAATGATGGTATTCCTGCCACAGGAGAAAATAATATTTTACAAAGAATAGTTCCTTGAGTTCTCAGTTCAAATTCTGACATCAGCAGCAGAATTCATCAGGATACTAGGATATATGATTACTATAAGTCTCACAATTCCTGTATCCAGATTACACATGAAGAAAATTCAGTGATTTCCTCAAATCGGTATGAAAGCAACACCAGCATCCTCTGTCTTTCCAAATTCCAGTGCTGGTGCTGATGTTTGTCATAAAGAAACTTCACTGGTATCAGACCCTAAACCTGAATCCCTTTCCTAGATTAATCAATATAAGCATCCAAGATATATACCCACTTCTAAATGGTTCTATACAGGAAATGAGGAATCAACTGAACCTTCCCAAATCCTGTCTAGTAATTCTAAGGCAAATTAAAGAATTATGTTCCAGCTATCTACAAAACTGCAACATAACCAACAATGATTTATTAACTTGTAATTCCCTATGGGAGACCATCCTCTCAACTAAAAAATATATCACTAATTCATATAAATTAATCAAATTCCAAAAAGACATACTTGTTTCGGACTTTTGGAAAAAGAATAATCCATCCATCGATAACTTTCAACTAATTCAAGCAATTAACTTAACAAATAAATCCATACCCCTTAAAAAGCTGGCATTCACCCAACTCATGATTTATAACAGTGCATATTTCACTCCTGCTATTTTACATAAATTTAACTCTAGGAAATCCCCTCTTTGTCCACACTGTAAAACTCTATCGGCTGATATACTCCATCTATTCTGGAGCTGTAAGTGTGTATTTAAACTTTGGAACTCCCTTAAATTTCAATTACAAAAAGTGGGCTATCAATCATCCACACTCACCTGGCAATTTACTCTCTTACATATCATACCAAATAATATCTCTAAAACTCAAGCAATTACTATGATTAATCTTTTTCTCTTAATAAAACTCTATATAGCAGCCAATTGGCTTAACCTAACATCTCCTGGGAGAATTTTAGATTAATGGCAACCAAGCATCTCTTAGCCCAAAAGATTTTAATTGACAAGGGGAACAAAAACATCAAACACAGGAAATTATGGGAACAAACCTTTAATATTATTTTGGCCTAGCCTATTACAATATAGCAAAATTAACTACATATAAAAGGTTCCATGTTAACCTATATCTATAGCCCACAAAACTTTTCTTACTTTTCTTCTCCCTCCTTTTTATAATGTATATTTTTAATCACAATAATTCTCACTGAACTATAACAATTTCTCTCTTGAGTATTGAAAGCATCTATGTATATAGTATAAATAGTATTGTTTGATTGTTTTACTTACGACTGTACTACCAATAATGTATAATAACTTCTTTTTCTGAAGTGGTGTTACTTCTACTTATTATACTATGTTTGTTACCTTATATCAATGAAAATAATAAATAAAGAATTTTTGGAAAAAAAAAAGAAAGAAACTTCACTGGTGAATAAACCAGTTGATCTGGAATCAAGGTCTTTATATCTCCTCCTCAACCCATTCCCAATCTGCATCTATGTGTGCTTCAAACTTTGACTGGGGATGCTGTATCCAAGGGAGTCAGTGTACGAGGATTTTAGGACTGTCATTTCAGGAAGGAACACATAAATATCAAAGAAATTATGGCTTTGATAAGCTCTGTCAAACTTCTGAACCATGTGTGGTGGACTCAAGAATCTCTTATGGTCATCAGACACAACATCACTGTCATGCAGTATGCAAACAAGCAATGGGTAACCAGGTTGCACCCTCAGCACAGACTAGCCAAGATAGACTGGGAACTTTCAGTACAGTACAACCTATCCCTGCAGGCTACTTACATTCCACCAGGGCAGAATACTATGGTAAGATCTGTTTGCCTATATTCAAAACAGACATTTGAAAAAATTCTGCTGTAGTAGTCCTTCCAGAACTGCTTGGAAGACAGATGCCTTCAATTTCTCATGGACAAGAATATTCCTTTATGCATTTCTCTCCTTTTCCCCTGATAACCAGAGTTCTTTAAATATCCAGAAGGACTTTGGAAAGATTACATTGGTAACTCCATTTCGTCCCAGTCAACAGTGAATGTTCATCATTCTCACTACTACAATAGCCTTTCGGCTATATAATTTGTATACTGCCCTGCATGCAACAACCCGCCAGCTTCACAAAGTTCTGGCTTCCTCCCACACCTTCACTCTGACTGCTGATTGGTCAATCCATTGGAGGGAAATCAGAAGTGAGAGTGAAGATAACTTCAGTAGTTTCTTGGCGCCTTCAGGCTTCATTTCTGGCAGAGACATTCCCACAAGAGAACCCTTCCACACAGAAATGGTTACCCTTTTAAGTAAAAAAAAAGTTATATTTTATTTATTAAGAAACCTTTTATTTTTCAAAATATCAGAAGTTTGCTGTCAGGGACTCCATTTTGAATTAAGGGCTTATTTTTTGGATCTAGGGGCTGTTTTTATTGCGAAAAGTGTACTTTGTCAACTTTTAATGTATTTGACTGGATTTAATGATTGTGAAGACTTTTAAATCAGCAGAAAATACTTCTAATGTTCTTAGTTTATGTGCAGATTGTGTGACATCTTACCAGTTATTTTTCTGTCAGGACACATTGTTTAGTGGTGATTAATTTCTGACAGGATATTTTGGTCTAGACTTAATGCTTTTGCAAAAAAAGGGACTTTGGAATGTGTGCGTGCTGCGTGTGAACACTTGTTTGAAAACCTACCTTCCAAAGGACTTGTTCCAGCACTGTTTACTGGAATTCAGCCCTCTTAATCAGCTGCAGATTGGATACTTACTGTTGTTCTGCTGGCTGTTTTCCCACTGTACCAAAAGATTGCCCACATTGCCCAGTGGTATATCCCAATAGTAGTTTTTTTTAGGGCCTCCACTGATGATATTAGTGCTGCTGCTGCCACTTGATCACTCATTACTCATTATAAGCTGGATTTGCTCTCCAGGAATAGGATGGCTTTTGGTTCATCCATCCTGCAGAACATCCTTCCATGAGACTACCCGAAGAGCTTAGTACCTAGGACTCTGTCCCATCCATTGAGGAATAGATGGAATAGACAACATCAGATACAAACATTATATACTTTAATGATAGATCTGTGTTGTCTGCTTTTATCGTCCTTCAACATCTTGCCATCCTTCCTGCTTCCATTTTATGGAAGATATGTTCTTTACCTTTTGGTAGGACAGTGTGATATTCTCCCTGAGCAATGTCCTATACTCTTAGTTTCAGAGTAGAACTTTTTTTCCTATAGTTCTTTGTGTTTTCAGGGTTTTTCATATCTGTCAGTATGCTTTTCCTCTGTCTAGGGGGTTGCAGGCAGACTTGATCTGAGGTAATGTTGGGGATAGAAGAGGATTATGGGTAAAGGGAGGAGCCTGAGCTGTGGATCCTAATGTTTAGAGCTGCCAAAGCTGAATCCAAAGACCCATCCGTTGAGAAAGGACGGAAGCAGACAACACAGATCTATAATTATGGTAAGTAGATAACTTTCATTTCTTACCATAGACAGGCAGTTATTACAGGTTGTTAATCCTGGTGCTCAGAAATCCTTACCTGAGGGCAATGTCACAAAAGAAATTCCTGAGGAAAATTTAAGAGGATTCTGACAGACAGTGACAGGGATTCATCTCCTGTAGATTTCCAAACTCATCATTCAAAGTCTGAGGAAATTTGGTCCTTTCTACCTCATTTGGAGGGATTTTATTTCTCTCAGATTATTTTCAGAATGAATGGAGTATTTTTCTGGGAACAGGTGAATGTTTCCCCAGTGAATTGAGGAAATATTGTGATATGTCACAAGTGGATATACTTCATTCTACACCTCATCCTCCTCATTTTGCCAACAATGTGTTTAATGCTTCTGTAATAATCCTGACTCTCAGCCTTCAATCCCCAAAAAGGTAGATAGACTGTATAAAGTACCTCAAACTAACAAATTTTTGTTTTCTCATCTTAGAGTGCCTTCGTTGAAGATTGGGTGTCGAGCTCGCACCTCGGCACCATAAAAATCTACTGCCAATCATTAGCGGACCGGAGTTCCGCTGTGGTGACCCCTAACTGGGAAAAGCCGAAAGAAGAACAAACAGGTCAGATTCAGCTACCATATCTGTGTATACCAGCTGGAAAGAGACTGTTATTCTGTAACAACCCCCTTCCCTGTGGACAAAGAAAGCAAGGTATTGGAGAGATATAGTAAGAAAAATGTCTCTTCTTCTACTTAAGTTTATAGAATTCTTAACTACCAGACACATATGTGGAAGTTTATTTTGCTTTGTGCAGACAGTTTAATGGAATACTCCACCTCACTTCCTTCAAGAGGATAGCTGCCTTCTAAATCCTATTGTTTTCTAATTTTTTTTCAAGTATCTAAACATATTTTGAAAAGTGTGTATAATTGTGGAATACTGTGTCTCTTGTTACTGCTTCTACTACAGTTTTGAGGAGATATGCTGGGGTACATAACCAAAAGTTTCTAATCAAGTAAAGGCTGGAATTTTTAACTTTGCATTAGAAAAGGAGATTTTCTTTGGCCGTTCTGTAACACAAGTCCTCAATTTGTTGAAAGAGGGATGTTAATTCTGGGAGTGTCTGAGATTTTTCAAGCCCTCACTCCCACATTACTAATCTCCCAAATCCCCTTTTCCTTTAAAAAAAATTGGCAACCAATGAGCAAAAAATGGCAGGAGAACAAAAGCACCTTTTACACAAAACTGACACACTGATACTTCAGACTGACTATGACATCATCTTATCCCACAAGGTCTCCCCTTCTCACGAAATGTGTCTCAGAAACTAGCTCTTTACATTTCCCTTTGGGAACAGATTGTTTCAGACATTTGGGTACTAAAAGTGTTACTGGAGTGTTACATTTGGCACTAGATACTAATACCTCCTTTTGGGAGAATTCCTCCCCATCCTCTGAACCAAACAGTGCTTTTTCCTCAGGTTCTTCAAGACTTACTCACACTAGGAGTCATAGATTGAGTACTTTTAGATCAAAAGGACAAAGACTTCAATTCCAAAATGTTTCTTGTACAAAGAAAGTGCTTTCATGGAGACCAGTTCTAGAGCTAGCCTTTCTCAATCTGTATGTGAACGTACCAAAATTTAAAATGTTCATCCTTCAAACTCTGTTACTTATCATTCCTCCTTTGGGTGTCATGGTAATATTAAACCTAAAAGATGCTTATCACATTCCTATAGCTACAGACTTCAAGACATTTCTCATATTCTCTGTATATAGGTCACAAATCCCTTCTCCCTGGCAGAATAACCCCTCGGTCCTTTGTGTGGTGTGCGGTCCCTTAAAAGCCTTGTGCTGAGACACAGGCTGTCCCCCTATCAGCTACCTAGCAAGATAAAAGAAATCCCAACTGAACTGAAAAGAATACCCAACCTGTAAGCCTACGTGAACTACCTAGATGTGCTTTGCTCAGCCTCACAGTCTTAAAAGCCTTGTGCTGAGATACAAGCTGTCCCCCTATCAGCTACCTAGCAAGATAAAAGAACTCCCAACTGAAATGAAAAGAATACCCAACCTGTAAGCCTACGTGGACTACCTAGACGTGCTTCGCTCAGCCTCACAGCGTAGGTGATAACCTATAGTTTTGAAAATTAACTTTATAATAGTGAGTGATTTTGGTAATCCTATTTGTAAGGGCAAGCACACCTGCGGACCTACCCTGAGGCCAGCCATCCCTTTCTTATTTTTCCTCCTTACCTCCTAACTAGCGTAGTGGATTAGTGTAATTCCCTACATAGGCCATTAGAGGGCAGCAGAACATAAGGCATGTAAATCTTTTTTTTTTTTTGTAACTTCTAGCTGAACTCCACCAGCTCTGCTGAACAACATTTTCCAATTATCCCAGTTGGAACATTACTTTTAGATATCAACCCCCACCCCCGGAAAGATATTAATAGGGAATTACCTTTTAGTCATATAAGTAAATAACATAGACCGCTTAATCTACTGTCACTAAATACTCCTGCTACAGGACTCATTAATTATACCTTCTCCCCTACCTCATACCTAGACCAAAAGGACACCCTTTGCATGTAGCTAAGAAAAGTAGTTACAGAAAGTGCCATGTACCTAGCCAAAGCCTTGTAGAACACAGTCTCACTGTATAACTGATTACCTCTCAGCTCTGCCTGCTCCGTTCGCCCTGCGGGCTCACTCTGCTCTCCTACCCTACCCCCAATTCTCACCCACCCCCAGTGGCCCTAGACTTATACTTCACTAGCCACACCCTCTATCCCAACCCTCCAATCCTACGCTTTAACCAATCTAGCTAATTTAACCACACCCCTCCTATCTACCTCTCTCCTTCCCACTTCATCCATTACCTCCTCTTAAAATACTTAATCTTATTTCATTACCTTTACCACTTCTTCCTCACACCACTGTAAAAAAGCTGAAATATCTAACCAGCTTCATTAACTACCCATTTTCTGGCCTAAAAACCACCTTAAAAGACGGTGACATCCACCCTAACCCAGGCCCAACTAATGTCCCCACACTAACATCTCCTTGTACCACTCCCTCCACCCTAACAACTCAAACCAGTCTCTCTAATTCCTTACTTATAGGTCATCTCAATATCCGCAGTATTAATAACAAAATTGCCCATCTCCACGCCCTCCTTGATATACACTCCTTTGATATCATCTGTCTCACAGAAACCTGGTTAAAACCCGGAACTAAAGACAATGAAATAATTTCTCCAGGTTACAATATAATGAGACTCGACCACATAAAAACGTAGAGGAGGGGGAGTAGCACTACTATTTAAATCCATGCTACAGATCTCCTCTATACCTTATAACCCACCTCAAGATAGTAAAGCCAAAGTCCTTATCTCCCGACTTTAACTTAACCCCAGCAAAGCCCTATACATCTGTATCTACTTACCTCCTGGTAATAGTAGTACTATAATAGAGGACATTCTAAGCTGGGTATCCAGTACTTACCCACAAGAAACAATTATATTAGGAGACTTTAATACTGACTGGAAATGTGTAAATACAGATAATCCTTCATCACATATTAATCTTCATGGCTTTAGTCAAACAATTACCACCACCACTAGACTTAACAAACCTAACAACAAAGAGAGTATCCTGGATTGGATACTTATTAATAAACAACAACAAATTTACAAGGTAGGAACTCTACCTGATGACTTAAGTGATCATACTTTAACTTACATTATAAGACAAAAGAATGACATCCCAAACACCCCCACTTATAGGACCTCATGAACCAACAAACACTTTAACCCTGTAGTATTCCAAAATGAACTTAATGCCTGTAACTGGAACCCACTAAAAACTCTCCCTCTTGAGGAGGCTGTTAAATATTTCAACTCTAAATTCTTAACTATCCTTGATAAGCATGCACCTAAATGGTCCATCAGAATAAAGTCCAAACCAGCTTTTCAAAAGAAACTAGACAACAAATATTGCTTAGGAATAAATCTTGGGCCAAGTGGAGAGCATCCAAAAATATCTCTGAGCAACAAACATTTAGACAGCTGAGAAATATTACAAAAAAAGCAATACTCACTGATAAAAAAAACTACTGTTGCAAACTACAGCAATCTCACCATAACAATCCACAAAAGTTCTGGTCTAGCTTAAATAGACTCCTACACCCAGGGCACTCTAGCACACCACCCCCTCTAGGGGCGGATAACAATACCTCCCAAGCTGCCAATGCCTTCAATATCTTCTTCATGGACACCATAAAATCTCTAGCCTGTCAACTTTCCTCAAACTACTCTAATCTCCCTACCACTTTACCTGATACTCTCCCAACATTCCAAATACAACCCATCGCTACCTCGTACATCCAAAAACTTATCCAAAAACTTAAGCCATGTACCCCCTCTGCTGACCAAGTTCCATCTGAATACCTGCAAAAAGCAGCTAAAGCAGTTGTTTATCCTGTATCCATCCTTATAAACAGAACCATAAATGAAGGAACCATTCCTGATATCTGGAAAATCTCCCACATTATCCCCTTACATAAAGGCGGCAACTCCAATTATTCCAACTACAGGCCCATAGCTCTCTTATCACCCTTAGCAAAAGTTATGGAAAAATGCATTCACCATCAACTAATAAACCACTTAACCCAACATAATATACTAGCTAACTGTCAGCATGGCTTCAGGCCATTTCATAGTACCACCACAGCTCTCCTATCTTTCACCGACTCCATCAATAAAAAAACGTAATAACAACATCCTCTCATCAGCACTCTTTATAGATCTGTCAAAAGCCTTTGACATGGTCAACCACTCCCTGCTCATAAAAACTCTTGAATCCCTTTCTCTAGACACCAAGGCTATTCTCTGGTTCAAGTCCTACCTTAACAATAGGCAACAAGCAGTCCTCTGGGAGAATAAACTATCTTCCCACCTGCCAGTCTCCCTTGGAGTCCCACAGGGCTCCATTCTAGGTCCACTTCTATTCTCATTATTCATCAATGACCTTCACTTAGCAATCCCTCAAGCTACCTGCATACAGTATGCAGATGATTCCACACTCATATGTTCTGCCAACTCCACATCCAAACTACAATCTCTAACCCAAACAGTATTTAACACAGTCAAGGCTTTGTTCTTAAAACGTTGCCTCCTTTTGAACGCCAAAACAACCAAGCTCTTACTCTTCGCACCTAACAGTAAGTCCCCCTATAAATTTCTCTATCAAATCAAATAATGACACCCTTATAACCCCCGATTCTACCACCAAACAACTGTTAGGAATCACAATTGACAATAACCTTACCTTTGATAACCGTATAAATAACACTATCTTCTTCTTCTTCTTTCGGCTTTTCCCGGTTAGGGGTCGCCACAGCGGATCACCTTGTCCGCACATTGAATGGCAGTGGAGTTTTACAGTGTCGAGTTGCCAGCCCGGCGCCCAACCTTCCACAGAAGGCACACTCACACGCACACCTAGGGCCAATTTAGAGTGTCCAATCCACCTACAGCATGTCTTTGGGATGTGGGAGGGAGGAAACCCACGACCACAGGAGGACATGCAGACTAGAAGGCACCCCAGCCGAGGATCGAACCAGAGAACCTCTTGCTGTGAGGCGGCAATGCTAACCACTGCACCACCGTGGCCGCCCTCGTATAAATAACACTATAAAAACCATAAATAGAAAATTGGGCTCCCTATATAGAATAAAACCCTTCTTAACACCAACAGCCAGAACTACAATAGCCCACTCCCATCTAATCTCAGCTCTTCTTTATGCTTCCCCCATTTATACTAACCTAAAGAAAAATAATCTCTCTAAACTAGCCAACTCCTGTAACAATATTTCCAGATTTGCCACTGGTTACCCATTTAGAACTCACCACTGTCTGAACCTTCAGCAGCTTGACTGGCTTTAACTAAAAAAACATTTTGATACTTTCCCAACTTACCATTGTCCATAGGATATTCTACCAACCTAACAACACACCAATACTTTCTAACCTTATTACCCCCTATACAAACCGCAATTCCTTACGCTCTTTCACTAAACTATTGGCTAGCATTAACAAGTCTAATAACTTGGCAGGAAATATTGGAACCTGTTGCCATCTGATCTAACCTTACTTCCCTCCTTTCCACTCTTTAAACAAAGGCTCAAGATACATCTTAAAACACACTGGTTATATGCTCTTGCTGTTACCCTGATTAATCTTCTGCTCTCTGTATTACCTTATCTCTATACTGCCTCCCTTCGCCACTTAATACTGCTTACCCCTTAGTAAGTAGCAATTGTCTTAAAGTATTGTTACAACTAGGAGATGAATTAAACTGTGAATGTATTGTAAACTACCTCACATGTTTTAATGTAAGAGTACCTTATCCTTTTAGGTAGTGTGTTTTACAAATAGTATAAATCTTTTTAGCTAATGCTCTCTGATTATTTTAACATAATTTCTTTTATATTTGTGTATGATAATCTTTTTGTATGGTGTGTTGCATAAATAGTACAATTTTTTTGCTAATGCTCTCTGATTATTTCTAACATAATTTTCTTTTATATTTGTGCATGATAAATTTTTTTGTATGTTATTGTTGGAGCTTTTCTCTCCGGGCCTCTGCTGAAAATGGATATATATCCAGTTGGACTAGCCCGGTTAACAAATGTAAAATAAATAAATAAAAATAAATAAACATTATCAGGTCTTTTGGTTTATCTACAGCTCTAAGAATGATTACAGAGTGTCTAGTTCTAGGGATTGCTCATTGCAGACTGAAAAGCATTCATATATTTTGTTATTTAGAGAACTTGTTAGTTGTAGAGTCTTATCCCTAATATTAAGAGTCCTTAACATGGGTTTCATCATTTGTTGACCATATGGGATTCCAAATAAATGTAAAAAAAAAATCCTCCTTAACTCCATCACACAGGATAGTGTTTCTGGGCTGTCTTCAAGACACCTCTCAGAAAAAGCTTTTCTTTTACAGGAGAAGGTGAATTTTTATCTGGAAACTTTCCCGAGCTTCTTCAATCAGTTTCACACTTTTGCAAGAAAATATCACAGAATTCATGACTTCCACGATTCTTATAATTGTCATGATTCTGTTCGCCATATTACACACACATAAAATTCAATGGTTTAGTTAAAAAAACACATGGACCCAATATCTTCATCCTCTGGAATCTCAGCCACTAAGTTTGGGTCTTGTCAAAAAGGAACTGCACTAACGGAGATAGCAAATGGCTATTAAAACCAGTTCTTCCCTTTTCTCCACAGATCCCAAGTCAGTCTATAAGTATAGATTTTTTTAGTGAGCAGTTTATAATGATATAAAGGTGCAAGGCCTGTGGAATGCCTCAGAGAGACCTAAGCAAATAAATGTCAAAGAGATGTTGGCTGTGATTGATGCCTTGAAATTTCTTCATTGTCTACGGTCTCTAGACGACTTTGCAATTACAAGCAGCACCACAGTTATATGGTACATACATACAGACATAACATACATACATACAAATATTTCAAGCATGGGCATTAACGTCATTCTAGCGTGCCACAATATCAAAACAGTTCTTCCTATAATAAGTGCATAGGCTGTTCTTAAAACATATCTAAACATTTGTTAGTCAATTTTATGCATCAGCTGCTGTCCCAGAGAACCAGTTAGTACACTTCTCATTCCTATAGAACAGATTCTGTACTGCTTTTTGATAACTCCAAACATTCCCATAAGTTCTCTCTAAATGCCTTATGTACCTGAATACTGTGAGACACTGTACAAGTTCAGATATTTTAGTCTTTTATAATAACTTAACTGTTCACATCCATGGATGCTGTATATATTTCTGCTGTATTCTTTCCAGTTTGCTCAATGTTTGATTTCTTAACAATGTTTCCAAATTGTTATTCCTTACTCAAGTTTGGGTCTAATGTATCTAACAAACAATGACTTCATTTCTGATTTCCTAGACTTTATCTGAACCTAGCCTGTACTGATACACTTGAGCACTAATCCAGCTGTCTTACATTAAGAAAGGCTGGCCTACACCTTTGTGGCAGAAGAGTGTAGATCCAGCCTTGCCTAAGCTGGAGATTGCTGAAGGAAGGGTCATTATGTGATTTCCTATTGGTAGATTAGCTTAAAAATGTTTAATTTCTCCTATATTTAAGCCTCACGTTGTGCGGGTTTCCTTTCAGTCAACCAGAGCTGCACTATGCTTTGCATCCTTCGCCGTAAGTCTAGAGTGTTTCTGCTTCAATCCAAGACATCCATAGCAAAAGGCAAGAAAATAAGTATATTTTATCTGCATTTTTCGACTGTATTTAATCAGATTTCTGCAATATTTTCTTTTTTTTTTTTTTTTTTTTTTGCTGTTTTACTGTTTGTGGCTCCTTTGTCTCTGCACTTGTTTTGCACTGTTACTGTTACCTACATAGCATAGACTAGATTCAGACCTGCAGAATCTAGCCTGTATTGATACACAGTGAGGGACATACACATTGGGAGGATTTTCCTTAAGAGCACACATAAATCACAGTTAGTCTGGGGCTGGTTTCTCCCTCTTTCTCCAGGTCCCCAATAAGACTCCCCATTGGCACAGCTATAGGGTTAAGATCTCAGCTAAGTGGCCAAGCTAAGACCTCCGGCACCCTCTCTGTCCAACTAATCCTTCATGTCCCTGCCCAAGTAGCTGACAGGCACACACTTTGAAATTTGAGTGACATACACAGACACACACACACACACACACACACACACACACACACACACACACACACACACACACACACACACACACAGGAACGGCTGGCAGAGATTTACTAGCTATGCCCCCTTCTGCCCATACTATAAGGTAGTATCAGCTATCACCAGCCATGCTTAGCTACTATAAGGTCTTTACAAAGGGTGTCCAATCCTACTGTGTAATGTTATTATTATCCAAATGGTAGTTTTGACCAAGACATGCAAGGTATTTAGGAATGACCTGTACAGTGTCACCAGATACATATGCAAGTACTCTCAGAGCTTAAATATGTCTCACAAATATCAGCCACAAAGATAGGTTTAAATATATTTAATAATAAATAATAAAAGAAGAAAACAATACTCAAGAAAAAACACAGTTACCTCAGAGTTCAAAATCACAGGAAACATTTTAAAACAACATTGCAGGACAGTCTCAAATAAATACAGAAAACATCTAAACTAATCTTTACTATATTCCTATCTACATCTAAGAGAGATACTATGCCCTAAGTCTTACTTACAGACAACACACAGGCAGAAGTGCTGAGTGTATGTTTCTATGTCCAAAACAAGATACAAAATGCATAGTCTTTCTCTCTCTCTGTGAGAGTTCTTAAATTAATATCACATTTTACTGCTGGGTTAACATGGATGACATCACTCTTTGTCACCTGGCTTCATTTCCCAGGCTAAACAGATACTAACAGAATTTTAACATTTCTGTGTGAGAAGTACATATCTCTTGGAAGTTGTAAAACACTAAAACACTTTTACATTTGAAACCTAGTAATTATTTCTGTTTCAAGACAATACAAAAAATTCTAGCTCTAGACATTGTGCTTGCTATTGAACTGAAACTGAGAGATAACACAATCATAAAACACTTTAATTTCAACTTATTTTCTTGAAGTTTCGCAGGTTAACTCTGCATGTTCCAGCTTCTACTATTTAAACATACATTTGTACAGTTGTGTAGTTTATATACATTTCTGTTCTTTTCCAGTAGGGTACACTGTGGACACATCCTTGAAGCTCAGTATTGTACAAACCCTGTTCAACACACACTTCTGCACCAGTAGTTTAATATACACATAATATATAGTTCTCTTACATTTGCAAGACAAGCATATGAATCATATTAATATTCACAAATGACATATGATTATCTGGGTTGGCAGTGTCACAATCCCCCCCCCGAAAACTCAAGCTAGTTTTTCAAGTGACCCTTGAGAAACATTGCTTCAGAGGGTTGAGCCTATCTGGGAATACCTTACCCCATTGCCTGTCTTGAGAGCCCATCTGCGTTGGTATTGCTAACCCCACTGCACTGTCATATTATATGCTTGCAACCCTAGGCTCCACCTTAGTAACTTGGTATTTTGCTGGCTGGCTTGATGTAGCTATGTTAAGGGATTGTGGTCTGTAACTACAGTGAATTTCCTTCCATACAAATAAGGCTGAGGTTTCTGCAGTGCCCACACTATGGCTAGGCATTCCGTTTTTCAGCTGCATAGCATTCCTCCCTGGGTTGGAGCCTATGACTGAAATATGTCACTGAGTGCTCCTTTCCCTCTGAGGAAACCTGGCTAAGTACAGCCCCCACCCCATGGTTTGAAGCATCCACCTATATTATATAAGTGAATACACTGAATTGCGAATGCTATATAATCGACCCACAATCCCAGAAAACCCAAAACGTTGAACACACAGATCAGCGATTTTTTTTCCCAGGGGGAAAAAAAAAAATCGCTGATCCATAAAAAATAAATAACACAAAAAGTGTGTGTGGGGGGGTTTCGCCCCCCACACACCCCCTACTTAAATATACCAACTCCAAGATTGCACCACAGTGGAGGAAATGGCAAAGTCCCAAAAATGGCTCAGTGATTTTTGCCTAGGGAAAAAAAAAATTGCTGATGTTCTTCATCTCACATTGCTGCAGTCCTTACACTTGGGTAGTCCGCTGTCCTCGGTCGGCCCGAATATCAAAGTATAAGGCTGACGTCGGTCAAGGCGCATTTGACTGACATCAGGACGTCAGGGTACAAATGCGCATGACCGACGTCATATCCTCAGTCTTTTTTGCCGCATGGTCCGATGCAGAAGCAGTATTGCAAGTGCCGGTTGGCGTTCTGAAATTTTTCGATTTCGGAGTTTCAGACCGAGTCAAAGTTGGCTAAGTACCCCGCTGGGGAATATTTTAGTTTTTTCTTGCCTCAGTGGTTTACCGGATGTCAGAAAAAGTGAATAATTGTATTTTTTGTGGGAAACAGATACCGCATAGAGACTATCATACTTTGTGTATTCCTTGTTTAGGGCCTGAGCACGACGTTGTTGGGTGTCGCTCTTGTGCTAGATTCAATAAGCGCACTATAAAGAGGAGATTAGATTGTGCCAGGTTAGTCTTGAAGCGGTGCAATTATAAAATGCCGTCGGATGCTCCGGCCCGCTTCTTCAAGAAGCGCAAGGACAAAGCAGTTAAGCCTAGGCTAGAAGAACCGTCCGTGCCGGACGCCGGTTCTTTAGAGGTGTCGGTGGAGCCGGTGGTTCCACCGGAGGTTTCTTTGGGATCCCAGGGAGAGACTTTGTTATTGCAGGATGTGGCCTCTCAGGAGGCAGGTCAGGGTGATGGGGCTTCTCAGGTTACTATACTCCCCTCCTGCCTAGGGTGGTTAGGCCCTCTCCTTCTGTTTCCAAGGCTTCTCCTAGAGGCAGGCCAGGTTTAGCTTCAGTTGGTGTCACCCCTAGTTCTTCTGGAACTGTGCCCAAGAAGCATATGCTTAAAATGGCAGAAGATTTGATTACTTTGATTAGGGGTTCTTTGCCCCCTCCTGATAAGAGACCTAGGGTGGAGCCTGAGCTAGGGAGTTTTGAGCAGGCTTCGGATGTTTCAGAGTCTTCGGCTGAAGACTTGCAGGAGTACTCTCCTTATTCTGATTCTGATGTGGATGATTCTACTCCTTCTGCTTCTCCTCCTGAGGATTTTTCTTTTCAGAAACTCTTCATTCCATGAGGGAGCATTTTAAGTGGGAAGGTCAGGACTTCTCTGATTCCAGGAAAAGGCTTAGGAATTTTTGTTTTACCCCAGCATAGGCCTTTGGCTATACCTCCTGTTTTGGATGTAGTGGAAGATGTTTTACAGAGGCTTCTCTTAATCCTGATTCTTTGCCTCCTGCTCCTGTTAAACCGGATAGGTATTACAGGGTGCCTGAAGCTCATAAGTATCTTTTAAGAGTCCTAGGGCAGACCCAGAAACTGTTAGCCAGGGGCCTAAAGGTGTTAAGGCTTCTGTTGTCAAGAATCCGGTTCCTGCAGATAAAGAGGCCAGGGCCTTGGATAGATGGGGAAAGAAAGTTTATACTTCTTCCACTCTAGCTATGAGGGCTTTGAATTGCCAGTTTCACATGTTGAAATACCAAAACTATCTCCTTTCACAATTGAAGTCTAAGGTTGATGCTCTGGAGGAAGGTATTGATTGTAAAGAGTTACAAGATTTAGTACATGTTTCTGAACAGGTGGGTAAGCATTCTTTGCAATGTGGTTTTGATGCTGTACAGGCCTCGTCTAGGGTGGCTGCCACTGGGTCAGTTCTTCGCAGGCACGCCTGGCTGAGGGATCAAAATTTATCTGACCATGTTAAAACAAGGATTTTAGATGCTCCTTTACAATCTGATGTGTTGTTTGGTTCTCCTGTTGAGGCAGTTTTAAAGAAAATGGAAGACGAGGCTAAGTCTATGCAGACTGTTAAAGATTTTTTGCAGGTTCAGCCTCCAAAGTTTAGTAGAAATTGGCCTACTAAAGGGTGGACGTATCCTTCTTATGATTCCCAGTCTAGGGGTAGATCTAGACGTGGTAGGGGCAGAGCTCAGGGCTCTTTCAGGCCTAGAACAGGGAGTTCTCCTGCACAGTCTTCAGGTGAGGGCAGGGGTCAGTCCTTTCGTAAACAGACCCAATGACCTACCTTTTCAGCTGCCAGAGCCTTCTCATCTGGCAGCACCTTTGGGAGGAAGGTTGGCACTTTTCAAAGAAAATTGGAGTTTAATTACCCAAGACAGATGGGTATTGGATATCATACACCACGGTTACAGGTTTTATTTCCATACCTTGCCTCCTTTCAGAGGCATGCCAAACGTTCCTCCTCAACAAAGAATAGAGGCTCACAAGCAAATTTCTCTGTTACTTCAACTAGGGGCCATACAGCCGGTCCCTATGCCAGAAGTGGGCCTAGGATTTTATTCTCGCCTGTTCCTAGTACCAAAGAAGGGGAACACGTGGAGACCAATTTTGGATTTATCTATCCTCAACACTTATCTGGACATTCCCAAGTTCAAAATGTTGACGTTACAACAGCTTTTACCTCTGCTGGGCAAAGATCATTGGATGGTAACTTTGGATCTCAAGGAGGCTTACCTTCATGTTCCTGTCAGACTAAGTTGCAGGAAGTATCTGCGTTTTCGTGCTGGGACTTCTCACTATCAGTTCTCTGCATTGCCCTTTGGCTTATCTACTGCGCCCAGAGTGTTCACGAAAGTTCTGGCTCCAGTGATAGCTTTCTTCAGGCTAAAAGGAATACAGATCTATCCTTATTTGGACGATTGCCTGATTCTGGCTCAAGGAAGGGAAGAGCTTCTTCATCATTTGGAATATGTGATAGCAGTGCTAAGATGCCTGGGGTATTCTGTGAACGAAATAAAGTCCAGTCTAGTACCCTCTCAGGACATGTGCTTTCTGGGTGTAAGACTGAATACAGCATCCCAGATGGCCTTTTGACCCCGGACAAACAAAAGAATCTTTCCCTTTACTTCCATCAACTATCTCATCAGTCCGGGCTGACTGCAAGGACAGTCCTTCAAGCCTTAGGGTTCATGGCATCTTGTATTCTGGTGCTTCCCAATGCCAAACTGCATATGAGGAAGCTGCAATGGTATCTCAAAATGTATGGACACAGCACTGCCAGGATCTGGACACTGTCATTCAAATAATACCTTGCATTCAAAAGGAATTTTTGTGGTGGGCTCAGGAATGTCACCTAAACAAGGGACTCTCTGTGACCCGGCCAGAGGCGAGTCAGATTTTAACGACAGATGCCTCAGACAGAGCTTGGGGAGCTCATCTAAATGGAAAGTGGATACAAGACAAGTGGCCTGCCAGACTACAACATCTACATATCAACCTGAAGGAGATGTTAGCAGTCCAGTTTGCATTAATAGCTTTCAAGGATTTACTTCTTCCAGGGCAGGTGTTGATTCTAACAGACAACACAACTGTCATGTGGTACATCAACAAGCAAGGGGAACACATTCTTATCCTCTATGCAGGCAAGCAATGATTTTGTGGGAGACTGCTCTCAGTTTACAGCTCAATCTTCAGGCAAGGTTTCTGCCGGAGCACAGAACTCCTTAGCAGATGTGTTGAGCAGACGAATTATGGATCCCCACGAGTGGAAATTGGATCCTCATGTATTTCAGAAATTGACAGTGTCATGGGGAACTCCAGACATAGATCTGTTCGCTTCTCCACTAAACCATCAGCTGCCAAAGTTTTGCACGAAAGGTTTCATCCCACAGCTTGGAAAGTGGATGCTCTTTCTTTCAATTGGAGCAATCTTCATGTGTATGCCTTTCCACCTCTGCCTCTCCTCCCAAAGGTACTTCTAAAGGTCAGACAGGACAAGCCAAGGATGATTTTAATAGCTCCAGATTGGCCTCGACAGCACTGGTACCCATTACTGAGAAGTCTGGTACGGGAGCCTCCATGGCCTTTGCCTTCGATTCCACACCTGTTGTCCCAGGAGGACAGTCATTTGCTCAATGTCAAACTTCACTCTCTTCACCTAACAGCCTGGCATATTCTGTTTTGAACCATAGAGGGTCTCAACTTCCACAACAAGTTTTGAATGTGATTTTGGAAGCTAGAAGGCCTAGTACAAGGAAAGTGTACGCAGATAAATGGAAGAGATTTTTATTTTGGAGTGCAGCAAAGGATTTTGATGTTTCTGAGCCTAATTTAAGTGTGGCTCTTCAATATCTTACTGAGTTACTGGACAAAGGTTTGTCCTTCTCTTCTATTAAGGTTCATGCTGCAGCAACTTCAGCTCACTATGACTGTGACCCACCATTGTTTTCTCATCCTTTGTTCAAGCAATTTCTTAGAGGGGCAAAGAATATAAGACCCCCACGTAGAGCTCCTACTCCTGCTTGGGATCTCAATTTTGTGTTGGAGAAACTCACTCTACAACCTTTTGAGCCTGCAGCTACTACTGAGTTGAAATATTTATCATGGAAGACTGCCTTTTGTTGGCCATTACCTCTGCAAGAAGGGTTTCTGAATTACAGGCCCTTATGGCGGTTGAGCCTTTCTTAATTTTCCATAAGGATAGGGTATCTTTACGTACTAATCCTTCCTTTATGCCTAAAGTGGTTTCTAGTGTGGCTTTAAACCAAACTATTCATTTGCCTACTTTTTATGCAAATCCCCAAAATAAAGGGGAAAAGATTTTGCACACTTTAGATGTACACAGGCAGTTGCGATATTATTTGGACAGAACTAAAGGGTTCAGGCAGTCTCAGCAGTTATTTGTTTCTTTTGCTTTGAGTTCTCAGGGCAAGCCTGTGTCAAAACAAACTATTTCTAAGTGGATTGGGTTTTGCATTGCTTTCTGTTATTCCCATCATGGCAAGGAGATTCCAGCTGGGATTAGGCCTCATTCCACTAGGGCTACTGCCACTGACAGCTTTTTGAGGGGTGGCAACCAAGGATATTTTGGAGGCAGCTACTTGGAGTTCAGTGCATACTTTCTCTAGGCATTATCACCTACCACTTTACTCTAAATCCAGGGCTGGTTTTGCCACTGCTGTTTTGCAGGGCATTTTGGCAGCTCCTGCTTCCTTATAGTTTGGCCATCCTCCCTTACCTCTGCTTTGGGATTCTACCCAAGTGTAAGGACTGCAGCAATGTGAGATGAAGAACATAGTACAGTTTTGTACCTACCATAAATGTAGATGTTCCAAGATCCACATTGCTGCAGTCCAATTTACCCTTCCTCCTTCCCCTCTGTAGTTAGAGGTGGTTGTGTGGGTTGGGTTGTAAATATTGTGTATATTGTATATATTGTACATATAATTAGTGCAAGGGTGGTTGGTTGTTTGTTTGCTGTCTTTTGGTTTTGACCTTTATTTTTAGGGTCTTCTGACATCTAGGGCAAGAAAAGACTGAGGATATGACGTCGGTCATGCGCATTTGTACCCTGACGTCCTGATGTCAGTCAAATGCGCCTTGACCGACGTCAGCCTTATACTTTGATATTCGGGCCGACCGAGGACAGCGGACTACCCAAGTGTAAGGACTGCAGCAATGTGGATCTTCGAACATCTACATTTATGGTAGGTACAAAACTGTACTTTCCGTGCTTTCGGTATTTTGCCATTTCACATAATAACGTTCGACTAAACAGCATTCGTAATTCATTGCGTTCGCTAAAATAATAGAGACTCTCCACCTGCACAACAAATTTTGTGCTGTAATCTGGACTGGCTAACACAGGGGGTCCTCTCAAAACTCCTTTAAGCTTCTGGAATGCCTACTCGCATGCTGGGGTCCACACTACCTTTTCTGGCCTGTTTTTCCTTGCAGGTCTGTGAACCAGCACCACTGGAGAGGCCCAAAGACTGCTGGACTCCTGAATTACCCCCTAGTTCCAACATCTCTTGTGTCTCCTCCCTCAGAGTCTGTTTTACTCTCTCAGGCACTCAATAAGGGGCCTGCTTAATAGGCCTTTGTGGTCCTGTATCCACATGCTACTGCAGCAGGTGGGTGTATTCTGGTTTCCCAGTGAACATGCCCACAAACTCATGTAACACTGCTCGGATTTCTCGAACCTGGGTAAGGGATAGCTGCTGGGACACTGCTACCCCTTCTACTGAGGTGTCAGTCCGAGCCTCACTGAGGAGATCAGTCACCAGTTCCCCCTCAGACTCCTCCTGCCATTCACTGCAAATACTCAGCACAAGGGCCTCCATATCATGGTAAGGTTTCATCATGTTAACATGGTACAGTTTGCGCCCTTGCCTCCTGCCTAGTAGTTCTACCATGTAGTTAACATTACTGACCTTCCTTACCACCTTGTAGGGTCCCTGCCAAGCTCTCTGCAGCTTGTTGTGTCTGACAGGAATGAGAACCATCACCTGCTGTCCTACAGCATACTCTCTAGCTCGAGAATTCCTGTCATACCAGACCTTTTTCTGCTGTTGGGCTCCTGCCAAGTTCTCCTGGGCCAAGCCCATGAGTTCCCTGAGCCTTTTCCAGACGTTTAGGACATATCCCACAACAAACTTCTTGTGGGATTCACACTCACCCCTCCCACTCATCATGAATCAAGTCTAGAGGTCCCCTCATCCTATGCTCATACAACAGCTCAAAGGTTGAAAAGCCTTTGGATTTCTGGAGCACCACTCTGTAAGCAAACAACAGATGGGGGAAATATTTGTCCCACTTCCTCTTGAACTGGTCTACAAATGCCCGTAGCATGGACTTGAGTGTAGAGTTTGACCTCTCAACAAGACCATTAGTCTGGAGATGGTAGGGGGTGGTCTTTAGGTGCTTCACCCAACAATGCTTCCACAGACAAGCCAGCAGGTCTGACATGAAATTGGCACCTCTGTCAGTCAGTATTTATTTTGGGAAACCTACCCTGCTGAAAATCTCTAACAAAACATTTGCCACCTTTTCTGCCTCAATGGAGGACAGAGCCACTGCCTCAGGGTATCTGATAGCATAATCTACTAACACTAGGATATACTTTTTCCCTGTGGAAATTGGGGTACTCAGAGGCCCCACAATATCCATAGCTACCTTCTGAAATGGCTCCTCAATCACAGGCAAAGGCAAAGGAGCTTTCACCCTGTCTCCTGCCTTGCCTACCTTTTGACACTGCTCACAGATCCTGCAGCACCCTGTTACATCTTTGAAAATCCCAGGTAAATAAAGGATGTTATGTGATCCTATCTCGCCTACATTCTGACTGATGGGTTCGGAGCCGATCCCTCGGCTCCGACTCGGCACGCTTATGCCAAAGAGCGAAGTCTCTTATTGGCTGAGCTTACTATATCCCAGGATGCACCACTACCAGTCCCCCAGATCTCGTTTGCCGCTAACAAGTGAAGACGTGGTCTCGAGCTGGCTGAGCTAAGTAGTGATTAATTTCACTAGTTTTTCTGTCAGGAATTTCTTTTTTCTTCAACAAAAGCTGTTTTAACAGCTATTCTTGTGTTTAGAGTGAGTTTGGTGAAATTTACTTGGTAAATTCTTGTGTTGTGAGTGTTGACTAGGAGTACCTCTTGTGTGGAAAGGCCTTTCCGGTCTTTTTGATTGTAGGTGACTTCTGTTTTGTTTAGGGATCTCGGATCCTTTATACTGTTGATAGTTTCTCTTTCTTGTAAAGAAGGATAAAGAAGAGAGAATTTCTTTCTAATTACAGTGTTTGTACTGTGTTTTGGGCTTTAATTCACCGGAATGTCTCAGGTACCTAGGCCTTCAGGCTTTAAAAAGTGCACCAAGTGCAACTTTAAAATGTCTATCACAGATGACCATTCTCTCTGTGTTTATTGTTTGGGTGCAAAACATTTGCAGGAGTCCTGCAGCGTGTGTCACGCTTTTTCCTCGAGGGTCCTCCAAGAGAGGAAAAATAAGCTCATATTAAAAGGTCTTATAAAACCCTCCTTTGAAGAAGCTTTAGCATCCTCTCCTTCTCCTGCTAAAAAGAAAAGGGCGTCGGCTCCAACCAGTCCGTCGGATCCGACCGCCAAAAGACATAGGCGGGTTTCTCCTTCGGCTCCAAGGACTTCGGAGCCGAGGGCGGAACGGTCTGCCTCGATGCCACCAGTCTCGACTCCTCTGGCTTCGGAGCCGATGGCTGGGGCATCGAGGCGGGTCACCTTCGTCGGCTCCACTGGTCTCGGAGCCGACAAAGGTTGTCCGCTCAGACACTTCCTCCTCGGCACCGAAGTCCTCCTCGGCACCGATGGAAACTAGTGTGGGTATTCCTTCGGCGCCGATAGTCATCGAGTCGCCTCGGAGCCGGTCCCCTAGCCCCTTGGGGCCGTTGGAGAGGCCATCTCGAACCCGTTCAGTATCCTTTAGGTCATCGAGGATGTCAGATTCGGACATAGACAGGGTGCTCCAAAGACTGTTCCAGTCCCCAGTCTTTCAAAAATTTGTTTCGGCTCCGACCCAGTTGGCTTCAGAGCCGACGGCCCATGCCCATGTCATTGCCATTCCTCCTCCGACCGCTTCGGCTCCGTCGGAGCAGGTGCTGTTGGAGCCGGTGGAGGTCTTAGGGTCGGTTCCGACCCTTACTCCAACCCCGGCCTTCGGGTCCGAGTTTGGTACACAGACTTCTTCGGCTGGACCTGGGGGTGATGTTTCGGGACCTATGCTGTCGGTTCCGAGCCTCCCTCTCGGTGCTTCGGCTTCGGGACTTCCGTCGGCTATCATGGCTCCGGGGACCGGACACTCCCAGGATTCTGGGGGTCCGGCTTTCAGAGCTATGAGGAGTGCCTTGGCCAAGTCTTCGCCATCTCTCCGGCTTTACCGGCACCTTCCCTGGGCGTGGAGACTGGGTCTTTGGCAGTTCCCCTGTCCTTAGGCAGCGGAGCCCCTGGGCCTGAGGTTACCCCCATTGGGGGTTCCCCTCCTCCTGAGGGCTCTTCGGAGTTGTCTTCAGAGGAGCCCCCAAGGAAGAGATCGTGCAAGAGGAAGCACGTGGACTCCCCCGAGTCTATTACATCGGACACTGATCTTGATGATGCGGAGGGGTCCCGAAGTCGCCCTCGGATGATGTCTCATTTGCAGACATCTTAGAGATCCTCAAACAACGAGGCGGCTGGATATCCAAACCCCCCTCTGCTGATGAGTCAGTGCTTCTCAAGGCCTTTGGGGCTCAGCCCTCCGCCTCCTGGGTGTCTCCGCCCTTGACGAGCTCCTGGATTTAGTTTGTCGGAGGGCGGGAACATCCAGATACCGTGGAACCAGTCCCTTCTCGTCCTAACAAATTTTTGTCTGCCCCACCTGAGAAGGAGTTCCTGACTAAAGGCGTGGCTGTAGATGCCATGGTGGTGGCATCTGCTACACAACAGGACGTGGCAGAGGCTTCAACGTCCGTCCATCCTCCTAATAAGGAGTCTAGGAGCATGGACTGCACGGAAGCGTACCCTGACTTCAGCGGCCTTTACTTTAAGGTCCCTGAATTATTTGGCACATTTTACTAGGCTTCAGAGGGATCTGGTCAAGGAGCTGTCAGATTCCCTCTCAGGTAACCTACCTGAGCAGCTAGCCCAGTCGGTTAGCTCTCAGTTGGCTATCCTTGCTTCAATTTCTAACTCGTCCATGAGGCTCATTTCATATGCGCGAAGGCGGTAGAGCGGCAGGCACAGGCGTGGCTCACGGAGACAAGCCTGGCTCCGCTTGTGTCATTTTGGAGGCCTTCAAGTCTTCCTTCGCCGACGCTCCCTTTGATGGGTCCTCTTTGTTTGGACCTAAGGTTAAAGACACTCTTACCCGCTGTGAGCAAGAAGGAAAAACTTTATCTGCCGTGGGGCCAGGTTATTCCACCCCCTTCGGCCCTTACCCCAAGGCTAAAGGAGGAGGGAAGATGTGGTTCCAAATCACGTAAGTTTTTCCATCAACAGCAGGAAGATTCCCTTCCAGAGGCAGAGGACGGGAAATTTTTCTGGGAGACGCCGTCCCAGAGGCGGCAGAGGGCCCCGCAATTCTGGAGACCGCGAGTCCTTTCGTGGCTCTTCAGCCTCCCACACTTCATGAGGGATTGCCCGGCTGTGCTGCTCCGGAGCCAGTCGGGTGCCGTTGCCAAGCACCTAAAAGCCTGGGAGTCAATCACTCAGGACAGATGGGTGCTTCGGATTATTGCCGGAGGTTACACCATTCCCTTCACACACTCACCCCCACCGTCCAAAAAATCCCGGACCCACCACCCAGTCAAAGGGAAATTGCAGCCGCAGAAGCGTTAAAGCTGCTAGAAAAGGAGTCATCCAACCAGTCCCCACAGACCAGATCGGATCCGAAATTACTCAAGGTTCTTTTTAGTGCCAAAAAAGACAGGGGACCTGAGACCAATATTGGATCTCAACAGACTAAACCAATCCGTCACGAAATCCAAATTCCGAATGGTCACGTTACAATCCATTCTCCCATTATTGGAGAAGGATGTTTGGATGTGCTCCATAGATCTCAAGGACGCCTATTATCACATACCGATACATCGGGCATCCAGGAAGTATCTGCGCTTCAGCCTGGGAGACAGTCATTTCAAATTTTGTGCTCTGCCCTTTGGTCTCACCACAGCCCCCAGGGTGTTCACCAAATGTTTGGCAGTAGTAACTGCTCACCTGAGGAGTCTTGGATTCCAAGTGTTTCCCTATCTGGACGACTGGCTCCTGACTGCCACCACCAGTCTTCTACTAATGGACAACCTCAAAGCCACCTTTTCCCTGGGTGCTACCCTGGGAATTACATTCAATTGGTCAAAGTCTGTCTTGCTGCCCTCTCAGCGCATAAGGTTCATAGGAGCAGAGATAGACTCAAAATTGATGCGTTTTCTTCCTACGAAAGGATCCAAACTTTACAAGGCCAAGTTCAAGCCCTGCTTTCAAGATCCAAGGCCCCAGCCAGGATGGTCCTGCAACTTTTAGGTTCGATGTCTGCCACGGTTCTTCTAGTTCCTCTGGCAAGATTGCACATGAGGATTCTTCAGTGGCTATTATCGACTCAATGGTCCTTTCAGGATCTTCCCTTCAATCACCCCATTATGATTACAGAAACGTGCAAACGGGACCTTCGCTGGTGGCTTCAGACATCCAATCTAAATCAGGGAAGTCCTTTTGTTATTCCCCCCTCCAGTGGTCACCCTGACGACAGATGCCTCCCAGACAGGGTGGGGGGGGGGCATTGTCTGGGCAGGTTAGTTCAGGGTTCCTGGCTTCCAGACGAAACTTTTCTCCACATCAATGTATTGGAGATGAGGGCTGTACTTCTGTCCCTACAGGCCTTACACAAGTTTCTCCCTCAGGGCATTATCGCCATCCACACAGACAACATGTCGGTGGTCTGGTATCTAAACAAACAAGGAGGGACCAGATCTTACCCCTTTGCAGAGAGGCCATGAGGGTGTGGGAATGGGCTGTAGCTACCAGCCGTTTCTTGGTAGCGACCCACATTCCGGGGAAATCAAATATATTGGCAGACAGATTAAGCAGGACAATTCTCTCTCCTCACGAGTGGTCCCTGAACGAAACAGTAGCAGCTCAGGTTTTCAGAAGATGGGGACGCCGTGCTGCGACCTGTTTGCAACACCACAAAATACAAAGTGCAAAAGGTTCTTCTCCTTGACTCCACATCAGGGGGAAGCAGCTATGGATGCTCTAGCACAACCTTGGCCAACAGGGTTACTTTATGCCTTTCCTCCGATTCCACTTCTCCCCAAAGTCATACAGAAAGCTTCTCAATTGGGGTCCACAATGATACTAATTGCTCCGCACTGGCCTCGTCAGGTATGGTTTCCCTACCTGAAGAAACATGCGGTGGACGATCCGTGGGTTTTAGATCTAACTCCGGATCTGCTAATTCATCAGTCGGGGCGACAACACCAGTCCCTTCACACTTTGAAGTTGACAGCTTGGCTCCTCCACTTCCGACCTTAGTCAGAAATCACACCTTAGACCCGGAAGTTATTCACATTTTATCTTCGGCCCACAAACCCACCACTAAGAAATTGTACCTCAGTAAGTGGAAGAGGTTTGCTATCTGGGCTCAACTCAGGGCTTAGACCCTATCACTGCCCCGATCCCAGAGGTTTTGAAATTTTTAACATCCTTGTTTAATCAAGGATCTTCAGTCTCTACTATTAAAGTCCAACTGGCAGCTATCTCTAAATTTCACGAATCCATGGATCCACCGTTGATGAGCAGCAGATTATGCAAAACTTTCATTAAAGGTGCGGGCTGTTAAGACCCCAGTTTTTCATCCTGCGCCACCGTGGGATCTTGATTTGGTGCTTCGTGCATTAACATCTTCCCCCTTCGAACCGGCTGCTACATGTGAGTTAAAATATCTGTCTTGGAAAACTGCCTTCTTAGTTGCAATTACCTCTGCAAGAAGAGTTTCAGAGCTTCAAGCCCTATCTATCAAACCACCGTACTTGATTTTTCACAAGGATAGAGTATCACTTAGGCCTAACCCATCCTTTGTCCCAAAGGTCTGTTCTAATCTCTGTCTCCAACAATCTCTAGAGCTACCAGTTTTCTTTCCAAAATTCTCCAATGAAGCAGAATACACTCTCCATAAATTGGATGTTCACAGGCAATTGCGCTTCTATCTAGACAGGACTCAGCAAATTTGTAAATCAGACCAGTTGTTTGTGTCCTTCTCAGACAATAAATTGGGTAAAACCATCACAAAAGCTGCTATCTCCAAATGGATTAGAGATTGTATAACTCAGGCTTATTCCTCTTCAAATAAGCAACTTACAACATCTATCAAAGCTCACTCTACCAGAGCTATGGCTACTTCTATAGCTTTTCATTCCAAGCTCACTATTTCTGAGATTTGTGCTGCGGCTACTTGGTCCAACCCGCACACTTTCATTTCCCACTATAAATTGGATGTGGCATCTAAAGGGCGAGCATCATTTGGTTCCACGGTACTCAGGAGTGTTTTCCAGTGAGCCACCCAGGATTCAGGTGCTAGGGACGCTGTCCCATCAGTCAGAATGTAGGCGAGATAGGATCACATAACATCTTTTAGTTATGTACTCACCATAACTTCAGATGTTTGGGATCCATCTCGCCTACATTCCTAATACCCACCCTCCTTCCCCCGGCCTTGGAGATCAGAAGAGATTGAACGGTTTTGAGTTCTACTGTTTTATCTTGTTTCTTCTGACGATGTTATATAAGAAGTGCTTGCATGTGTGCATGTATGCGGACAAACTAGATCTGGGGGACTGGTAGTGGTGCATCCTGGGATATAGTAAGCTCAGCCAATAAGAGACTTCGCTCTTTGGCATAAGCGTGCCGAGTCGGAGCCGAGGGATCGGCTCCGAACCCATCAGTCAGAATGTAGGCGAGATGGATCCCAAACATCTGAAGTTATGGTGAGTACATAACTAAAAGTTCTGCATAATATGTCTCTTTGTACATTTTATGCCCATATGACCTGCAAAGGGAAAATCATGGGCTATGGCTTGAAGTGACAGATGGTTGGCTCTGGGCACTAACAACTGCTGTATTCTCTCACCCTCTAGCCCTCCCTCAAGGGTCCACTGTCTATACAGTAACCCTTTGTCCCAGTATACAGATTCACCCTTCCCTTGAGAATCAGGTGCCTCACTAGCTACCTCCCTCAGGCCTTGTAATATAGGGTCTTAGAGCTGAGCCTGTTTCAGCTTTCTCTTTGTAACCATTCCCTGCTCCCCTTCCACAGGAAATCTGGTATTCTTGGACAGAGGTGCCTTACTGTCAGCCCGGGTACTACTACTACTCACCTCTGCCCTTGCCATCACTCTGTCCAAGGGAACATCGGTACCAACAAGCAACTGTTGCTCATCTTCGTTCTCACTGCTACAGGGTAGCTCCCTCCCTGAAGTAACCACCTCACCAGTCCTGGCTGCAAGTGTGCGGTCTGTCTGGGTCTCCCCAGGCTACCAGACCCAAATGCTTGTCTCCAAGCCTGACTGCATATATCTGCATGCACATAGGGTACTGCAGTATCAAAATCATTCCGTACCAGGACATCTGCAGGGATATCCTCAAACACATCTACTTGCTGGCTTCCTTTTCCACCCTTCCCGCCAAGGTGAACCCTAGCCAAAGGTATTTGGAATGGGGTCCCTCCTAAAGCTCTGACTGGAGTAGTCTGCCCAAGCAAGTACTGCTCCTTTTTAACCATTGCAGGCTTCACAATGGTTAGGTCAGAGGCTGTCTCTCTCTTAGCAATGGCCTCTTTCCCATTCACTAAGATAGGATATAACCTCTTGTGGTAGTTTGGTACCCCTGTTGTCTCGAAACAACACTGCTGGCATTTTGTCATTCCCACTTACTGGCTTTCCCACCTTTTGTTCCCCACCTTGCCTCCATGGACATCTATATGCTACGTGGCACCACTGGTTGCATTTAAAACATTTAACCCTTGGTCCTGGACATTACCTGGACTAGTGGCTTCCCCCGCTACTGGTGGACTCTGTTGGGGCAGTCTGGGCTGCCAAACATGGGTTCCTTTAGACCCATGAGCAGCACTGGGTGTCCCTTTCCTGTGCAGTGATGCCCTGCTTGCTAGGTATATGTCTCCCTTCTTCCCCAACTCATCTGCAGTAGTGCATTGTCTGTCAGCTAACCAGATTCTCATGTCCTCAGGCAAAGTACTAAGGGCTTGTTCCCTCACCAAAAGGTCTGCCAGCCCTTCAAAAGTGGTGACCTGACATACACTCACTCACCTATGAAAATAAGTGCTTAGTTCAGCAGTATATTCACACACACTTTCATCTGCCTTGCGTCTATGCTCACAAAACTTTTTTCTATAAGCTTCAGGTGTTAACTTAAAACATTCTAAAAGACAGTTCTTTACAACATTATAATTTAAACAATAGTATCAGACAGTTTAGAAATAACAGTTACAGCTTTACCATGGAGTAAGGGGGTCAGGAACCATACCCAGAGCCCTAGGTCAACATTATACTGTTTACATACCCTTTCAAACATGTAAATGAAACTATCAAAATTATCCCCCTCTGTAAATTTTGGAAGAAATTTACTGACCTTTGTTCCTTCTGGGATTCGGTTACTTCCTTCCCCATTACCTCCATGACTCTGGCGAAGAGTCAGCATCTCCTTTTCATGTTGCCTCTCCCTGTTCTTCTCCTCAGCCTCCAGCTGTCATAGTTTCTCGTTTTCCTCAGCCTCAAGACATCTCAGTTTCTCTGCTGCTTCCGTTTCCAAATGCTTGGCCTCCAGCTCAAGTCTCTTTAACTCTACATGATTTTTAAGTCCTCTATGGAAAGGTTGAGCTGTCCATTTTCTGAGAGTTGTACATCTCCATGGCCAGTCTGATTGTCCCCCTGGTTGTTATTCTGTGATGCAGCTGTGACTAAAGCTGTAATCCTACCTGCTTTAGTCAGGTTGGCATGCACCAGTCCTTCAACCTGGCAAATTTCAGCTAACTGGCTCCTTGTCAGCTTGCCATACTCCTTTCCTGACATGCTTGCCTCCTCTCCCTGACAAACTAAGCTAACAACAAAATAAAGCCACAAAAACAGTCACCAGGCCACACAGGTTCCTGAGCTCAGAATAAATCCAAAAGCAAGTAGTGATAAAAACACAGAAGAACTCAGGAATGACCAAGGTTTCCAGTTTCAGTTGAAGTTTTAATGTTAAAACATAAGCGCTTTCGCAGAAAAATCTGCTTCATCAGATGCTAATAAATACAACTGAAATGTGCTTCTTTTTATACAATCTCTAGCAAGCACTAGTAGTCACATGATACAAATTAAGTAAAAGCAATTAACATCATAGGGTGTAACTTGAGCTTACTACCCTGCTGAATGAAAGAAATGCCTGCAAGCATGAACTGCTATCAATGGAAAGCACTTATAAAAGTATATATAAAAAATTCACATTTATATATATATATATGAATATGTAATACCCAGTCTCCTAAATACAACTTTAAATATAACATTTATATAGTTATAAAAGTGTATATATAAAAATATGCATAAAGAATTACATATACAAGTAAACACACTTTATTAATGATGCATTTAAAAAGAAAGAAAAAAAATATCTAAACAACGGTCTAGATTTAAGCTTGGGTTTAAGTGGCACATATTCATTTAAACTATGCCCTGAATCTCCCCTAACTCTAATATTCCATCTGGCCTCTAACTGCTCAGTCATATTACGTATGTCTCCCCTCCAATGTTGTCAAAAATTGTGCCTATGGCGATAAACTTAAAAGTGTGTTCAGAGTTAGTACCAAAAACATGCTTGGCCAAAGCACTAACTTTATTTCTCCTACTGATATAATAAATATGTTCTCGAATCCTTTCTTTGAAGGGTCTGTCTGCCTTGCCTATATAGATTTTTTTACATTTAAGTCAATGAGATAAATAAACTATATGTTGGCTGTCACATGTGGCTTGCACCTGAAAGTGAAACACTCTATTTTGGTCTGGATGTTCAAAGCTAGCTGTGTTGCCAATGCATTTACAATAGTTGCATTTGCCACATGGATATGTTCCAACTGCTCTATTAGACTGAAAAGTGTTCTTAGGATAGCATAACTGCTTTTTAAGGGACTTTGTGTTCTTAAACAAAAACTTAGGCTCAGTATCTATCAACTCACAAATATCCCTTTCGGTGGTAAGAACACCCCAATGTCTCCTTACTATATCCATGTAGGAAGAAACATTGTCTGAATAGTATAAAGGAACCTTAAGTTTCATTCTAGGTGACTGTCTAGGGACCTGTTTACCTCTATAATTGCATTTGGAAAAATTAGGCTTGGCTACCGTTCCCCTCAAACCTGTCACTTCATTGACATTAGTTAGAACAATCATGTAACTAATGTCACCTCATTGACATTAGTTAAAAAACTACAATCCACTCTGCTACAGGCCCCATGAGGAGCTCAGTGTCTCTCCAACCTAACACCACTCTTAAGTATTCAACTGCGGTACCACCTTTATCATTCTTATAAGAAAAGCGCAGTCTGGGTCTGAACTGCCTGCAAACAGCTAAAGTTAACTTTGAACCGAACACCACTCTTAAGTATACAACTGCGGTACCACCTTTATCATTCTTATAAGAAAAGTGCAGTCCGGGTCTGAACTCTCTGCAAACAGCTAAAGTTAACTTTGAACCTAACACCACTCTTAAGTATTCAACTGCGGTACCACCTTTATCATTCTTATAAGAAAAGCGCAGTCTGGGTCTGAACTGCCTGCAAACAGCTAAAGTTAACTTTGAACCTAACACCACTCTTAAGTATGCAACTGCGGTACCACCTTTATCATTCTTATAAGAAAATTGCAGTCCGGGTCTGAACTGTCTGCAAACAGCTAAAGTTAACTTTGAACCTAACACCACTCTTAAGTATACAACTGCGGTGCCACCTTTATCATTCTTATAAGAAAAGCGCAGTCCGGGTCTAAACTGTCTGCAAACAGCTAAAGTTAACTTTGAACCTAACACCACTCTTAAGTATTCAACTGCGGTACCACCTTTATCATTCTTATAAGGAAAGCGCAGTCCGGGTCTGAACTGTCTGCAAACAGCTAAAGTTAACTTTGAACCTAACACCACTCTTAAGTATTCAAAGTTAACTTTGAGTATGTGTCTACCTGTTTGAGCCAATATTCATTTTCCCCTGGAGAGCACTCTGCTTTGGCTTGTAAGCAGCCCCCCCCCTCCACACACACACACACACACACACACACACACACACACACACACACACACACACACACACACACACACACACACACACACACTCATCTTCCACTTTCTCTCTTATTCCTTTCTGTTAGCAAATAGTATCCATAACTGATCAATACTGTGTGTTTGTTAATTTAAACTGAAACCACAGTAGCCTACTGATACAAGGTTATCCTGTTTTTCCACCTGAGAAATGGTTAAGAAATGACTTACAGTTTCAGAGCAGTCCTTAGTCAATTCTGATTGTTTCTTAAACACAAACTTGTCTTTGCTTTGGCTCATTAGCAGCAGTACAAAAGAACTGCCTGCTCACACCCTTGTTCTCCCCCTCCTCCTTCCCTGTTTATTACCTTAAGCCAATCCCAAAGTTAATAAATATTACCTGTGGCAGGCACCATTTTTAAAATTACAACCACCCTTTGTCACTATCATATGTTCATTTATCAGTTTACTCTGTTACCTGATTGTTTCCAGTCCACTCATAAGAGCTACTAACAGGATCTCTACCCACGTCACTCCCCACCCTGCCCCCTATTACCTCCCGCCCCCAGTGGTCCTACCTTTATTACACTCACAAACCCTTCCCATCTTTCCAATAGCCAACCACAGCGCTAACCCAACACTACCTCCTCCATCTTCCCACTACTATCACACCTCCTCAACTAACATGTACAAGCATACCTTACCTATGTTCACTGCATGCACTCTCCTTGCATACCTTACATCCTACCAAAGCTCCATCATTCCCCCACTCAACGACTACCACTGTACTACTACTCACACCACCACTCATGTCTCACCCTCACTCAGCTCCCCTCCCACCAACTCAAGAACCATCCCTATGCACCCCCCACATATTCTACCAACTATATTACTCAAACATAAAGCATCCCTACAACTTAACATAGTAACCCTCCCACCATACCTATTACCCACAGAGCACAATCATAAAGTTTCCCTAATAAACACATTCAAAAACTGAGAAAACTAATAACCTCATGCATATCAAAACTAGCCGTAAGTGGAGACATCCACCCCAACCCTGGCCCTAGCATCACCAACCCCAATCCTCATAATCAGACTAGAAACCACAATTTCTCCCATATCACAACCAATAGAAAGCCAAGTGACTTCCTTCTACTAAGCCTAAATATTAGAAGTATATCCAACAAAGTCCATGAACTCCATGCCGCCATAGACTTGTACTCCCCAGATATAGTCATCCTGACAGAAACCTGGCTAAAACCTCACATTACCAGTGGGCAAATACTCCCTACCGGTTACGGCATACTAAGAGTAGACCGGCTAAACAAGAAAGGAGGCGGAGTAGCTATAATATTTAAACAGCATCTAAACATCCAGATCTTAAAATCATCAGCTCCACAAATAGGCAATGAAGAAATAATATGTACCAAACTCAAAATAAACCAAAACAAAACCATCAACATAATTGGATGCTACTTCCCACCTGGCCAAAACATCCCTCCACTAGAAAACCTCCTCAGCTGGTCTACCCACCATCTCCCCCAAGAAACTATAATTTTTGGTGATTTCAATATTGACTGGCAATCCTGTTCTGGCAACCATCCAACCCATCATGTAAACCTTCATGGCTTCACCCAACTAGTCCAGTCGCCAACCAGGATAAATAAAAACTCCAGCAAGCACTCTACCCTGGATTGGATACTAGTCAGTAAGAGCCCCCAGTCATATATAACAGGCTGCTTATCAGATAGCCTCAGTGATCACTCCCCAACATTCCTACTCAAAAAATACCTATACCAAGCTAAACCTGTCATCTACCATCAAATACATAAAAAACAAAACTTTAACCCACTCACATTCATCTCATCCCTCAAAGAATGTAACTGGCTTCCTCTAAAGTACCTCAGTCTTGATGACGCAGTTGAATGTTTTAATACTACCTTCCTGAGCATCCTTAATTACCATGCCTCCATAAGACTTTCCAGAGCCAAAGCACAACCCTCCCCATGGCTACAGAAAACCACTAAGTCAGAAATGAAAAACAGGGATAAAGCCTGGGAGCACTGGCGCAAAACCAAAACCCCCTCAACTAGACAGAAATTTCTAGAATTACGCAATAGAGTCAAAAAGCTAATAAAACAGGACAAATTCCATTACTAACAGTCTGTCCTAGACTCCTCCCAACACAGCCCCAAACAATTCTGGTCCTCCATAAACTCCATCCTTCACCCAGGTAAAGTCAGTACCCCTCCTCCTAACATCCCTCACTCCTCCAAAAATATAGCTACCTCATTCAACACACACTTCACACAAACCATACTATCACTAGCTAAACAACACAACCCCCCTCCCCTCCAACACACACCTTCAGCTAGTAATCTCCCCACTGCCTTCTCTTTTTCTCCTATACCTACCTCCAACATAAAAAAACTCTTAACTAAACTTAAGCCCACCAAATTAGCAGCAGACAACCTCCCAAGTGAATACCTACAAATCACAGCTGATGCTCTGGCCTACCCAGTATCCATCTTGATTAACCAATCTCTGTGAGAAAGTTACGTTCCCACACTGTGGAAAGTATCACATATAATTCCCCTCCACAAAGGCGGACCCTCCACAGAGCTAACCAATTACCACCCCATAGCTATTCTCTTTCCACTCTCCAAAATACTAGAGGGATGCATACAGTCTCAGGTCTCAGACTACCTCCTTACTTACAGCCTCCTTTCCAATACTCAGCATGGTTTCCGATCAAACCATAGCACCACCACTGCCTTACTCTCCTTTACTAACACTATCCTTCAGCATAAAAACAATGGCTATCTCTCGTCTGCTACTTTCCTAGACCTATCTAAAGCATTTGACATGGTCCCACACAAACAACTCATCACTCTTCTCAATAACCTATCCTTCTCTCAATCAGCCACCAACTGGTTTCAGAGTTACCTGTCTGACCGCCAACAATCCGTTGTATGGCAGAATGACATATCACCCCAACTACCTGTCTCCATAGGGGTTCCCCAAGGATCCATCCTTGGACCCCTACTCTTCTCTGTTTTCACCAATAATCTGGCCTCTGCCACCAAACATGGCACACTCATACAATAACGCAGATGACTCAACCATCATCTGCTCAGCCCAGTCCCTACCCAAACTGCAAAAAGTCACACAGGAAGCTTTTTCCTCTGTTGAAACTTGGTTATCCGATGCCCAATTAATACTCAACCCAAACAAAACTAAACTACTCATCTTCCAACCCACCAAGCATACTCAAAACAACTCTCACTTTAAGATCACAGCAAAAGACAACACCACTATATACCCAACTGAACACACCAAATTGCTAGGAGTGGAAATAGACAATAAACTAAAATTTGACAATCACATATCCATGACCATAAAACTAGTCCACAAAAAACTAGGAGCGTTATACAGAAATAAGCAACTTCTCACCAAAGCAGCAAAGATTTCAGTAGCAAATTCCCACCTTATCTCCACCCTAATTTATGCCTCTCCAATATATACCAACTTAAGGCAATGCAATCTAAACAAGCTAGAGACCTGCTACAACAAAATCGCCAAATTCGCCACAGGGACATCCTACCATAGTCACCACTGTCTCTCACTTGCTGAACTGGGCTGGCTTGAACTCCCTCACCTCCTTCAATGGTATCAACTCTCACTCGCCCACAAACTAGTAAACCATCCACTAAATGTCCCATCCCTTCAGAATCTACTCCAACCCTATCGCACCACCAGACCACTAAGATCCAGCAACAAAACTCACTTGCAGATCACTAAAGCCAATAACTCTGCTGGTGAAGCACTATTCTCTTGCGCCATAGCCAAATTATGGAACTCCTTCCCACCCACAATTTCCTCCGTCCCATCATGCACCCACTTCAAAACTTTACTAAAAGCGCACCTAAAAACATACTGGCTTTGCCCTTGCAACTCCCACTCTAATATCACCCACCCCATCCAACCACTACCTTTCTTTCCACCCCATTAACTACCTTGATTATAGCAAGCTCAGATGCTCATAAGCCTAGTACTTATTATACAGCAGGAACTTCTTATTGTAACATTTGCTAATGTCTGTTATGTACTTCACAGATAAAGATTCTAGTTGTCTACTGATGTACTATGTTCTTCATCTGTAAATATGTTTGTAATTAATTGCTATGTTAATCAAATTGTTAATCGCTATGTAATCCAATGTAACTACTGTCTGTTTATTTTAACTGTGGAGCTTTTCTACTCGGGCCTAAGCTGAAAATGGACCTATGTCCAGTCGGACACTCCTGGTCAACAAATGTAAATAAATTGTTTGTTTGTGTCTTTCGGCTTTTCCCGATTAGGGGTCGCCACAGCGGAACTCCGGTCCGCTAATGATTGGCAGTAGAGTTTTACGTGCTGGCTTGCTGGGCCTAACGCACAACCTTCAACGAAGGAACGCCCGTTCACGCATGTCGCCACACAGAAGACACTCTAAAATAAATAAATAAATAAAATAATCTGCCTCATTATATCCCTCTCTATCAATTCTTGACTCAACACCTTGACCTCCTGCTGAAAATCTTCTTCACATACATTAAGTCTTGAGGCTCTGAACACCTGATTATGGATCATATTCCTAAAAATATAAGAAGGGTGCATGCTGTCATGGAAAAGCAAGTGGTTGACATGGCAGGGTTTCCTGTAGAGCTTAGTATATATATCACCAGTATCTTCAACTTTTACACAAACATCTAAAAAAATTAATACTTGATTTAGAATATGTAGACGTGAAGCTCAAAAAAAAGATGTACTTGTGTTGATGTAACTCTCAAAATCTTTATACTGTTCTTCAGTACCCCCCCCCCCCACAGGACAAACAGGCCATCCACAAATCTCCTATAAAGGAACACATGCTGACAAAAAGGTCCTTCTTAGACATGTTCCAATTCCTAAACAGCCATGACAACGTTGACTTAGCTATTGGCACAAGATGTGCCCATAGCCACGTCATTACGTTGCCAGTAGACTTTACCATCAAATAGGAATACATTATTCTCTAACACACATCTTAAGAGAGCACTAATCTTGACCAACTCATCTTCACTAATATTACTGAACCTTCTTAAAAAACATTTGATGCTCTCTACACCCTGATTGTTGGGTATAACTGTGAAAAGAGATGTAACATCAAGTGTTACCAACAACAAACTCTGTTCCCTGTTGCTATAATTTTCCAGAAAGGCATACAGATCGCTTAAGAAATGTTCAGTGTCCTTCAATACATGATTCATTTTATCTAACATAGGTCTAAGATACTTTTCCAGATAGATGGAAATGGATTTAGTGCACCAATTTCGACCAGAGACAATGGGGTGTAAGGGTGGATTTAAGCTGTCTTTATGTAGTTTAGGGAGTCCCTGTATAACAGGTATAGTGGGATGCATTATTAAAAAATAATCATGAAGATTTTTGTCTATTAAATGTCTACTTAACAATGCATTCAAAGTGTCACTGACATTCTTTATCATACATTTTACACGACCATAGTGAACATTTGTGTAAAAGGCATCATCTGTTAATGTTATGTGCCACTTAAACCCAAGCCTAAATCTAGACCCTTGTTTAGATAGTTTTTTGTCATTCTTTTTAAGTGCATCATTAATAAAGTGAGTTTACTTATATATGTAATTCTTTATGTATATTTTTATATATACACTTTTATAGATATATAAATGTTATATTTAAAGTTGTATTTAGAAGACCGTGTATTACATATTCATATATATGTATCTAGGACATTTGCTTGAGTGACGACCAAAACCCAAACGGCCAGGCATACGTACGCGAAAGTGCTTTTCACCGAAGGAGCACTTTCGCGTAAGTATGCCTGTTGCTGAGGCTGTACTACAGTGCGGGTAAGGGGAAATTTCCCTTTTCCCCACTGTAGTGTGGTCTCGGAGGGAGACTTAAAGTAGGGGGTGTGGGGGGCACAGCCCCCCACATGGGGGGGTGTAGGGGTGCGAAGCCCCCCTGCTAAAATGTAAATGTAGTGTTTTATTTATTTTTTTTTGTAACACGCTTTAACGAAAGCGCTTTTTCGATAAAAGCGCTTTCGTTAAAGTGTGTTCAGCACAAGAGCTGTAGTAATTGGTTGTTTTGGACCATTTCTAGCTCTTTTGTAGTTCCCTGTTTAAAATCTGCCGCTGGGCATTTTTTTCTGGCTATACTACTCAGACAAGCTCCTCGTGGTCCTGCAGAGTGGTCCTAGCTACAGAGAACTCAGAAAAGCGACTACTTTCTGGATTTAAGTATCTTTGCTGTTTTTTTACTTGGAATAGCTTCACTAGCTTACCCTAAACAAGCTTAAACTGTTGTTTTAGCTGTTTGCTGCATTATTTTAAAATCTGCACTTAAAGTTACTTTTTAGTCGAATTTGATGGAAAGTTTGTTTGTTTGTTTAATTTAACTGTTGAGGCTGCCCACTAAAGTGTGCTAGCCTGTGTAACTGATTTATCACTGTTTCTGCATTTTATGTGTGTTTCTATCTAAAAACAAAAAAAAAAAAATAATCCTTGTTTTCCCGCCTCTCCTCTTAGACCAGTTTTCCAGGCATTGCTGTATTCTGGGCTGTGGTGTAGTTCCTGTGTTGTCCATTACCTTACTTGGATAGAAGGAAGTTTCTTTGCTCACCAGTGGGAGTGGGGAGCCTTGAGCAGCCTACCTGTCCCTGTAGGAAGTGACCTCAGCACAAGAGCTGTAGTAATTGGTTGTTTTGGACCATTTCTAGCTCTTTTGAAGTTCCCTGTTTAAAATCCGCCTCTGGGTGCTTTTTCTGGCTATACTACTCAGACAAGCTCCTCGTGGTCCTGCAGAGTGGTCCTAGCTACAGAGAACTCAGAAAAGCGACTACTTTCTGGATTTAAGTATCTTTGCTGTTTTTTTACTTGGAATAGCTTCTCTAGCTTACCCTAAACAAGCTTAAACTGTTTTTTAGCTGTTTGCTGCATTATTTTAAAATCTGCCCTTAAAGTTACTTTTTAGTCTAATTTGATCGAAAGTTTGTTTGTTTGTTTAATTTAACTGTTGAGGCTGCCCACTAAAGTGTGCTAGCCTGTGTAACTGATTTATCACTGTTTCTGCATTTTCTGTGTGTTTCTATCTAAAAACAAAAAAAACAAAAAAATAATCCTTGTTTTCCCGCCTCTCCTCTTAGACCAGTTTACAGGCATTGCTGTATTCTGGGCTGTGGTGTAGTTCCTGTGTTGTCCATTACCTTACTTGGATAGAAGGAAGTTTCTTTGCTCACCAGTGGGAGTGGGGAGCCTTGAGCAGCCTACCTGTCCCTGTAGGAAGTGACCTCAGCACAAGAGCTGTAGTAATTGGTTGATGTGAAATTGTTCAATCTCGCCGTTTGTTCTTACACACGGGTTCGGAGCCGATCCTCGGCTCCGAGTCGGCCGCATCACTAGCTCGCATCTTCGAGAAAGCTTGAGGCACAGTAATATCCCATGATCCTCCGGTGCTAACCCTCAGATCTAGTTTGCCACTAGCAGCAGATCACTTTGTGAGGCTCGGGCCAGTACAACTTTTTACTATTTTTGCTATTTTTCTTGATAATTTTAGTGATATTTTTTCTTATAATCTTTATAATTAATAGCTTATATATATATATATATATATATATATATATATATATATATATATATATATAGATAGTTGTGTGAACTAGTTAGGTAGATTTTTACCTTTAAAAATTAGTAAGGGCCTTAGGCCATTTTTTTGTCTGTAACAATTTTTGAAGAAAGTTAACCCTTTTTTTCTGTTTATTTCAATTTATATATATCAGTGTGCTGTGGTGTGTTTGTTAAACTTTTATATATATTTACATACTTTAGACTGGTTTTTGGTAGTTGTAAATTTTTTCTTTTCTATAGTAATGTCAGAAAAGATGAAAAGTGGTTTCAAGAGGTGTCAGTGTGGACAAAAGATGTCCATTACTGACAACCATTCTTCCTGCGTCTACTGTCTTGGCCCTCTCCACTTGCAGGAAGACTGTTCTATCTGTCATTCCTTTAGTGGGAGGGTCATGATGGAAAGACGCAGGAAGTTAGTGGACAGAGGTCTAATCAAACCTGAATTTCAGGAAGCCCTAGAGAAGGCTGAACAGGTTTTGAAGTCTTCGAAGGGTTCGAAGTCCTCAAGAGTGTCGGAGCCCAAGTCATCAGCTCCGAGCACTTCTTTCAAATCGGACACCGGCTCCTATGACTTGGGCCGAGTGTCGAGACTTTATCTCTGCACGAGGCTCAGGTCTTGGAGCGGTAACAGAGGTACCACCATCTACTATCCTTCGCTCTGTGACGGCTTCGATTCCTTCGACCCGTTCTTCGAGGCCCATCTCCGACTCCGATGTGGACAGAGTGGTACAGAAGCTTATGGAGAACTCGGCTTTTTCAAAATTACTCGAAGTTTCGTCCCAGTTGGTTTCGAAACTCGAAGCCATTCCAACTCCCTCGACACTTCCTCCTCCGAGACCCGTCGAGTCATCGGTGTTAGGAGTCGAAGAACCGATGATTGTAGATCCCTCGGTGTCGGAGCCTCCAGTAGTGCTATCGGCTCCGTTGACCTCGACTTCTTCGGAACCAGCCGTAGAGTCTCGGAGCCGAACGTCTTTCCTGGGTTCTGGGGGGGATAGTCGAACCGAGGTTTCGGTTCCAACTCTTCCCCTCGGTGCCTCGGCTCAGATTAGTTCGGATCCGTCCTCGGTGTCGGAGCCCGTGGTTCCGATCCCGGAGAAACGACTTCCTTCTTCGGATCGGGTCGGGTCTTCGGGTCGGGGCACCGGTGCCTTTGACATCATGAGGAAGGTCTTGTCGGATCAGACACTGACTTCATCGGCTTCTTTATCTCCTTCCCCAAAAGGTCCGCGTTCTGCTTCTGTACCTTCAGTACCTACCAAGCGTCGAGACCCAATGCCTCAGAAATCCCCACAGGGAGACTCTGGTTCCTCAGATGCATCCCCAGAAGCTCCCACTGAGGATGTTCCGAGGAAACGACTGTGCAAGAGGAGGCACATAGATTCCCCTCAGGAATCTCTTACATCTGATACTGATTTAGATGAAGCAGAAGGGTCCCCAAGGTCCACCTCTGAGGATGTCTCCTTCGCAGACATTTTGGAAATCCTGAAGCAAAGAGGGGACTGGCAAACCCTTACCCCTTCTGCGGATGAATCAGTTTTACTGAAGGCATTTGGGACTCAACCTTCTACCTCCTGGGTGACTCCTCCCTTTGACAGTCTTATGGACCTAGTAGCTCGGAGGGCTTGGGAAACACCTGATACAGTGGAACCAGTCCCACGTAAACCCAACAAATATATGACAGCTCCTCAAGATAAAGCCTACCTTACTAAAGGAGTTTCCGTAGACACTATGGTGGTGGCGGCGGCCACTAAGAAAGAGATGTCTGAATCATCTTCCTCTGTCCATTCTCCTAATAAGGATTCTAGGACAATGGACAGATATGGGAAGCGCATATTTAGTTCGGCGACTTTTTCCATCCGATCGCTCAACTACCTTACGCATTTTATACGTTTACAAAGAGATCTCATTAAAGAGTTAAGAGATGCTCTTCAGGGACACACAGATGCTGCTGTCACCAATAAAGTGACAGCGCAACTTAACACCCTAAATTCCATAGTCAACTCGTCCATGAGGCTGATTTCATACGCAGCCGAAGGATCGAGTAGAGCGGCAGCTTCAGCGATTGCACTGAGAAGACAATCCTGGTTGCGCTTATGCTCCTTTGCGGAAACCTTTAAGTCTTCTTTTGCCAATGCCCCCTTTGATGGTGCCTCCCTGTTTGGGCCCAAAGTAAAGGAGACTCTCACAAGGTGTGAACAAGAAGGGAAGACCCTGTCTGCCGTAGGGGTCCGTTTTTCCGTTCCATCTAGACCCTACCCTAAAGGGCAATGAGGAGGAAAAATGTGGTTCCGAAAGACTCAGGGATCTTTTCAACACACAAAGTGATGCCCCTCCAGAGGCAGAGGAGGGGAAGAAATGGAAGACGCCGCCCAGCCGGCAGAGGGGTGCGCAAAATCAGGGTGACAGAGAGGCGTACTCAGGAAAAGGCTTCCAGCACTCCTGAGTGCAGGCCCAACTGGCCTGCTCTGGAGGCAGTCGGGTAAACGCTAGCTTTATACCCAGAGGCCTGGCTAAATCTTACATCAGATTACTGGGTAAAAGCATAGTTACCAGAGGCTACAACATCCCCTTTATAACAATACCACCAAACTCCAAAAAACTCCCAGATGTTCCACCCAGTCTGCGAGATCAAGCAACCATAGAAATAAAAAGGTTGCTCGAAAACAGAGTCATCCAACCAGTCCCAGCGGACCAAATAGGATCCGGAACTTACTCAAGGTTCTTTTTAGTTCCAAAGAAAACAGGGGACTGGAGGCCAATTCTAGACCTCAGCAAGTTAAATACCTTTGTAAAAAAGGAAAAGTTCCGGATGGTCACGCTTCAGTCAATCCTCCCTTTTCTGCAAAAGGGCGACTGGATGTACTCTTTAGAACTCAAAGACGCATACTACCATATAAAAATGGCCAGGGCGTCCAGAGATCATTTGCGCTTCCGGCTGGGAGCCAGTCATTTCCAGTTTCGCGCTCTGCCCTTTGGTCTCACCTCAGCCCCCAGGGTGTTCACCAAATGCATGGCAGTAGTAGCGTCTCACTTGAGACGAAAGGGATTCCGGGTGTTTCCTTATCTAGATGACTGGCTCCTTTCCGCCACCACCAAGTGTCGTCTGCTACAAGCCAGGGACTACGCCATCAATCTTTGCTCTTCACTAGGCATAAAGGTGAATTTTGGAAAATCTGTCTTATCGCCATCACAGCGTATCTTATTTATAGGAGCACAGCTAGATACCTCCCTGGCTCAAGTTACTCTCCCCCCATCAAGGGTGTCAGACCTCAGGCACCAAATTTCGCTCCTTCTTCAGAACAACAGAGTCTCAGCACGACAAGTATTAAGAGTGCTAGGCTTGATGTCAGCATCCCTTCTGGTAGTTCCCTTAGGCAGAATGCACATGAGGATCCTTCAATGGATGCTATTCGCCCAATGGTCGTATCTACAACTTCCACTGTCTCACCAAATCTGGATCACGAATTATTGCAAGAAGGATCTCTTGTGGTGGATACACAGTCAAGAGCTAACACTAGGACGACCCTTTGTATTACCCAGTCCGATAGCAACTCTAACCACGGACGCTTCCCTGATAGGGTGGGGGGGATTCTTTCAGGGACAAACAGTCCAAGGTCAATGGTCCAACTTGGAGTACAATCTGCACATCAATGTCCTAGAGATGAGGGCAGTGTTTCTAGCGTTGCAACACTTTCACGAGTCCTTACCTCGGGGAACAGTGACAGTTCAGACAGACAGCATGTCAGTAGTCTGGTACATAAACAAGCAAGGGGAACCAGATCTTACCCGTTATGCAGAGAGGCCCTCAGAATTTGGCAATGGGCAAAGTCCACGGACGCTTTCTGATAGCAACGCACATCCCGGGATTTAACGTAATCGCGGACAGGTTGAGCAGAGCCATCCTGTTCCCTCACAGTGGTCCCTCAAGCGTCAAGTAGCGGAAGAGATCTTCCGCAGATGGGGCCAGCCTTGCTGCGACCTGTTTGCATCCCCTTTGAATGCCAAATGCAGAAGCTATTTTGCCCTGTTACCCCCAGGGGTGTCCCAGGACGCACTGGTATCTGATTGGCCCCCGGGTCTCCTTTATGCCTTTCCTCCTGTTCCGCTAATTCCCAGGTTTTTGCAGAAAGCCAAATGTCTGGACAGGACCATAATACTGATAGCACCATTCTGGCCTCGTCAAATCTGGTTTCCCTTCCTTCAATCCCATCAAGTGGAGGAACCATGGATTCTGGACCCGGAACCAGATCTGTTGACACACTCGTCAGGAGCTCCTCACACCTCCCTCAAGTCCCTCAAACTGACAGCTTGGCTGCTCCGCTTCCCATCTTAGCCAGGTCGGAGTTACTATCTCCTGCAGTACAACAAATTATTGTATCTTCTCACAAACCATCTACAAGAAAACTGTACATTAGCAAATGGAACCGTTTTGTGCACTGGGCCTCCAAACAAGGTATAGATCCATTCTGGGCCCCAGTACACCAGATACTAGATTTCCTTTCCTCTCTTTTTCAAGAAGGAGCATCAACATCCACTATAAGAGTTCAACTGGCCGCTATATCCAATTTTCATACTGGCCGTAAGGATGGTTCTCTTATGTCTCACAGGCTTTGTAAAGCCTTCATGAAAGGTACTTTTCATCTCCGTCCTCCTTTTCGTAATCCAATAGCACCTTGGAATCTTAATCTCATGTTGCCCCCTTTTGAACCAGCAACCACAACTTCGTTAAAATTGCTTTCGTGGAAAACACTCTTTCTGGTTGCCATCACTTCAGCCAGAAGAGTTTCAGAGTTACAGGCTTTATCTATCCGACCCCCGTACATGATCTTTCATCCGGATAGAGTAACCTTGCGCACCAATCCATCTTTTCTTCCGAAGATTTGTTCGATTCAGAATATCAACCAATCTATTGAACTGCCTACCTTCTTTAAAAATCATTCCAATAAGCTGGAATACACATTGCATAAGTTAGACGTTCACAGACAACTAAGATTTTACTTACATAGAACAAAAGAATACAGAAAGTCGGATCAACTTTTTGTATCATATGCGGACCAAAGAAAAGGACAGGCAGTAACGAAGGTTACCTTATCCAAATGGCTCTCAGATTGCATAAAATTCGTATATGCTGAATCCAAACAACAACTTCCTTTCAAACCCAGAGCTCATTCAACAAGGGCGATTGCTACTTCTTCAGCCCATACCGCTCGTTTGCCTTTAGATACCATTTGTGCAGCGGCAACTTGGGCAAAACCACATACCTTTATCGCCCACTACAAGCTAGACAAGAACTCCAGGGACAGGGCGACGTTTGGTTCCACTGTACTCAGGAATGTTCTCCCTTGAGCCACCCGGGAAAAAGGAGCTAGGGACGCTACCCGTGTGTAAGAACAAACGGCGAGATTGAACAATTTCACATTAAGAAGTTATGTCTTACCATAACGATCCATGTGAATTGTTCATCTCGCCTTTGTTCTTACATTCCACCCCTCTATCCCCCGTCCTACGGTCTGGGAGAACGTTTTTTTTGATTAGATTCCTTTTCAGCCTTTTCTAGGTATGGTTGACATATTATTAACGTCAATAATGGCATCTTTTGTCCTCTACCTGGCAGTAGGGTTTTTAGACATGTTTCTAGAGGGATTCTTCTGGTATACCAAACTAGATCTGAGGGTTAGCACCGGAGGATCATGGGATATTACTATGCCTCGAGCTTTCTCGAAGATGCGAGCTAGTGATGCGGCCAACTCGGAGCCGAGGATCGGCTCCGAACCCGTGTGTAAGAACAAAGGTGAGATGAAGAATTCACATGGATCGTTATGGTAAGACATAACTTCTTATTTTGGACCATTTCTAGCTCTTTTGAAGTTCCCTGTTTAAAATCCGCCTCTGGGCGTTTTTTTCTGGCTATACTACTCAGACAAGCTCCTCGTGGTCCTGCAGAGTGGTCCTAGCTACAGAGAACTCAGAAAAGTGACTACTTTCTGGATTTAAGTATCTTTGCTGTTTTTTTTACTTGGAATAGCTTCTCTAGCTTACCCTAAACAAGCTTAAACTGTTTTTTAGCTGTTTGCTGCATTATTTTAAAATCTACACTTAAAGTTACTTTTTAGTCGAATTTGATCGAAAGTTTGTTTGTTTAATTTAACTGTTGAGGCTGCCCACTAAAGTGTGCTAGCCTGTGTAACTGATTTATCACTGTTTCTGCATTTTCTGAGTGTTTCTATCTAAAAACAAAAAAAAACAAAAAAATAATCCTTGTTTTCCCTCCTCTCCTCGACTAGTTTAGACCAGTTTACAGGCATTGCTGTATTCTGGGCTGTGGTGTAGTTCCTGTGTTGTCCATTACCTTACTTGGATAGAAGGAAGTTTCTTTGCTCACCAGTGGGAGTGGGGAGCCTTGAGCAACCTACCTGTCCCTGTAGGAAGTGGCATCAGCACAAGAGCTGTAGTAATTGGTTGTTTTGGACCATTTCTAGCTCTTTTGAAGTTCCTTGTTTAAAATCCGCGTTTGCGCGGCTTTGTGCGGTTGTGCGCATAGCGCAGCACCAGTTAAACAAGGTTAAACTTCTTCTGGCTCCGCCAAGTCTGCGCTTCAAATTTTCCCTTAAGGAAGCTCTACTCTTAATATAATCAGACTACTCGCTATATTATAAGCCTAGCACTTGTTCTCAAAACGTCTCTACTAAGTAAGCACTCTCGTACTAAGTAAGCACTACATCCACCTACCACCCCTGTGAATATCCACTTCCCTTAAAGGCACAGCACTCCCTTATACTGTTCTAGCATGTCGAGTGGTAGATTACTGGCGTCCTCTCCAGTTCAGCTGGTTAATCTGGGTATCTTGAGACAATGCTACAATTGTCTCATGTACACAGACAACCCTCTCCTCCTCCCAACAAACACAAATACATGTGAGAGATGCAACTATATAGCCAAACTGGAGGCTGAACTCTCTCAACTCAGGGCTGGCATGACCAGACAGGAGGAGATGGTAACCACACACACAACAAACCCAGTCCCACATAGACCTACCACAACTGCAAACCAAACACATAAAAACACAAAGACATACTCGGCTCTAATAAAAAACTTACCAAAACAACAGAGGCTCCCAAAGCAGACATCCAAAAATCCACCACCTCAAAACAAAACACATGCAACACATATTTCAATAAATCAGTGTGTCAACCAATCACAGCCCTTAAGGCCAAACACCATGCCTGATACACTAGTAATAGGTGGCTCTATAGTCAGACACACTGATGTCCCGCTTACCAGGCTGAACAAGGAGAGGGTGACTGTGAGCTGCCTATCGGGAGCTAGGATCCGCCACATAACACACGCACTCAGGTCACTCCAAAGCAAGTACAAATATGACTCTGTCATTGTCCATGCTGGCGTGAATGACCTGAGATGTACCTCCCTGGACTACATGAAAAGAGACATAGAGGAGCTCTCTGATTATGTAGCCCAGGCTGGTATGACCCTGACCCTGAGCAGCATCTTGCCCTCACCAAGAATGATGCCACAATACAAAGACAAGATGATCAGCTTTAATAATTGGCTCAAGTACTGGTGTCATTCTAAGGGGATCCAATGTCTGTCTGCCTGGGATGACATGTTGGACAAGCCACGCTGCTTCCAAGGGATGGCTTGCACCTGTCACCACTGGGCTTCCGGATATTGGCTAAGGCTCTCGCCACCCCATAGTGCCATTTTTAGGCAAGGCTCAAAAGACAAACCCACCTCCTTAGAAAACAAAAATGGAAAAAAACTAAGGGTAATGCTGCTCAACGCCAGAAGTCTAAATCTCAAGATGCAGGCACTCGATGCACTCCTCAGTATGGAGAACATCGACGTCTGTGCAGTAACTGAAACCTGGTTCAAGGCTCCTGAGAGCACCCCAGCACTACCAGGCTATACCTCGTATCATGCTTTTCGGCCCCAAAACCCGGGCCGCACCACAAAGGGAGGGGAAGTGTCCATATTCATCAAGGACACCCACACCTCCAGGTTAGTAGCAACACATGAAGCATCAGAGACCATACAGGTGCAACTAACCATAGGCAAAACTGCTATACAACTGGTAGCATGTTACAGACCACCCTCCCAATCTCAGGAACCCCACTCAGCCTTCCTGAAGACATTGGAGGATATGAATGTATCACAAAATACCATCATACTGGGAGACTTCAACTACCCAGACATAGATTGGGTACATTATTCTAGCCCTAACACCCTAGCCCAAAGGTTCCTGGAATTCATAAATTCAAATGCACTGGAACAACTAGTCACCTCTCCCACTAGGGGAGATAATATACTAGACCTGATCATCACAAACATGGGGACAAAATGCTCCACACCGGAGGTATACCCCTCACTAGTGAGATCTGACCACAAACTAATCACCCTGGATATACATATCCCACCTCCACCCCCAGCACAAAAGACCACAGTGAAAAACATCTCAAATGCAGACTTCACTCTTCTTAAGACTGAGATGGTATCCTTTAAGCCCACTGGGCCAGTGGATACCACATCCCACAATGCCGAATCCTTCACAAATGCTTTCTATGGACATCTCCAAGAATGCATGGATCATGCAATCCCAAATAAATCCAAGTCCCTCTCCACCAAAGGCAAGCGTTCTGTCTGGTGGACCTCAGCCATTAACAAATTGTATAACAAAAGAAGGAAGCTACTGCACGACAGAGCAAAATCCCATAAAGGGAAGACATCTCTGATCAACATTAGCAGAAAACTACGTTCTCTCATAAAAACATCCAAGGCCAACTTTGAGAGAAAAATCGCTAAGGACACTAAAAATAACCACAAAGCCTTCTTCAGCTATGTTAGAAACCTGGTTGGAAACCCTCAGATATGCTCAGAGTTAGTTCACAACAACAAAAAATACACTGAACCCACAGATATTGCCAACATTCTGGCTGACAGGTTCATTGCAAATTTCTCCCCTCCCTCACCCCCAAAAGAAGAAATACTTATCCCAGCTGAATGTAATCTCCCTGTCATCTCAGATGTCCAAGTGAGAACCGCCGTCAACAAAACTAAAAACACAGCATCAATGGGACCTGACGGTATCCCGGGTTGCGTGCTACGTGAACTCCAAGAGGAGCTAAACCCGCACATAAAAATGCTATTTAACCTTAGCCTTACTACAGGATATGTACCTGAACACTGGCGTACAGCAACAGTGGTCCCACTCCACAAAGGGGGTACCTCTACAGACCCTGGGAACTACCGCCCCATAAGCTTAACCAGCCTGGTTTGCAAAACTATGGAAAGAATCATTATGGAACTCATAAACAGAGACATTGGCGACCTAGAGACACTTGACCCCACCCAGTTCGGCTTTGTAAAGGGCAGATCCTGCCTTTTGAACCTGGTTGACTTTTTCAAAACAGTTACTAGAGCCATTGATGAGGGCAAAGCAGTCCATACAGCTTACCTGGACTTGGCTAAGGCCTTCGACACAATACCCCACTTAGGCATCATAGATAAGCTCAACAGCTTAAACGTAAAACCTTATGTCACTAGATGGGTTGCAAACTGGCTAAAGGACAGAACCCATAAAGTTAAAATCGCTGGAGCAATGTCAGACTCAAAGCCAGTCACAAGTGGTGTCCCACAGGGATCTGTCCTGGGACCCCTCTTGTTCGGCATTTATTTCTCAGATGTTAAAGCAAACATGGGAGGGTTGTGGCTGACAAAGTTCGCAGATGACTGCAAACTAGGCGCCATAGTCGATACACCAGCGGACACATACATCCTACAAAAAGGCTTCACAGAAACGGACAACTGGTGCCGGAGTCATGGCCTTAAACTAAATGCCAAAAAATGTATAGTCATCCCCTTTGGGAAAAACAAAGTACCCACAAATTATCACATAGAAAGCAACCCACTGAGTACGGAAAAAGTAATCAGAGACCTAGAGACCCAAGTCGACAGCGACCTCTCATTTGACACCCACGTTGCCAAAGTGGTTAGAAAAACATTCTACCTTGCACACCTTATCATGAAGGGATTCACATCCAGATCCAAGGATGTCATTGTACCCCTATACTCCTCCCTCATCAGACCCATGATTGAGTACAATGCCCCATTTGGTATGTACCTCACCCGGCATTTGCAACAACTGGAGAGACCACAAAAGTACCTCACCAAGAGGATCAAGGGTCTCCAACATATGTCTTATTCTGCCAGACTAAAGAAACTCCAGCTCTGTTCAGTAGCATACCGCCTGCTCAGAGGTAATCTCTGCCTGACGTACAAGGCCATGTCCAATCAAGAACTGATGGACATGCTCCACCTCAAAAAATCCAAATCCATCAGGACCATGAGAGCTAAAGACTTAAACCTCGGCACAAGTATGAATTAGGACATGCTGGAGGGATAGATTCATAACCCAGAGGCTTCCCATGCTTTGGAACAAGATCCCAGTTCATGTTAGGCAGAGCCCCTCACTGACTCTCTTCAAGAGAAATCTTGATGAGTGGATGGGAGATCGTAGGTTTACCCCAGGGGTCACATCTGTGTCACTACTAGACAGGGGCACAGTAAACTAATTCTATTATATAAGGGGACCTTCATTGTGTCACTACTAGACAGAGGCACAGTATTCTAAATCTATTCTGTGCATTTTTGTACCATTTCATGGGGTGGCGAAAGCCACATCACTATGGCTAGGCTTACAAATGCCCCAGGGCAGATAGCCTAGTACTAAACTATGAAACTATGGATTCAGACGTTTGCTCACTCGAGCAAACGTCCTAGATCCCTATATATATATATATATATATATATATATATATATATATATATATATATATATATAGATATAGATATATCTATATCTATATATATACATGTATATGAATTTTTTATATATACCTTTTATAAGTGCTTTCCATTGATAGCAGTAGATGCTTGCAAGCATTTCTTTCATTCAGCAGGGTAGTAAGCTCAAGTTACACCCTATGATGTTAATTGTTTTTACTTATTTTGTATCATGTGACTACTAGTGCTTGCTAGAGGCTGTATAAAAAGAAGCACATTTCAGTTGTATTTATTAGCGCTTATGTTTTAACATTAAAACTTCAACTGAAACTGGAAACCTTGGTCGTACCGGAGTTCTTCTGTGTTTTTATCATAGCAAAAAAAAAAATTGTGAAATGAACTCAGAATGTTCACTGCGTGTCTGATTGAGAGTACAAACACCTTCAGTGACCACTGTACACAGGCTACAGGAATTCAATATCCACACCACTACAATCCAATTAATATGTGATGTGGCTAACCTACTTCTGACTAAATAATATGTGATGTGGATATCCCACCACTGCTAAACCCCTGCACTGGCCCAGTAATCAAGAAGCCTCAATCCTCACCACTGGCAACAGTGAGGGGCGTACACATTGGGAGGATAAGTACATACACAGTAAAGTACAATTTCCCTTAAGAGCACACAGAGATCACAATCAGTCTTGGGCTGGTTTCTCCCTCTTTCTCCAGATCCCCAATAAGACTCCCCACTGGCACAGCTATAGGGTTAAGATCACAGCCGAGTGGCCAAGCTAAGACCTCCAGCACCGTCTCTGTCCAACCAGTGCTTCATGTCCCTGCCCAAGTAGCTGACACACACACATTGAGATTTGATTGCTATACAAACACATACACACACCTGGGAAAGACTGGCACAGGTTTACTAGGTATGCCCCCTTCTGCCCAGACTATAAGGTAGTACCAACTGCCACCAGCCACCCTTACTTATTAGCTACTATAAGGCCCTTACAAAGGGTGTCCATAGGTTCATAGGTTGGTACTAGGCTACTGGCCCTAGGGCCTATATAAGCCTAGCCATAACAAATCCCTGGATATTTCTTCCCACAATATTTACTTCCCTGGACCCCTGTCTAGCAAGGTGACTGACATGATCCCCGGGGTGAATTTCCTGTCTCCCATCCAATCGTCAAGGTTTCTTTTGAAGAGGGCCAAGGAGGCGCTCTGCTTGACATGTATAGACAGTCTATTCCAGAGTATGGGGAGTCTCTGAGTCAGGAACCTATCCCTCCAGCATGTTTTGTTCATTGTGATGACAAGGTTTAGATCCCTGGAGTGTGTGGCTCTGAGGGATTGGGATTTCTTTAAGTGGAGCATCTCCAACAGCTCAGGGTTTGACATAGCTTTGTATGTTAAGCAGAAATCACCTCTGAGTAGATGGTATGCCACAGAGTATAGCTGGAGATTTTTTTAAATTTTCAGCATAGATCATCTGCTTTAGGCCTGTAATTCTTTTAGTGAGGTATTTCTGCGGCCTTTTCAGCTGTTGCAGATGTCTTGTGAGGTACATACCAAACGAGGTGTTGTACTCAGTAATGGGTCTAATGAGGGATGAGTACAGTGGGACAATGACCTCCTTTTTTCTGGATGAAAAGCCTTTACTGATGAGGTGTGCCACATAGAAGGATTTTGTGACTGTTGTGACAATGTGGTTATCGAAGGTGAGACCACTGTCCACCTGTGTCCCTAAGTCTGTCATCACACTTGCGGTGTTTAGTGTACTGCCACCTGTGTGGTAATTCATGGGTATATGGTGTTTCCCAAAGGGGATAACTATACTTTTCTTGGCATTAAGCTTGAGCCCATGGCTCTGGCACCAAGCATCAGTTTCTGTAAGGCCCTTTTGTAGAATATCCACATCATTTGGGGGTTCAGTAATGGCTCCCAGTTTGCAGTCATCTGCGAACTTTGTTAGCCAGAGTCCCTTGGTATTGGCCTGTACTTCAGAGAAGAAGATGCCAAACAAGAGCAGTCGCAGGACTGAACCCTGAGGTACTCCACTTGTCACTTGTCTGGAGCTGGATTTGGGTCAGCTACTTTTACAGTCTGGGTTCTGTGAGGAAGCCAGTTGGCAACCCATCGAGTGACGTAGGGATTTATGCCCAGCTTAGTAAGTTTATCTATGATTCTAGAGTGGGGGATGGTGTCAAAGGCCTTGGCGAGGTCCAGATAGGCTGCGTGGACCGCCTTACCCTAGTCCGCAGCTCTGGAGACTGATTTGAATAAGTCATTCAGGTTCAGGAGACAAGATTGGCCCTTCACGGACCCAAACTGGGTGGGTCCAGTGTTTGAAGGTTGCCAATGTCTTTGTTTATAGGTTCCATGATAATACGTTCCATGCCCTTGCAGATCAGGCTCGTCAGACTAATGGGACGGTAGTTCCCGGAATCCAAGGTGGATCCCCCCTTTTGGTGTGGAATAATTGTAGCTGTGCACCACTCAGTGGGCACGAAGCCTGAGGTGAAGCTATGGTTAAACATGACACTTAGGTGAGGTGCCAATTCATTTTGTAGTTCATGTAGTACACAGCCCAGGATGTCATCTGGTCCCATGGATGCTGTATTCTTAGCTTTGGAGAGTGCGGTTTCTACCTGTGTGGCCGTGATTATCGGAATCTGGCAATCTTTTGGTATTGAGATGGGCCCTTTAGAGGGTGAGAGGGGGGTGAAGTTGGCAATAAATCGATCTGCCGGGATATTGGCAATATCCTTGGGATCAGTATATTTAATGCCATTCTGTTGTAGCTCAGAGCAGATCTGAGCATTGCCATTTAGATTCTTGACATAACTATAGAATACCTTGTGGTTGTCTTTGGAATCTTTGGCAATTTTATTTTCGTAACTAGCTTTGGAGGATTTTACGAGGGATCTCAGCTTCTTACTGAGGCTGGTAAGGGAGTTTTTTGCATCCTGGGATTTTCCTCTTTTCTGCAACAGTTTCTTCCTTCTGTTGTATAGTTTGTTTATGGCAGGGGACAACCAAATTGGCTTCCCTTTTTTGGAGGAGAGCCTCTTGGTTTTATTTGGGATGGCACGATTCATGCACAAGTGGATGTACTGGTAAAGTGCCTTAGTGTAGGATTCAGCAGTCAAACGTTCAGATCCCGTCTGCATGGAAGTCATGAAGTTTGTCACTTCTGACTTGAGTAGCATGAAGCTGGCTTTGGAGAAGTTTTTTACGGAGGTTTCCTTACTGGGGGGTGGGGTAGGATGTGGATGTCAAGGGTGATTTGCTTATGGTCAGACCTGACCAATGAGGGGGTGACCACTGGTGTGGAGCATCTGTCTCCCATGTTGGTAATGACCAGGTCTAGGATATTGGAGCCCCTGATGGGACAATGGATTAGTTGATCCAGGGCATTGGAATTTATGAATTCCAAGAACCGTTGGGAAAAGGTATTTGTACCCGAGTAGTTTTCCCAGTTAATGGCAGGGTAGTTGAAATCACTCAGTATTAGGGTGTTTGGTTATATCTTAATATTTTCCAGTATGTTTAGAAAGGTGTAGTGAGAATCTTGGGGCATGGTGGGGGATCTGTAGCAAGCTACAATTTGGATTGCAGTCTTAACCTAGTGTTGCACCTAGAGAATTTCAGATGCATTGTGTTGAGCAACTAGCCTGGAGGTGTGAATATCCTTGGTGAATATGGACACCTTTAGTGTTTCGGTCTTGGGTTGGTGGCCAAAAAGTGTGGTAAGAGTTGTAGCCTGGTATTGCAGGGGTGCTCTCTGGAGCCTTGAACCAGGTCTCAGTTACTGCACAGATATCGATGTTCTCCATTTTTAGGAGTGCCTTGAGAGAGTGCATTTTGAGGTTTAGACTTCTAGCATTGAGTAGCATTACCTTCAGGTTTTGCATGCTTGTATCTGTTACGGTGGTGGTTTTGTCCTTTGAACCTTGCCTAAAAAGGCACTATAGGGGTGGCAAGAGCTTTAGCCAATAACCTGAATCCCAGGGGTGACAGGTGCAGACCATCTCTGGCAAAGCATCGTGGTTTGTCGATCATGTCTTCCGAGGCAGACAGATACTGGATTCCCTTTGAATGACACCAGAAGCTTAGCCAATTGTTGAAGTCAATAATTTTGTCCTTATACTGGGGTATCATTCTGGGCGAAGGCAGGATGCTACTCAGGGCTAGGGTCATACCTGCCTGGGCCACATAATCTGAGAGCTCTTCCATGTCTCTTTTCATGTTGTCCAGGGAGGTACGTCTTAAGTTATTCACTCCAACATAGACAATGTTTGTTTGTCTTTTGGCTTTTCCTGGTTAGGGGTCGCCACAGTGGAACTCCGGTCTGCTAATGATTGGCAGTTGGTTTTTATGGTGTCGAGTTGCCAGCCCGACACCCAACATTCAATGAAGGCACGCCCATTCAACGCATGTCTTTCGAGCGCCCACTCGACCGCAGGGAGGACATGCAGACTCCACACAGAAGGCACTCCCAACCCAAGCCGAGAATCGAACGGGAGAACCTCTTGCTGTGAGGCAACAACACTACCGCTGCACCACCGCGGAAGTCCCAACATGGACAATGACAGAGTCGTATTTGTACTTGTTGTGGAGTGACTTGAGTGCATAAGTTATGTGGCTGATCCTGTCACGCGGCAGGCAGCTGACTGTAATTTTCTCCTTGTTCAGCCTGGTGAGTGGGACATCAGTGTGCCTGACTATAGAGTCACCTATGACTAAAGTGTTGGGTACGTTGTCTTGCCTTAGCGGCTGTTGTTGGGTGACACACTGGTGTTGTGAGCTGTGTGTCACTTTGGTTGTGACTAGTGTTTGTTTGCGTTTCAGCTTCAAAGGTCCTTGTTGCTTGGGCAGGTTAATGTTAATGTAATGTAACTATTATCCAAATGGCAGTTTTGTCCAAGAGTGGCCTGTACAGTGTCACCAAATACATATGCAAGTATGCTAAAGGTCAGTATGTCAAGGTTTTTCATCATGTGGATCATCAGTGTTCTATTGTTTTGGAAAGAAAGAGACGGAAGTTGGAGAGGGATAGGTTGGAATATCAAAATGGGAGAGCCTACCCGCAACCTTCACATTCTCAACAGTAGGGGGGGAATTTCGTGAAACATATGATGAGTAGCCACCTAACCAAGTTGGCTTTAATAACAGTAATGATGAGCAGAATTTGTTGGAAGATGAGATTTCTAACTCCCCTTTAGAGGTACAATCTCTGGCCCCAAGGAGGTCGGAGAGACTCAAGAGGAAGAATCAGCAACAACAGCAGAGACAGTAATGGCAGAACTACAGGCGGGGGTCCCTGGAAGAAGAACAAGGGTTGCCAGCAAGTATGGAATTAAATATGAGTATGAATGAGCAGTTTTTTGAGACTGAAATAGAACATTCATGTCAGGTGGTAACCAACCCAGCAGGGGATTTCAATGTGTATAATTACAGTGGGCAAGTGGTAAATGAGAACTTTGCAGAACTGTTATCAAAAGACATGTCTTTTGTTTTCACAAAAAGATCTAACTTGTCCGAGACTTTGGTGAACTTAAGACTATTTACTAGGAAATTGAACCAGGTTCTGAAATATGGGAATTAAGCTGAGAGTCAGGCAAATTGCCTAAGAGTGCCTAGTATATTTAACCCCACCCCCCCCTTGCATCCACTCTTGAACATCTATGAGAGAACGTATGACTTAGACATAAGACATGGCCTAGGTTATAGAAGACAAAGAGGTCCCCATAACATCCAAGGGGAGGAGTTACAGGCCATTAAGAGTCTAAAATCGCAAGGCATCCAGTGCATGAAACCAGATAGAGGGGGAGGGGTAGTTTTGATGGACAATGTTATTTACAGCAGTAAAATGTATGAAATCTTGTTCCAGGATTCATATACTCGGGTGTCAAAAAATGAGGCGCACATGGCCTATAGTAGAATTTACTCTACCCTGTTTGACATGTTTATGCAGTGTCAAATTCAGAAGGAAGAATATGAGTATTTGTGTATAAAAGAGGCTGTTATCCCCACAATATTTGGAGTCCCTAAGCTCCACAAGGAAATAGTTAATCCACCATTTCTTCCAATTGTGGATGCCAGGAATTCCAACACATCAACTATTGCAAAGTACTTGGACTTTAAGGTGAAACCATATGTTCAAGCGGTAAAGCACCTTGTAAAAACTTCTTGGCAATTTTTACAGATGTGTAATGATGTGGGGACAGTTACTTATGGCCTGTTTGTTAATATTGACGTAAAAGATCTGTATTCAGTGATCCCACATGATGTGGGACTGGAATGGTTTGCAGAATTTTTACATTTTCATTCAGATTTGGATCAAGATAAAATTAATTTGCTCTTTGATCTTATAGAACTGGCTTTGTACAACAACTGCATATTTTTTGAAAAACAGTTTTTTTCTGCAAACAAAAGGTGTGGCCATGGGTGAAAAATGTGGAGTCAATAACAACGTGGTTTTGACTACCTGGGAGGAGAAGTTTTTGTTTAACAGTAGCTTCAAAGAATCCTGGACCATATACACTAGGTACCAGGATGACATTTTTCTCATGTGGGCAGGGCACCAGGAGACAATTTTGAGTTTCAAGGAGTATATCAACAGCTGTACTGGTTTTCTAAAATTTTCATTTGAGGTGAATGACCAAGTCATTGTGTATCTGGATATGGCGCTTAGAAAGGACACCAATGGGTGTTTGGTGTCTAAAATATATAGGAAGCCCACATAGTCAAACTTTTTTTACATTTGGAAAGTTATCACCTTCTCCAGCAGAAAAAGACAGTTTTAAAAGGACAGTTGGTTCGGGCAACATGAATGACATCATCATATGAAGACTTTGTGGAAGACTTTTTTTTTTGTTAAAATCCATGTTTTTGGGATGTGAATATCCGGAAGCCTTTGTTGATTCATCCGTAGATGAAGTCATGATTAAAAGACAGAACAATGTATATCTGCTTATTTTAAAGCCACAGTTGTCACCCCCAAGTAGGCTGGGGCGATCATCATTTAATGGGGGGCCTGAAGTACTCAAATAAGTGGAACTGTTTCGGATCTGATTCGTAAGTACAAGAGTTCCTTTATCACCACTTTTTCTTTAGACCACGCAGAGGTTAGAAGAATAATCATGGAAAATTGGGTAATTATTAGGGTAGATCATGAGTTGGCTAGCAAGTTAGGAGCCAAGCCAACAATAATCTTCAGGAGACGTAAAAAGTAAAATATTTCCTGGAAATGCCTGTTAATTCTTCATCAGACAATCAAGATTTTACCATGAAAAGATGCGGGTTTTGCAGAGCCTGCCCCTATATAAAATGTACCCCAGGCATTTGTTATCAATGGAAAGATGTATAAAATGCAAGGTAATTATAACAGTAATACAAAAAGAGTGGTGTATGCAGCCCTATGTGAGTCTTGCATCGCCTTTTATGTGGGCAGGATGGAAAGGGCGTTAAAAGATAGGATAAGGGAACATGTGTAAGCCCTTTCTAAAGCACAAGAAACAAATGCTTTGGCTAGGCACACTAAATTGCATCCTACACATTGTTTTAAATTCGTTGATTTGGAGAAGTTGATTGAAAATCCAAGGGGTGGTCCTTGGGGGTTGCATTTGGACAAAAGGGAGCTGCTGTGGCAATTGAAATGTAATGTAAGTGTGAATCCAGGCTTAAATGAGTTGATATCTATTCAACTAGTTTTAAAGCTTAAAGCTTTTCAGAGATGAGTGTTTTTACATGTATATATTTTTGTTAATTATTTTAATGGCTGTTTATGCATTTTTTTTTCATTTTTTCATCTTTTTAAGTATGTTTTTAAGTGGTTCTGTTAGTACTATGTGATGTATTTTACAACGCTTATAATTGTGTGTGGGCTCTTTAAATGTGAAACATTGGAAGTCACATGATGATGGGGTGTGTTTTAAATATGGTGGACTATTCAAGACGAAAGCGCTAATCATGGTTATTTTAGTGAATAAAGTTGGATTAGTTGCCACTTCTGGGTCCTGCCACTTTTTATTGCGGATTTTACAACAAGTACCATTATGACTCTGTCATAGTCTGTGTTGGGTTGAATGACTTGAGACATACATCTCTAGTCTATATTAAGAGAGACATGACCGAACTCTCAGATTATGTGTCCTAGGGAGGTATGACCCTAGCCATAAGCAGCATTCTACCTTCACAAGAGGATGATGCCACAATATAGACAAAAAATGATAGATTTCAGTAATTGGCTTAGCTTTTGGTGTCAGTCCAGGGGGATCCAGTATTTGTCAGCCTGGGAGGACATGGTCGACAGACCATGCTGCTTCACCAGATATGGTCTGCATCTGTCTCCTCTAGGCTTTCAGATACTGGCAAAGGCTGTTGCATTCCAAATAATGCTTTTTTAGGCAATGTCAAAAAAATAAAAATTCTGATGTAACAAAATCTACTCAAGACAAACTCTAGGTTATGCTGGTTAATGCTAGGAGCCAAAACTGCACTCCCTGGAAGCACTCCACTACCTGGAAGATGTTGCCATCTGTGCAGTCACTGAGACATAATTCAGAGCTTTGGAGAGCACCCCAGCTGTGCAAAGCTACAATACCTTCCAAGCATTCAGACCTCAAAATGAGAATGAATGTGGAAGAACCAAAGGTGGAAGTGTATCCATTTTCATTAAAGTTAAGTACACCTCGAGACTGGTTAAACAATATGACTCTCTTGAGCTACTCCAGGTCCATCTAACTATAGGCAAAATACCATACCACATCATTATTAGCTATAGGTCCCCCACCATAAGCCAAGAGAAACATACAGCCTACCTCGAACTACTGGAGTCACTCACCATACAGCCTTGGTCATGGGAGATTTCAACTATGCTTCCTTCAGTAAGTCGACACACACAAGCACAAACATGATCACTCAGAGGTTACTGGACTTTGTCAGTACAAATGCTCTGGAACAGATAGTCCTCACCCCCCCCCGCCACAAGGGGTTCAGATGTTCTAGACTTAGTAATCACCAACACTGAGGGTCACTGCACCACCCCCCCACTTCATGTGGCACCCTCCCTGGTAAGATCAGACTATAAATCAGTCTCATTCTAAGTAACTATTGGACCTGACATCCCCATAGGAGCAATAAAACTAAAACAATTTTCCAAAGCTAACTGCAGCCTACTAAGTGATCGTGTAAAAAATGTTGCTAACCTTCAAATCAAATGGGACAAGAGTCACTAGCTCCAGGGATCTTAACCTAGCCTGTTGGAGAGACAGCTATCTCTCCTAGAAATTGTCACTTCTTTGGAGTAGACTCTCAGTTCACATGAAGCAGAGCTCCTCATTGACCATATTCAAGCATAACCTGGACAATTGAATGGGAGACCACAAATTCATCCCTGGGGTGGTGCCCTTTTCCCTCGTGGACAGACGTAGTCGGTGCTAAGACTGCAAATTCATCTCTGAGATGACTCCCATGTCCCTCATGGACAGAGGCAGTCAGTGCTGACCGTAAGACATGTTGTGCTAATAATGCCCATTTAATCAAGGTCATGTAGGTAACGGGTATAACACGGCTAAGATTATAAGGGTAACTCGGGTATAACATGGCTAGGCTTGCAAGGCTTTAGGGCCATTAGCCTAGTAACCTCCTATGAACCTATAAATCTTTTTATACAACCTATAGTTCTATAGCTATCATTATCCAATTAGTTGATATGATTAGAAAGACTCAGAGATGGATCTACGCATATACCCAGGTCCTTAAATGAATCTACAGGTTCAATTACTGTTTGCTATATTAAATATACACCTTTCACTTTATGTCTCCCAAATCTCATATGCTTACATGTAATCAGTTTACCTAGTTTCAAGTCATCTGCAGACTATAGAACACCTCAGATGAAAAAGATAGATCTGAAATATACAATCTAAACAAGTATGAGTCTAGGACAGAACCCTGGAGGACATCCTGACTGTAACAAAGAATTTCACCTGTCCAATTGCTGTATGATACTTGCCATGTCCGATTTGTAAGCCATGTAGCTATCCATCAATACCTAGTTGTTCTAATTTATTGATCAGTGTTTTGTGTATGACCCTGACAAATGCTGAAGCTACATCTGTATAAATTACTTCAAAGCACAATTTTTCAATCATAACTGTTATTATATTGTTTTAGAACATCATGTTACAGGTGGTAATAAATATATTTTCAACATATGCATGCTGGTATATGGTTTCAACTCCCAGTCTTTCCAGTTCTGACAATGACTTATCCAATATTACCTTTTCCATTATTTTTCCACAACATAAAAGTAAACTTGATGCCACAATATGACTCTGACAAAGTTCGCAGATGACTGCAATATGACTCTGGGTTTGTCCTACTCCCCTTTCCCTTAAAGACAGGTTTAATAAGTACATGTCTCCATTCTTGAGGAATCTCCCATATTTATATGATTTAGTAAATAATAAATGTAATGGTACTGTAAGTTCTTGCTCTAGTATTCTCAGGTAATTATTACTAATTCTGTCTTCTCCCTGTGCTTTGTTTGGATCCAGTCTGCATAGTTGTTTCAGTATAATCTGATTTGATTTCAGTATCTGAGATTATCTGAATGTCACTAGGAGAATTTATAATCCCCTTTTTGGAGGCAAACTGTTTTACGTAAGATTTTATAAATTTATCTGTAATCTGTTATGTTTGAAAATAAATTTTAGAATTTACACACAATTTATCAATCTGTATGTCTTTACTCCTTCCACATTTTATGTATCTATAAAATGGTTTCCTACTATGCTCAATATCTTTATATAAATTTGCTTTACTTTTTTTTTTTATCCTGTCTCACACTGTGCTTAACTTGTTTGTCCAGCTTGCATATTTCCATTTTCAAAGTTGTAGTTCAGCTTCTTTTCCATTTCTTATATTTTTTTGTCTGTCATCGTAATCAAGTATTTTGTTCTTATGGAAATATCTCCTCATTGACGTTGTGTGCCTAGATCCTGATGTTAATCAACAGTTGTTGGAGTGTATAGGTCACCAAAGTGAAGTGCTGATGACCTAGAGGAATTCATACATTTCAAGTATTTTGTTCTTATGGAAATATCTCCTCATTGACGTTGTGTGCCTAGATCCTGATGTTAAACATTTTTTTTTTATTTTTTGCATTCATACAATTTCTCTTTCGAAACTTTCCACATTTCTTCTGCAGTTTTCCCATTGAATATATCACTCCAATTAGTTTTACATAGGGACTGTTTTGCTACCATATAATCTGTTATTAATCTACTGTGGATAGATTTCAGTTTGGCAGAATTATCTATCAACAAATTAACCTTTATAATCCCATGATCATTGCACATCAACAGTGGTAAAACTTGACATGAAGTAAAAGTAGTTTCTTTAGGAACATGAACAGTGTCTAGTATGTTCTTTTTCCTGGTGTTTTTTTTTTATATAATCTGAAACAGTTATTGTTCCTGAACATACATCGTAAATTGTTGTTGAATCAATATTATTCCAGTTTGTTTCTGGTAAATTTAAGTCCCCAGCCACTATTATTCTTCCCTCTTGTATTTCATGCAAGAAATATATGAATTCCTCTAGGTCATCAGCACTTCACTTTGGTGACTTATACACTCCAACAACTGTTGAATGTTCCAGGATTGTCTTTATTGTCACAGTTAAACAATTTACAGTATTAGTGTTATCATTGAACATGCAATGATCACAGGTCTCATAACTATCTTTAAACCCTATCATAACACCTTCACCTAATTTTTTTAGAGTGTCTATAATAATAACAACATTTATACCCTGACAGAACTGGTTTCCAGTCATTATTCTTTAACCATGTTTCACAAACAATAACAACACCAATCTTGTAGGAACATAGCAAATTTTCCAATAAAAAATATTATTATTGCTCTTAACATTAACAACCATCACAGATGTATCAAATGTTGCTATCTGTGAACTGTTACATTTTTGACCTTGTAAAAACCCTGCCTAGCATTTGTCAAATACTGCAAAATATCTGCTGCAAAATTTCTCTTCCCTGATCTTGATAAGCACTTGCCATCCTATCTGAACACACGTGCCCAAAATTAGGCTTGGATGCTCCACACATTTTAAATGTAACATTTTTTATGTAGGTATTTAACCAAAAAATCTTTTCATTCATGGTGACATGACTCTCTTTTCTATATGTGATTTGTGGAAAAATATGTATTAACACCTGTACAAGCTATGCTGTCTAAGAGGGCTGTAAGTTCCCTGTTAACAGTTAGTCCTTGTGGATTAGATCATTTGTACTGACATGAATAAAAACAGATCCATATTTTCTTACATTAAGGCATTCTCAGGCCTGCCTCACATCCTCTGTTTTTGCTTTTGGCAAGCATAACACTATTTGATGTTCATTATCTTATCTGCAGCTGTAAATATCAATTCCTCTAATAACTGAATCTCCAATTACAACATCTTTTCTGACCAGATCTGAAGAATCTTCAACGTCTAATTCAGCAATATCTGCTCTGTCAATTGTTACAGAGGAATGAACTTAATCACCATTAGTCTTATTAATCACACCTTTTTCATTGCTTATTACATTTGCAAACATACAGTTCTTATTCAGCTGCGTTTGTACATCCACAACTTGAGCCATGTTGTCAATGTGTGTCTTTTGCATCTTTTTCCTTACAGTAATGTTCTTCAATCCTTCCATGTTCAGTTCTGATTTCTTCCTTTTTACCTGATTCTTGCCTCTTTTTTCTATCTTCTCTTTTGGAAAAAAATTATGCCTTTTCGATAGACGGAAGATTTTCTGATAGAAAAAACTATGTTAAATAACAAAGCAGTGTCCTTTTTAGTATGTATTCTCTTTGCTTTACAGAGATTTATCAGTTTCTTTTTGTCTTTGTTATTTGTTAACTTTTTTTTATTTCCTTCTGTATGCTCTGAATCCTCAGATTGATGAATACTTGTATCCATAATTCCAAAGTTGTCAGTGACATTATCTTGTTTTATAGGAGTTGAGTGATCTATACAGACAATAGACACATCCTTTCCTAAATGTGTTCTGTTTGTTCTTTGCCTAACATTATTTATCTCATCAGTCCAGTCATTAATATATGTAACAACAGTTCTCCAAAACATGCCAGTTGCACAAGTGCAATCATCATCAATAAATCTATATTTACAACTTATAATGGTAAGCAAATCATCCAACTTTTGACATGAGGAGTGCAGATCACCAATGTTTTGAGGAGTTGCCTTTAAATATGCATAGCATTTATTACACTATACAAGATAATTGTGCTTTAGAAAGTCATTAATGGCATACATATTTAACAAATCTATATTCAGCTGCAAATGAATAAAAAATTCTAAAAGAAAAGAATAATCAAAATCACTTACCACAGAATTCAAAGACAACTTAAATCAACTTCTGCGAGAAGTCACACAAACAATATGAAACTGAATATTAAATTAAGTACATTAAAGTCACTGCTTTGACCATACAGGTTGTGAAAGTCACACAAAAGCTGAAATTCTTTTACATCATCTGCGAATGTGCTCAATAGCTTCGGCTAACTATTGATCACATTCACACCTCTTTTACCAATAAAGATTAATAAATCACAAACCAAGACAGGATTGTTTAGATAAGTTCAGGATTGTCTTCTCTGCAGTCTGTGTGAATTTATAGCTGACTAGGCCCCTTGGGATGGCCATAGTTTGCCTGTCTAAAACCTATCCCTGTCTAACAACTAACACTGAAAACTAAAGATGAAACAACAAAATATAAAGCAAAGTAATTATTCTTGTCTACAAGTTATCCCTTCCATCTTATAAACAGTGAAAACTGTGTGTAAAAGTTAAATATAAATTGAAATAAAACTTTACCAAGCTACTGCACAATCAATCACAAGCCAAGGGAGGCTTCTTTGTTCACCAGTGGCAGTGGGGAGCTTGGAGCAGCCTATCTATCCCTGGAGGAGTGTTCCCAGCACAAGAATCAGGTAGTCTGTTGGCTGTTTTGGGCCAATTTTTAGCTCTTTCAAGGCCCCCTTTATAAAACCCACTTTGGCGCATTTTTTGCGCTTGTTACTACTCAGCCAACCTCCTTGTGGTCCTGCAGACTGGTGCTAGCAGCAGAGAGGCTAAAAGAGCGACTGCTAACCTGATAAAAGTGTTTGTTTTCCTGCTACTACCTGGGCAACTGTCCGATCTAGCTAAACTGCAAGTATTTCTGCTTCTTGAACTGTTTTAAACTGTTTAAAGTTGTTTTTGCACCTGCACTTTTAAAGTTTGTCCTGTTTGTTGCTTTTACCTGTTGAGGCTACACACTCAAGTGCTTTAGCCTGTGTTACATATTTATTGCATTTTCCTGCTGTTTGTTGCAAAAAAAAATTATCCTTGTTTCCCGTCTTTCCTGACCTAGAGTAGTCCAAATACAGGCTTTGCTGTATTCTGGACATTTGGAAAGTTCCTGTGTTGCCCATTTCCTTTCTTGGATAAAGGGAGGCTTCTCTGTTCACCAGTGGCAGTGGGGAGCTTGGAACAGCCTATCTATCCCTGGGGGAGTGTTCCTAGCACAAGAATCTGGTAGTCTATTGGCCGTTTTGGGCCAATTTCTAGCTCTTTCAAGTCCCCCTGTATAAAACCCGCTTTAGCGAAAAGCTTTTTGCGATTTATGCGATAGCGCAGCATCGGGCAGCCCGCTAATTGGGTTTAAACCATTCTCGGCTCCACAAAGTCTGCTTTCACTTTTTCCCTTAGAACTGATCTAGTTCTCATAATAAACACCCTACTCCCACTCTAAAGCCTGGCACTTGCTCACTAAAGCAATTATATAAGTCAGCACTAAAAAATTAAAAGCACTACACCCTCACAAACTCTCCTTGAGTACTTTGTTCCCCATTGGCCCTTTTTTCAATTATAAAGGAATTCCTCAATACTATTCTAGCATGTCCAAAGGTCAGTTGTCAATCTCCTCTCGGTCCAGCTGGTGAATCTGGAATCTTGAGGCAATGTTACAACTGCCTCATGTACACAGACAACCCTCTCCTCCTCCCAAAAAATTCCAACACATGTGAGAGATGCAACCATATAGCCAAACTGGAGGCTAAGCTCTCTCAACTCAGTACTGGCATAACCAGTCAGGAGGAGAAGGAAACCACACTCACTACAATTCCAGTCTCACATAGACCTACCACGACAGCAAACCAAACACATAAACACACAAAAACATACTCAGAGGCTCTAAATAAAAATCTGCCTAAGCAGCAGAGACCTCCAAAGCAGACACCCAAGCAACCGCACCCCAAAACAAAACACGTGCAACACATAGCACAAAGCTAGTGTGCTGAACAGTCACAGACCTTAAGGCTAAGCAACACACCTGATACACTTGTAATAGGTGACTCTATCGCCAGGCACACTGACGTCCCGCCACCAGGCTGAACAAGGAGAAGGTCACGGTGAGCTGCCTGTCAGGCTAGGATCCACCACACAACACAAGCACTGGGTCACCCAAGGCAAGTACAAATATGACTCAGTCATTGTCCATGCTGGTGTGAATGACCTGAGACGACCTCCCTGACTACATGAAAAGAGACATAGAGGAGCTCTCTGAGCATGTAGCCCAGGCCGGTATGACCCTGACCTTGAGTAGCATCTTACCCTCACCAAGAATGATGCCACAATATGAAGACAAGATGATCAATTTCAACAATTGGCTTAAGTATTGGTGTCATTCAAAGGGGATCCAGTGCCTGTCTGCCTGGGATGACATGCTCGATAAGCCACTTATGCTTCGCTAGGGACGGCTTGCACCTGTCACCCTGGGCTTCGGATATTGGCAAAGGCTCTTGCCACCCCATAGTGCCTTTTTAGGCAAGGCTCAAAAGACAAACCCACCTCCATAGGTATCACAAGGGATAAGAAACTAAGAGTAATGCTACTCAACGCCAGAAGTCTAAACCTCAAGATGCATGCACTCGAAACTCTCCTTAGCATGGAGAACATCGATATCTGTGCAGTAACAGAAACCTGGTTCAAGGCTCCCGAGAGCACCCAGCACTACCAGGTTATAATTATACCATGTTTTTCGGCCCCAAACTTGGACCGAACCACAAAAGGAAGGGGAGTATCAATATTCGCCAAAGATACCCATACCTCCAGGTTGGTACAGCAACGAAGCATCAGAGACTATCCATGTGCAACTAACAGTGGGTAAAACTGCTTCCAGTTTATACCCTGCTACAGACCACCTCTCCCAAACCCAGGAACCCCACTGCCTTCCTGAGAACACTGGAAAATATGGAGGACTCCCCAAACACCATTATATTGGGCGACTTCAACTACCCTAATAGACTGGGAGCATTACTCTAGCTCCAACACCCCAGCCCAAAGGTTCCTAGAATTTATAAACTCAGATGCTATGGAACAACTTGTTGCCACTCCCACAAGAGGGGAAAACATACTGGACCTGATCATCACCAACATGGGGACTCTATGCTCCAGACCAGAAGTGTATCCTCACTGGTAAGATCAGACCATAAACTAATCTCACTAGATATTCACATCCCGACCCCAGCCCCTGCCCAGAAAACCACAGTGAAAACCTTCTAAAGCAAATTTCACACTCCTCAAATCCGAGGTGGAATCCTTCAAAGCCCCGGCCTGTGGAAAATACAGCCCAGACCGCAGAATCCTTTATAAACGCATTCTATGAACACTCTTCAGAAATGCATGGATCATGCAATCCCAAATAAAACCAAGACCCAGTCCTCCAAAGTTAGGCATCCTGTCTGGTGGGACCCCAGCCATAAACAAACTATACAATAGAAGAAGGAAGCTACTACATGATAGAGCAAAATCCCAAAAAGGGAAGGCATCCCTGATCAGTATTAGCAAAACCACGGGCACTCATAAAATCGTCTAAGGCCAGCTTTGAGAGAAAATTGCACAGGACACTAAGGATAATCATAAGGCTTTCTTTAGTTATGTTAGGAACCTGTGGGAATTCCCAGATATGCTCAGAATTAGTCCAAAATGACAAAAATACACCAAACCCACAGATATTGCCAACATCCTAGCTGACAGGTTCAGCGCAAACTCCCCCCCCCCACCAAAAGGGCAAATATCTATCCCAGCAGAGTGCTTCCCCCCATGACATCTCAAATGCTCAGGTAAGAGCCACCCTCTCCAAAGAAGCAAAACACACGGTATCAATGGGACCAGACAGTGTCCCCGGCTGCATCCTTACATGAATTCCAAGAACTAAACCCAAACATAAACCACTGTTCAATCTCAGCCTTGCCCACTACAGGATACATGTACCCAAAGAGTGAAGGCATGTGACAGCAACAGTGGTCCCTCTCCACAAAGTGTGGTGCCTCAACGGATCCTGGAAACTATCGCCCCCATAAGCTTGACTAGCTTTGGTCTGCAAAGTTATGGAAAGGATCATCATGGGACCTCATAAATAAAGATATTGGGGACCTACAGACACTGGATCCTACCCAGTTCTGGCTTTGCTTAAGGGCAAGCAGATCCTGCCTCTTAAACCTGGTTGATTTCTTTGAAACATTCACCAAGGCCATTGATTCAGGGGAAGGTGGTCCACACAAGCCTACCTGACCTTGCAAAAGCCTTCTCGATACAATACCCCACCTCGGGCATTATAGATAAGCTCACCAGCTTAAATATAAACCCCTGTGTCACTAGATGGGCTAGGTAAACTGGCTCAAAAGGACAAGGAAACCCACAATTCCCTGGAACCCCCCTTCCCCCCAAAAGGTGGTCTCTCAATTGTCAAGTAGCGGAACGCATATTCGCACGGTGGGGAACCCCTTCATGCGATCTTTTGCCTCTCCCTCAAACACCAAGTGCGACAGTTTTTGGCTCTGATACCTCCTCCGGAGGTACCCCAAGAGACGCTCTGGTGCATGCTTGGCCACCCGGTCTTCTGTATGCCTATCCACCCTTGCCTCTGATGCTGCAAGTTCTTCAGAAAGCCTCTCGGGTGGGTTGCAGAATGATTCTCATTGCTCCATTCTGGCCTCGACAGATCTGGTTCCCCTTCCTAAGGTCTCACTCGGTGAATCCTCCTTGGATTCTAGATCCCATCCGGATCTGATATCCCATCCATCCTGCATTCCTCCTCCGAACCTGGACAACCTGAAGCTGACCGCTTGGCTGCTCCAGTTCCACTCTTGATAAGGACTCCCGGTATTTCTTCACCGGTAAAGGCTATTTTGGTGGCGGCTCATAAACCAGCCACTAGAAAGGTTTACCGAAACAAATGGAAACGTTTCTCTGTGTGGGCGGAGCGGCAAGGCCTAGATCCCTTCACGGTTCCTCTCCCCGTAGTGCTTGATTTTCTAACCTCTCTTTAATGATGGTGCCAGCAGTTCCACAGTCAAAGTTCAACTGGCGGCAATTTCTCACTATCACATTGGTCAAGAGTCTAATCCTCTTATGTCAGCCAAATTGTGCAAAACCTTTCTTAAAGGTACTTTCCTTCTCAGGCCCCCTATTAAGCAAGCAGTTCCTCCTTGGGACCTTTCTCTGGTCCTACAGGCCTTGACCGCTCCCCTTTCGAGCCCGCGGCTACAGTGGACCTCAAATTCTTGTCTTACAAGACAGCCTTTTTGGTAGCCATTACATCAGCCAAGAGAGTTTCTGAACTTCAAGCTTTATCAGCTAAACCTCCTTACTTGGTTTTTTATCCGGACCGTGTCTCCCTCAGGACCAACCCGTCCTTCCTTCCTAAAATCGCTTCTGAAACAAACATCAATCAATCTATTAACCTCCCTGTTTTCTTCCCTAAGTATGAAAACAAAGGTGAATATAGGCTACACTCACTAGATGTTCACAGGCAACTAAGATTTTATCTCAACAGGACAGCTGGTCATAGGCAATCCGACCAGCTGTTTATTTCCTTTGCAAAATTCAATTTGGGCAAGCCAATTTCCAAAGTTTCTCTGTCCGCTGGATTTCACAGTGCATTTTATTGGCTTATCAAGCCAGGAAGGCCCGCACCGAGGGTGTTCATGCCCATTCAACCCGGTCAGTATCTACCTCGGCAGCCTTCAAGGCTAGGATTCCTCTGGATGATATTTGTGCAGCAGCTACATGGGCTTCGTCTCATACATTTATTTCTCACTATAAGTTGGATCTTGCATCCAGGGGTAGAGCATCCTTTGGCTCGCGGTGCTCGGAATATCCTTCCATGATGGCCGCCCAAGATTCAGGTAGCTGGGGACTCTGTCCCACAGGTTGCAGACAAATGAATATCCTACTTCAGATTTAGAAGTTATGTACTCACCATAACGTTCCATCTGAGTAGGTGTATTCATTTGTCTGCAACCATCCCGCCCTCCTATCCCCCTGGCCTTTCAGTTTCCTGCATATTACTGGTTACCCTTTTGAGGGTATTGTTGCTTTGGCAAACTCGATCTGAGGTCATGAGGGTAGAGCAGGGCATTATGGGTGAGGGGAGGAGCTGAGAGCTTGGATCCATAGCTGGAAACTATGCCGGTTCGGATCCGATATCGGATCCATAACCCACAGGTTGCAGACAAATGAATACACCTACTCAGATGGAACGTTATGGTGAGTACATAACTTCTAATTATCTCATCAGTCCAGTCATTAATATATGTAACAACAGTTCTCCAAAACATGCCAGTTGCACAAGTGCAATCATCATCAATAAATCTATATTTACAACTTATAATGGTAAGCAAATCATCCAACTTTTGACATGAGGAGTGCAGATCACCAATGTTTTGAGGAGTTGCCTTTAAATATGCATAGCATTTATTACACTATACAAGATAATTGTGCTTTAGAAAGTCATTAATGGCATACATATTTAACAAATCTATATTCAGCTGCAAATGAATAAAAAATTCTAAAAGAAAAGAATAATCAAAATCACTTACCACAGAATTCAAAGACAACTTAAATCAACTTCTGCGAGAAGTCACACAAACAATATGAAACTGAATATTAAATTAAGTACATTAAAGTCACTGCTTTGACCATACAGGTTGTGAAAGTCACACAAAAGCTGAAATTCTTTTACATCATCTGCGAATGTGCTCAATAGCTTCGGCTAACTATTGATCACATTCACACCTCTTTTACCAATAAAGATTAATAAATCACAAACCAAGACAGGATTGTTTAGATAAGTTCAGGATTGTCTTCTCTGCAGTCTGTGTGAATTTATAGCTGACTAGGCCCCTTGGGATGGCCATAGTTTGCCTGTCTAAAACCTATCCCTGTCTAACAACTAACACTGAAAACTAAAGATGAAACAACAAAATATAAAGCAAAGTAATTATTCTTGTCTACAAGTTATCCCTTCCATCTTATAAACAGTGAAAACTGTGTGTAAAAGTTAAATATAAATTGAAATAAAACTTTTACCAAGCTACTGCACAATCAATCACAAGCCAAGGGAGGCTTCTTTGTTCACCAGTGGCAGTGGGGAGCTTGGAGCAGCCTATCTATCCCTGGAGGAGTGTTCCCAGCACAAGAATCAGGTAGTCTGTTGGCTGTTTTGGGCCAATTTTTAGCTCTTTCAAGTCCCCCTGTATAAAACCCACTTTGGCACTTTTTTTGCGCTTGTTACTACTCAGCCAAGCTCCTTGTGGTCCTGCAGACTGGTGCTAGCAGCAGAGAGGCTAAAAGAGCGACTGCTAACCTGATAAAAGTGTTTGTTTTCCTGCTACTACCTGGGCAACTGTCCGATCTAGCTAAACTGCAAGTATTTCTGCTTCTTGAACTGTTTTAAACTGTTTAAAGTTGTTTTTGCACCTGCACTTTTAAAGTTTGGCCTGTTTGTTGCTTTTACCTGTTGAGGCTACACACTCAAGTGCACTAGCCTGTGTTACATATTTATTGCATTTTCCTGCTGTTTGTTGCAAAAAAAAAAAATTATCCTTGTTTCCCGTCTTTCCTGACCTAGAGTAGTCCAAATACAGGCTTTGCTGTATTCTGGACATTTGGAAAGTTCCTGTGTTGCCCATTTCCTTTCTTGGATAAAGGGAGGCTTCTCTGTTCACCAGTGGCAGTGGGGAGCTTGGAACAGCCTATCTATCCCTGGGGGAGTGTTCCTAGCACAAGAATCTGGTAGTCTATTGGCCGTTTTGGGCCAATTTCTAGCTCTTTCAAGTCCCCCTGTATAAAACCCGCTTTAGCGCGGCTTTGCGCGATTTTGCGCATAGCGCAGCATCGGGCAGCGCCGCTTAATTGGGTTTAAACCATTCTCGGCTCCACAAAGTCTGCTTTTCACTTTTTCCCTTAGAACTGATCTAGTTCTCATAATAAACACCCTACTCCCACTCTAAAGCCTGGCACTTGCTCACTAAAGCAATTATATAAGTCAGCACTAAAAAATTAAAAGCACTACACCCTCACAAACTCTCCTTGAGTACTTTGTTCCCCATTGGCCCTTTTTTCAATTATAAAGGAATTCCCAATACTATTCTAGCATGTCCAAAGGTCAGTTGTCAATCTCCTCTCCGGTCCAGCTGGTGAATCTGGGAATCTTGAGGCAATGTTACAACTGCCTCATGTACACAGACAACCCTCTCCTCCTCCCAAAAATTCCAACACATGTGAGAGATGCAACCATATAGCCAAACTGGAGGCTAAGCTCTCTCAACTCAGTACTGGCATAACCAGTCAGGAGGAGAAGGAAACCACACTCACTACAATTCCAGTCTCACATAGACCTACCACGACAGCAAACCAAACACATAAACACACAAAAACATACTCAGGCTCTAAATAAAAATCTGCCTAAGCAGCAGAGACCTCCAAAGCAGACACCCAAGCAACCGCTACCCCAAAACAAAACACGTGCAACACATAGCGCACAAAGCCAGTGTGCCGAACAGTCACAGCCCTTAAGGCTAAACAACACACCTGATACACTTGTAATAGGTGACTCTATCGTCAGGCACACTGACGTCCCGCTCACCAGGCTGAACAAGGAGAAGGTCACGGTGAGCTGCCTGTCAGGCGCTAGGATCCACCACATAACACAAGCACTCGGGTCACTCCAAGGCAAGTACAAATATGACTCAGTCATTGTCCATGCTGGTGTGAATGACCTGAGACGTACCTCCCTGGACTACATGAAAAGAGACATAGAGGAGCTCTCTGAGCATGTAGCCCAGGCCGGTATGACCCTGACCTTGAGTAGCATCTTACCCTCACCAAGAATGATGCCACAATATGAAGACAAGATGATCAATTTCAACAATTGGCTTAAGTATTGGTGTCATTCAAAGGGGATCCAGTGCCTGTCTGCCTGGGATGACATGCTCGACAAGCCACGATGCTTCGCTAGGGACGGCTTGCACCTGTCACCCCTGGGCTTGGATATTGGCAAAGGCTCTTGCCACCCCCATAGTGCCTTTTTAGGCAAGGCTCAAAAGACAAACCCACCTCCATAGGTATCACAAGGGATAAGAAACTAAGAGTAATGCTACTCAACGCCAGAAGTCTAAACCTCAAGATGCATGCACTCGAAACTCTCCTTAGCATGGAGAACATCGATATCTGTGCAGTAACAGAAACCTGGTTCAAGGCTCCCGAGAGCACCCCAGCACTACCAGGTTATACCTCATACCATGTTTTTCGGCCCCAAAACTTGGACCGAACCACAAAAGGAAGGGGAGTATCAATATTCGTCAAAGATACCCATACCTCCAGGTTGGTGGCACAGCACGAAGCATCAGAGACTATCCATGTGCAACTAACAGTGGGTAAAACTGCCTTCCAGTTTATACCCTGCTACAGACCACCCTCCCAAACCCAGGAACCCCACTCGGCCTTCCTGAGAACACTGGAAAATATGGAGGACTCCCCAAACACCATTATATTGGGCGACTTCAACTACCCTAACATAGACTGGGAGCATTACTCTAGCTCCAACACCCTAGCCCAAAGGTTCCTAGAATTTATAAACTCAGATGCTATGGAACAACTTGTTGCCACTCCCACAAGAGAGGAAAACATACTGGACCTGATCATCACCAACATGGGGACTCTATGCTCCAGACCAGAAGTGTATCCCTCACTGGTAAGATCAGACCATAAACTAATCTCACTAGATATTCACATCCCGACCCCAGCCCCTGCCCAGAAAACCACAGTGAAAAACTTCTCTAAAGCAAATTTCACACTCCTCAAATCCGAGGTGGAATCCTTCAAAGCCCCCGGGCCTGTGGAAAATACAGCCCAGACCGCAGAATCCTTTATAAACGCATTCTATGAACACCTTCAGAAATGCATGGATCATGCAATCCCAAATAAAACCAAGACCCAGTCCTCCAAAGTTAGGCATCCTGTCTGGTGGACCCCAGCCATAAACAAACTATACAATAGAAGGAGGAAGCTAGTACATGATAGAGCAAAATCCCAAAAAGGGAAGGCATCTCTGATCAGTATTAGCAAAAAACTACGGGCACTCATAAAATCGTCTAAGGCCAGCTTTGAGAGAAAATTGCACAGGACACTAAGGATAATCATAAGGCTTTCTTTAGTTATGTTAGGAACCTGGGTGGGAATTCCCAGATATGCTCAGAATTAGTCCAAAATGACAAAAAATACACCAAACCCACAGATATTGCCAACATCCTAGCTGACAGGTTCAGCGCAAACTCCCCCCCCCCCTTCCCCACCAAAAGGGCAAATATCTATCCCAGCAGAGTGCTGCCCCCCTGACATCTCAGATGCTCAGGTAAGAGCCGCCCTCTCCAAAGCAAAAAACACAGTATCAATGGGACCAGACAGTGTCCCGGGCTGCATCCTACATGAATTCCAAGAACTAAACCCAAACATAAAACCACTGTTCAATCTCAGCCTTACTACAGGATATGTACCCAAAGAGTGGCGTACAGCAACAGTGGTCCCTCTCCACAAAGGTGGTGCCTCAACGGATCCTGGAAACTATCGCCCCATAAGCTTGACTAGCTTGGTCTGCAAAGTTATGGAAAGGATCATCATGGACCTCATAAATAAAGATATTGGGGACCTACAGACACTGGATCCTACCCAGTTCGGCTTTGTTAAGGGCAGATCCTGCCTCTTAAACCTGGTTGATTTCTTTGAAACATTCACCAAGGCCATTGACGAGGGGAAGGTGGTCCACACAAGCCTACCTGGACCTTGCAAAAGCCTTCGATACAATACCCCACTTGGGCATTATAGATAAGCTCACCAGCTTAAATATAAACCCCTGTGTCACTAGATGGGTTGTAAACTGGCTCAAGGACAGAACCCACATGGTTAGAATTGCTGGAGCCATGTCAGACTCCAAACCAGTTACAAGTGGTGTCCCACAAGGCTCAGTCCTGGGACCTCTCTTGTTCAGTATATATTTCTCGGAGGTACAGGCTAACACGGAAGGACTGTGGCTGACCAAGTTCGCAGATGACTGCAAACTGGGCGCCATAATAGACTCTCCAGCCGACACAAGCATCCTACAAAAGGGCCTCATAGAAACAGACAACTGGTGCCAGAGCCATGGCCTCAAGCTAAACGCCAAAAAGTGTATAGTCATCCCCTTTGGCAAAACCAAAGTGCCCACAAATTACCACATAGGTGGTAATCCATTAAGTACGGAAGAAGTAATTAGGGACCTGGGGACCCAAGTTGATAGCAATCTCTCATTTGACAACCACGTGGCCAAAGTGGTTAGAAAAACATTTTATATAGCCCACCTAATCATGAAGGGATTCACATCTAGATCAGGGTAGGTCATCGTGCCTCTTTACTCATCCCTCATCAGGCCCATAATTGAGTACAATGCCCCTTTTGGGATGTACCTTACAAGACACCTGCAGCAACTGGAAAGACCCCAAAAGTACCTCACCAAGAGGATCAAAGGGCTCAAACAGATGCCATATGCTGCCCGGTTAAAGAAACTCCATCTCTACTCAGTGGCATACCGCCTGCTCAGAGGCAATCTTTGCCTGACGTATAAAGCCATGTCCAACCCGAAATTAATGGACATGCTGCACCTCAGAAAATCCATATCCCATCTAGCTACGCGCTCGAGAGACTTGAACCTCAGCACTGAAATAAATAGGACATGCTGGAGGGACAGATTCATAACCCAGAGGCTCCCTTCACTCTGGAATAAAATCCCAGTCCAGGTTAGGCAGAGTCCCTCATTGACTCTCTTCAAGAGGAATCTTGATGAGTGGATGGGAGATAGTAGGTTTACCCTGGGTATCACTTCTGTGTCATTGTTAGACAGAGGCACAGTATACTAACCTCGAAAAAGGGCATAGCAAAATTAATTTAAAATGGGTGGTGAAAGCCAAACACACTCTGGCTAGGCTTATAAATGCTCTAGGGCAGATAGCCTAGTATGAACCTATGAACCTATAAGCAGGGTGGCACCAGATTCTACTCTGTATGCATGCTGGCTGTGTCAGTTTAGGAGGTAACTCCACACATTCCTTAATCCCCAAGCTTCCCATGTTCACGCAGAGCAAAATGTAGTGGCAGAAAAGCTTATCAAGACCAAGACAGATCCTCATGAATGGAACTGAATGAGTGAATCTTCCAAGAGTTGATCCATTTGCTGGGAACTCCTCAAGTAGATCTGTTCACCTCCTGTCAAAAAAGACAACTGAACAAATTCTACTCCAGAATTCCTTGTAAGTAAGCTTGGAAAACATATACATTTTCATTCACTTTGAAGTGAATACCCTTTATATATTTCCACCCTTTCTGTTGATATTCAGGGTCATTCTGAAGATTCAGAAGGAATCTTCTAAGACCATTGTGGTGACTCCATATTGGCCCAAAAAACAGTTCTCTCTTCTTAAGACATTGACAAAAGGCAGTTTACTACAACTTTCCTTATGCAATGGATCTACTCACACAGGAGAGGGGGAGTTTGATATACCCCAGTCTTAAACGTCTACAACTGATTGCTTGGATGATTCAATTTTGATACCTTTTGGTACAGTTTTTCTTGAGGATGTGCAGCAGGTATTAAAAAAGGCAAAGAAAACTTGCTACTAGGAAGTCATATATTAGTAAATGGAAGACATTTGCTAGTGGGTGCCATACTAAGAACCTGGGCTCTTTCTGGGTTTTTGTACTAGACTTCTTTCCAAGGTTTAAAATGCAGGAGAAAGGATTCTTTATACTTTGTATGGGCACAGGCAACTCGGATATTGTCTTGATAAAACCAAGTCCTTTAGGGAAAACTGAACAACTTATTTCCTTTGAAGGGAAGAAAAAAGAGCAACCCATCCCTTGCTCTTTCTTTTTGTCATTCCCCCATAATACAATTCTTCCAGGCAAGGTCAAGGCCCATTCTACTGGGGCCTTGGCTTCTTTGATGGCTTATTAGAAATGAGTGTATTCTAGAAGCTTTGAAGAGGCAGCTACTTGGTCCTCCGTACATACCTTCGTAATGCACTACAAACTACATTCCTTTTCCAGGTCTAGAGCAGGTTTTGCTAGGAAATTTCTCCAGGGATTCCAGAACTCATCCCTCCTCCTTCCAGTTGTTATAATCTGTGATATCAGTACAGCTAAGGTTACCACAGCCATGGTCAAATGATGAACATAGTACAGTTGTGTAAGTAAATTTACCATAACTGTAAATTTTCAGTCGTTGCTCCTCCCTTGATCCCCCTTTGCATTAAAAGTGTGCTTGCACTCAGGACACTAAACCATAAGTCATACAGCTAAAACACCTGTACTGTTTAACCCACGATTTGGACATAAACTGTTAATTAACTCTAATTGCTGCTGCTAATAAGAAAAAGTCAATCAGAAAATTTGATTTTTAAATCACTGCATCTACCTTGGTATGGTTTATCTGGTGAACTAGTAACATAGGAAACAAGTCACTCTGATTATTTTATTTATTTTTTTGTTTTGTAATCTCTATATGTGTACAAATCTAAACAGTAATCAAGATAAGTTTGAAAATGCTTTTTACTTCATGATGTGCAAAAATTTAAACAGCAGTTTTCAGTTATTTGAAAATGTTTTCTGCTCCTCATTTGGGACTTGGGCTTTCCATTTGTTGTTAGGACTGAGAAAAGGGAGCAAAGCACTAGCCTTCTATTTTGATTGAGAGCCCACACTCATGTTGATTACATGAGCCTCTTATGTCATCTAACCTCACCCCAGGATCGATGGCACCACCCCCACTGTCAGGAGATTGGTTAACTGCCCTTCCACCTGATCCCTCCCAGTTTCCAGCCCTTTATCTAGCCATGGACAGAGCTATCTAGCCCTGTTTTGCAGTAACTTCACCACCTGGAACCTGAAAAGAGGAAAAATCAGAACAGAAGAACCTTGAATTCATCACCCAGATCCTGAAGAGAGGAAGAATTTGAACAGAACTCCTAGACTTAGGAAGAAGCTAGAAAGTGAAGACAGCAGACTGGGGCACCATATAACCACACTCTGAGACCCGGAGTATTCTCCTTCTCAATACAGCTACCCACAGCAATAAGGAAAAATACTGTAGTCACTTGGGCTGCATTTAACAAAATTTCTGTAATCTGCAGTTCATGAAAATTATTATCCCAGGGTACCACTCCACACTGCTATATTCTTTATGCCATAGGCACAATTTGCCTATGTTCAAAGAAGATCTGAGATTCTTGTTTTTATCAAAGGTTTTGTATACTCTACAGTTCACCACTTGGTGGATTTTTATACAGTGGGCACAGAAAGCCTATACAAAAGGTTTTGAGGTCTCAAACTTTACTTGCAATCTGATGTTGTCATTTCCATTCATTCTTCAACAGATGGGTTCGGATCCAATCCTCGTCTCTGACTCAGCTGTTTTTTTCAGCTTGTGGAACACTGAAACTCTCAAGCTCCTTCCTTACCCATATGCACTAGTCCCCTAACATACCTCAGATCTCATTTGCCGCCTTCAAGTACGGATGTAGTCAGTGTTAACTCTCAGGTAGTAGTTGAGTTTGCGAGTAAAAGTAGTTTTCCTTATCTATTTATCTCTTTTGAAAAACTGTCTATATACCCTCCCTTGTTTCTCTACATGATTATAGTGTGATTCTATATTGCCATAGTTGGTAATCTCTCTGATACCTTTAGGTATATCCTCATATTACCATTGTTGGTAATACTTTCATTTTGTTTTTCCTTTCTTCTCCATATTTTCTTCAAAAAAATTATCTTCTTTATTTGTTCTTGTAATTTAGAATACTCAGAAAAACCCTCTGGTTTTAAAAAATGTATGGCCTGCAACCATAAAATTCCTCTCTTTCTGATGCACACACTATGTCCCCAAAAGTCACCATCTGAAGATGTCTCATTCAGAGACATCCATGAGATACTTAAGGCAGAAGGGTAATTGGTCCTCTGATAACCCTTCTCCAGAGGAATCAGTACTCCTGGAGGCCTTTGGAGATGGCCCATCTACCTTCTGAGTAACTCTGCTTGCCAATGAGCTCATTGACTTGATCTTTAGGTGGGCATGGAAAGAACCTGACACAGTTGAGCCATTCCCCAAAAGACCAGATCGGATTCTGGCTCCACCTGTAGGAAGGGAATTTTGGAGCAAAGGAGTGCCCATAGATGCTATGGTTGTGATGGCGGCCACCAAGAAGGAACTAGCTGAGCAGAATTTTTCTGTCCATCCCCCTAACCCTAAAAGGGGAGCTTAGGGCATTGGACAGATTTGGGAAGCATGTGTATGCTTCAGCGACATTTGCCCTCAGGTCACTGAACTACCTGGCACAATTTATGAGACTACAAAGGGACTTGATAAAGGAGCTGTCATATTCCCTTTCTGGGACCACTACTGCCAAGTCTCAAACTTCTGTGACCTCACAGTTGGCTACCTTATAATCTATTTCTAATTCATCCATTAGGCTTATCTCGCTTGCAGATGAAGGTACCTTAGTTGTGGTGGGTTCAGGCATTTCCATCAGGAGACATGGCTGGGCGCACTTGTGTGATTTTGTGGAGCCCTTCAAATCCTCATTTGTCAGTGCACCTTTTGATGGCAGCTTGTTGTTTGGCCCTAAAGTTAAGGACAGACTCTCCAGGTGTGAGAAAGGGATCTGCAGTAGGCATACATTTTTCTAGGAATCAATGAGGTGGTCGAAAAATATGGTTCAGAAAGTCCCAGGGTCCTTTCCACAATCCACATGGAGAAACCTCCCACAGGGGCAGAGGGAGGAACTCGAATAGACATCGCCCACATGGCAGAGGAGGCCCACAGACCCAGGGGTCCAGAGATTCCTTCTCTGACAGACTCTACCAGCACTCCTGAAAGGAGGCCTGATTGTCCCCTTCTTGAGGCAACTGGGGGTCAATTATCCCTGCATCAGAGAGCTTGGCTACACATAGATTTGTGGGTGCAGAGGATCATATCCAGAGGTTATATTATTCCCTTTTCTAAAGTGTTTCTATCTAGGGCTTCCATGGACAACATATGTGCAGCTGCAACCTGGGTATTTCCTCATACTTTTATCACTCATTGCAAAGTGGATCTGGTCTCGAGAGGAAGAGCAGCCTTTGGCTCAACTGTGTCCAGGAATATCCTTCCTTAGAGTCCACCTAGAATTTTAGGTAACTGGGGACTGTCTCCCTACAGTTGAGAAATAAATGAAAATTGACAACATCAAATAAAAGCATTATGTACTTACCATAACATTCATCTGTGTTGTCCATTTTCATTCTTCCTCAACTTCCCACCCACCATCCCCTAATCCTTTTCACAGTTGATTTCTGGAAGAACAAGAGCTTATAAGGACACCACTGTCCTTCATGATGAGTTCCAGGTATGGTTTCTTCTGTCAGTAATATTATATTAGTATTTCCTACTTTAGGTAAACCAGCAAACAAGATGTGAGATATGTTAGGGGTTGGTGCATTATAGGTAAGGGAGGAGCTCAAGAGCTATTTGGTCACAATGAGCTAAAATAATGGCTGAGTCAGATCTGAGGGTCAGATCCAAACCCAGCTGTTGAGGAAGAATGAAAATGGACAACACAGATGGAAGGTTATGGTAAGTACATAACTTTTTTTAACCTGGAAAACTGTCTTTTTAGTGGCCATTACCTTTGCTAGAAGAGTTCCAGAACTTCAAGCTCTACCTTCTAAGACTCCTTATTTGATTTTTCATACAGCTAGGGTATCCTTATGATCCAACCCATCCTTCCTTCTTAAACTGGTGTCAGAAATAGGGTCTATATTATATACTCAAAGTTTCAAAACTTCGAACCTGATATGATCAACACCATATGAGCAAAGTTTGAAACATCAAATATATAATAAAAAAGAAAAAAAAAAAAAGAAAGAAAAACTTACCTAAACGCTCTGAACCGGGGGGGCTAGCCCCCCTGCACCCCCCACACCCCCACTACTTAAATATACCAACTCCGAGATCACACTTCATTCTGCACCGTACAGAGCCATTTGATCTGATATTGTTAATCCTCGTTCATTCCTTACGCATGGGTATCTGTTCCGGCCTCGGAACTGAGCCGGCCATTTTCCAGACTCGCGTCAGCTTCAAACTCTCGAGCTAAACTCTTACCCACAATCCCCCTCTCCCTGTTACCTCAGATTTCGTTTGCCGTGTTGCCATTTGGTCATGTCAAGCTGCTTCTCTTGAGCTAAGTACAGTTGTTTGTTGTTTAATAGCCATTTATTCTACTTTTCTGTCAGAAAAGTTTCTATTTTATTGTCTCTTACCCTATCACATCTAGCAATCATACTTTCTTCAGGGTTTTCTTCTCTTTGCTCTATCTTTTTACCGCAAGGTAAATTCCCCTTACCATCGTTGGTAATTCTTCCCTTTTTCTCATATTTTAGGGTATTCTGTTGTACCATTGCTCTTACCTTTTTCTGTTTTCTTTTTTAGCTATTATGGCAGATAAGAAAGGTAGTCCAAGGTTTAAACAGTGTTCTGATTGTGGACGCAAACTACCTACTTCTGATGCACACTCTTTGTGCGTTTATTGTTTGGGAGCATCCCATTTGTCTGCTGAGCCACCCTGTACTATTTGTGAGAATTTTTTAAATAGAACCTCGTTGGAAAGGAAAAACAAGCTGTTACTGAAGGGACTTCTTAAATCTCCCTTTTCAGAGGCTATTTCTGGGTCAGAGGCCTCAACCCCTCCTAGAGCCCATAAGAAAACCTTGGATGTTCCTACCAAGGCTAAATCTTTGCCTTCATCCCCGGCTGGGGACTCCCACCAACCAAAACCTAAAAAGGCTAAAGTTTCAGCTCCGGAGCTCACTCAGTCAGCCCCAGTGCTTTCGGTGCCTAGACCTTTGGCTCCATTAGTGATCTTGGCTCCGTCTTCTCCTGCAGCCCTCACTATATCGGCACCGAGGGGCTCCTCGGTTCAGACTATTACCACTGTATCGGCACTGATCATTCAGTCGGCGCAGACCCTGACTACATCGGCTCCGAGATCTTACTCGGAACCGACAACTTTATTGTTGACTCTCGGTTCCATCTTCGGTACCGACAACCACTTCGGCACCAATCCCTGTGTTGGTGCAGACCATGACCTCGGCACCGATGACTTCTTCGGTGCAGACTCCCGTAGTCCAGTCTCTCTCAGCACCGTTGTTCTCGGTGTGGACCGGTGAGATGGGCACTGAGCTTGCCTCTTCTGTGGACAGGCCTGTTTCTCCTTCAGTTTCCATGAGATCCACTAGAAGCCTCTCTGAACATGATGTGTTGCGTCTTGTGGACCAGGTATTCTTGGCCAGAGGTATCCCACCCCCCCAGGAACTATCCTTCCTTGGGAGGTGATCACCCGTCTCCAAAGACCTCTTCTTATTCTCCTCCTTCATTGCCTTTGAAGTCCATGGATATAGCACAGTCTTCCCCTTCTGCGGTTCTCTTTATGGATCTCACTAAGAAACCGCAGTTGCCTTCATGGCAGGAAAGTTTTGCTACGACCCAGGATGTCAGTTGTGACACGCATAGTTTACTGTTCTACAGCCATCTAGGGACTCCGGGTAGGCAGGCTGAGCCACTTAGGGGAGGGGTGACCCCTGTCTTAGACATTCACTCCTCTTCAGGTGGACCAGCCTTCCAGCTGATGGAGAAGGCTTTCGCTGCTGCTGGCAATACTGGACTGTCTATCCCTCCGCCCTCCTCTGGTACACTGGTTTCACAAGTCGCACTGAGCGGACACCGGGTGCAAGGCCTCAGGACATATTCCCACAGGAAACTCCTTTTCCGCTGTCTTACCCAGCTTTTCCCGCTGAGGAAGTTCACCGGAAAAGTTCATGTAAGAGGAAGCACATGGACTCCACAGAGGAGTCCCTTACTGAAGACACAGATTTTGATGAGGGGGAAGGATCCCCTCGGTCACCTTCTGACGTATCCTTTGGTGATATCCTCGAAATTCTGAAACAGAGAGGTGACTGGCAGTCCTCTAATCTGACCTCTGAGGAATCTGTGTTCCTGCAGGCCTTTCGCCCCCGGCCCCCTACCTCCTGGGTTACTCCACTTGCCGATGAACTCGTCTGGCTTATTGTGCAGCATGCGTGGAAGGCTTCTGACACCGTCTAAGCTATTCCCCGGAGGCCAGATAAGATTTTGTCCCCTCCTGCTACGGATCCACATTGGTCAAAAGGTCTTCCTGTGGATGCTTTGGTGGTGATGGCCACAACTAAAAAGGATCTGGCAGAAGAAGAAAGCCAGACTGTCCATCCGCCTAACAGAGAGTCCCGGGCCCTGGACAGGATAGGGAAGTGCACCTTTGCATCAACGACCTTTACTATCAGGTCCCTGAATTATATGGCACACTTTACCAGGCTTCAAAGGGATCTGATTTCTGAGCTCTCTGAAACCTTGGCTGATGCCGTGTCTGATGAGGTGCGTGACAAAGTGGCCTCTCAGCTGGCTACCATTGAGTCAATATCTATCTCCTCTATGCGACTGATATCTCATGCATCAGAAGGAGCAGCTAGAGCAGCGGGTTCAGCTGCGGTCTTAAGACGACATGCATGGATGTGTTTGTGCAATTTCGTGGAACCCTTTAAGGCTTCCTTTCTTAATGCTCCCATTGAGCCCTCCTCGTTGTTTGGACCCAAAGTCACTGGCCAGATGTGAACAGGACGGTAAGACCCTTTCTGCCGTAGGTGTCCATTATTCTTCCCCTCAACGTGCTTTCTCCCAAAACCAAAAGAGTGGGAAGATATGGTTCAAGAAATCTCAGGGTCCTTTCCATGACACACAGGCCGAGTTCTCCCCTAGAGGCAGAGGGGGAAACTCTCAGGGGAAGACGCTCCTTTCAGAGCAGAAGGGGTCCGTGTAACCTGGGTTCCAGGGATTCTTTCCCTGGTCAATCCTACCAGCGCTCCTGAAGAGCGGCCCAACTCCTTTCCTGTGGAGGTGGTTGGGGGACATTTCTCCTTGTACCTTTCTGCTTGGCTAACCATAACCACCGATTCTTGGGTACAAAGGATTATAACCAGAGGTTATCATATCCCCTTCGATCTTTGTCCCATCCCTTCAAAAAACCTTCCCGACGTTCCACCCAGTCAAAGGGAAGAAGCAGCATTAGAGACAGAAAAGCTGCTAAGAAAGAGAGTCATCCAGATAATCCCTCCAGACCAGATAGGATCCAGATTCTACTCAAGACTATTTTTGTTGCCAAAGAAAACGGGGACTGGAGACCAATTTTGGATCTCAGTGTATTGAACAAGTTTGTGAGAGTAGAAAAATTCCGGATGGTCACAATACAGTCTGTCCTCCCGCTTTTGGAAAAAGACAATTGGATGTGCTCGATAGATCTTCAAGATGCGTACTACCACATAAAAGTGGACAGGCCATCAAGAAGATTTCTGTGCTTCATTGCGGGAGCCAGTCACTACCAGTTCAGAGTACTGCCCTTCGGACTCTCTACAGCCCCCAGAGTGTTCACAAAGTGCATGGCAGTTGTCACAGCTCACTTGCGATTTCAAGGATTCCAGGTGTTTCCATACCTAGATGACTGGCTCATTTGCGCCCCCACCAGACATCTATTAGAAGAAGCCCTGGCATACTCTCTCCTCAATGCACAAAGGCTAGGCATAACCATAAACTGGCAAAAATCCAATCTCACCCCCATCTCAGTTGACAGAATTCATAGGGGTTATCTTGGACACAAAGAACTACAGAGCTGCCATTCCAGAGCACAGAATATTAAGGATAAAGCAACAACTGATTCCAATCCTTTCAAGGGAGAAATCCACGGCTCACTCGGTTCTACAGCTGTTGGGTTCCATGGCAGCCTCCATTACCATTGTCCCCCTGGCCAGGTTTCACATGAGGCTTCCACAATGGCTACTGCTCACCCAGTGGTATCCCTTTCAGCATCCTCTTTCAGCCATGATTCAAGTAACCCACAGGTGCAAACAGGATTTAAATTGGTGGATGACACACAATCTGTCACAATGGTCTTGCCCTTTTTTCCCCCAGCAACCCAAGGCCACAGTGACCATGGATGCCTCCCTGGTGGGGTGGGGGGGGCTGTGTCAGGGACAGACAGTCCAAGGCACTTGGTCCGAACTAGAGGCCCATCTGCATATAAATGTTCTAGAGCTGAGGTCGGTGCTTCTGGCATTGCAAGCATTCCATCCCCTGTTGCCGTCTGGGACAGTTGCAATTCAATCGGACAACATGGCGGTGGTCTGGTACATCAACAAACAAGGTGGAACTAAATCTTACCCCCTTTGTCGAGAGGCCATGAGGATACGGCAATGGGCGATGGCTACTAACCGTTTTCTTCTAGCAACGCACATTCCCCGGAGTTCCAACGTGATAGCAGACAGACTCAGCAGGTGCATTCTTCAACCGCACGAGTGGTCCCTGAATCTCTTGATAGCGGCGGAGATCTTCCACCGCTGGGGCCGTACTTGCTGGAATCTCTTTGCATCCCCGACCAACTACAAATGCAGCAACTACTTCACCCCGATTCCCCCTCCGGGACAGTCACCCAGGGATACTGTAGTCCACGATTGGCCCTCGGGTCTTCTTTACGCATTCCCACCCTTTCCCCTCATTCCCCAGTTTCTGAAGAAAGCCCGTCGGTTGAAGAGCAAGGTGATCCTCATAGCTCCATATTGGCCTCGACTGATTTGGTTCCCCTTCCTTTGGCCTCACCTACTAGATCGACCATGGATTCTCCATCCAACCCCGAAGTTGATCTCACATCCACAGAACCTTATTCATCCCAACTTGATCAGCCTGAAGCTCACAGCTTGGCTACTCCAATTCTCTTGATTGCCAGGCAGAATGATATTTCTCTACCAGTACATGACATTCTCATTGCATCTCATAAGTCTTCCACTAGAATTACTTGTCTGAGCAAATGGAAAAGATTTACCTGTTGGCTGAAAGATAAACAAGTAGATCCCTTCTCAGCACCAGTGTCGATAATACTAAACTATCTGGCTGACCTCTTCCAATCGGGTCTATCGGCTTCTACCATTAGAGTTCATTTGGCTGCAATTTCTATTTTTCAGGAGGGTGTCCAAGATTCCTCTCTTATGTCCCACATATTGTGCAAGACCTTCATAAAAGGTGTGAATCACCTGAAACCACCTTTTAGAGAACCTATTCAACCAAGGGATTTATCATTAGTTCTACAAGCTCTGACAATGCCACCTTTCGAACCAGCCTCTTCTTGCGACCTCGAGCATTTGTCATGGAAAACCTTGTTTTTGGTTGCCATTACTTCTGCCAGACGTATTTCTCAGCTTCAAGCTTTATGTATCAAGAGTCCATACTTGATTTTTCATAGAGATAGAGTGTCTTTGAGAACTAATCCATCATTTCTGCCAAAAGTGATCTCTGAAATGTCCATTAATCAAACCATTGAATTGCCAGTTTTCTTTCCCAATCATTCAAATAGAGGAGAGTATTGCCTACATACCCTAGATATCCACAGGCAAATCCATTTTTACTTAAACAGGACTAGGTCCTTTCATAAATCTGACCAGTTATTTTTGGCCTTTTCTGGACCTAGATTAGGATCTGCTGTTGCTAAGGTCACATTAGCTAGATGGTTGAAGGACTGTGTGACCTTCATTTATACACAACGTAATATCTCGTTGCCTACTACCATGAAAGCTCATTCAACAAGGTTGGTGGCAACTTCTGCTGCCTTCCATGCCGGAGCTTCTTTACATGACATCTGTGCAGCTGCAGCTTGGGCTACACCTCATACCTTCATCAGTCATTACAAATTGGATTTGGCCTCCAGGGGAAGAGCATCTTTCGGTTCTATGGTGCTCAGGAATGTCCTTCCATGAGAGCCTCCCAGGAATAGAGGTAGCTGGGGACTCTGTCCCATGCGTAAGGAATGAACTAGGATTAACAATATCAGATAAAGAAGTTATGTCTTACCAAAACTTTCCATCTGTATTGTTGATCCTCGTTCAGTCATTACAACCCTCCCTCCTTCCCCCTCCTGTAGTTTCTAGTGGATCTCACCATCTGGTTCTTTTAGGTTATTTGACCAGAGGTAGCCTCTACCTTCTTTGACTTGCAAACTCAATCTGAGGTAACAGGTAGAGGGGGATTGTTTGTAAGAGTTTAGCTCTAGAGTTTGAAGCTGACGCAAGCTTGGAAAATGGCCGGCTCGGTTCTAAGGTTGGAACCGATACCCATGCGTAATGACTGAATGAGGATCAACAATACAGATGGAACGTTATGGTAAGACATAACTTCTTTTTTTAACCTACAAACTTGTAAACGTTCGATCATATGGTGTCGACCATGTGACATTTGAACTTTTACAAGTTTGAGGTTATAATAGGAACCCCAGAATCCAGTATCAAACTGTCAACCTTCCAGTCTTCTTTCCAAATTTCTCTAACAAAGGGGGGGAGTATATGTTTACACCTGTTGGATATTCATGGACAGTTACATTTTCATCTACATAGGACAACAATTTTAAGGAAATCAGATCAATTACTTGTGTCCTTTTCAGATTCAGAATTAGGCAAACCAGTTATTAAACTGACTTTAGCTGAATGGTTAACTGATTGTATTTCCTATGTTTAAAAAAATTGGGTTTGTCTTTGCCAAAACCTCTAAAAGCTCATCCTACAAGGTCTATGGCAACTTTGTCAGTATTTTTATCCAGATCTTCCTTGGATGATATTTTTGCAGCTGCAACTTGGGCTAATCCTCATACCTTTATAGCTCATTACAAATTGGATCTGGTCTCTGGGGGAAGTGTGGCCTTCAGCTCAACTGTGCTCAGGAATATCCTTCCTTAGAGTCCTCCTGGGATTTAGGTAGCTGGAGACTGTCCCTTTGTTGAGGATTGAATGAAAATGACAACATCAGATAAAGAAGTTTATAGTTTATTTACAATAATGTTTCATCTGTGTCATCCATTTTCATTTTTCTTCAACTCCCCTCCCTCCAACCCCCTACCAATTTGACTTCTGGAAGGATTTGAAGATGCTAAAGGAACCAATGTTCCATTATTTAAGATCCAGATACTGTTAACTCATCTCTTTTTATTTTTTAAATGTTATATAGGCTTAAAGGACAGCAAACAAGATCTGAGGTATGTTAGAGGACTAGTTCATTATGGGTAAGAGAAGAGCTAGAGAGGTTCAGTGTTCCACATGCTGGAAAAAGCATCTGAGTCAGATCCAAGGATCAGATCCAAACCCATTTGAGGAAGAATGAAAATGGACAACATGGATGGAACTTTACGGTAAGTACATAACTTCTCTTTTTCCTTATACTTTTGCACACCCATGAGCTCTGTAAAAAATTAGCACTGTAACTTATTTCCACTGTAAGCTATTTCTCTGGATGCATGTATTATTCAGAAATGAGAGTAACCTAGTATATCTTTTAGTGACTCTATTCCCTGTATATAAAAAGGTCTGTCTTCATAAGGAGGAAGAAAAATGGGGACTGGTAACATTAATCATGTAGATGAGCCTCTTATAAGCAGGTACTGTAAACCTTTGCTGCTATACATGAGAGGACTAGCCTTTCATAATGAATTTCAGGAGATATGAGCACAGCTTCTTACATTATATGTGATGCAAGCATTGATAATGACAAGTCAAACTGGAAAAAAATCTGTAATAAAGCTTTCATAATTGTCTCCAAGGAATATGAGCCCATCTGAGGTAGACACAGCCTCTCATATTACATGTGCTACAAAACAGGATAATGAAGTTTGGTGATAGCCTCTAAAAGCAGGCATTTTCAATGATCATTGTGTAAACCACTCTGTTAGATGGACCTGATGAAGCTAAGGTGAATAGTTTTATTAAATATAATTCTATAGTGGTAGCTCATGGTGTGTTGTCATGTTTTGCTTGTTAAAAAAATACTTTTAGCTAAGAATGAGGATCCTCAGAACACTGAGCTAGTGAACAGGTCTTTCAGGAATATTCAAATAAGGGAGAAATCTTTAAGCCTTGGGATTGGCTACTTATTTTCCATCTCCCAGATGTTCCTCCAGTCACCTCCCCTGGATCCTCCCACCATTATCTGTAACTGCCTTTAAGTAATTCCTCCCACAGGAAGGGTATCAGAGAGAGAGAGAGAGTTTCTTAGATCTGCTAGCGAAAGTGATTTTATATGACTAATTCTTTGTACTCTATTATATTTTAGAAAATTCATATACAGTTATTATACAGTTTTTATAATTAGAATGTTATATAGTTCTGAAACATTTCTAATAAAGTGGCAGGTTTACATTAGGTTTTACCACTTTCCACAAGTTGCAATATGGTTTAGCTACATGAAATTGCTTGTTAAAGATTGAAAACTGAATTTCCTTGAAAAAAATCAAATGGAAATGAATAAAACAGTAATCAGAGAGATAGGCCTACAAATTAAAAAGAAAGCACAGGAGTAAGAATGGTTAAATAGCAAAGGAAAGCAGTTGAGAGATGGTAAGCATTTCTAGACTTTAATCCTTTTAAAGTTTATTCATTATTCCTAAAGCATTTACAAGCAATTTCTTTGAGAATGTGCTCTGAAAGGGACTTTTTAAACTTGGTAAAAGTATCTGAATAGTTTGTTTCACCTGGTAGTGTAATCCACAGAGCTGGGCCTGTTCATAAGAATGTTGCTCCATCAGTGGATGTCTTAAGTGGAGGACAGCTGAGTGATATTAAGATTCTCATCATTCTCACTGTTGCAGTAGCCTTTTAGCTGTATGGGTTGTATCCTGACTAACAAGTGTCCAGCTTCACAAACTCTGTCTCCTTCCCACACCGACCTTCTGATTTCTGATCAGCTAGCTCCTTGGAGGGAAGTCAGTAGTCAGAGTGTAGAAATATTCATAAATTTCTTGCTCTCCCTGATTCTTCACAGGAGCAGCAGCAGTCAGTTTCAGGCTTCATTTCATGCAGATAATTCCCCACAGAGGAATATTTCCTCTCAGTAATTATTGCTGCTTTATGAAAATATTGATATGTTTTATTTTAAGACTAAAAGCGACATTTCTCCTATAAGAAACAGTATTTTTTCACAGCATTGGAAGTTTCCTTTCAAGGGTCATTAGTTTAAGCTTTAGGCTTTATTAGTACTTTGGGAGTGATTGTTATGATAAATGTGTACTACTCGTGAAAACTTTTACAGTATTGGTGTAATATAAAGATTGGAAAGTGTCTTTACTGGGCAGAAAAGGTTGTGAAGGTTTTTAGTGCTTATGTATACTTTGTGACAGTTTACCTGATATTTTTCTGTCAGAGTGCTTTTGGAAAAGTGCATGGTTTCTGATAGGATTTTTTGTGCTTTGCTTATGCTTTTGCAGAAAAGGTGACTCTGTGGGGAAGTTACATGTGTGTTGTTATGTGTGTGCTGCTTGTGAACACTCTGACAGCTTACCTTCCACCCAGCTCATTCTAGCACTGCTTAATGGCATTCAGACCTCCTCATTGGTTGCAGCATGGATATGTCCCCCAATCCTACTGGCTGTTTTACCACTGTATCTAAAATGAAGAAACAAAATCATAAAGAGACATTACTTCCACTGTAGGCTCAGACAGCCCCTCAGCTATTACTGGGTGTACATGTAGTGGCCAACCATTGTTCCTCAGACCTCTCAATTGCTTCTCCAATTTGCTCAGGGAAGTCCTTTCAGCCACCATGGACCAAGAGTAAAATACTTCCTCTTTAGCTGCTCCAGAAGTTGTTTCAGGTATGGGGAAACCGTTTTCTTTGGGTCTGGGAGACACTTCAGGAGATGCTTCTCTGTATAACCCGAGAAAGAAATCTCTTGACAAGGTTGAAGTGCCATCTCTTAGTTGGTCTTCTTTCACGGTATAACCTGCAAAGAAAAACAAAAGATTAGACATTGTTCATCTCAAGACATGGTGTCTGTTCATAAAGATGATTTTCTTACCTTAGCCTGGCAATTATTATAGGCTATAAATTCTTGTGCTCAGAAATCCTTGAGAAATCAGTATATTAGTAAAGGAATTCCTGAGGAAAATTTAAGACATGATTCTAGTATAGAAAGAAACAGATCTTCTTCTCCTGCAGATCCCCAAGTCAGATCTCTGATTCTGCGAAACTTGGTCCCCTGTGCCTCCCTTGGAGGAATTTCCCTTTTCACAAACTATTTCCATGTATTTCAATGGAATCAAGTGGATGTTCCCCCTAAACTGAGGAGATATGATATGCAAATGGATATAATAAAAGAGATAGCAAGAGAGGAACAAGAAGAAATGGTGATACTTTCCAAGAAAGGAACTTTCTAAATAATCAGAGTGACTATGCAAGAATTCTATCCCCCATTCTCACACCTCCTGTACCAATCTCTCCAAACCTCTTCCAGTAAAGGATATTTCAATTCCTCATGGCAACAGATTATTCAAGACTTCTTGGATGCTAAAACTGATTCTGAAAGGTTACAGTTGGCACTGGATGCAAATACCTCCTTTCAAAGGAAATGTTCATCATATTGATTGCAGCCATAGCCTTAGCTATATGGGTTATATCCTGCCAAGGATTTAACAGCTGGTAAGCTTCCAAAGCTTCGGGGCACCCTCCATGTGTACAAACTGTCAAGCAGCTTGAGCTGAGCTGATTAAAAGCCACGTTTGGGTACAGAGTCAAGGAGCACGCTCCTCTGAGGCTTTTAAGGATTGACAGTCAGCTTGTGCTTTTCCTGGCTGGGCAGATAAGTTCTCTTTGGGAAAAAAACTTCCATTTTCTTTAATTTTGTTTATATTTTATTACTTTCTTTTTTAGGAAAGCTATTTTAAATCAAGGATTGTGGTTATTTAACAGACTGTCTCTAGACTGTAACAAACTTACAGAGCACTCATTTTAAAAATAATGCAAACTAAGTGAAAAAATATGTTTTATATGGAGAAATTATGTTCCTATCATGAGGCTGCAACTGTTTTTTAAAGTGTTTTGCTGTGGGGTTTTCTGTCAAAAAGTAACTTTTGTGGACTAGTAGCTTTGCTCTTCCCAAGGAAAGAGGCACCATTCTTCACTTAACCATGGAACAAACTATCAGTCATGCAGTCACTTCTTTTTCCATCAATAAAAAGTAAAAGTTGGCTTGCAAGATGGCTGCACATTGAGTAGCAGCTTAATTCTAGCTCTCCCAGTGTGAAAACAGAAACTCAGCAAAAAAGGCCAGTGGATGTGTTTCTGGGTAAATTTCAGTAACTGGCTAGTAAGTGCACTGCCTAGATGCCAGGAAAAAAGAAATACAGAGGAACTGAAGGAAAATCATCTACAATAGGTGAGGAAAAAACACTGACTAGGAAAAGTACTGCAGCTGTTCGGCAAAAGTAGTGCAAGCTCAACATGACTTTCAGTAACGTAGAGGAAAGCATAAGACAACTGCACACAGACCCGGTTAAAATAAACAAAACATTGATGGAGTATATCAAATCAAATAACAAAAGGCTGGAAAATGGAAGAAGCTTTAAACAGATGTTCAGATGAGGTGATAAAACTGCAAAAATCAAAGGTCAGAATGAAGAAAAGGCTGCCTGAATATGATACTGCTAAAGAAGAGATGTTTCAAAAATAATTAGAGTTAGAGGACAGAGCACGTAGGGAAAATCTGAGATTTTCAGCTGTAGCAGAGAAGCTGGAAGGAACAGACTGTATTAATTTTATGACACTACAAATAAGCAACTGGACTGGTATTGCACAGCAGAGGTGTTAATTGAAAGTGCACATTGTATGTATGCTCCAAACCTGGCTATGAGAAAGCAACCAAGACATTTAATAGTAAAGATGCAGTCCTACCTGCAGAAGGAGTTGCTTCTGACAAAACTGTGACAGAAGGACGATACTAAAAGTGGAAGACAGCAGAGTATTTGCGGAAAATGATTACTCATTGTGCACCAGGCAGAGGAGGAGTAAATTTTGTTCCACTATTCAGGGAATGTCTAGAAGCAGGCATGAAATTCAAACTGCTGTACCAAGTTATCTTCAAAATATTCTTCTCTGGAAGGACAAAATCATTTTTGATGAAGTACATGGTAAGGAGGAAATACAAAATTTTGTCCAACAAAAAGTAAGTTGTGAAACAGGGATTCTGCTTCTTGTTCTTCTGTAATAAAGATCATAGGGAGACTGTGCCAGTGAAACCTTTTCCGATGTTTCAAGAGAAAATCCTGGAGAGAAAGAAGGGACCACAAGAGTTGACTAGAAGACTCAAGAGTACATTGGAAATGAAGCACAGGCAGGATTTGAGAGATGGAGATGAACAGGAATAAAACTATTAACTTACAAATTGAAAAACATGGCATTACAAAGCAATAATTATATCTGTAAAATATGACAGAACAAGAAAATCTTTAAATAGTTAAATATTGGACTTTTTTGAACTTTGTTGCACTTGTGGGGTACTCAAAAGTACATGCCCTACTTCATGTCATTAATGTTTGAAAAAATACTTGGGGAGGGGGAGAGGAGAGACAAAGTTAACTGTAAGTAAAATATTTTTTTCTTAATATTAATATTTTATAGTGTATGATTTTCTTTGCATGCTATAAAATAAAGTTTTCTCAGTTGTTTTTAGGTGTAATGGGGATATTAGTGTAAACAGGTGCTCATGTTTGTTTGTGTTTTTCCTTTCTCTCTTCTTCTGTCTTTCTTATTCTTCAATTTAAAAAAATGTAGGCACTGCAATATAAAAAAGTCTGGTTAAAAGACCATGACAAAAGAAAAATTAATGTGCACCCTTAGCTTAATCTAGTAACAAGTGTTAAGGGAATGCAAGTAAATGAAAAGAATATTGAACATTATAAGGCTTTTTTAGCAAATAAATGTATGCTTAGTAGCAATTCTGTAGTTGGACCTTATGTCTCCATGGAGACAATCTGATAAAGGGGAATTAGCTGCAATCCGATAAAGAGACATTGGCTAGGAGATAATGTTCTCTGAAAGCATTTAGGTTTTTCTCAGCTGGGGAGTCATAAAGATAAGACAAAAACAGGCAGCACATAGTAGAAGCATAGGCTACACTGTGTGTCTTAACATGAATAACCTTTCTTTTAGTTGAACTCAAGTCTGTGAGTGTGGCTGTCAGTTTGAGACATTTGCTTCTATTAAGATAGTAAAATTTCAATATTTGAAGATGTACATAGTTCTGTGTGTTAGTATTAAGTTATTAGGTTTTAGGGGATAGTGGGGGTGTTTCTTTTTTGTTTGAGGGCTTTCAATAAAACAAAAAGTTTTGTAAGATGTGACATAGGCACAAATGAATATGAAAAGAAACAACTATATAAAATTTCAACCTGCCAAACAGTGAATGAGTGTAACACAAAAGCTGGTACTAGACATTTAACAAAAAAAGCTGTTATACATGAAAGGTGGGTATAATAATTTTTTAATACAGTGATTCTTTTTGTAATGTCTTTAAATGTCAATGGTCTCTTAGATAAATACAAGAAAGAAAGATTAGTGAACTATATTAAAATGTAGAGTGCAAATAGCTGTGCTATGTAAGGCACACTTGGAAAGAACTGAACATGCGAATTTGATAAAGAAAAGTTTTCAGGATGGTTATTCAGTGGAATACCTGGTACAAAGGAAAAGAGGAGTACTTATAGTAATTGTAAGAGGAGCTCCAATAGTGATAGAAGACCATACAAAAAATAATAATGGTAGGTTTGTAGTACTAGGGGGCTACTGGCAACGGATGTGGATTACATTGGCATGTATTTATATTCCATCTAAAACTGCTGTAATGGAGCTTAAGAAGATTCTGGGAGAAATAATCTTTTAACAAGAAATATTACTTATAGGTGGGGACTGGAATTTGATTTGCTGCAGTAAGGGTGTGTCTGGGGGGCCTAGAAGGTAAAGTACAACAAAGAAGGGTCGATTTTTGAATAAATTCATGAAAATATTCAGCATGGAAGATGTGAATTCAGTACTAGGAGTTCAGAGTGAATTTACATATTATTCCTCAAGATACAAAAACTTGAGCTGGGTTAGACAGAATTTACATTTCATAGGAACATGTGTAATTAATTGAAAGTCTTGATATGCACCCAACAACTCTTTCAGGTTATGCATCAGTAATAACTAAAATGAAAACACAAGGTAATGAAATAAAAATGAGACACTGGCAGTTTTTCACCTATCTGTTAAAATACAATTTTTTTCTTAAAATATAGCTAGGAAGTAGGATAAAATTAAAGTGCAGTTTAAAAATGTGGTGGAAATAAAATAAAGGGGGCTATAGTTAAGAAGTAACAGGAATTATTTAGAGGGGCTAACAAATGTTAAAGCATTGCAGAATAGGGGGAAATCTCACAGAACAAGAAGAGGAGCAACTGCAGAACGCTAAACAGAAAATAAGGGATTACCTCAATAATATGCAGGAGTTTAGAAAGACTGCGGCGAAGCAACTGTTTTTTGATAGTAACGCTAGAGCACAAAAACTTTTAGTACAATGACTCAGGCAACAGAAAATAGAAAGGGCTGTCACCAAGCTTAGGGAGCCTGCAACAAAGAAGGTAACGAGATCCTTTAAAGGTAGTAGAAATATTTTGGAAATTCTATGAATGTCTGTATAAAGCAGAGAAATATATAAATCAGGAAAAGGTGCAAATGGAAATGTTTGTGGAAGAATTAAATGTACCAAGGTTATAAGCAGACGAGGCTCAATTACTAACAGTTAGGACAGGAGGAGATGAGATAAAAATGGTAATGTATAACCAGTCTACAGGAAAGTCACCAGGAATAGATAGTATCCCTGTGGAAGGTTGGAAGCTAGGAGGGAACAAAAACTGATAAAGGCCTGGAAAGATTTATTTAACAGTATTTTAAGAGCAGGAGAAGTGCCAACATCCCTGAAGAAAGTGATGGTAGCTGTGAATACCTAAAGAGGGTAAAGATCCATCAGATTTAGCTTCATACAGGCCTATTTCAATATTAACCCATAATGATAAAGTGTTTATGTCTATAATAGCTAAAAGAATGGCAAATGTGATGCCAAAACTGGTAGATATGGATCAGTGTGGTTTTGTAGAGGGGAGGCAAACACTGACAACATTAACAGAACATTGATGATCCAGAGGGAAGCAGAATGTAAGAAAACACCATTGTTGTCCATGTGTCTCGATACAGAAAAAGAATATGACAGAGTAAACTGTGACTTTATGAGCAGGGCAATGGAAACATTGGCATTCCCTGATAAAAATGATAAGTTTGATTAGGAGGATATATGACGGATTGGAGGGGAAAATTAAAATGGGTGGGGTCCACTCTGATAATTTCTGCTTGAGCAGTGGAATCAGGCAGGGGTGGCCTGTTTCCCCTTTATTATTTGCATTATATTTAGAACCACTGGCAAAGAAAATAAGGGACTGAGAAATTCAAGTATATAATCAGTATGGTAGTTAATAAAAGCTGGCTCTGTTTGCAGATGTTATTTTATACCTGACAAAGCCAGAAGAAGACATTACAGTGTTGTGGGTCATTTTGAGACAGTTTCAGATCATTTCAGGATACAAAATTAATGAAGCTAAAATAAAGGCAATAGTGGTCAATTATGTACCCACACAGAAATTTGGTTCAGCAATATCCATATTTATGGGGACATGATAAAATGAAGTATCTAGGAGTATGGATTAAAAAGTATTCTGGTGTGGCATCTAAGGATATGTGGGAAGAGACTAAATGAAAGATAATACAAAAACTGAGAAATTGGAAGGTCTGTTACATGGATATTGATAGTAAGAAACAAGCAGTTAAAATTATTTAGTCCCTTTAGCCATTTACACTGGTCAGACATATTTTTATCAACCAGAGGAGAAGTTGTGGATAAAATCATTCATCTCTTTATTAATTGTTATCTGGGAGGGGAACACAGCAAGAGTCAAGTGGGGCAAGATGATTCTTCCAATAGAACAAGGCAGATTTGGGGTTACCCAATTCGAATGGGTATTTCAGAGCTACACAGTTAAGGCTGCTATACATAGTATAAGCTGAAACCTACTTTGATGATATGAGGTAGTGTCTTCTGTGCCAGGGAGAGTAGGGCAGTGCATGTATAACGTATGTCAGCATAACTAGCTAGAGTTTTGTAAAGAATTTTATGTCATTTAACTATCAGACTGATTTGTACAGATGCTTATGTTAAAATGTATTTGTAAAGTTGCTTGTTTTAAAAATGCATTAACAGTGGGTTCTGCTGGACAGAAAAGAGATATACATGTATGTCAGTATTATTATAACTCATTAAATGTATATGTGTTAAAAGATAATTCTGGAAGGAAAGAGGTTAATCTCATTCCAGCTAATTTTGGAAAATAGGTTGAAAATTAAATGGCCCTAGACCAAAAAGAATTTATCTTACAGGTCTGATAGCAGCCAGAGACAAAAATGCCTGGGAAAATCAGGACTATGAATCTTACTGTATTGTCCTTAAAGGTAAACTAATTGCTACCCTGGAAGGGTGGAAGGTTTTGAAATTGTTTTATATCTTTCAGATGCTGCAGCGGGTCTTGGCAAAACTCTGGGTATGTATTGTACCAGAGTCAGGTGACCAGATGTGATGTAATTCTATAACCAACACTGAAATGATTTTATAGATATTAGTGGGAGATATGACAGACCTCTCGCAGCAGGACTTTGTCTTCTGGAACCTGACAGGAAAGATCGCTCACAGATATCTCACACAACTATACACCTCATCTTGCTTTGTTATAGTAAGCAACTCAGTACACTTTACCTTGTTTTGCTGTAGTAAGTTACTTAACTAGGGAACAGTAATTCTTTAGTCAGTCAGGAAAATATAGTGAGATTAGTTAATACAGTTTTTCTGCATCTATGTGATTCTATCCACCTGTGTTATTTTTTTATATCTCCTGTGATTCAAACTCTGGTGTTTATTGTAACTAAATATTCAGTATTGTCATTTTTTTATTTTTATTAGTTTATTTATTTTTATTTAACATTTGTTTACCGGGAAAGTCCGACTTGGAATGAAGCCAGTTTTCAGCAGAGGCCCAGGAAGAAACACTCCAGATGGATGTCTTTGTAACATGGGAGGAAACCGGAGTACCTCTCACAAAACAGCTAGCAAGTACAGCTGATGCAAATGGCCAAACAAATCTGAAGTATTCCAAAAGAAAAGTCAGCACCACAAGGACATAAATAAAGATCAAAAATTTATTGAAATATCACAAATCAGACTGGTTTTGTCATATAGCCTTCATCAGTGATAACCATACAGATAAGCAGTTGCTTTAAATACCATAAAAACCCAATCATTTCCTGTGACATCAGTTCCTCACAAGACAAAATTCATTACTTTATTAATACTTATTTAATTACATTTTGTCATTGAGACCTGGTGCAAAAAGTCCCCCTAGTTTAATAATCCATTTTCTTTCTTTAAAATTCAAAATGGAATGCCATCCTGCTTTAAATAGTCTGTTACCATAATTTTGTCAATCACTGTAAATGTGAACCTGGCAGAAGTGTGGGACTGACAATGTCTATATAGTGCGTTAGTAATTCTTTTATTGCAGGTATGTCACTAAGGTGCTCAGACATCCGACACTACAATGACCTTGAAATCTGCCCCACATAGAAGGCAGAACAAGTGCAACTGACCATATATATCACCCAATCTGACCCATTTTACTAGTGAACTGTTTAGTCTTGTACATATACTTACAAAATGTACAGTGTCCACAAGGAAAGGATCCAGCAAGTCTGTCTCCGATAATTGTTAACTGATGGCCCGTCTGATCACCCCTGTTGACTTTCTTATAATGTGCAATATACGAGCCCAAAGTTTTCCCTCTATGAAAAGAGAATTGGCATCTCTCAGGCAAAAATTAAACCCAATTCATCATTAGTTGTAAAAATGTTCCAGTGTTTCCGAATCACATCCCTTAATAGATTTACATTTATACCATATGTAGTGACCATTCTGATAGCTTCTGACCCATCCTGATTGTGTTTAGATTTATATTGTAGTAAGTCTGATCTCTGTTGATTAGAGGCCCATTCTCTTGCTCCGAACACGTCCCCCTGTCTGTATCCCCTATCCAGAAATCTACATGTAAGATCTTCTTTAGATGTATTGAATCTTCATCAGGTGAACAAATTCTTCTAATTCTCAAAAACTGACAGTTTGGAATATTCCTGACAGTATGGCTGGGATGGAGGCTGGACGCATACAATAGATTATTGTATTGCAGATATTTCCTATAAACTAATGTGCACAATGTATGATCCTGTTGATGCAAAATCTTAACGTCCATATAATTTCCTCCCGACTATAAGTAAAGGTAAATTCAATACCCTACTTATTCTCATTGATATATTGGATAAATTCCAATAAATAATCAATGTCCCCTCACCATACCAACCAGCAGTCGTCCAGGAATCGTCTCCATATATCAATTTCTGGCAAGAAGAGAGAGTCGTTATAAATTATTTGTTCCTCTATAAAACCCATGAATAAGTCGGCATATATTGGGGCAAAAGATGTCCCCATAGCCGTACCTTGGGTTTGCTAATAACACTCTCCTTTAAAGTAAAATATATTCTTGGTCAAGATGTGTTCAGCCAAGCATATAAGTAGTGTGTTAAATCCCAGAGAATAAAGTCCTGCCCAATCTAACCTATATTCCAGGGCTTGCAAACCTGCCCAATGAGGAATACTGGTATATAGAGACTTAACATTAAAAGTATACATCAACCAGGTGGGCTCCAATTGTGATTCAGACACAGTCTTCAAAAATTCAGTGGTATCTTTAATTCTGGCCATGATATATGGCAGTAAGAGTTGTAGATACTGAGTGAGAAACACTGATAAAGGCTCTGTGAGAGGGCCAATTCCTGACACAATAGGTCTTCCAGGAGGCTGGTTCAAATCTTTATGAATCTTAGGAAGAAGATATAAATATTGCTTGCCAGGCTCCTTTACCGTAAGATGTTGTCTCACTAATTATACCTTCATCTACCGCTTTCTGGTTGATGTGTACGTTGAACAACTTATTCATGGGTTTTATAGAGGAACAAATCATTTATAATGACTTTCATAATATCTTCTTGCCAGAACTTGATATATTGAGACGATTCCTGGATGACCACTGGTTGATATGGTGAGGGGACATTGATTATTTATTGGAATTTATCCAATATATCAGTGAGAATAAGTGGGGTATTGAATTTATCCTTACTTATAGTCGTGAGGAAATTAATTATTTGAACGTTAAGATTTTGCATCAACAGGATCATACGTTGCGCACATTAGTTTATAGGAAATATCCGCAATACAATAATCTGCTGTGTGCGTCCAGCCTACATCCCAGCCATACTGTCAGGAATATTCCAAAATCTCAGTTTTTGAGAATTAGAAGAATTTGTTCATCTGATGACTTCAATACATCTAAACAAGATCTTACGTGTAGATTTCTGGATAGGGGATACAGACAGGGGGACGTGTTCAGAGCAAGAAAATGGGCCTCTAATCAACCGAGATCAGACTTACTACAATATAAATCTAAACACAATCAGGATGGGTCAGAAGCTATCAGAATGGTCACTACATATGATAGAAATGTAAATCTATTAAGGGTTGCGATTCAGAAACACTGGAACATTCTTACAACTAATGATGAATTGGGTTTAATTTTGCCTGAGAGATGCCAATTCTCTCCTTGTAGAGGGAAAACTTTGGGCTCGTATATTGCACATTATAAGAAAGTCAACAGGGGTGATCAGATGGTCCATCAGTTAACAATTATAGTAGACAGACTTGTTGGATCCTTTCCTTGTGGATATTGTACATTTTGTAAGTACATGTACAAGACTAAACAGTTTACTAGTAAAAATAACAGTCAGGTTTTTGATATACATTTTCATGGTAATTGTGGGTCAGATTGGGTGATATATATGGCCAGTTGCACTTGTTCTGCCTTCTATGTGGGGCAGACTTCAACGTCATTGTGGTATCGGATGACTGAGCACCTTAGTGACATACGCAATAAAAGAATTGCTAATGCACTATATAGACATTGTCAATCCCACACTTCTGCCAGGTTCACGTTTACAGTGATTGACAAAATTATGGTAACAGACTATTTAAAGCAGGATGGCATTCCATTTTGAATTTTAAAGAAAGAAAATGGATTATTAAACTAGGGGGACTTTTTGCACTAGGTCTCAATGACAAAATGTAATTAAATAGGTATTAATAAAGTAATGAATTTTGTCTTATGGGGAAGTGATGTCACAGGAAATGATTGGGTTTTGATGGTATTTAAAGCAACTGCTTATCAGTATGGTTATCACTGATGAAGGCTATATGCCGAAACTGGTCTGATTTGTGATATTTCAATAAATTTTTCATCTTTATTTACATCCTTGTGGTGCCAACCTTTCTTTTGGAATACTTCAGGAAACCGGAGTACCCAGAGGAAACCCACACAAACCCAGGGAGGACATGCAGACTCCACACAGAAGGCACTCCAGCCAAGAATCGAATCAAAGAACCTCTTGCTGTGAGGTGACAACACTGCTGCTGCACCACTATGCCATCCTCATAGTCTGGGCAGAGGAGGCACGGCTGGTAAATCTGTGCCAGCCTTTTCTATGTGTGTGTGTGTGTGTATGTGAAAATCAAATATCCAAATGTGTGTGTCAGCTACTCAAAGTGGTTAGTGTGGAGTGATATTTGGGGTCCAGAGAGAGAAAGAGAGTCCAGCCCCAAGTCTGAAGTGTGTTCTCTGTGTAGTCTTAAGGAAAATTGTGCTTGGTGCAGAGAGCTGCATCTGAAAATACTGTGTGCATCCATTTTTGCTCCTAGTGGCCGTCCCTCACTAGTTTCAGTGGTGAGGATTGAGGCTCCTTGATTACTGGCCTGGAATAGGGGCTGTCACATATTGGTGGCAACTGGGTTGGATATTAATTGAACTTCAGTAGCCTGTGGGCAGTTGTCACTGAAGGTGTGTATAGTTAGCAGCCACAAGGTGAACATACAGAGTTTCATTTTCACAACAGTTTTATTTATTTTTGTTAGTTTTTAGTCAGAGAAAGCAGGCAAAGATGTCAACAGAGGATTATGGCAAGCTGACAACAAAACAGTTGGCAAGGTGTGCAAAGCAAAGTGCATGCCAACCTGAATAAAGAGGAACTTATTTCAGCCTTAATCACAGTTGCCGCATGGATCAGCAACCAGAAAGACAACCAGTCTGGTGATGGGATGTGCAGCCTTCAGAAACAGGACAGTTCACCTTTTCCTCAGAGGACTTAAAAATCTGTCTGGAGTTAAAGAGACTTGAATTGGATGCCAAACATTTGGAATTAGAAAATGAGAGATTGTGGCAGGCAAAACAGATGAATTAGAATCATCAGAGAATGAGAGACTGCGGCATTTGGAGGTCAAAGAGAATGAGAGACTGTGGTGTTTGGAGCCCAAAGAAAAGGAGAAACAGGGCCAACATGAAAGGGAGATGCTAACTCTTCGTCAGGGTCATGGAGGTATTGGGGATGGAATAACCGAACCCCAGAAGCAATAAATGTCAGTAAATTACTTCCACAGTTTACAGAGGGTGATAATTTTGATAGTTTTATTCATGTATTTGAAGAGTATGTAAACAGTATAATGTTGACCAGGGTTTTTGGGTATGTTTCCTGACCACCTTACTCCATGGTAAAGCTGTAACTACTGTTTCTAAATTGTCTGATACTGATTGTTTAAACTGTGATAAAGTAAAACAATGTTTATTGGAATGTTTTAAATTAACACCTGAATCTTACAGAAAAAAGTTTTATGAGCATAGATTTTTTATAATTAAATATGGTTTAATGTTCTAGCATTTAATATTATATATTGGCATTGCAGAAAATGCTTGTGAACACAATTCATGAATTATTATTCGCTACACGGATTTAATGTGACAAGCGATTGTATTTATTTATTTATTTATCTGCATATTTAATACATATAAAGGTTTTGCACATATGCAAACATATACACTTTTAAAGCATTTTTAGATTAAATAATTTAACTTATTAATTGTGTAAAGAATTCACCAGCTTGTTGCTAGATTTGGTGTTACAGAGGACACTGGTGCTTTAAATCTGTAATTATAACAATCGTAATTGCAAATGAATTAATTATGTTGTTAATTCCAAGTGGTATATAACAACTTAGTTTTGGACTGTTTTTTATCTTGATAAAGCCTGGTAGGAACCAGGCGAAAGCGCATGACTGATTTTTTACTATTTTTAAGGATTAAAAGTTGTTGAATATCTCCAAGCTATTCTGCTCATCATTTCCTTCAGTTTGATACACATTGGATCCTTCGAACCAAGTTTCTTCACCCGTGGAGTTTTATTTTGCTTTATGAGCATAGATGCAAGGCAGATGAAAGTGTAGCTGATTATATTGCTGAGTTAAGCACTTATTTTCATAGGTGGGTGAGTGGGTGTCACATCGTCACTTTTGAAAGGCTGGCAGACCTTTTGGTGAAGGAACAAGCCTTTAGCACTTTCCCTGAGGACATGATAACCTGGTTGGCAGACCAGTAGTGTTAACTCTGCAGATGAGCTGCGGAGAAAAGGGGCTCTCTACTTAGCAAGCAGTGCATTACTGCACAAGAAGGGGATACCCAGTGCTGCACATTGATATAAGGGAACCCATGTTGGGCAGCCAAAACCACCCTAACAGAGTCCACCAGTAATAGGGGAAGCCACTAGTTCAGGTACACAGCCAGGATCAAGGGTTAGAGATTTTAAATGTAAACAGATGGGCTGTGTCTTGTTACAAAAATGGCAGCACCCTCTGTGGCAGTGGCTGCTTCAGATCCCTACAGAAAAGTGCACTATCTGTCTCATTTTTCATCAGAAACAGAAGAAAAAACAGATTTAAGGGCAAGAAATTAAGATGTAATTAACTACAATGCTAAGAATCGTCTGGAAATCCGATCTCGTATCTCGCTGTGCTGCATGCTTGATGAACTGCTAGCAGAGATGCCTGTAAACTCAAACACACTCCAGGAACTCCTGCAGCTTGGAATCTTACTGGAACATGGTAAAAACTGCAGAAACCTGTCAAACCTGTCTAACCAGTTGACAGTCAGACATGGGAAGCATATTAAAAGGAAAAAATGTGAAAGATCAAAAAAGAGAGACTCTAGAGCAGGAATTAAGACCAGACTGAAAATAAGTCCACACAGGCCTGCATTTCCTTCCATGCTGCTGAAAAATTTACACTCACTGGAGAGCAAGATGAACTACTTAAGGATGGATATTTCCACACAATCTAAGGTGAGAAATAGTTGTTTACTTGTGTTCACTGAAACTTGGCTGAACTCCAGTTATAAATGATAGCACAATATATGTGGAGGGGATGTCATTATTTCATGCTAACATAAATTGGTCTGTGTGGTAATTCTCATGGAGGGGGTGTTTGTGTGTATATCAACAACAGCTGGTGTACAACTGAAATGATCACCTCTCACTGCTCAGAGAATATTGAGTTCATGCCACTAAAATGCAGACCCTTCTACTTGCCTAGGGAATTCAATATAGTGAGCATAACAGTTATTTATATCCCCCCTAGTGCTAATACCAACATGGCATTGAACATTCTGTATCTGTCAATAAATGACCTCCAGAATAAGAACCCTGAGTTTTACCATATAATTGCAGGTGATTTCAATCAAATTGATTTGAAATCTGTATTATCTCATTACCATCAACACATGAACTTTGCAATAAGAGAGGAGAACACTCTGGATACGGTGTACACAAACGTAAAATTGGCCTACAAAGCAGTACCTTATCCACATCTGGGCAACTCAGACCATCTGGCTATCATGCTACTTCCTGCATATACACCACTGCTGAAAAGGGGCAAACCTACAACCAAACAGGTATGGATATGGCCTGAGGGAGCAGTCTTGGCACTACAGGACTGCTTTGAATGTACGAACTGGTCAGTATTTAGAGAGGCAGCTGTAAAGAACCACAGTATTAACCAGGAGGAGTATACGGAATCTGTAATGGCTTATACTTCAAAATGTGTTGATGATGTAACAGTCATCAAATGTATCACCATGCCTGCTAATCAGAAACCCTGGCTGTCTGGTGAAGTACATGAGCTCCTAAAACAAGAAATGCTGCATTTTAAATAAAAAAAAAACAAGAATGTCCTAATAAAGGCCAGAACAAATCTAAGTAGAGGTATAAAGGAGGCTAAGAGGACCTAAGGACGTAAAATTCAGGGACACTTCTCTAACCAGAGGGACTCCAGATGTAGGCATACAAGCCATAACCAACTACAAGCCTGCATCCTCCACATGTGATGACAACACAGAATTTCTGAACAAATTAAACACCTACTTCAGCAAATTTGATATGGACAACAACACTGTGCCAAATACTCTTTCTTTCGAACAGGGTGAGGAGGTGCTATGTCTTAGAACATCTGATGCTCTGAAGACCCTGAGGCAAGTAAACCCAGGAAAAGCAGCTGGTCCTGATAACATTATGGGAAGGGTTCTAAGAGACTATGCTACTGAACTGTCCACTGTACTAAGAGATAAAGTCAACACATCTCTGCAACTAGCCATTGTACCCAGTTGCTTAAGAAATATGACAATCATTCCCTTACTGTAGAAACCCCAACCGACAAGCCGAAATGATTACTGGCCAGTTGCTCTTGCATCAACAGTAATGAAGTGCTTTGAGCGGTTGATCAAGAACCATATCTCTTCATGCTTACCTGCAAGAACGGATATATTACAGTTTGCTTATAGATCTAACTGCTGCAGACTGATACAGTAGCTATAGGACTTTATGAATCCTTGACACATCTAGAGAACAAGAATTGCTATGCCAGAATGCTGTTCATAGATTTTAGTTCCACCTTTAACACTGTCATCCCCCAGAATCTGATGTTGAAGCTGATCCAGCTGGACATCAACACCCCCCTTTGTAACTGGATATTGGACTTTCTCATCAACAGACCCCAAAAAGTATGTGTGGGAAATGACAGTTCAATCAATACTACATTGAGCACGGGTGTCCCTCAGGGCTGCACCCTGAGTCCTCTGCTGTTTACCTTTTTGACGCATAACTGCATGGCCAAGCATGAATTCAGCAAAAATTGAGTTTGCAGATGATACTACTGTTGTAGTTCTTGTTAGAAGTGGTGAGGAAAAAGCCTACAGGGATGAATTGGAGCATCTAATAGGCTGAGTTGACAGCAACAATCTGGCCTTAAATGTAAGCAACACCAAAAAATTAATAGTGGACTTCAAGAGGAGTCAGGAGATACATCAACCTCTGGAAGATAATGGGGTGGCAGTGGAAATAGTCAAAAACACCAAGTTCCTGGGGGTGCACATCTCAAGATGACCTATCCTGGTCGACTCATATTAGCCACATAGTGAAGAAGGCACAACAATGACTGCACTTCCTATGGAAACTGAGTAAGGCAAACCTGTCTCAGTCCATCCTTAAAGCCTTCTACAGGAGGACCATCGAAAGCATCCTCTCAAATAATATCATAGTTTGGTGTAGTAACTACAAAGCATCTGACCACAAGGTTCTCCTGAGGGTAGTGAGGATAGCAGAAAACGTCATTGGTTCCTCACTCCCATCCATGGATGATCTGCATGAGAGTTGGTGTGTGGGAAGAGTTAGGAAGATAATCGACGGTCCCACTCACCCTGTCCATAGCATGTACTTCCACAGTTCCTCGGGCAAGTAGTATTGCAGCTTACACTGTAAAACATCTAGACTAAACAGGAGCTTCTTCCCTCTCTCCATAAGGCTGCTGAACTTGAATGCCAGGCATGACAGCGAATAATCAGATCAATATGCCACTTGCTGTGAAGTATCATCTATAGTAATCACTGTTGCAAATTGCTTTAATAACTGGTACAGTTAGCCTGATTTCTTATGCTATTACTTCCTGAATGTGCAATAGTCAGGACTGAGTCACCACTCCATACATGTGCAATATGAACATCAGACTATATCATACTACAACTGATGAAGTGCAATATTCTAAACAATCACAATGTGAAGTCTTTGCTGTATCTACTAGTATAATATTGTTTAATGTCCTCCTGTCCAATTGTGGTAATTTATTGTGTTGTTAATATTTTAATTATTACTGTGTGTGCATTAATCTTACTGTCATTCAAACTGTGTTTCATTGTTATGTCTTGCATGGGGACCAAAGCAACGTAATTTCATTCAGCTTGCGCTGCTGTGTGTATATCTGATTGACAATTACTTTGACTTTGATGTAGCATACAGATTTTCACTGAAGCAAGGTGAGAAGCAAAAGTTTATGGACCCAGCAAGTGGGAATAACAGCAAGCCAGTGGTAAGTTGTCTGGAGACAGCAGGGGTGCCAAACTATCACCAGAGTTTGTATCCTATCTTAGTGGATGGAAGACAGGCCACTGCTAAGAGAGACACAGCCTCTGATATAACCATTGTGAAGCCTGCAGTGGTTAAAGAGGAGCAGTACTTGCTTAGCAGTCCAATCCAGTCAGAGCTTTAGGAGGGATCCCATTCCATATACCTTTGGCCAGGGTTCACTTTGACTGGGAGGGTGGAAAATGAAGCAAGCAGGTAGGTGTGTTTGAGGGTACCCCTGCAGATGTCTTGAAAGGGAATGGTTTTGATAATGCAGTACCTTGTGTGCATGCAGTTACACACAGTCAGGCTTGGAGACAGGCATGTGAGTCTGGTAGGCTGGGAGAGACCCAGACAGACCCCACACCTGAGGCTGGGGCCATTGATGTGGTTATTTCAGGGAGGGAGCTACCCTGTAGCTGTGAGCCTGAAAGTAAGCAACAGCTGCTAATAGGTACTGATGTTCCCATGGACAGGGTGACTGCAAGTTCATAGGTGAGTGGTATTACCCAGGCTGACAGTGAGGCAGCGCTGTCAGAAGATACCAGGCTTCCTGTGGAAAGGGAGCTGAGAAGGGTCACAAAGTTGGAGTTTAGACAGGTTCAGCTTTCAGACCCTACCTTATGAGGCTTGAAGATAGCTAAGGAGGCACCTGATTCTCAAGGAAAAGGGGGTCTGTATACTGGAACAAATGGTTACTGTATAGAGAGTGGCCCCCTGAGGAAGGGCTAAAGTGTGAGGTAATACAGCAGTTGGTAGTGCCCAGAGCATACTGTCTGGCACTTCTTGTTATAGCCCATGACATTTTTTTTGCAGGTCATATGGGCATAAAGCATACCAATAGACTTATTATGCAAAACTTTTATTGGCCTGGATTTGCAAGGGATGTAACATGGCACTGCAGGACCTGTGAGCAGTGCCAAAAGGGATGCAAGGCAGGGGACAAGGTCAAAGCTCAGTTTGATGCCTTTGCCTGTGATTGAAAAGCCATTTCAGAGGGTAGATATGGATATTGTGGGGCCTTTGAGTACCCCAAATTCTGCAGAGAAGTATATCCTGGTGGTAGTAGATTATGCTACTAGATACCCTGAGGTGGTGGCTCTGTCCTCCATTGAGGCAGAGAAGATGGCAAATGCTTTGTTAGAGATTTTCAGCAGGGTAGGTTTCCCAAGAGAAATACTGACTGACAGAGGTGCCAGTTTAATGTCAGGCCTGCTGGCTTATCTCTGGAAGTGCTGTGGGGAAAAGCACCTAAAGACCACTCCCTACCACACCCCACACTAATGATCTTGTGGAGAGGTTAAACTGTATGCTAAAGACCATGCTATGGGTATTCATTTATTCTTATTTATTTATTTAACATTTGTTGACTGGGAAAGTCCGACTAAGACGGAGCTTATTTTCATAGGAGGCCCGGGGAGAAATGCTGCAGACACATGTCTTTGGAATGTGAGAGGAAACCAGAGTACCAGAGAAAACCCACTCACATGCAGGGAGGACATGCAGACTCTGCACAGAAGGCACTCTTGCCGAGAATTGAACTGTAGAACCTCTTACTGTGAGACGACAATGTAAACCGCTGCACCACTGCACCACCAAGGCCAGTTTAAATGAGAGCAGGACAAATATTTGCCCCATCTGTTTGCATACAGAGAGGTACCCCAGGAATCCACAGGTTTTTACCCTTTGAGTTGCTGTATAGGTATAGGGTGAGGAGGCCTTTAGAATTGATTCATGATGAGTGGGAAGGTGAGTGTGAATCCCACAAGGAGTCTGTTGTGGCATATGTCCTAAACCTCAGGACAGGGCTTAGGGAGCTCATGGGCTTGGCCCCATGAAAACCTGGCAGGAGCCCAACAGCAAAAAAAGGTCTGGTATAACAGGAATGCTCATGCCAGAGAGTATGTTGTGGGACAGCAGGTTATGGTGCTCATTCCTGTTAGACATATTAAGCTGCAGGCAGCTTGGGAGGGACCCTTCAATGTGGTAAGGAAGGTCAGTGATGTTAATTACATGGTAAACCCACTAGGCAGGAGGCAGGGACACAAATCACACCATGTTAACATGATGAAGCCTTACCATTATAGGGAGGTCCTGAGCAGACTGCAAAGGACAGGGTTGACCATTAAGCGCAGTAAGTGTTAGGTGGGTATGGCAGAGGTCTCCTACTTGGGACATGGAGTGGGGAGTGGTAAGATCAGACCTGAACCTGCCAAAGTGGAAGCTGTTCAGGAGTGGCCTGCCCCTGTTACCAAAAAGCAGGTGAAGGCATTTGTACGGACAGCGGAGTACTATAGAAAGTTCATCCCCAATTATAGTACAATAGATGCTCCCCTCACAGACATGACAAGGACAAACAGGCCAAATAAGGTAGTGTGAACCCCAGCCTGCAAGCAGGCATTCCAGAAGCTTAAAAGGGGCTTTGGGAGGACCCCCAGTTCAGATTACAGCAAAGAATTTGTTGTGCAGGTGGATCCTTCAAACCATGGGGTTGGGTCTTTACTCAGCCAGGTTTCCTCAGAGGGAGAAGAGCACCCAGTTGTATATCTCAGCCGTAGACTCCAACCCAGGGAGGAATGCTATGCAGCTGTAGAAAAAGAATGTCTAGCCATAGTATGGGCACTGCAGAAACTTCAGCCCTATCTGTATGGAAGGAAATTCACTGTGGTTACAGACCACAGTCCCTTAACATGGCTACATCATGCCAGCCAGCAAAATGCCAAGTTATTAAGATGGAGCATAGGGTTGCAGGCATATGGCATGACAGTGCAACAGTGTAGTGGGGTCGGCAATACCAAGGCTTTCAAGACACGGTCTAGGTTATGTGTTCTGAGACAGGATAATTTCTCTCAAGCAACATTTTTCCAGGGTCACTTGAAAAACTAGTTTGACTAGTCAAAGGAGGGTGAGATGTGATGATATGAGGTAGTGCCATCTGTGCTAGGGAGAGTAGGGCAGTGTATGTGTAACATATGCTAGCATAGATATCTGGAGTTTTGTAAAGAAATTTATGTCATTTGACTAGCACACTGATTTGTACAGATGCTTGTGTTAAAAATATATCAACACTGGGTCCTGCTGGACAGAAAAGAGATATACAGGTATATCAGACAGTATTATTATACCTCATTAAATATATATGTTTTAACAGAGAATTCTGGAAGGAAAGAGGTTAACCTCAGTCCAGCTAATTTTGGAAAATAGGTTGAAAATTAAATGGGATGTTTTAGGCCATAAAGATTTTATCTTACAGGTCTGACTGCAGCCAGAGACAAACATGTGTGGGAAAATCAGAACTAGAAACCTCACTGTATTGTCCTTAAGGGTGAACTAATTGCTACCCCGGAAGGGTGGAAAGTTTTGAAATTGTTTTATAGCTTTCAGATGCTGCAATGGATCTTGGCAAAGCTCTGGGTGTGTATTGTAACAGAGTTAGGTGAACAGATTTTGTGTCCTTCTATAACTAGCACTGAAATGATTTTTTAGATATTAGTGAGAGATATGATGGAACACTCGCAGCAGCACTTTGTCTTCCAGAACCTGATAGGAGAGATCTCTCAAAGATATCTCACACAACTATACACCTCATCTTGCCTTGCTGTAGAAAGCAATTCAGCACACTTCATCTTGCTTTGCTCTAGTAAGTAACATAACTAGGGAACATTGATTCTTTAGTCAGTCAGAAAAAAATTGTGAGATTAGTTAAGTATTGTTTTTCTGCATCTGTTGAATCTATCCAACTGTGTATTGTTTATATCTCCTGTTACTGAAACTCTGGTGTTTATTGTAACTAGATATTGAGTATTCTCATGTTTTCTATTTTATTATTTATTATTAAATATTTCTATACTTTTCATTGTGACTGGACCTTTAGAGAATAGTTTTAACATCTTGAGAGTACTTATGCTTATTTTAGTGACACTGTGGCCACTCCTGAAAGCCTTGCTGCATTGGTCAATCTCTACCTTTATATATTGTATAATATTAATTTTACTCAGTATAATTGGATACCCTTGTAAGAGCCTTAGAGTAGCTGACTGGTGGCAGCGCAATTACCTCATAGTCTGGGCCGAGAGGGCACAGCTGGTAAATCTGTGCCAGCCTGTCCCAGGTGTGTGTGTGTGTGTGTGTGAAAATCAAGTATCCAAGTGTGTGTGTGTGTGTGTGTGTGTGTGTGTGTGTGTGTGTGTGTGTGTACGTGCGCATGTGTCAGCTACTGAGAACAGGGACACAGAGCTCCAAAGTGGTCAAAGTGGAGTGTTGTTTAAGCCCTGGAGAGAGAAAGAGAGTCCATCCCGAGGTCTGGAATGTGATCCCTGTGTGCTCGTAAGAGAAATTGTGCTTGGTGCAGAGAGCTGCATCTCAAAATACTGTGTGTATACATTTTTGCACCTAGTGGCCAAGCCCTCACTAGTTTCAGTGTTGAGAATTGAGGTTCCTTGATTACTGTCCCAGAGTAGGGACCATCACACCTATAATTCAAGGAGGAAAGCGATGATGATGAAACAGGGCAGACGCTCAAGAAACAAGAAGAGAATGGGATTCTGGATGCAGATCTTTAAGGAGAATAACAATAATCATACAGAATATTATATTCGTAAAGTAGCCGAAAGTATTCTAAAAACTAAGCCAATACCGTAATGGAGAAAAGAGATTCTGCCAATAGGCAAGAAGGGTCTGGAATTTATTGGAAAAAACTGGCAAATGAACCAAGGTATTAGGAACAAATAACTAGAGAGGGAAAGGTAAAATAATGGGAAGACGCCAATAATTTATTTGGACTGCAGGTTAGAGATTGCCTTCCCTATCAAGGATTGATAGGGTATAGGCATAGAGAAAGAAATGGGGGGAGTCCTAAATGAAAGACCAGCACTGGTAGAGTTTTTAGTAAAATCTAGAACAGAAGCTGCCATTAAAAAAGGAATAATTCGTATAGCATATAAAATATTGCATGAAAACTATAAGAATAAATCAGTCGAGGTTAGAAAGGATTGGGAAGAGAGATTGGATAAGCAATTCACAAAGAAACAATGGGGATCTATATGTATGGCTCCCAAATATGTAACAAAATCTAGAAGATTTAGGATTTTTGCTTGGAAATGTTTACATAGATATTTTTATACCCAGAGTAGACTTCAGAGAATTTTCCCTCAGGTAGATAGCAAATGTTGCAGGCATGATAGGGAAGAAAGAGGTAATTAGGAACATATTTTCTGGGAGTGTAATGAGTTGACAGCCTATAAAGATTCCCTGCAGACTACTCTGTTTGAGATACTGGGTAAACAAATTGGTGTAATTAGGGAAATGATTTTTCTGAGCTATGATACAGGATCTGAATTGCCTAGACATAGTAAGGCCTTGCTGAGTCTAATTATGGTGGCTGCTAAAAAAGCATTTACTAGAAAATGGAAATCAAAGTCTAAACCAGTTGTACTAGAAATAGTGATTATAGTAATAGAGATAAAACTGTACTTGGGATCTTGAAAAAGGGTAGGAGCAAATTACATAGGGAAAATGGGAATTGTGGGGACAGTACATACAGCAGAGAATGAGATTTAAAGAAGGCAGACTGACTTGAATGAGGTATGTAATGTTTGACTGACAATAATTGGGTAGATTATATGTGATGTATAATGTTTGCAACTAGGATTGTGTCAATATAGTTTGTGATGTGAAATCCTTGCAGCAGGGATTATGTCAATATGGTTTGTTTTCATTTACATAAACGTACGATTGCCTATGTCATAAGTGATAATTTAATAAAGATGTTTCTTGTTTAAAAAAAAGTAAAAGTTAAGCAAGCAGTCTTTGCCAAAACAGCAGGCTACCACTTTGCCTCAGCTGCAGGTGTATGACTGTGCTGTGGCCATTTGTTGTGTACCTGAGACCACTCATCTTTTACCTCAGATCCCTCTTGTGTAGCACTTATAGTCAGGTGGCTGTTATAGTCCCCCTCAATGGGCAAGGGAGATACACTGTTGTCAGTCTTGGGAGAAGGAAGAGGGAAGGTTTCAGTGATGTATCAGAATGCTATGTCCATCCCTGAGATAGCAACTGTTGCCATTAGCAACACAACTGGCACCATTTTTCCTGTTTAAAAAAAAACAGAAAACCAAGCACTTATCTACTTCTCCTCAATTTTCTTTGGATAGGCGCAGTTTATTGGGACTGGCTCTGGTTTTCATTCAGGCTATTGATCCTTCTTGTAAAGTAGTTTCTAGTAAAATAAAGATAACATTCTTCTTTTCCTGAAGAGATTCAGGATTCTGAATCTGAAAAGAAATATGCAGGGACAGATTAAGGGTTTTGTCATGATTCAAAATCAGAGGAGAGCTCAGTTTCTGAAGCTTCGTGTGGGGGTTTCTCTTTCTCTGTGACTATTGCTAGAAAGTCCTAGTGTGTACAGTGGGAGAACACTGAGGTTTCTCAGTTCCTCAGAAAATACTGTTCTAACAGAAGGATTTTTCAGAACCTACATCCATTTCTCCTGTCCTGTCTCCTTTAGAGGATGTGTGTCTTACTGCCTGCAATTTTCCTGATAGTCAGCCAGCTGACCCTAAAAAGACAGATAGGTTGCATAAAGTTCTCAGTCTTTTAAATTTGTATACACTGTTCTCAAACCTGACCCAGCAGTTGTAGCATTAGTTGATTCCACTGCTGCAGAGCACTTAGTTAATTCCAATCCTACTCTTTCTAATAAGGATAGGAGATTATTAACAGGTATGGGGAAAAAGTATATACTTCTGTAAGTTTGACTTTTGGAATTTTTAGTTGTTAGGCTCATATGTTAACATTTCTTCTGAGAAATTGTGAAAGTATGAGGAAGATTTAAATAGCTTAGTTTTTCTATTGCACAGATCACCACTCATTGTTTGCAATACGTGTATGACTCTATCGATTCTTCTTCTAGGGTTATGGCCACTGGTACTAGTTTAAGGAGGTTTGCTTGCTGCATTTTCAGAACTTCCAAGATGATGTAAAAAAATTAGATTTTAAATTCACCTTTAGATAGAGATTTAGTGGTTGGTCCCTCTGCTGCAGAGGTCATCAAAAAGTGTGATGAAAGGGACAAGATGATCCAGGGAATCTCTAGGATTTTTCTGCCTTCCTTTTCCTAATTTTCCAAGAGATTTACTTTCTCCTCATCCAGTTTTGTCAAAAACAAAAAAAGAATAAACAGTCTCAACAGAATTCAGGTAAACAGATATTTAAGAAGAAAGGGGGTTCCAAAAGGAAGTTTCAAAATTAACAAAACCAAGGACAGTCCAACAAGTCTGAATGACTATTCAAGAGATCTCGTGACTTCTTCCCACCCTGGCTGCTTTTTTCTTCCAGAATGTGTGAATCTCCAATTTTCTGTTTGGCAACAGTTTGTTTCAGACAAATGGGTTCTGAAAATCATTCATCAAGTTTACTGGTGATGGTGGCAGAAAATTCCTCCTTTCCATGAGGTCATTCCTCATCCTGCAGATCAGACTGTTTTTTTCCACCTGTTCTTCATCATATGCTGTCCCAGTGAGTGACAGAACCAGTTCCTCTTCCCAGGTGGAGAAGGGGTTTTATTCAATGATGTTCCTCGTACCAAAGTAAGAAAATGCTTGAAACCAATTCTGGATCTTTCTTTTTCTTAAACCTGTTTGTGATAGTGCCTAAATTCAAAATGTTGTCACTTCACAACCTGTTACCTCTTCTTCCTCTTTCAAGTTTCCCAGTAGCACTAGACTTAAAAAATGCTTATCTTCACATCCCTATTCATCCAGACTTCTGATGTTTCTTACAGTTTTGTGTGTCTGAATCACATTATCTGTTCCCTGTCGTATCATTTGGACTATCCACTGAGCCAGGAGTGTTCACAAAGTGTCTAGCTCCAATTATAGCTCAATGTAGGCTTTGGGTAGCAACATTATTCCATATTTAGATGACTTGCTTATCATTGCAGTCTTTTTTTCAAGGTGTCAGGAATTTCTGCCTTGGGTGAGAGATCTCTTCCGTAACCTGGGATTCCAAGAGAATATTCAAAAGCCTTTCTTGTCTCCTCACACAGGATTGTGTTCCTTCCACAAAAAGTAATCCAACGAGTACTAAAGGTCTGAGCTTGAAAAAACCAGCCAAAGCAAAAAACAACCAAACCAGACCACCACGGCAAAGTAGAATATTTAAACCTTATTTATATGCCAGTTGCCATAGTAAAAATTTAACATATATTGCCACCTGTAAATGTTGTCAGTGCTTCTATGTCAGGAAGATGAATCGAATGCTGAAGGAACAGATTCTTCAGCATCCGAGTGACATAAGATGTGGGGTTAGACACAATGCACTTTTTCAACATATTAATGTCAACTTTGGACATGAGTTTGTTTTTATGATGCTACAAATACAATCTCCAAGTTTACGGGGTGGGAATTTATGTAATTTAATAGAGTTGAATGAAACAAAATGGATTGCAGAAATGAGAGTGGATACCTTTCCTGCACTAAATGATGTCTTACCACTCAAACCTGTGCAAAGGGGCGTAGGCCCTTCTTTTGATTTTGATTGGTTGTAGCTGATTTTTAATTGTAGAGATGTTTTTATGGTTTTAGATCTGGTGAAGGGTCTTCACCTGAAAGAGCTAATCTTCCATGTTTTTTATTTACTTATTAAAGTTTTTATTCACTTTGCTGTGGTGGTCCAGTTTGGCTGTTTTCCGCTTAGGATTGTGTTCCTGGGATGTCAACTACACACCTCGTTTCAAAGACCTTTTCTTCCACCTGAACAAAAAATAAGTTTTTTCTCTCAGACTTCAGTCACTGTGAGGGAATACTTCAGGATTTTGGGTTTTATGGCATCTATGATTCTTATGATCCTCCTGTCAAGACTCTACATGAGAAGGATACAATAATATCTGAAATCTCTTTGGTCCCTGCACCAGTACCTTTTATCTTTTCAGATCACACTGCTGGGTTTTGTCTGCAGAGAAATCTTTTGGTGGAGACAACAGATACCCTTAAATCTAGGTCTCCCTTTCCTTGTCCATGTTACAAAGTAATCAGTCACCACAGATGCTTCAGACTTTGGAGAGCAGTTTCAGTAGGCATAAAAGATCAGGGGGTATAGGATACCAAGGAAAGATGTAAGCACATAAATATCAAAGAGATGCTTGTCCTGATCAAGACACTCAACTCTCTAAACTATTGTTGGTCCCCGGGACCTCTAATATTACAGTCATATGGTACATCAACAAGCAAGGGGAACTAGGTTGCATCCTCTTTGCAGACTGGCCACATTAGATTGGGATATAGCTTCACAGCATAATCTCACTCTACAGACATCCATCATTTTTTAAAGCAAAACTGTGTGGCAGACAAGCTGAGCAGGAGCAGAGCAGACCTTCATGAATAGAAACTAGATTGGGGTGTCTTCCAAGATTTATTCCATCAGTGGGGAATTCTTCAAGTAGACCTCTTTACCTCCTCTCTGAACAATCAATTGGCCAAATTCTGTTACAGGACTCCATTCAAGAAGACCTAGAAGATAGATGCATTTTTTTTCTTGCAGGAAAGTCCTATATGCCTTTCCACTAATGATTAGGCTGTTTCTGAAAATTCAGAAGGAATGGCACAAGAGCATTTTTAGTGAGTTCCTTCTGGCCCACGCAGTAATGGTTCCCCCTTCTTTTGGATTTGGCCAGGGGCAATTACCACAAGCTTCATCACAGACTGGATCTACTCACATAAGACTCTTCATCATCTATGATCCTCAGGACTTCATCAAATGATTACAGGCAACACCACAGTACAGGCTAACTATGATAGCTTTGGACATAGCTGAGTCTGTCCATTTTATTCTCAGTGACTTGTAGTCTTGAGTGTTTTAAGCAGAGTGTAAAGAGAGTACAGGAAAACAATATTCTAGCTTAGGGGAAGGGCATTTTTGTCCAGTGCTTTGTGGGCTGTACAATACAGAAGATGTAATATCCTATAGCAGGGTTTACCTTGTTAGATTACTTTATTAATGATATCAGTGTGGGTTGTAAAGCTTAAAGAAGAGTCTAGGGTTATGCCTAAGTATTTTACTTTGTTACAAAAGGAATAATATGGTTGTTGTTATAGGTTCATAGGTGCTTACTAGGCTAACGACCACATGGGCCTTTTTAATCCTAGCCATGCATCCCAAATCTCTGACAAGTTCTGGTACCCTTGATAAGTGTAAGCAGGGCCTTGGGAGGTGAAACATTTTACAAGAAGGGGCCTGGGAGAGGAACCATTTACAGGCTATCTGTGTCCATCAGAGACATAGGTGCCAAACCAGGGATGAATTTCCTGTTCCGCATCCAGTTGTCCAAGTTACAGTTGAATTGGGTTAGGGAGGAACTCTGCTTCACATGGATGGGGAGCATATTCCAAAGAGGGGCAGTCTCTGGGATACATACCTGTCTGTCCAGCAGGTCCTATTTATATCAAAGCAATGTTTAAATCTTTAGAACAGGTAATTCTGGTGCTGTTTGTTTTGCTGATATGCAGGATGTCCATCAGAGTGGAGTCTGACAATACCTTGTATTCCAGGCATAAAGCTCCCCTCAACAGCCTGTAGAAGACAGAATACAGGGATAGGAACTTGAGGTGGTCTGCATTAGACATGTTAGTTACACCCTATATTCTTTTAGTGAGGAACCTCTGTGGACATTCCAATTGTTGGGTATGCCTGGTTAGGTACATACAAAAGGGGGCACTGTACTCAATAATAAGTCTGATGGATGACAAATATAGTGGAACAATGACTTCCTTGGATCTAGATGTCATATCTTTGTTTATAAGTTGCACACCATAGAATGATTTCCTCACTACTGTAGACACATGATGGTCAAAAGCTAGATTACTGTCTATGTGTGTCCCCAAATCCTTGACTACAGTCAACTCTTAAGGGTGTGTTGTCAATATGATAGTTACCAGAGGTGTATGGTTTTCCAAAGAACACTATTATGCATTTTTTGGCATTTAGTCCATGGCTCTGGGACCAGTTGTTTGTCTGTGTCATCCCTTCTTGGAAAACATTTGCATTAGTGGGTGATTCAATGACAGCTCCTAAATCATCTACAGTTTTAGTCAAACAGAGACCATTGACATTGACCTAGACTTTAAAGAAGTAAGTGTCAAAAAGCACCAGTCCCAGGACCGATCCCTGAGGGACTGTGCTTGTGACTGGCTTCTCTGTAGAGGTGGATCCCCCCAATTCTAACTTCATGGGTCCTGTCTGTAAGCCAGCTTGCTATCCACTGGTGCCATTGTCTGGGATAGTAAGGACAAGAAGTCAAGAGGCTCTTTGAGGGGGAGGAAAACAGCATAACATTGAATCGGTAATGTCTGTTTGTTGTTTATTTTATTCACGCCATTGACAAAGATCACAGAGTTGCTGCAGCTAAGAATGCAGGATTATAGGACATCTGTTTGCTTGGAGTAATAAAATATTATCTCCATAATTTTTGACAATATCTCTGCTGTGTTAACAGTGTATGTTAAGTTGTCAATCTCGCCTTCATTCTTGCTGGATGGGTTCGGAGCCGACCCTCGGCTCCGACTCGGCCAATACTAAAGCTCGAGAGCTTATTCCACCGGCTCGAGGCTCCCCTATATCCCACAATGCTAGGCGGTAACTACTCAGATCTCGTTTGCCGCTTAGCTGACGAGGTACTTTCTCTACTGGCTCTGGCAGGTTAGTAAGTTTTCTTATTAAAAAAACTTCAAATTTCTACCCCTATTTTTTCTATTTAGTTTAGTTTCTATACAGAGTATCCCTTTAGTTTAAATCAGGTCCCCCTTGTGTTTGAATTCCCATTTTATTTCCTTTTTAACTTTTAGGCCTTTGGCCCACTCCCTTTTTTTCCCTGTCCTTTCAGTGTGACTGGATTTTTATTGGTTAAAGGGTGTGTCTGTGTGTTGTGTTTGTGTTTTTTTCATACAGCCTTTTTCAGGATGTCTAAAGACTCCAAGGTCTCAGGCTTCAAGAAGTGTGATTCGTGCTGTCAGAAAATGTCTCTGACAGACGGTCACACTTCTTGTGTCTATTGCCTGGGAACTTTGCACCTGCAGGACTCATGTGCTGTTTGCCATGCATTCAGCCCTAGAGTCCTGCAGGAATGCAAAAACAAGCTCATACTTCGAGGCTTGTTAAAAGCCTGAAGGCCCCCCCGACCCAGTCTGCATCGGGAAAGCCTTCTAAGACTTCCAGGCCGTCGGCTCCAGCTTCAGAGCCATCTCCTGGGAGCATTAAAGCTGCTTCGACATCGGCTCCGGCTGGAGTCGATGTTTCGAAGTCTCATACTGTTACCTCAGCTCCGGCCGGAGCCGAGGTTGTCAAGACTCAGTTGGCTCCGATAGGCTTATCGGAGCCACCTTCAAAGAAGAGGTCTAGGTCCCCTTCCATCGGCTCCATCCACTCGGCTCCGGGATCCTCTCTTCTGTTGGAGCGGAGCCATAGGTCTCATTCCTCTCGGTCCTCCAGGCTGTCCGACCATGACTTACAAAGGGTGGTGAGTAGACTTCTCAAGTCCGAGGCACTGGCCCAAATGCTGCATAGCCCTACTCAACAGTCAGTGGCTATTCCCATCCCTGATTCTATTCCTCCTCCGACTCCTTTGAGTTCGGAGCCAGGGCTCATCGGAGCCGTGGCTGTCGGTGCTTCGGAGCCGATACCTTCCCTTTCGGCTCCGTCGTCTGCTCCGATTTCCTCCTTGGAGGGATCTCGGTGCCAAGCTTCCCTCGTCGGCTCTAAAGGGGCGAGTGGCATCGGACCCTTGTCCGACCCCATTCTCCCTCTCGGGGCGTCAGCGCTGGTGAGTTCGGCTCTGACATCGGCCTCGGAGCCGACCCTGTCGGTGCCGGGGGGTCCTTGTCTCCTCGGACCGGGGACCTCCGGCCTTGGTTGATAGGAGCGCCTTCGAGGTCATGCGGAGCGTGCTAGACCCAGTGTCTACCCCACAGTCGGCTCCGTCAGCTCCTCCCTATTCAGTGCCTGCGGTGGTTTCTACCCACCCCCTTGTTACAGACCGTAGAGAGCCGGCTCCTCAGGCTTCCCCATTGGGAATATCCTCCTCTTCCGAGGCCTCTCCTGATCCGGTAGGAGAACCCCCTCGGAAGAGACAGTGCAAGAGGAAGCACATTGACTCCCCTGAGTCTATCACCTCTGAAATTGACTTGGAGGAATCTGAAGGTTCCCCTCGGTCCCCCTCTGAGGATGTCTCTTTTGCTGACATCCTTGAAATTCTGAAACAGAGGGAGAACTGGCCCGCCCTTAACCCTTCAGAGGACGAGTCGGTTTACCTTGAGGTGTTTGGCTCTCGCCCTTCCACCTCCTGGGTGTCCCCTCCCTTTGACCCCCTTATGGAAGTGGTGGCAAGGAAGGCTTGGACGGCCCCTAATTCAGTGGAACCTACCCCAAGGAGGCCATCAAAATTTATTACTGCCCCTAAAGAGAAAGAGTTTCTATCTAAAGGTGTCTCTGTTGATGCCATGGTGGTGGCCGCAGCCACTAAGAAGGAGTTAGCCGATCCTTCGGTATCTGTCCATCCTCCTAATAAAGAGTCTAGGACCATGGACAGGTACGGTAAGCGGATGTTTTCATCAGCGACCTTTTCCATGCGGTCGCTGAACTACTTGTGTCACTTCACCCGTCTCCAGAGGGATTTGCTCAAGGATATGGGTGAGGCCATGCAGGATCCAACAGCTGAGGGGTTCCAAGACAAAATGAACTCCCAGTTGGCAACCCTGAATTCGATTGTCAACTCCTCCATGCGGCTTATCTCATATGCGGCTGATGGGGCGAGTAGGGCCGCAGGCACAGGTGTAGCTTTACGACGTCACGCCTGGATGCGGCTTTGCAATTTTGCGGACACTTTTAAGGCGTCCTTCACCAATCCCCCCTTTCATGGCTCAACGTTGTTTGGACCTCAGGTGAAGGATACATTGACTAGGTGTGAGCAGGAAGGTAAGACTCTCTCTGCCGTGGGAGTCCGTTTTTCTACCCCTTCTAGACCTTATCCAAAAGGTCAGAGGGGAGGAAAAATGTGGTTCCACAAACCACAGGGAGTCTCATCTGACGCACAAGGTCGATTCCCCTCTAGAGGCAGAGGGGGGAATAACAATAGACGCCGCCCTAGGGGCAGAGGTGGTCCGCAAAACCAGGGTAGCAGAGAAACTTTCTCTGATAAACCCTTTCAGCATCCCTGAGGAGCTGCCCGGCTGTCCACCTTCGGAGGCAGTCGGGGGAAGATTATCACTGTACCCAAAAGCCTGGCTTTCCCTCACTCAAGACAAATGGGTACAGTCAATCATATCCGAGGGTTACAAAATTCCCTTTATTCACATCCCATCCCAACCCAAAGGATCCCTTCCAGACATTCCACCCAGTCTAAGGGAACAAGCAGCACTAGAAATTTCAAAGCTGCTCTCAAAAAGAGCTATCCAACCAGTCCCAGCAGACCAGCAAGGATCCGGAATCTACTCCAAATTCTTTTTGGTTCCAAAAAAACAGGGGACTGGAGACCAATACTGGATCTCAGCAAGTTAAACAATTATATCAAAAAAACAAAATTCCGGATGGTCACGCTACAGTCCATTCTACCCTTCTTGGGACAGGACAGTTGGATGTGCTCGATAGACCTTCAGGATGCGTACTACCATATCAAAATGCACAGACGCTCCAGGAGGTTTCTCCGCTTCAGGCTGGGAGCCAGTCACTACCAGTTCAGAGCCCTGCCCTTTGGTCTCACTACAGCCCCCCCAAGTGTTTACCAAATGCATGGCAGTGGTTGCGGCTCACTTGAGATGTCAAGGATTCCAGGTGTTTCCATATTTGGATGACTGGCTCCTTACCGCCACCACCAGACATCAACTGCTTCTATCCAGAGACTTCACCATCCAAACTTGCCAAGCTCTAGGCATTTCAATAAATTTCGAAAAATCTGCCTTGTCGCCTTGTCAATCTATTACCTTTATAGGCTCCACCTTAGACACAGTCCATCTTTCCGCCAGACTTACAGAGCAAAGAGTATTAGATATCCGCAAACAAGTTTACCTTCTACTTCAATGCAACAAGGTCAAAGCCAGAGTAGTCTTGAAGGTGTTAGGACTCATGGCAGCTACTATTACACTTCTCCCCTTAGCTCGTTTTCACATGTGGATCCTCCAGTGGATGCTGTTTACTCAATGGTCCTTTCAACAGCTCCCGATGTCTCACATCATCCTACTAACTCAATCATGCAAGAATCACCTGTCTTGGTGGATCACATCACCTCAAGTTCTCCAGGGCAGACCCTTCATTCTTCCCCCCCCAATCGCCACGGTGACAACGGACGCCTCCCTGATCGGGTGGGGGGGCATTATCAGGGCAGGACAGTCCAGGGCACGTGGCAACCTTTCGAGTGCCACTTGCACATAAATGTCTTAGAGATGAGAGCAGTGCTTTTAGCATTGCAAGCCCTTCAGGACTCTCTTCCCACAGGGACTATTGCAATTCAGATGGACAACATGTCCGTAGTGTGGTACATCAACAAACAGGGTGGAACCAAGTCCTACCCCTTATGTCGAGAGGCACTCAGACTTTGGCAGTGGGCAATTTCTTCTCAGCGGTTTCTGATAGCAACGCACATTCCCGGGAAGTCCAACGTGATTGCGGACAAGTTGAGCAGGGCCATTCTCATGCCTCACGAGTGGTCTCTAAAAAAATCAGTGCTGGAAGAAATCTTTCAAAAATGGGGCCGGCCTTGCTGCGATCTTTTTGCTACTCCCCAAAACAGCAAGTGTCACGACTTCTTCACTCTCTTCCCGTTACCAGGCCATCCCACCAGAGACCAAGTCCTACCCCTTATGTCGAGAGGCACTCAGACTTTGGCAGTGGGCAATTTCTTCTCAGCGGTTTCTGATAGCAACGCACATTCCCGGGAAGTCCAACGTGATTGCGGACAAGTTGAGCAGGGCCATTCTCATGCCTCACGAGTGGTCTCTAAAAAAATCAGTGCTGGAAGAAATCTTTCAAAAATGGGGCCGGCCTTGCTGCGATCTTTTTGCTACTCCCCAAAACAGCAAGTGTCACGACTTCTTCACTCTCTTCCCGTTACCAGGCCATCCCACCAGAGACGCTCTAGTCCACGATTGGCCCCGGGGACTTCTGTATGCTTTCCCCCCATTTCCACTGATCTCTCAATTAATTCAGAAAGCTATCGCCTTGAGAGTCACCATGATCCTCATTGCCCCTTACTGGCCTCGACAGATATGGTTTCCGTTCCTCCATCATTACCTGTTGGAGCAGCCTTGGCATCTGGACCCGGTGCCAGATCTTTTGACCCACCAGTCAGGCCAGCTGCACCACTCCCTTCAATCTCTCAACCTCACAGCGTGGTTTCTCCGATTCCTACCCTAGCCAGGCTTCCCTTAATTTCTCATTCGGTCCATAACATCCTCTCACAAGTCTTCTACCAGGAGGATTTATAATAGTAAGTGGAAATGTTTTTCCTTCTGGGCAGCATCAAAGAATATAGACCCCTTCACTGCACCTATCCAGTCTATCCTAAATTTCTGGCAGAGCTCTTTCATTTAGGCTCTTCCTCATCTACCATTAGAGTACAACTAGCTGCTATATCTAACTTTCATGTAGGTGTCTCGGACTCCAGTATCATGTCCCATAAACTCTGTAAAGCCTTTTTAAGAGGTATTTTTCTGCTCAAGCCCCCAATCAAAGATCCCCACCTCAATGGGACTTGAATTTGGTCCTAGCATCCTTGATTCTCCCCCCCTTCGAACCAGCGGCTTCATGCCTCTTAAGTTGCTCTCATGGAAAACACTTTTTCTAGTAGCCATAACATCAGCTAGAAGGGTATCTGAACTTCATGCTCTTTGCAGTTGTCCTCCTTACTTAGTTTTCCATAAAGACAGGGTGTCCCTCCGGACTAATCCGTCCTTCTTGCCTAAGGTTTCCTCTGAGGCAAACCTAAACCAGACGATTGCTCTCCCCGTCTTCTTCCCTGATTATTCCAATAGGTCGGAACAAAAGTTACATTTTCTAGATGTTCACCGCCAACTTAGATATTATTTAGACAGGACTAAACAGTTCAGGAAATCTGATCAGCTTTTCCTGTCTTATGCAGAAGGGAAATTGGGCCTTCCAGTTACTAAAGTGTCCCTTTCAAGATGGCTTACATCTATAATTACCTTCATCTATGAAATCAGACATCAAAAACTTCCTTCAAGACCTAGAGCTCATTCAACTAGGGCATTAGCTACATCTGTAGCTTTTCAGGACAGGCTACCAATAGATTCCATTTGTGCAGCAGCCACATGGGCTTCTCCTCATACCTTTATTTTGCATTACAAATTGGATATGGTCTCCAGAAACCGTGCCAACTTTGGTTCCACTGTTCTCAAGAGTCTGTTCCGATAGGCCACCCGGGGTAAGGTGCTAGGGACGCGGTCCCATCCAGCAAATGAAGGCGAGATTGACAACTTAACATTAAGAAGTTATGTACCTACCATAACGTTCCATGTTAGTTGTCTTCTTCTCGCCTTCTTTCTTGCATCCCACCCTCCTTCCCCCTAGCCTGGACAGACCGATAGGAATATATGGGATCTTCCATTGGAATTTTTTCCTTCCCACATGTTCTACCACCTCTGTTCTCCCTTTTTATGTTTGTGGTAGTTTACCTAGAGTTTTATATATAGAGGTGGGTTCTTTTTCTCTCTTCTCCATTCTATGGAGACCAGAACTGCTTGGTTTTAGCTATCAAACGAGATCTGAGTAGTTACCGCCTAGCATTGTGGGATATAGGGGAGCCTCGATCGGGTGGAATAAGCTCTTGAGCTTTAGTATTGGCCGAGTCAGAGCCGAGGGTCGGCTCCGAACCCATCCAGCAAGAAAGAAGGCGAGAAGAAGACAACTAACATGGAACGTTATGGTAGGTACATAACTTCTTATTTTTTCCCACCATGGATACATGTTCCACAAGAGGTTATATATAGCACCTGGCCCCAAGACTTGGTATGTGTCTGGCCTGTTACACCTCAGTTTCCATTTAATATTTCATAATTTTAACATTTAATGTGTTCTCAGTGTTTGTTTTCTTCCCATTTTTTCTCCCTCTTTAAGTCTGAAAAAGCCAAGGGTACCTGTGCTGCAGCCCGTCCTTGTTGCAGCTTGTAATCAGTCCCCACCTGTTGTGTGCCATAGGAGTACCTCATTCGGAGAAGTTAAGGCTCCTTTCCAGTAGGTAGCATGGGATATGCACCCCTCCCTGAGCAGGCCAAACTATAGCTAGTGGTAAAGACTGCGATAGAAAGGGCACTGGAGAGGCAGTAGGGTTCCTGCAGTGGGCTGGAAGATGTCCATAACTGGCAAGCTGTGACCATTGAGCCACCAGAAACTAGCTGTTCAGCCACCTCTGGGACTGCCCTCCTCTTACTTCCCGAGGCAGGTATCAGACAACTAGTCTCTGGGCCAGTTTAGGCATGCACCTATCCCTGTGTACCCCTTCTATCCCCCATACTCTGTAACCCATACAGTTGTGTCATATCCACCCTTGATGCGTTGTCCCATATCCTCTCCATCAGCAGCTGTCCATCCTCTGTCTGTTTGTCGGCCCTCCATTTGTGAACCCTACATGCTGTGTGATCATCCATCCTTATTTGTCAGTCGTTTTATATATATATATATATATATATATATATATATATATATATATATATATATATATATACACACACACACACACACACACACATATTTTGTCTTTACTTTTGTAGCTTCTTTTATTGACATCCTCTACACTTGTTTCATAGATTCATAGATTATTACTAGGCTAACTGTCCCCATGGACCATTTTTAAGCCTAGCCAATTACCCCCTGTGAGAATCGAACCCTGCACCTTGTGTTTCTAAGGTAAGCACCTTAACCATTACACCACCCACCCCTACCTTTCTCCATTTTCAGTCTAATACTGTAGAGAAAGGGGGACCTTTCCCCACAACAAAAAATAAAAAAACGCCCCCCTTTTCCATCTCCTCCTAATCATTCCTCTTGTTTATCCATTTCTATCTCTCCTTTTCGGACTTGTCTGTCAACCCCTTTCCACCCATATAAAATAAGCTGGTGTCCATCAATAGACACCTTCAGGTTAAGACTGCTGCTGCAGTGGATTTATCTGCATGCCAGTGATATTATGCCAGTGCACTTTCTACATCCCGCAGGCGAATCTTGTGACATCTGTGCAAGACTGTGTTTCATTTCTCACTTAGTAAACTTATGAAGTTAAAGCTGACTTTCACAGATCAGGAATTCTCCTACATACTTTATTTTACTTGCGCAGTTTCAGCTCTGCACATTTTAGGTAGGGAGATCATAATAAGCTGCACACGTGAAAAACTGTGCCACTTTGAACATACCACATTTACAAATCTGTGTAGCATTGCTGTTCACTGATCTCCTTTTCATACTTGTTTTATCTCTGACTATAAGTATCATCCTGTATGTCAAATGCTGATATTTAGCAAATATTGATGGTCATTATAATGTACTGATTTATTTTTAAGGGGCATATGCACTTTATATGGGGGGTGGGCAAGTCACATACCTGATATTTATATGTACTGACTCTCAGATTGCTGCACTCAGGGTATAGTTTGAGATGCTGCAGTCTCAGACTTCATATGTATTTCTAGTTTTCTATTTTCAGTACCAGTATTTCATGGATCACAAATGCGTTTCTCAGAATTTTTTTGATACAATCACTTTTTACTTCTTTCTTTTTTTTTTCTTCGAGTCATTTCTGTATGATATATATTTTCCTGTTTCTTTTTTTCACCTTTACTGTTATTATTGTTTCATTGTTTTATCTTGTACTGCAGAGTTTTTATACATTTAAAGAGTGTTCACTTAGAAGCTGTTGTGTGGGTGTTTTTTTTCACGTATTGTATAGATGCTCATCTTTAGATCACAGCTACAGTAGCTTATGCTATATCAGATATATACACCTTCCACACACCCGGATCACTACTAGAGCTGCAGGGTAGGGTGATATAAAAGCAGTTGTATAGGTGCCAAAAATCCTAACATCTGATATTGTCAATTTTCATTCTGTCCTCAACTTATGGCTTGGGATCCGATCTCTCGGATCCGACTCGGCCATTGCAAAAGCTCGTGGTCACCAGAAAAACCCTCAAGCTTCTCCCTTACCCACAATGCACCAACCCCAAGTACATTTATTTATTTATTTGCATTGATTTATTTATTTATTTATCATTTGTTAACCGGGAAAGTCTGACTTGGAACAAAGCCAATTTTCAGCAGAGGCCCGGGGAGAAATGCTCCAGATGCATGTCTTTGTAACGTGGGAGGAAACCGGAGCACCTGGAGGAAACCCACACGAACGCGGGGGACATACATACTCCACACAGAAGGCACTCCAGCCGAGAATCGAACCGGAGAACCTCTTGCTATGAGGCAACAATACTACTGCTGCACCACTGCACTTTCCTGTACATCAGATCTCATTTGCTGCTTGAAAGCAAAAGAATGGGTTGACAGCTACTCTGAAGCAGCTAAGTGTTATTTTCATATAAAAACTTGTTTTTCCCTACTAAAATCTCTATACTTTTAGAACTAGTTAAAACTCTTGATCATTTGTCTCACTTCCCTTCCATTTACTTTGTGGTACTTTTTTCTACTCTGTAATATACATTCTCCTAGTCTGACTACAACTGCAGTAGTTCTTTAAATACCATTGTTGGTATCTCTTTTCTTCTGTCTTTACTGCCAAAAAAAAAAAAAAAAAAAAACATTTTTTGTTTTCTTGTTGTAGAGTGCGGTTAATTCCTGTTTTCCATGTTCCCTAATAGCAGGTGTATCTTGCGATTTGTATTTACTATGGCTGACAAAAACAAAGGCTAGGATGGGTTTAAAAAATGCGCAATGTGTGGGCACAGAATTCCTTTTTCAGATGCCTGCACCCTTTGTGTATACTGTCTAGGACCACTCCACCTTCAAGAGGACTGTTGTATCTGTCATGCCTTCAACCCAAGAGCTCTGGTTGAATGCAAGAATGAGCTAATTCTGAAGGAAATACTTCCTTCTTCATTTAGTGAGGCACTATCTGGAGCTTCCCCTGAGAAAACTAAGACATTATCATTATCTTCTCCAAGTACTTCTTCGGCATCTTCTAAATCTTCTGAGAAATCTAAAGAGAGGCCTTTAGTGGGTCCGACAGCTTCTTCAGACTTTGAAAAGAAAAAAAGTTGAAACATCTGATCCGACCTCAACCACGGATCCTAAACTGAAAAGAAAAGACTCCTCGGATCCAACCTCACCATTTGATCCAAAAGTCAAAATGACTAGGGATATTTTGGATCAGAGTTCTTTGGATCCGACACAGAAAGCATCAGATTTGACATCTGGCATTACCTGTCTTCTGAGAACCAGATGCTGTCTATCAGTGGACCCAGTTCCCTCTAGGGTCCATTCTCCTTTTTTGAAGATACCAAAATCCCCATCAGTAGTTTCCACTCGCTCTTCCAGGAGCCTTAGGGAAGAGAACGTGGAGAGGTTAGTGAGAAAGATTGTCTCATCACAGAGCATGTCAAGCATCCTGTCGGCTCCCATCCCTCTTGGTCAAGAGATCTGACCTTTCACTACAACTCTTTGCAAGTTTCTCCTCAGACTCCCTACTCAATCTTGGAGTTTTCAGACCTTAGTCATCTGGGTCCATCTGCATTGGATCTGAGAATTTCTTTATCCTCTGATCAGAAGCCTGCTCTGAGCTCTTCATTTCCATCAGATCCAGAAAGCTGTTCTAGCTGGGGCTACCCTGTCCATCTGGGGTGTCACAGTGGACTCCAAAGTTTTTGGAGCCATATCTACAACTCAGGGCCTCAGCATGGGTAGTTCAGCTTTGACTTTGGCCTTGGGAAGTTCTCCTGGAGCAGGGAGGGACTGTGACCCAAAGGCTTGCCTTTGCGGATCCGGGGTCCTATTTCCTCTCTGGGGGTCTGCCTTTAAGGTTTTTGAGAGAGCCTTGTCTGCTTCCACGACAAAGATGGTCCCCTTCTCCTTGGATCCTCAGTGTGCAGACTTGCCATCTCTTCACTTGGAGTCTCATCTATCCTCTTCACAGGGACAGCTGGTACCAAAATCCCAGGCTTCCCAGCAGTGTTCTGACCTCTTTTGATACCTCCACAGAGCATCATACTGAGGAGGTAACTAAGAAGAGAACATTTAAGAGGAAGCACTTAGTCTCCCTAGAGGAGTCAGTCACAGAAGATACAGACTTTGATGAAGGTGAAGGCTCCCCACAGTCACCTCCTGAAGATGTCCAGTTCAGAGACATCCTTGAAATCCTGAAGCAGAGAGGTTGCTGGAAGTTCAGCAACCCTTTGTCTGAGGAGACTGTATTCCTGGAGGTGTTCGGTACTGGCCCATCTACCTCCTTGGTGACTCCGCCCACCATTGAGCACATAGAGTTGATCTTTTGGCAGGCATAGAAGGCCCCAGACACCATTAAACCAATCCCCAGAAGACTGGACAAAATTATGACAGCACCAGAAGACGAACAGTTTTGGGCAAAAGGAGTCTTACTGATGACATGGTTGTGGCTACAGCCACTAAAAAGGAACTTGCTGAAGATAGTTCCACTGTCCATCCACCAAACAAGGAGTCTCGGGCGATGGATAGGTTTGGGAAGCATGTCTATGCTTCAGTGACCTTTGTCTTAAGGTCTCTGAACTATTTGGCACATTTCACCAGGTTACAACGAGACCTAATTAAGGAACTTACAAAGAGACCTAATTAAGGAACTCTCTGATACCCTTTCAGCATCTATTTCTGATGAGGTACAGGCATTTGTGACTTCTCAGTTGGATACCCTCCAATCAATTTCCAATTCTTCTATAAGGCTAATTTCACACATGGCCGAAGGAACCTCAAGGGAAGCGGGTTCCGGTGTTTCCATAAGGAGGCATGCCTGGATGCACTTGTGTGATTTTGCATTACCCTTCAAGTCTTTGTTCATCAAAGCTCCCTTTGATGGTATGTCTTTGTTTGGCCCCAAAGTTAAAGGTATGTTTTCCAGGTGTGAAAAGGATGGAAAGACCTTGTCTGCTGTGGGCATACATTTTTCCACACCTCAAAGATTCCTCCCCAGGAATCAATGAAATACTCTGAAAATGTGGTTCAAGAAGTCCCAGGGCCCTTTCCAGGACACATGTGGAGGAGGTTCCCCCAGAGTTAGAGGGGGGAACTCCAATGGTAGACACCACCCTAGCGGCAGAGGTGGCCTGTAAAACCAAGGGTCCAGAGATTCACTTTTCAATACATCCTTCCAGCACTCCTGAAAGGAGGCCAGATTGTCACCCTCTGAAGGCAATCAGGGGTCATTTATCCCTGCACCAGAGAGCCTGGCTAGAGATAACAGATACTTGGGTGCAGAGGATAATTTCCAGAGGTTATATAATACCCTTTCCCCTTTCAGCTCCAATCTCAAGAAAAATCCCTGATGTTCCACCCAGTCAGAGGGAACAAGCAGCACTTCAAATACAAAAGCTGCTAGATAAAAAAGAGTCATCCAAGAGGTCCCACCAGACTGGATAGAATCCGAAACTTACTCAAGATGCTTTTTAGTGCCAGAATAAACAGGGGACTGGAGACCAATTTTGGATCTCAGCACCTTAAACATATCCTTTCAACGCACCAAGTTTCTGATGGTCATGGTTCAGTCCATTCTCCTATTTCTGGGAGAGAACAATTGGATGTGCTCGGTCGACCTTCAGGATGCATATTATCACATAAAGATGAGCAGGTGATCCAGAAGCTACTTGCTTCTGGCTGAGAGCCAGTCATTACCAATTCAGAGTTCTGCCCTTTGGTCTCACCACAGTACCCAGGGTATTCACCAAATGTATGGCAGTAATAGCAGCTCACTTGAGACTGCAAGGATTCCAGACGTTTCCATATTTATATGACTGGCTCATTACCACCCTGACCAGGCAGCAAGTATAGACTCAAGAGATCAGGTTCTTCAGACATGTTGTCGTCTGGGGATAGCTGTAATCTATGAAATGTCTAATTTGGAACCTATTCAAAATTTGGAAGCACTGTTCAACACAAAGTCAATGATAGCTTCATTGCCTCCTCTAAAACTTCAGACCTTAAGAACACAGGTCAAGAAAATAATCTGCACCACCAAGGTTTCAACCTGCGTGGTTCTTCAGGCTCTAGGATCAATGGCAGCAGCAATAAGTCTAGTACATTTAGCCAAATTTTACATGAAGGTTCTACAGTGGATGCTGGCAACGCATTGGTCAATACTTTTATCAGCCTATGTCAACCCTTATACATATTACTTAGACTTGCAAGAGAGATCTCAGGGAGTGTATTCAATCAGAGCAGGTTCTACAAGGCCATCCATTCATTCCCCCTGATCCCAAGGCCATAGTGACCACAAAGGCTTCCCAGTAAGGGGGGGACATTACCTGGGGAAAACAGTCCAAGCACTTGGTCCCTCAAACAGACCAGTTTGCATGTCAGTGGCCTAGAGATGAGAGCAGTGCTTTTAGCATTGCAGGCCTTTCAAGAAGCTCTCTCCTCAGGGACAGTTGCAGTTTAAACAGACAACATGTCAGTAGTTTGATACATCAGCAAACAAGGAGGGACTAGATCTTATTCCTTGTGTCGAGAAGCACTCACTGTGTGGCTTTCTCATCACAACACACATTCCGGGGAAGTTGCATCTAGAAACAAAATTCAAGCTATAAACCAATTTGCTCTTCCTTTGCTAGCTTACAGTTTTGGAGTGATTGACTGGCCCCAAAATGTGTTGGACAGATTAGACAGGAAAAGAAGGATGCTTCATGTTCACCAAATGATTTATAAAAATCCATGCATACCAAGATTATATATATTCCCCGTTCTGAAGGAGGGGTGGACCTCCTTGAAATTGATTACATGTATAGATCTGCAATCGTGGGACTGCACACATAATCTGTTGACTTCACAAGACCCAAACATAGTGAAAGTTTTGAAACATGAGGAGAATAAATCTAAGATGACTTCTCTGCTTAGTCTAGCAGAAGCATATCGGTGTCAAGCAAGAATGAAAATCTAACCAGAAGTAGATAAAAATCAGGCACCAACTGAATGTGCCAAAAACAAAAGAAAGAATATAAGATGAAGGACCAGATGAGAAGGCAAGAAATGTGGAAAATGCATAAATATAGTTGCAAGTGTAGAAAACTTCTGGAAGAACCTCATGTCGATCAGGATCTAACGGAGGAATGGTTAAGGAGCAGCAAATTCAAACCAAGAGATGAAAGGTTAATATTGGCGGCCCAAGACACTGGGCTACGTACACATTGGTTTACAAAGTCCATTGAACATGTGGGAGAAACAGACAAACATGGGTTTTTTAAAACAGAATTGGAACAGTTGCGCATCTCGTTGCTCGTTGTGACATACTAATGGCAGAAGGACTGTATACTGAAAGGCATAATAATGTGGCAAGGCTGTTGCACTGGAGATTGTGCAAACATTATGGTACTGAAGTGGCTGAAAAACACTGGAAGCATGAGCCACAAAGCATCAGAGAAAATGATGAAGTCTACAGAAGACAAAAGTAGCATTGATCATTGAAATTGCCACACCCAGTGACTACAGAATCTTGCGTACAGAAAGACAGTCATAAAATGTCAGGATTTGCAGGCAGAAACGAGAGCAATGTGGAAGAAAGATACCCAGACAGTTCCAATAGTAGTAGGAGCAACGGATCTTATAAAAAAGAATCTACAATCATATTTAGATATGTTACCAATGCATGTAACCCCATACGAATTGCAAAAGGAGTCATTACTGGGCACAATGCCGGTGCTCCGAAGAGCACTTCTGTCTGCCACCAAAGATTGAACCAATACTAATTTCATGAACTTTTATTGTATTTTGACTTAGGAATGGGGTCCATTCCTGTCATGGTATTAGAAACTCAAAAGATTTCGAGAAATTAAAGAAGGGAAGTCCAGTGTGATAGTAGACAAACTGAGCAGGTGCATTCTTCTACCTGACAAATGGCCTCTCAACAAGAACATGATGGATATGATTTTTCATCAGTGGGGCCAGCCATACTGCAATCTTTTTGCTTCTCCCCTAAGCAACAAATGCAGAAGATTCTTTGCCCTGATCCCCCCCCCCCACAGGGAGAATCGCCAAGGGATGCTGTACTTCATGATTGTCCCCCTGGTCTACTTTATGCTTACTCACCAATCCACTTTAATTCCAAAATTCCTACAGAAAGCTGCCATGTTGAAGACAAAGTCATCCTCATTATACCTTACTAGCCTCGACAGATTTGGTTCCCCTTCCTTTGGCCTCACTTACTCCACTGACCGTGGATTCTTGATCCAACTCCAGACCTCCTGTCTCATCTGACAGACATGATCCATCCAGACATACCGAACTTCAGGCTGACTGCCTGGCCTATCCAATTCCAATAATAGCCAGACAACCTATGCTGTCTTCCCCAATCCATCAGATACTTTTATCTTCCCATAAACCATCTACACATAAACTCTACTGCAGTAAATGGAAAAGATTTGCTTACTGGACCTTGTCAAAATAATGGTGATCCCTTTTCAGCTCCTTTGCATAGTATCCTTAAATTTTTAGCCTTACCATTTAAAGAAGGAGCTTGCCCCTGCACGGTGAAAGTCCACTTGGCAGCGATATCAAATTTTCAAATGGGATTTGAAGGTGCTTCTGTTGTCTCCCATAGACTCTGCAAAACCTTTTTGCGAGGCACTCTTCTTCTGAGGCCTCCTTTTAGGGACCCTACTCCTCCATGGGACCTGAAACTGGTACTGCAGCAACTTACTTAATCCCCCTTTGAACCTGCAGCTAAATGTGACCTTAAGTATCTTTCTTGGAAAAACTATTTTTCTAGTAGACATTACTTCTGTCAGAAGAATTTCTGAGATTCAGACCTTGTCTTCAAAATTGCCTTACTTGGTCTTTCACAAAGACACGGTCACTTTACGAACTAACATTTCCTTTCTCCCTAAAGTGGTTTCAGAGGCTAATATTAATCAGTCTATTTTTTTACCTGTATTCTTCCCCAAATTTACTAACAAAGGTGAATACATGTTACATTTATTGGATGTCCATAGGCAATTACGTTTTTATCTGCACAGAATGGAAAATATCAGGAAGACTGAGCAGTTATGTATCTCTTTTTCTGACATAAACTAGGAAAGCTTGTTGCCAAAATAACTCTAGCCAGATGGCTGACTGACTGTCTTTCTTATATATATATATATATATATATATATATATATATATATATATATATATATAAAATAACAAATTATGCATTACCTTATCAAAACTATTACAGGCTCATTTAGCTAGAGCTATGGCTACTTCATCCTTTTTCCAGTCTAGAGCTTCCATGGACAACATTTGTGCAACTTGGACTACTCCTCATACTTTTGTTACTCACTACATATTGGATATGGTCTTCATGGGTAGGGCATCATTTAGTTCAGTGGTGCTCAGCAGTATCCTTCTTTAAGTTGAGGGCAGAATGAAAATTGACAACATCGGATAAAGAAGTTATGTACTCACCATAACATTTCATCTGTGTTGTCCATTTTCATTCTTCCTCAACTCCCCTCTACCCAATCCCCTGCCCCAAATACTCCTGGAAGAGTGAGTGTTTTTAAGTATGCCACTTCCTTGGTACGTAGCTCCAGATATAGTCTTCCCTCCATGAAACTGCAATATTTCTTTTTCTGTTATTAGCAAAGAAGTTCTGAGGTACTTGGGGTTGGTGCATTGTAGGTAAGCGAGTAGCTGAAGAGTTTTTCTGGTTGCCACAAGCTTTTGCAACAGCCGAGTCAGATCCGAGGGATCAGATCCAAACCCATAAGTTGAGGAAGAATGAAAATGGACAACACAGATGGAACGTTATGGTGAATACATAACTTCTTTTTTCTTGCCATTGAAGCAGCCAGCAAGTCTTGCTCTCTTCTGCAGCTTCAAAAGTTTGGTATCAGCTGTTCCTGTAGGGGAATTAAAAAAAAGTCTATGGAAGTTTTTTTCACAGTATTCAGTAGTGGACTTGTCAGTCAGTTTTTATCACATGGTCAGATAAGCATGTTGAGGACTTCCTTGCATGTGTTGTGAGAAACGTGTTTTTGTTTTTCTCTGAATTTATGTTGAAGAGAAAGAAGTGTTTGTGTGGTCACCAGATGCCTCAGAAAGATTGTTACATGTCCTGTCTTTTTTGCTTAGGGAAGGAACACAACATTGATTCCCATTCACTTGGTATGTCCTTTACTCCCAAATTCTTAGAAGCAATAATAATTTCTTCCTATTGCATTTAGGAAACCAAAAGGGTCTTACCTGAAGAGTCATAGAGCAGGATTCTGCTTCCTCAGATTTTCCTCCCTCCATTCCTCAAGAAGAGAAAAGTATCCAGAAAGAATTTTGTTTCCATTTTGGCTTCCTCTTTGTCTTGGTCTTTGGTAGGTAATTCTGCAAGAGCCATCCCAGAGTCCTTGGGTCATTATCAGCTTCTCTTGACCACTTTGCTGTTCCTCCTTGTGAAACCACTAAGAGCCAAGAGACAACCACACTCTTCAAAGCCACCTGTACATCTACTTTGAGCAGGAGAGAACCTTTCCTGCTGGGAATGAAAGATGGAGTGGAAATTATTCCCTTTCAGAACTGTTTGGAGAAATCATTATTCCTGGGGAGATGTACATATATAAGAGCACTTCTTTTAAAAAGACACTCCAAGAAAAAGGATGCCCAAACATAAACATACTTCCACTTCTTCAACCCCTTCATCTAAGGAAGTGAAGGAAGAATGATCTGCCTTTGCCAAAGGCTTATTTTAAACTTTTCATTGGTTACAATCTAAATCTTCCCAATAATCTAAAATGAAAATATCCCCTCTCCTTCATATTCTGATTCAGAATCGACATGCAGGAAGCAAGCTTGGATTATGCCTCCCAAGTTTGTGCACAAATTACTGGGAATCTAAATCTGAGGGAATATATATTTTAGATTCACCAGCTGAAGAATGATCTTTTTATGTCACCAGTGGCAGAATGAAAGATTTATTCATGTGAGAATAAAAAAATGTCTGAAACCCACCAACTATATTATGAGATGTTCATCATTCCCACTGCTGCAGTAGCCTTTATGCTATGGTTTGTGTAGTACCAGGATGCAACAACTGGCCATCTTCACAAAGCAATGGCTCTCCCTCACCTTCACTCTGATTGCTTATTGGGCAGTCCTGTGGAAGGAAATCAGCATTCAGTGTGATGATTTCTTCAGTACTTTCTTGCTGTCTCAAGAAAAAGCAGATGTTAAGTTGTCTATCTCACCTTCGTTCTTGCTGGTTGGGTTCGGAGCCGATCCTCGGCTTCGACTCAGCCATCCTCAATAGCTCGAGAGCTGTTTACTGGCTCGAGGCTACCCCTTATCCCATAATGCCTAGCGATAGCTACCCAGATCTCGTTTGCCGCTTCAGCTGCGAGGTGTTGTTTTTCTGGCTCAGGCTTGTATACGTTTTTTGTATAACTTTCTTCACTAGAATTCAACCCTTCTAGTATTTTATTATTACCGATAGTTTGTTTTTTGTGATAGGTAGTTGTTTAGCTTATAGTATCCCTCCCTTTTCTTGTAGATCTCGTTTAACTTAGAGAGTTCTCCCCCACCCCTCCCCTCCTACCTCTTCTTGTCAGGTTAGCCGTTTAAGTTAGAGGCTTTCCTTCTGCCTTTGTCTTATAGGCTAGCCGTTTAAGTTAGAGGCTTTCCTATTATCTAATAAAAAAAAAAAATCCTTTAGCTATAGTCTTTGTAGTAGTGTGTTTTTTGTAGGCTGTATATTGCTTCTGGTTGTTATTGTTATAATTGTTTTTCTTTCTACTTTTAAGGATGTCAAAGGAATCCAAGGTTTCTGGGTTCAAGTAGTGTGACTCATGCTGTCAGAAAATGTCTTTGACAGATGGGCACACTCCTTGTGTCTATTGTTTAGGCGCTGTGCACCTGCAGGACTCTTGTTCTATTTGCCATGCCTTTTGGCCAAGAGTCCTGCAGGAGTGTAAGAATAAGCTTATTCTTAGGGGTCTTTTAAAACCCCAGGATTCACCGGCCAAGAGCTTACAGCTTGTAAAATCCCCTAAATCCACTAAGCCATCGGCTCCAAGTTTGGAACCGTCTTTGGTTAAGGAATTACCTTCTATGTTGGTTCCAGCTGGCACCAACAAGACAATCTCCCCGTCGGCTCCATCAGAGGCTTTGGAGCCATCACGGAGTCACAAGAGGCTGAGGTCCCCTTCACTAGAATCGGTGCATTCGGCTCCTTGGTCTCCTGTACTCCAGAGCAAGCGTAGTCACCGATCCTCTCACTCCTCTCGATCCTCTAGGCTGTCGGATCACGATGTGGAGAGAGTGGTCAGTAGGTTGCTAAATCACAGGTACTAGCCAAATTGTTGTCCAGCCCTCCTCAACAGGTATCGGCTCCATCCACTTCTCTCGATGTTCCTCCTCTGACTCCAATGAGTTCGGAGCCGGAGTTCGTTGGGGTTCGAGTAGTGGAACCGTCGGCTCCGATAACTCTATCTCCTTCGGTTCCAATGTCGGCTCCGATTCCCTCGGTGGTGCCTTCCATCGAGGGATCTGGGTGCCGGGGCTCTCTCGTTGGCTCCGAGGGAGCAAGTGGCATTGGACCCTTGTCCGACCCCGTTCTCCATCTCGGAGCTTCGGCACAGGTGAGCTCGACTCCTACATCGGCCTCGGCGCCATCTGCCTTGGTGCAGAGAAAGATTCCTAATTCTTCAGAACCGGAGCTTTCACTGCATCGTGGCAGGGATGTCTTTGATGTCATGCGGAGTGTACTGTCCCCTGAGTCAGCTCCACTATCAGACCTGCCAGCTCCGTCCCCTGTAGTGCCTGTGCCAATCTCTGTTCCTCCTCCAGACCCTAAGCGTAGGGAACCGATGCTCCAGGACACCCCATTGGGTGTTTCCTCCTCTTCTGAGGCCTCTCCTGATCACTCAGAAGAGCCCCCACGGAAGAAGAAGTGTAAGAGGAAACACATTGACTCCCCCGAGTCTGTCACTTCTGATACAGACTTAGATGATTCGGAAGGGTCCCTGACATCCCCCTGTGAAGATGTTTCCTTCTCAGACATCCTAGAAATGCTTAAGCAGAGGGGGAACTGGAATCCCCTAGCCCCTTCTGAGGATGAGCCTGTATTTCTGGATGCCTTCGGTTCCCAACCTTCCACCTCCTGGGTGTTTCCGCCTTTCCATCCACTTATGACAGTGGTGGCACGAAAGGCTTGGTCAGCTCCAGATACAGTGGAACCTACTCTGAGGAGACCTAGTAAATTTATTACACCACCCCAGGATAAGCAGTTCCTTTTGAAAGGTGTCCCTGTTGATGCTATGGTGGTAGCAGCAGCCACCAGAAAAGAGTTAGCGGAGACCTCTTCATCTGTCCATCCCCCTAACAAGGAGTCTAGGACAATGGACAGATATGGGAAGCGAATGTTTGCTTCAGCGACCTTCTCTATGAGGTCACTGAACTACCTGTGTCATTTTACCCGACCTCAAAGGGATCTCCTTAAAGAGCTCAGAGGTACCCTCCAAGATCTAACAGCTGAGGGGGTGCAAGCCAAGGTAGCTTCCCAGCTAGCGCCGCTTAATTCTGTTGTTAACTCCTCCATGAGGCTCATTTCCTATGCAGCCGATCGGGCGAGTAGAGCCGCTGGTACCGGGGTTGCCCTTAGGAGACATGCCTGGATGTGGCTGTGTAACTTTACGGAACCCTTTCGAGCGTCCTTCACCAACACCCCCTTTGATGGTTCTTTTCTTTTTGGACCACAGGTCAGAAGAGTGGGAAGATGTGGTTCTGTAAATCTCAGGGAGACTTGCCTGACACACGTAGTGATTTTTCCTCCAGAGGCAGAGGGGGAAACAATAATAATAATAGACGCCGCCCTAATGGCAGAGGGGGTCTGCAGAACCAGGGCAACAGAGAATCCTTCTCTGATAAGCCCTTCCAGCATCCCTGAAGGGTTGCCCGGCTGCTCAACTCTGGAGGCAGTCGGGGGAAGACTTTCGCTGTACCCAAAAGCCTGGCGAAGTTTAACACAAGACAGATGGGTATGGTCCGTTATATCCAGAGGTTACAAAATTCCCCTTCCATCAGCCCCCTTTACAGTCAAGGAAGACCCTTCCAGATGTTCCACCCAATCTGAAAGAACAAGCAGTAATAGAAGTTTCAAAACTGCTAGAAAAAAGAGCCATCCAGGAAGTTCCGGCAGACCAGCACGGATCCAGAACTTACTCAAGGTTCTTTTTAGTACCAAAAAAGACAGGGGACTGGAGACCGATTCTGGATCTCAGCAGACTAAACAGGTCTGTGCAAAGAATGAAGTTTCGGATGGTCACGCTACAGTCCATTCTACCCTTTCTGGGTCAGGACAATTGGATGTGCTCTATAGATCTTCAGGACGCATACTACCATATAAACATGGACAGGCACTCCAGGAGATATCTTCGCTTCCGGCTGGGGGCCAGTCATTATCAGTTCAGAGCTCTGCCCTTTGGTCTCACCACAGCCCCCAGGGTGTTCACCAAATGTATGGCAGTGGTCACGGCTCACCTGAGGCGTCAAGGATTCCAGGTGTTTCCGTATCTAGACAACTGGCTCCTTACTGCTACCACCAGGCATCAACTCATACAAGCACGGGACTACACAATCACAGTCTGCTCAGAGCTCGGCATCACAATAAATTTCAAAAAAATCTGCCTTGTTGCCCTGTCAGTCTATCACTTACATAGGAGCAAACTTAGACACAAGTTATATGCTTGCAAGGCTACCACCAGAAAGGGTGTACGCAATTCTTCAGCAGGTACAAGTTCTGATGCAGAGCAAAAGGATCCAAGTCAGGTTCGTCCTTCAAACTCTGGGTTCCATGGCAGCAGCCATTCTCCTAATCCCACTGGCGTGCTTTCATATGAGGATTCTTCAGTGGCTTCTATTTACGCAGTGGTTTTTCCAAGAGCTACCCATGACTTACAAGATCATGATCACGGATGCATGCAAAAGACATCTTTCTTGGTAGATGGTCTCCCCACTAGTTACTCAGGGCAGATCTTTCATACAACCCCTCCGGTAGCCACAGTGATGACAGACGCCTCCCTGATAGGGTGGGGGGGGGCCTTATCTGGGCAGGGCAGTCCAAGGCACTTGGCAACCTCACGAGTACTATCTGCATATAAATGTTCTAGAAATGAGAGCCGTGCTTCTGGCATTGCAAGCCCTTCAAGACTCTCTGCCTTCTGGGACCATTGCTATCCAAAAGGACAGCATGTCAGTGGTGTGGTACATCAACAAACAGGGCGGAACCAGGTCCTACCCCCTGTGTCGAGAAGCACTCAGACTTTGGCAGTGGGCGATTTCCTCCCGTTTTCTGATTATGACGCACATCCCCGGGAGATCCAACGTCATAGCGGACAGGCACAGCAGAGCTATTCTCATGCCTCACGAGTGGTCTCTGAATCAGGAAGTTGCGAATCTTGTTTTCCGCAAATGGGGACAGCCTTGCTGCAATCTCTTTGCCACCCCCTTTAACTACTTCTCCCTTCTCCCACTTCCGGGTCACACACCCAGAGATGCTCTAGTCCACGATTGGCCCCAGGGACTTCTTTATGCCTTTCCTCCTTTCCCTCTGATACCCAAACTTATACAGAAAGCAATATTGTTGGGTTGCAAAATGATCCTCATTGCTCCCTACTGGCCTCGACAGATATGGTTCCTGTTCCTGCACCATTACCTTCTCAATCAACCCTGGACTCTGGACCCAATTCCAGACCTCCTGGTTCATCAATCAGGCGGGTTGCATCAATCCCTCAAAACTCTCCAGCTCACAGCTTGGTTGCTCCACTTCCATCCTTAGCCAGGCTTCCCAGCATTTCCCCCAGCAGTCCATGACATTATTGTCTCCTCTCACAAGTCTACAACGAGGAAAACTTATGCTAGCAAATAGAAACGTTTTTCTTATTGGGCAAAGACTAGGAATGTGGATCCCTTTTCAGCCCCAGTCCACGAAATCTTGGAATTCCTAGCTCAACTTTTTCATTCCGGGTCCGCTTCTTCTACTATCAGGGTACAAATGGCGGCCATTTCTAACTTTCATATTGGTTTTTCGAACTCTAACATTATGTCTCATAAGCTATGTAAAGCTTTTTTGAGAGGGACAACTCTTCTTAGGCCTCCAGTGAGAGATCCCCCTCCTCCTTGGGACCTTAATTTAGTCCTAACCTCCTTAATTCTGCCCCCTTTTGAACCAGCAGCATCCTGCTCTATCAAGTTCCTATCTTGGAAGACACTCTTTCTGGTAGCTATTACTTCAGCCAGACATGTCTCCGAACTTCAGGCGCTATTTGTTCATCCTCCATACTTGGTTTTTCATAAGGACAGGGTTGCTCTGAGGACTAATCCCTCGTTTCTCCCTAAAGTCTGCTCAGAAAGTAATTTAAACCAATCTATAGATCTTCCTGTGTTTTTCCCTAATCATACCAACAAGGCAGAATACAAACTACACCAATTGGACATTCATAGGCAATTGCGTTTTTACCTGCACAGAAGTAAGGAAGTCGGACCAACTATTCCTCTCTTACGCCTTGGGCAAACAAGGTCTCCCAGTTTCCAAGGTAACCTTGTCCAGATGGTTGTTACACACTATTTCTTTCATTTATCAGTTAAGGAACAAACAATTACCTATTAAACCGAAAGGTCATTCTACTAGGGCCTTGGCCACCTCTGTAGCCTTCCAGTCTAGGTTGCCCGTGGACTCCATCTGTGCAGCTGCCACTTGGGCAAACCCTCATACCTTTATTTCTCATTACAAGTTGGATATGGTCTCCAGGAGCAGAGCCGAATTTTCCACTGTTCTGAAGAGTCTGTTCCACTGAGCCACCCAGGTTTTTAGGTGCTAGGGACGCTGTCCAAACCAGCAAGAATGAAGGTGAAATAGACAACTTAACATAAAGAAGTTATGTACCTACCATAACGTTCCATGTTAGTTGTCTTCATCTCGCCTTCCTTCTTGCGTCCCACCCTCCATCCCCCTGTCCTAGTGGATCGAGAGGAGTTTTTTTCTGTTTCACTGGCTGTGTGTTCTCTTGTTTCCTTTATTGACTTAAAAGAATATGGCAGGTATAGTCAGCTGATTCTTGACTGTTTTATTATGTTGTTATGTCTGGAGTTAGCTATTTCAAACGAGATCTGGGTAGCTATCGCTAGGCATTATGGGATAAGGGGTAGCCTCGAGCCAGTAAACAGATCTCGAGCTGTTGAAGATGGCCGAGTCGGAGCCAAAGATCGGCTCCGAACCCAACCACCAAGAAGGAAGGCGAGATGAAGACAACTAACATGGAACGTTATGCTAGGTACATAACTTCTTTTTCTCATGCTTCACAGGAGCAGCAGTCAGTTTCAAGCTTCATTTCTGGTAGATAAGTCCCTTTTGGAGAACTCTCTCATGCAGAATTGTTACCCCTTTCATGAAAATATTGCTTATTTTTTTTTACTTTGAGATTTTTGCAGTATTTCCCTATTAAGAAACCCAGTATTCTTTATAAATATTGGAAGCTTCCTGTCAGGGACCACTATTTTTAGTTTTTTGGCTTATTTTTAGATTTAGGGACTAATTTTTATGGGAAATTACTGCTTTTGTAAATGTTTCTTTTATTTATTGAAAGTTTAGTATCATGAAGTTTTTATATGGGTAAGAGATTGTCTACTGTATTTTAGTACGTGTATACAATTCATGATGACTTATCTTTCCTATTTTCTGTCAGTGAACCTTTGTTTTGTCACTTCAAGCAGGATTTTTGTGTACTGCTTGTGCATTGCTTTTAAAATGAGGCTGTGTATGGAGTATTAACTGTCAGTGTGGTACTTGTGAATAGTTTTTGACAACTTACCTTTCTACTTACTCATCTGAGCAATGCTTATGGCTTTTGTGATCTCCTCCTCAGTTACAGCATAGATACTTTCTGACACCTGCTTATTCCTCTTCTGCTGTACCCAGAAAGAAAAAACACAATTTACTAATGAGCTCTTACTGACACTGTGGGCTCAGTCAATGCCTCAGCTGATGGTGTGCAAATCTGTAGTGGCTGGCCATTTGTTGTACCCGAGGCCACTCACTTGCTTCTCCAGCTTCCTCTGATATAGTCCTTTCAGCTACTGTGAATGACATCCTTTTCAGCTGTTCCATTATCCAGAATGGGCATGGAAGAACAATCTTTTCTGGGTCTGGGAGACACTCCAGGAAATGTTGCTCTGGATAACCAGGGAAAGAGACATCTAGACAGATCAGAAGTGCCTTCTGTGGATCAGTTTTCAGTCAAAGGTTTTTCTGTCAAAAAAGAGGTCACGCATTTTTATATAAAGTAATGGCATCTGTTAAAAAATATGATTTTCGTACCTTAGCCAGGCAAATATTGAAGGTTGTCAATTTTGATGCTCAAAAATCCTTAACTGAGAGCAGTGTCAGTAAGAAATTCATGAAGAAGTTTGTCAGAGAAATGATGTAGACAGAAACAGGGCTTATTCTCCTTTAGATTCCCAACTTCATTACTCTGATGATGAGAACATGACCATTTCCCCCTTCTCTACATGAATTTTCTTTCTGTCAGACAAAAGCCAAGATGAATGAGGTGTTTTTGTAGAAACTAGTGGACATTCCCCATGAACTGTGGAGATATTTTACAAGTGGGTTTATCCCATTCTACCACCATACCTTCTATTTCCCAGCCTTTTAGGATGTATTAAATGTTGTCTGTAATAATTCCATTTCTCAGCCTTCAGTTCACAATTAGGTAGATAGATTGTTTTATAAAGTCCCTCAAACTAAAATATGTGTTCTCTCATCTCAGGTTTATCCCTGCTTCCATTTCTACATCTTTGCTAGCTGGGAATAGACTACTGGTTCCTACCATCTGTTTCCCTGTGGACAAGGAAGGCAAGGTATTGGGCAGATTGGGTAAGAAAATACTTTTTCTTCTTCCACTTTGGCTTTCATAATTCTTAACTGGCATGCAGGTGGAAGTTTATTGTGTATTATGCATTCAGTTTGAAGTAATTATTTGCCACAATTCCAGGCATACCTCTCAACCTCTTAGAGCAAAACATCTGGACAAAGCCTAAAATGAAGGGGGGGACAAATAGGGACAGATGTTAAATATTGCTAATACAAACCTAAAAAGTTGATAGAATAATAGGTTTTGCATTAGCATAAATTTTCTGAAGGATGTGGAGTCTTAAACTCAAATGTTTGTCAGTATGTGATGACTTCAATCCTCAGCTATTTGCCAGAAAAGTACAGATTTTAGGAGGAACACTCCAAAATATGAGACAAAAATATGGACATTCTGCGAAAATCTGTACAGGTGAGAGGTATGATTCCATGACAAGGTGGTTTCTATCTGATTCCCATTAATTCTGATCTCTTTTAAGTATCCAGTCATGCATTGAAGAGTGTGTATGATTGTGCAGATACTGTGTCTTAAGCCTTTGTTACTGCTGTTATATTGGGGAGCCATGCACAGATATGTAACCAAAAGTTTGATAGTGAAACAAAGTCAGAAATTTTAAATTCATCTTTGGATAATGAGGTTTTGTTTCAGCAATCTACTAACCATGCCCTCAAATAATTTGATGAATTCACAGAGTTTGTTAATCAGAGATTTTTAATCAACAAGCAATTCCAGCCTTCCCAGGCCAAAAGGTAGTAAAAAATGCTAGCAGTAGGGGAATAATAAGAAACAAGGATCCTTTCCAAAAAAAAAAAAAAAACACAGTCTAATTCTACAGAATGAGTATGCCAGCATTCAGTCCCCCTTCCCTCATCCACATAAACTCTCAAAATATGTCCCAGAAACTGTCTGTTTGCATTCCCCTTTGGAAACAGATGTTTTCAGACTCTTGGGTATCAAAAGTGGTGCAGGAGGGTTACAGATAGCACAGGACACCAAAACCTCCTTTCACAAGAATCTCCCCTACTTTCTGAACCAAACAGATTTTCTTTCCTATGGATGTTCATCATTCCCACTGCCTCAGTGGCATATTGGGTTATCTGCAAAGGTAACCCATTACTAGGCAGCTTTCAAAAGTTCAGACTCCCCTCCCTCTTTCTTGCTGTGATAGCTGATGGGCTGAGCATATCCTGAGAGGGAAGCCTGTAGCTATCACAGGAAATGGGTGTACAGTATTTTTCTGCTATGTGAAAAAGAAATTCCTCTGGCTGTTCTCAGACTCCAGTGCTGTTTTTACCAGGTCTGTGCTCTGATAAGCCCCATTTGGGGACCTCTTTCCTCTCATATTATTATTAATGTATTATTCTCTTTCTGTTTTTATGTTTATTTAAAACAATATGTATGTATTTTCATATTTTATTTTTGTCAGTGTTTACATTAATTCCTGTAGGAATTTCTGTTTGTAGTAGTGTTTATTTAGCTTCTGTCTTTGACAAATGCCTGTTTTTACTGTTTCTGAGGAATTATTCAGCATTTCTTTCAAGTACTGTGCATATGTGTATGACCTTATGCGTCATGCAGTCAGATCCACTAAGTAGTAACATCTGCTTTTACTGCTGTTGCTGTGCTTCCTTTTCATCTTTTGACAGGAAAGCATTGCAGTATGCAGATTTTTTTAAGCATTTATACATTATTTACTGTATGTATAACTCTGCTCAGAGTGTTTTTAACATCAGATCGTGATTTTAACACAAATTAAGTTATTTGGATGTACTGAGGAGATTTTACTCTCTGCTAATAAAATACACTCTAAATTATTATTAAATGTTATATCTGATGATCTGAAGTAGGGACTTCATTTGTCAGCAACCTGTGGGTCTTGGATCCGATATCGGATCCGAGCCGGCAACTTGTTTCAAGCTAATGGATCCGAGCTCTTAGCTCCTCCCCTCACCCATAATCCCCTGCCAACCCTCCATGACCCCAGATCTAGTTTGCCGCGCTTGTGGATAGCTGGATTCCATTGAGCTCAACAAGTAAATCGTCAGTTAAGTGTGTTTTTCTGTCAAACTCTCTTCCTTTTTTAAAAAATATAAAGTGTGTAAGTGTTAGGTACCCTGTAGTGTAAAAATATATTTCTTTTAATTAGTTTTTTCCCTCCCTTCGCTGGTCGTTAGTGAGTGTGTGTGTGTGTGTTGTGTTTTTGGGGCCTGTGTGTTTGTGTAGCACTACCTTTTTCTTTTAAGTATGGCTGAGGCCCCAAAAGCCATTTTTTCTAAATGTACCGAGTGTGGCCATAAGCTCTCCCCGGCTGATGGCCACACTCGGTGCGTTCGGTGCCTTGGGGTTGAACACCTCACCTCAGGCTGTACCATTTGTGCAGCGTTCAACCCCAGGGCACTGAAAGAGCGGAGGTCGAAGCTGGTCTTGGCAGGACTTTTACCCCCGGACTCGGCTCCAGCTCCGCTACTCCCATGGCACTACCACAGGCTGTGGTTGTTGCCACTCCTGCCCCCCTTCCTTCAGCCGGGACTCAAACTCCCGCTAAAGCGCCGGAGGACAGGGAGGCTAGGAGGGAGAAACGGAGGGAGAAGCACCACAAACGACGGGCCAAGGCCTCCGCTTCGGCCCCGCCAGCTAAGCGGGCTTCTCCCTCCACTGCTTCTAGGTCTCCTCCTCCTCGGCTCCGATCCCCTTGTTTCTCCCCAGGGCCCGAGGAGGAGGAGGCCCGATCTCCATCGAGGTCATCGAGGTGGCATTCCAGGCCGGCCTCGGTGGCCTCTTCGAGATCTACGTTCAACATGTCTGATGCAGACTTGGACCGGATGATGCGAAGATTCATCCAGGCCCAGCTGCAGATGGGAGTGCTCTTGCCTCCCCCCCCTTCGGGGGGGAGCTCGACACCTTTTTTCCATCCAATTGCTCCTTCTCCGACCCGCTACCCGGGTTCGGAGCGTTCGGAGCCAAGCAGCGTTGGAGCTGGGGGTGGGTCGGCGCCGACAGTACTTGGTACTTCGGATCTGACCCTGCCCTCGAGCCTGTCGGATCCGACCTCTCGGAGCTGTGGCCCAAACTTCGGATCCGAGGGATTCAGTGTGCCTCCGGCTCCGTCCAGGTCGGAGCGCACTGGTCCTTCGGATCCAATGGTCTCGGTGCCGGTTCCGATCCCTTCATTGGATCCGAGTGGGAGCCGACTCTCGGAGCCCAGAGAGAGTGGTTCCCCCTCGGCCTTCAGTGTAGTGGAGAGGGCTCTGTTGAGAGCATCCGGACCCCCGGCCCTTGTCTCGGCTCCACCCTGCACTCCCTCTCTGCTGGGCCAGGCTTCCATCACCCGGCCAAAGGAACAGCCTGCTTCAATGTCCCAGGTAGTTCCATTGGAATAGGATGTTGCTGGCGAGGCCTCCTTGGACAGCCCCCCCGAGGAAGTGCCCCGCAAGCATAAGTGCAAGAGGAGGCACGTGGACTCCCCTGAGTCCTTAACTGAGGACACGGACTTGGATGAAGGGGAAGGCTCCCCAAGATCACCTCCTGAGGATGTCTCCTTTGAAGACATCATGGAGATGCTGAGGATTAGAGGTGGGTGGTCTGCCCCCAAGTCTTCCTCCGACGAGTCCGTGTTTCTGGAGGCATTCGAAGCAGGCCAATCTACCTCTTGGGTGTCCCCTCCGGCCGACCCCTTGGTGGAACTTATTACCACCAGGGCGTGGAAGGATCCAGACACCGTGGAGCCAATACCCAAACGCCCGGACAGGATACTAAGCCCCCCCCTCAGACCGGTCGCACTGGAGCAAGGGTCCCCCCGTAGATGCCATGTTGATGGCGGCAGCCACGAAGAGGGAACTAGCTCAGGAGAGCCCCTCAGTCCATCCACCGAGCAAGGAGTCCCGCTCGATGGACCACTTAGGGAAGTGAGTTTTTAGTTCAGCGACCTTCTCGGTAAGGTCTCTGAACTATATGGCACATGTGATCAGGATGCAGCGTGATCTTATCAAAGAATACGCTGCCTCCCCCCATGAGTCCATGTCGGCGGAGGACAAACAATTGTACTCCACCCGAATGGCCACTCTGAGATCCATTTCAAATACCTCTATGTGGCTATTGTCCCACGCCACCAAGAGAGCTGCTAGGGCTAGCGGAGCGGGCCTAGTCATGAGACGTCAGGCCTGGCTCCGTCATTGTGACTTTGTGGAGCCCTTTAAAGCGCCTTTTGCGAACGCCCCTTTCGATGGTTCTGCCCTGTTTGGCAAAATGGTTCGCGAGACACTTGTCCAGAGCGAGAAGGACGGGAAGACGTTGTCTGCCGTCGGAGTCCGCTTCTCTGCGCTCCAGCGGTCCTTTTCGAAGAACCAAAAGGGTCAGAAGAAGATGTGGTTCCGGAAATCGCAACATTCCCAACCCGCTCCGGACAACCAGTCCTTCTGTGGCAGAGGAGGACAGGGAGGACGCCGCCCCAGGGGCAGAGGGGCTCCGAGAAACTTTGGGTCCAGAGAACCTTTCTCTGACCGGCCCACGCAGCAGCCCTGAAGGGTTGCCCGACTGCTCCACTCTGGAGGCAGTCGGGGGGGTGCTTCTCGGAGCACCTAGTGGCATGGCAGTCCATCACGACAGACCGCTGGGTGCTTCGAATTATATCCAGAGGGTACAAAATACCATTACTTCATGTCCCCAAATTCAAGAACCTCCCCAATGTACCACCCGATCAGAGGGAGGCTGCAGCCGCAGAAATTCAGCAGCTGCTAGGAAAAAGAGCCATCCAGTCCGTCCCCCAAGACCAGCTCGGATTACGGTTCTACTCCAGGTTCTTTTTGGTGCCAAAAAAGACAGGGTACTTGAGACCGATTTTAGACCTGTCCCGCTTGAACCTGTCGGTAACCAAGGAAAAATTCCGAATGGTCACTCTTCAATCTGTTCTCCCCCTTCTAAGGGAGAACGATTGGATGTGCTCTATAGACCTCAAGGATGCGTACTACCACATTCTAATGGACAGACGATCCAGGAGGTTCCTCCGCTTCCGGCTGGGAGCCAGTCACTACCAGTTCAGGGTCCTTCCCTTTGGCCTCACCACAGCCCCCAGGGTGTTCACAAAGGTATTAGCAGTGATTGCGGCCCACCTGAGACTCCAGGGAATACAGGTCTTTCCGTACCTGGAGGACTGGCTCCTGACCGCCCCAACAAGGCATCTACTTTGCTCAGCCAGAGATTTCTTTCTCCGCCTAGCCCCACAGTTAGGCATCACCATCAATGCCGACAAATCCTTTCTGGCCCCGACACAAGCCATAGAATTCATAGGAGCCAGAATAGACACCAGAGAGCTACGAGCCTTTCTAACGACCGAACGACTTCGGAATTTGCAACTCCATGTGCGGGCTATCCTCCAATCAGAGACCCCACCAGCGGAATTGGTCCTGAGGGCGCTGGGCTCCATGTCGGCAGCGATAACGCTCCTTCCATGCGCCCGTCTGAACATGCGGGTACTGCAATGGACCCTTCTAGTACAATGGTCCTTTCTGTCTTTTCCTCTTCATCACCCCATTGCTATCAGCAAGGCTTGCAGGAGGGCTCTATTATGGTGGCTCCATGCTCCAGACCTCCATACGGGCCGACCCTTCTGCACCTCTCCCCCTCTCGCCACGGTGACCACGGACGCCTCATGCCTCGGGTGGGGGGGGGCATTATTCAGGCAGGACAGTCCAAGGCACGTGGAACGATACAGAGAACTCCCTGCATATCAACGTTCTGGAGATGAGAGCGGTGCTGTACGCGTTGCAAGCACTTCAGAATATCCTCCCCGTAGGAACGATTGCAATTCAGTCGGACAACATGTCGGTTGTCTGGTACATCAACAAACAGGGGGGGACCAGGTCTTACCCTCTATGCCGCGAAGCCATGAGAATGTGGGATTGGGCGATCTCCACCAACCGCTTTCTGATTGCAACGCATATTCCGGGGCGGACCAACATCCTAGTGGACAAACTCAGTCGCATCCTTCTTACCCCGTACGAGTGGTCTCTCAACCCACTAGTAGTGAAGCAGATATTCGCAATATGGGGGCAACCCTGCTGCGATCTTTTTGCCTCTCCCTCAAACACCAAATGCGTCAATTTCTTCGCTCTGATTCCCCCTCCAGGGGAAGCTCCAAGAGACGCTGTGGTGCATGCTTGGCCACCTGGTCTACTTTATGCCTATCCTCCTCTACCCCCGATGCTGCAACTCTTACAGAAAGCCTCACGGTTGGGGAGCAGGATGATACTCATTGCCCCATTCTGGCCTCCGCAAATTTGGTTCCCTTACCTGTGGTCTCACCTAGTGAATCCTCCTTGGATTCTGGATCCCAGTCCGGATCTAATCTCCCATCCGTCGGACTTACCGACCCCAAATCTGGACAATCTGAAGCTGACAGCTTGGTTGCTCCAGTTCCACTCCTAGTTAGGACTCCCGATATCTCTTCACCAGTCAAAGCCATCCTTGTGGCAGCGCATAAGCCCTCCACCAGGAAAGTGTACCGCAGTAAATGGAAACGTTTCTCCATCTGGGCGGAGCATCATAATCTAGATCCCTTTACGGTTCCTCTTCCATCCATATTAGACTTCCTAACCAAACTTTTTCAGGAAGGCGCTAGTTGCTCAACTGTCAAAGTGCAATTGGCTGCCATCTCCCATTACCATGTGGGACATGATACAGGGCCTTTGATGTCAGCCAAGTTGTGTAAAACCTTTCTCAAGGGCACCTTTTTGCTTAGACCCCCTATAAAAGAAGCCGTACCACCTTGGGATCTTTCACTAGTTCTTCAAGCCTTGACTGCTCCACCTTTTGAACCTGCTGCTTCAGTAGATCTCAAATTCTTGTCCTGGAAAACAGCATTCCTTGTAGCCATTACTTCTGCGAAAAGAGTTTCGGAGCTTCAAGCTCTTTCTGTGAAGCCTCCTTATTTGATCTTTCATCCGGACAGAGTGTACCTCAGGATCAATCCCTCTTTCCTTCCCAAAATAGCATCAGAAACCAATATAAATCAATCCATAAATTTACCGTTTTTCTTCCCTAAATATCAGAATAAAGGAGAGTACAAGCTGCACTTATTAGATGTTCATAGGCAGCTACGTTTTTATACTCATAGAACAGCTGGTCATAGACAATCCGACCAGCTGTTCGTTTTCCTTTGCCAAATTTAATTTGGGGAAAGCAATATCAAAAGTATCTCTATCACGCTGGATTTCACAATGTATCCTATTAGCGTACCAAGCCTCTGGGAGACCCGCACCTGAAGGAATTCGCGCACATTCCACTCGTTCCATCTCTACTTCTGCGGCCTTCAAGTCTAGAGTTCCATTGGATGATATTTGTTCGGCAGCCACTTGGGCCTCATCTCATACCTTTATTAACCACTACAAACTGGACGTGATTTCTAGAGGGAGAGCATCCTTTGGCTCTGCGGTGCTCCGCAATATCCTTCCATGATGGCCACCCAAGATTCAGGTAGCTGGGGACTCTGTCCCACAGGTTGCTGACAAATGAAGTCCCTACTTCAGATTAAGAAGTTATGTACTCACCATAACGTTCCATCTGAGTAGGTAGCTTCATTTGTCTGCAACCATCCCCCCCTCCTTCCCCCTGGCCTTCAGCGGATCTATGTTAGTTGGATACCCTTTTTGGGTACATATTGAGGGGCAAACTCTGTCTGAGGTCATGGAGGGTTGGCAGGGGATTATGGGTGAGGGGAGGAGCTAGGAGCTCGGATCCATTAGCTTGAAACAAGTTGCCAGCTCAGATCCGATATCGGATCCAAGACCCACAGGTTGCAGACAAATGAAGCTACCTACTCAGATGGAACGTTATGGTGAGTACATAACTTCTTATTATCTTTTCTGTCTATTCCTCAACTGATGGGTCTCGGATCTGTCCTCAGATCCAACATCGGCCATTTTCTTAGGATCCATAATTCAGGCTCCTCCCCTTACCTACAGTCCCCTCCAAACCCCAACATTATCCTATATCTTTTTTTGCTGCTCTTTGTGTTCAGATATGGTTTCATTGGCTCAGGCTGTCAGATAGTGTAAACTCTGTGTGTTCTTATTTGTAATTTTCATTTGCCCTTTATTGACTATTGTTTAACACCTATTCCTTTTGCTTCCTCCCCTTCCTGATATATATTTAGATAGATAGATAGATAACCAGATATTCCTTTTTTGTCCTGTGTTTTTTTTTGGCCTTTTCAGCACCTTGTCACTCCTTTACTTTTTAGCTAGTAGTTTATTACTGTTGTTGGTAATTGTCTCTTTACCTTCACTTTTGAGTGGGCATTTTCTTAGTTACTGTTGTTGGTATTTTTCTTCATATTGAAAAGCTGAAAGTTCTGCTGTTGTTTTTGTTGTATGCTTGTGGTTGTTTTTGTTCATCATGGTGGATAAACCAACTGGGTTTAAAAATGTGTTTCTTGTGCAATAAAATGCCAAGTAATGACACTCATACTAAATGTGGCAATTGCTTAGGGGCAGCTTATTTGGAGGAGGATTGTACCATCTGTATGTCTTTTGGCTATCAAGCAGTTGTTGAGCATCATAACAAACACATCCTGAAGGGTCTTACTCTCCAGTCATCTATTTTATCTGCTTCTGGAGCATCCCAGTCCGGGAGGAAGTCCTCAGATAAAGAAAAAGGATGGAAGAGTGAGAAATGCAAAGTAAAGTCCAAGGAAGCCATCCCCTGACCACTCTCCTTCTTTGGCTGTTCCACCAAAGCTGACTAAGACTTTTGATCCAGCTGCTATTTCAGATTCATCCACTGTCTTTTCCAGAACTCCTTCTCATAGGGATTTTCCCCAGAGCTTGTTTCTTCCAGGTTACATTCTTCCAGATGCTTCCCTGATGGGGTGGGGGAGCATTACATGGAGAAGACTGTTCACCTTTAGAGGCCAATCTTCACATTAATGTCCTAGAAATGAGGTCAGCCCCCTAGTGCTGCAGGCATTTCAGGATGTCTTCCTTCTAGGGGTGATCTCTATACAGACGGACAATATGTCGGTGGTCTGGCACATCAGCAAACAAGGGGAACATGCTCCTACCTCTTGTGTCAAGAAATAATGAGAGTGGTAATGGGCAATCTCTTCTAGTTGCTTTCTGTTAGCAGCACACATATTGGGGAAGTCCACCATGTTAGTAGACAGGTCATGAGTGGTCTATCAATCCAACACTTGCAAACTAGATTTTTTGTCAGTGAAGCCAACAATGCTACAGTCTCTTTGCCTCTGGTATCAATTCCAAATGCAGCATTTTGTTTTTGCCCTGATCCTTTGGGGGGGGGGGGGGTTCACTGAGAGATGCCTTGATCCATGATTGGCCCCCTGGTCTGCTTTACGCATATACACCAACACTATTAATTCCTACAAAAAGCATCACAGTGGAAGAACAATGGCATCCTCATTGCCCTTTTCTGGCCTCAGCAGGTATGGTTCATCTTCCTCTGGCCTCGCTTGAGACATCTTCCTTCGGTGCTGGATCCTCTTCCAGATCTTCTGTGACATCCATCCATAATGTCTCTTCCAGATATTTGAGCCCTCAGATTGACCGCATGGTTTCTCCATTTCCAATGATGGCTAGGCAGTCCAGGCTTTCCTCCCAAGTAATATGTATTTTCATGTCTTCTCAGAAAGCTTTAACAAGAAAAATCTGTAAAATTAAATGGAAAAGATTTTTCAATTTGGCCTCTAAAAGATGATGTGCTGTTGTCAATCCCGCCTTTATTCTCAGTGATGGGTCGGATCCAATGTATTGGATCAGTCTCGGCCTTTCCAAAAGCTCAAGGTCTTCAGCAAAACGTGTGGGCATCCTTCCCTACCTATAATGTATTTCCCTAATTTCCTCAGATCTCATTTGCCACACTACGAGGAGGTTCGTTTGCAACTCTGGGCTGTGTGTGTTATGTATTGCTATTTTTACTTTTATAGTTAAATGTGTTTTACATTAGATATTTCTTCTTAGATATCTATCCCTACCTTACCTGCCTGTTTCAGTGTAGTTTTTCCTTTTAGTTCCCTATTTAATGCCCTTTGTCAGCATCCGTTTAAGTTAGAGGACGTCTAACATATGCCCGTTTTAGTTAGAGGGCATTTTTTTCCTTTCTCTGCCTTCCACTTACCTTTTTCTTTCTTACTTAAATTTTATTATAAGCTTTAGAGTGAGTGTTTGTTTCTGTGTGTCCCTGGTAACATCCGTTTAAGTTAGAGGCCATCTAACTAACGTCCATTTAAGTTAGAGAGCACCCCCCCCATTCTTTCCCTTCAGTCATTAAAAAAAAAAAAGTTTTCTTCTTTCTTTCCTGATTCCTTTAAATTTAGAGGACTACTTTTATCTTTTGTATTAGAGAGTGTGTACCATTCTTTACTAGTAGTTTAGAATGTGTCAAAAAGAAGGGGGGCATCTTGGCTTTAAAAATGTGGGCAATGTGGTAAAAAGATGCCTCTTAGTGACTTGGACACTTTATGTGTGTACCGCTTAGGGCTTCTTCATCTGCAGGAATCCTGTTCAATTTGTCATGCCTTTAATCAGAGAGTGCTAATGGAATGCAAGAACAAGTTGATTCTAAAGGAGTTGTTAAAAACACCTTTTTTCTGAGGCTGTATCTCCCACATCCTCTTCTTCAAAATCAGAGAAATCCGAGAAATCAATGAAACGTCCTTCTTCGGCTCTGAAATCAGCTTCTGAGCTGAAACAGAAACAGCGTAAACTATGGATTCCGACAGAACCGTCAGAGTAGTCAGCAATTACTGAATCCAAGACTGTGTTGGAGCAAACAGAGCCTTTTGCTCCGAAGTCAACATCATCTGAGCCTTTGGTTCCAAAGTCTTCTTTGCCCTCTGAGTTCTGATATTGGAGCCAATCCCTTCTCGGCTCCCTTCTGCATTCCTAACAAGATCCAGAACTCCTACCCTTGCTACCTGGTCAGCCAGGAGTCTCTCCGATGAAGATGTGGATAGGGTGGTGCAGAGGCTGTTAAAGATATCTGCTTTGGCCAAGTTATTATTGGAGTCAAACCCAAAGGAACTGAATTAGACACAGTCTTCCCCTTCAGCTCCTCCTCCAATCCATCTCTCAGTTTCAGAGCCAGAAGATTCTGACATCCAGCTTGTGTCTGTATTGGGTCTGGGACCTGTTGGCTCCTTGGATCCAGTATTTGACTGGAGCATTTCCACCCAGTTGAAGCAGGAGATCTCTGGGAACCAACACTCTCTGGTAGGGTCCTTAAAGCCGGCTCGGATCTCTCCAGATCTGACCCTGCCTCTGGGGCCCTTGGCCTTGATGGGTTTGGCTCCTACCTTGGCTTTTGAGCATCTGTCCTCTGCTCTGGAGAGTCCATCAACTCCGATAACTCATTTGTCAGTTGGAGGAGTTCGTCAGAACAGGGGCAGACTGCCTTTGAAGTCATGAGGAGGGTGATGACTACTTGCCAGTCCAAGACACAGTCTTTCTTGGGTCTTCCTTCCACCTCTGTGCAGGTGTCTTTGCCTTCTCACACCTATCCACAGGACCGCAGAGATTCCAGGCCTCAGAATGTCCCTCAAGGGACGACCTTCTTCCAAAACCTTCCCAGAGTACCCTACTGAGGAAGTCCTTTGGAAGAGGACATGCAGTAAGAAGCGTCTTGACTCCCCAGATGGGTCAGTCACATCTGATACTGACCTCGGTGAAGCAGAAGGATCTCCATGGTCATCTCCTGAAGATGTCTCTTTTGGAGACATCCTGGAAATGTTAAAGCAGGGAGGTGTCTGGCAGTCCACCTCCCCTTCGGCCAACGAATCAGTATACCTGAAGGCCTTTGCATCTCTCCCTTCAACCTCTTGGGTAACCCTTCCTTCTGATGAGCTTATTGATTAAATCTCTCAGAAGGCTTGGGAGACCCCAGTTTCTATATAACATACTCTTAGAAGGCCAAATAAATACATCACAACTCCAAAGAATAAGGCATTTTTAACAAAAGGTGTAGCAGTTGATGCTGTGGTCATGGTGGTGGCCACAAAAAAGACTCTATCCAAGATCATTCCTTTATCCATCCTCCGAATAAGGATTCCAGGACCATGGATAGGTATGGGAAGCACATCTTTTTGTCAATGACTGTTACCTTGTGGTCACTGAACTACATTACCCATTTCATGAGACTACAGAATGACTTGTTAAAAGAACTTTCGCACTCCCTCCAAGGAGCTGTAGCTGATGCGGTGGCAGATAAAGTCAATGTGCAGCTCGCCTTCCACAATTCTGTTGTCAACTCATCCATGAGACTCATTTCATATGTAGCAGATGGAACGAGTAGGGTTTTGGGTTCGGGCATCTCTATTAGGAGGCAAGCCTGGATGACCTTTGAGATTTCACTGAGCCTTTCAAGTCTTCCTTCGTTAATGCCCCCTTTGATGGCTCATCTCTCTTTGGGCCTAAAGTTAAAGAAATGCTTACCAGGTGTGAACAGGAAGGTAAGACCTTATCTGCTGTTAGAGTACATTTTTCCACACCTACCAGACCATTCCCTAAGGGTCAGAGAGGTAGTGGGAAAATGTGGTTCAGAAAATCACAGAGGACTTTCCAGGACACACAAGATGGAAGTTTCCCCAGAGGAAGATGGGGAGAACAATAATTTAAGAAGCTGCCTTCACGGCAGGGGAGGCCTGCAAAGAATCTTTCTTTGGCAGAGCCTTCCAGCAGTCCTGAAGGAGTGCCCAACTGCTTGTCTCTGGAGGCAATCATGGGGCCATTTGTCTCTGCACTGCAAAACCTGGCAAAACTTAACAAAAAACAATTGGGTGCAGGACATAATATCCAGAGGATACATTATTCCTTTCTCCTTTCCCGCTCCTGAAAACAAATCAGTTCCGACGTTCCACCCAGTCAAAAGGAATAAGCAACACTAGAGATTCAAAAGTTGCTAATAAAAAGGGTCATCTAAGAAGTTCCCACAGACCAGAGAGGATCCAGAAGTTACTCAAGATTCTTTTTATTTCCAAAGAAAATAGGGGATTGGAGACCCATTTTGGAACTCAGCAATCTGAACACATCCATCAAAAAGACCAAGTTCTGGATGGTGACACTGCTTTCGATTCTTCCATTCCTGGAAAAAGACAGTTGGATGTGCTCTACAGACCTTCCGAATGCTACTACCACATTCAAATGGAAAGGTGCTCCAGAAGGTACTTGCACTTCCAGCTGGGAGTCAGTCACTTCCAGTTTTGAGCTCTGCCCTTTGGCCTCACTACAGTCCCCAGAGTGTTCACCAAATGCATGGCGGCGGCTCACATGAAATGCCGAGGATTCCAGGTGTTTCCATATGTGCACAACTGGCTCATAACCTCCCTGACCAGGCATCTTCTGCTACAAGCCAGGGATTATGCTCTTTAGCTTTGTTCCTCCCTAGGCATTACCATAAATTACGACAAATCTGCTCTAGATCCATGTCAAAATTTAATATTCATAGGAATAGAAATAAATACAACTACATTGATAGCAAGGCTCCCTTAAGACAGGGTCCACAATCTCCGCCTTCATGTAAAATGATTAATCAGGAAGACATGACCTTCTGCAAAACTAGTTCTTCAGGTACTGGGGAAGATGGCAGCATGTATCGTAGTAATTCCCCTAGCTTGTCTGCATATGAGAACACTTCAGTGGTTACTTTCTGCACAATGGTCAAGCCTAGATCTTCCAATGTCACACAGAATCCTCATAACCAACTCATGCAAAAAGGATCTCCAATGATGGATTCACTCTCCCTTAGTATCTCAAGGCTATCCCTTGATTCCTCCTCAACCCCAAGCCATGTTGACCACAGACACTTCCCAGTTGGGGGGGGGGGGGCATTATCTCAGGAAGACAGTTCAAGGCATCTGGCAGGATCACAAGGCTCATTTGCACATAAACATCCTAGAGATGAGAGCGGTAATCCTAGCATTGCAAGCATTTCAGGACACCCTCCCTCTGGAAACGATAGCAATCCAGTCAGACGATGTAGTCTGGTACATAAACAATGAGGAACCAGATCTTACCCCCTGTGTTGAGAAGCTGTAAAGGATTGGTAATGAGCAACAGCCTCCAACTGTTTTGTGATTGCAAGGCATATCCTGGGGAAATCCAGTGTGATTGCAGACAAATTGAGCAGAGCCATCTTATGGCTGCATGAGTGGTCCCTCAATCAAACAGTTGCAGAAGAGATTTTCCGGAAATGAGACCGGCATTGCTGCATTCTCTTTGCATCACCCACCAATGCCAAATGCAGCAACTACTTTGCCCTGATCCCTCCAGTGGGGGAGTCACTAAGGGATGCACTTGTTCACAATTTGCCTCCAGAACTCCCCTATACTTTCCCTCCAATCCCTCTGATTCCCAAGTTGATACAGAAAGCAAGTTTGTTGGAGACTACAATAATCCTGATTGCCACCTATTGGCCTCATCAGATCTGGTTTCCCTTCCTTCAGCCTCATCTTCGGGACAAACGTGGATTCTGGACCCTGCTCCAGACCTTCTGACTCACTCATCGGGAATGGTACATCCCAGCCTACATACTCTTAAACTGACAGCTTGTCTGCTCCAATTCCACTGATCACCAGGTTTCCTCTCCTGTCAAACATATTTTGTTATCTTCCCATAAAACATCTACACGAAGATTGTACAATAGTAAATGGAAGAGGTTTGTAACATGGGCCAATGATAATCAGATAGATCCCTTTTCTATGCCCATACATTCAGTTCTAGAAATTTTTGCAAAACTTTTCCATGAAGAAAATGCTGCTTCCACTGTTAGAGTTCAGTTGGCAGCAATTACAAATTTCCATGTAGGAGAAAATGGTGCTGCGAGTATGTCTCACAGGCTTTGTAAAGCCTTTTTGAAAGGCACTACAATGATAAGATCTCCATACAAAAATCCAACTCATCCCTGGGATCTGAACTTCATCTTGACAAATATCATCTGTCATGGGTTTTATTTTTTATTTTATTTTATTTTACATTTGATAACCGGGAAAGTCCGACTGGACACAGGTCCATTTTCAGCGGAGGCCTGGGGAGAAAAGTTCCAAATACAGTGCAGTAGATAAGTGAGGATTTGAGCTTACATCTAAGAATGCATTTCAGCATGCAATATGCAGATATTAACAACTTGTTGCTGACAGGAATATATACAGTACATTACAAGACTACATTTCAGCATGTAATAGGGTTTAACCATTTATTGTTGTAAGGATTATATGCAGTACATTATAAGATTAAAAATAGTACAATATTTGAGAAAAAAAGTACAAAAGTTTTGATAGGAGTTCTTTCTGAAAAGCCCTTATGTTTGGGGTAGAACAGGTCTACATGGGTAACTAGAGGAAGAAACAGGTGATCCTTAGCAGAAGAATTCATGCAGCAGAGCAGTGGTGTGGTTTAACCTGGGGAGACACAAGAGCAAAGCCAGTTGTTTGAATAGTGGGTTTTGAGTTTTTTAAATTGGATAGCAGAGGTTGTAGAAGGTATGTGGTTTGGGAGTTGGTTCCAAATTCTGGCTATAGTGCAGGCAAAAAGAGACTTACTGGCATCATTTTTGTGTTTAACAACATTTATAAGGTTTTGGTTACTAGATTTTAAGGTTCTGGTGGTTGTGTAGGGCTGAATTAGATACTGTAGTGATGGGGTTTTGTCAGGCAAGTAGTAAAGTTTGTGTGCTGTTGAGAGTTGATTAAGTAGCAGTAGTTGGGGCAGCTCAAGCCAGTTGAGCTGCTTCAGGGTAAGACAGTGATGGTATCTATGAGAAACCTCAGATGCAAACTTGGCAATCTTGTTGTAACAAGATTCCATTTTGTTAAGTTCAGTGTGGCGAAGATTTGTCAGTATAGGAGGGGAGGCATAAAGAAGGATGGATAAGAGATGAGTTCTTGCAATTGTGGATTTGGTATTCTTGGTCATGAACTGTTTGCTTCTATAAAGGAGACCCAGCTTTTTGCTTACTTTCTTGGTTGTTTGGGCTATGTGAATGTCAAATCTGAGGTTATCGATTACTACCCCTACCAGTTTTGTGTGGGTTGTTGGGGTGATTTTGATATTATGTTTGGACATTATGGTGAAATCAATGCTTAGATGAGGAGGTCTACCAGGGCCAAATAGAATTAGGTTTTTTTGGGGGGGGAGATTAAGAAGAAGTTTGACGTTGGTGAACCATGCTTCAGATAAAGCAAAGTTCTTTTGAGTTATGGTTTGTAGTTCATTTACGGTAGGGGCAACACATATAATGGTGGTGGTGTCGTCTGCGTATTGCACTACTGTGGCAGAGAGTGAGGACGCAGCTATCTGGTTTGTAAATAGGGAGAACAGCAAAGGACCAATAATAGATCCTTGAGGGACACCTATGGATACTGGTAATAGGGAGGACAATTGGTCTTGCCATAGCACTGCTTGCTGACGGCCTGATAGGTAGTTACTAAACCATGATATAGTGGATGAGATTATTTTAAGGGTAGATAGCGTTTTGAGAAGCATGCTGTGGTTTACCATGTTGAAGGCTTTAGATAAGTCTAGGAATATGCAGGATATGAATAGTCCCTTGTTTCTATGGTGATTGACTATGTTGGTAAATGAAAGTAGTGCTGTGGTGGTGCTATGGGAAGGTCTAAAGCCGTGCTGAGAATTAGATAGGTTATTTTTCAGGAGGTACTGCATTAGTTGAGAGTGAACTGTTCTGTCTAGTATTTTTGATAAAGGTGATAGACTTGCTATTGGGTGATAGTTGGTGAACTCTAGGGATTTACCTCCTTTGTGGAGTGGAATAATATGTGATATTTTCCACAAGGTGGGTACTGTGCATTCAGATATTGACCTATTTATGAGAATGGATATGGGATAGGTTATGGCCTCAACTGTTATCTGAAGGAAGTCAGCTGGAAGTTTGTCTGCTGCTAGTATGGTTGGTTTAAGTTTTTTTAGAAGTTTAGTAATAGTTTTAGTAGACACTGGGTGCAGGGGAAAAGCTATAGGAATTGTTTTGTTCATTGAGGTGGGTATGGGTGAGTTTTGGTATAGGGTTGGTAGTACAATTTTGGGTGTTGGCTAGGGTTTGGATTGTTTCGGTAAAGAATTTGTTGAATTGTGTGGGGGTGTTATCATGGTTATTTGGTAATACAGGGGTAGGGGTGGTAGATATTCCAGGGTACAGTAAAATATTTATTGTGGCCCAGAATTTTTGAGGGTTATGAGCAAATTTTTCTTGCATGATTTTATAGTAATTAGCTTTATCTAGTTTAATCTGTTTTTTTGGCTTTGTTGCGGTGTTCTAAATAGTTTTGTTTCAAGGAAGTAGTTTTGTGTTTATGAAATTGTAACCAGGATTTGCCCCTATCTTTCATTATAGTTTTTGTCTCTTTTGTTAGCAAAGGGGCATAGTTAGTTTTGACTCTAATGGTTCTGGGTGGTGCATGCTCATTTAGGATTTTAAGGAAAGTTGAGTTAAAATATTGCACGGCTTCATCTAGAGGTAGGTGAGTTAGGGGAGTCCAGTTACTGAATTTTAGTGCATTGATTAGGACATTAGCTTTGAAGTTCTTTTTGTTCCGTACTACCCTTAGAGTGGGGTGGGTGGTGTGGTGGGATCTGTTCCTAATAAGGTAGGTTGCTTGATGGTCACTCAGACTGTCTGGGAGACAGCCTGACTGTTGTATAAGATTGGGGTCTGATAGCAATATCCAGTTTAAGATGGACTGTCGTTTGGATGTCTTGTCAATTCTAGTGGGGGTAGATATAATTTGGGTAAACCCATGTAGGCTGATATGGGTGGAGGGGTTGTGACTGGAGCAGTCAGCCCAGTCAATATTAAAGTCTCCTAGTAGTATGGTTTCCTGTGGAAGGGAGGTAGACATCCAGTATAGCAGGCTTTCCAGTGTAGTAATGTTATTGCCTGGTGGGATATAGCCACCTGCAATAATTATATCTTTTCTGGAGTTTAGTTTTAGTTTAGCAAATATTAGTTCTATATCTTTGATTTCTTGAGAATTGCACTCAAATTGTTCTATAGTGAGATGATTTTGGAAAACTATGGCTACACTGCCTCCTTTTTCCCTGCTCTGTCATTGCGTATAATATTATATCCAGGTGGAGTAATCTCATTATTGTGATGTTCTGGCTTAAGCCACATTTCAGTTAACACGGCTATCTCCAGTTTGTATAAGGCTAGCAGGGCATGCAGGTCGTGAATTTTGTTAAGAATACTTCTTACATTTATGTTTAAGAGGAGGAGAGAAGAGGTAGGTTTCAAGTATAGAGCATTTGTCTGATTTAAATTAGTTGTGCTTGATGAGTTGGGACCTGGATTAGGGTGTATGTCTTCACAGTAGGAGAGTTTTTGGAGTAGGTTAGGCAAAGTTTATTAAGTTTGTGTAGTATTCTGGTTTGTTTTTGGGAAGAGTGAGGGTTAGTTTTATTTGATGGTTTATTATAAAAGTGTGAAAGAGATTGGGAGGAGGTGAGGTTGGATGGTGATATAGGGAAATTTCTTAGTTTTATTGAATTGGCTGTGGATTCTGTTTGCCATTGTGTTGCGGTGCTGATATAAAGTTTTGTGTGTTAGGAGGAGAGGATGGAGAGCAAGAGTAGAGATAAGGTAGCTAGTAAGTATAAAGCTAGTTTTAGAAGTTGGGTATACTGTGGGGAGTACATCTTTTAAGTTTAGATAGAGTGGGGTATGTATAGGAGTAGGACGTATAGCTGTGGAGGAGTAGTATTTATAGCTGTTGAGGTTGGGAGTTGTTGAAGGGTGTAGTGTTCAGGGTGTGGTGAAGAGTTTTGTATGGGGGATGGTAGGTTTTGAATGATTAGGTGGTTGGGAGTGTTAATTAGTGGCAGGTGTGGTTTGTAACTATAAGTTTGAGTGATATGGGGTGGGTGAGAATGGGGGTAGGGTAAAGGAGCAGAGTGAGTGGAGCAACACAGTCTATAGAAGCAGCAGTTGTCAAGGAAACCAATCAGTGGGCATAGTTGGTAAATGCAATAAAAGGGAGTTAAGCCTTAGGGTTTACTGGATAACTTGTATACTGGTCTACTTTGTTTCTTTAGCACAAATCTATGGGGAGGGATTGGGTAGTAACTAAGATAGGGGCTAGTCTAGAGAGGTGAGAATGGAGAGTCTGGTAGGAAAAGGGGAGACACTGGGTTTGGAGTTGCTAGTTGAGAAGCTGTATGAGTGAAAGAAGTCAGTTACAGGCCAGATGACAGAAATAGGTAGAGGTTTTAAGGAGCAGTTACAAAAGGAGATAGACGAGAAAGGGAAAGAGGTAGCAGAGAGAGATGCTAGGTATGAAGGTAGGTAGGGAGGAGACCAGCTTAATGGCCTGAGAGAACCGAGGTAGTGGGATGAGAGGAACACAGTGATGTTCTGTAGCTGACCAGGAGCAATAACTTAAAGAGGCCCAAAGAAGGCCAGTAAGGACAGGGTTACATATGTATACAATATCACATACATTATTCAATAACTGCACTGTTGCTGGAGATGAATTCCTCTGATAAAGCAACACTCTTAAAGGGAGTGGGTGGTCTTCAATTTTTGCTGGGGTTAGACAAAGCATAATTTAGGTGTCTGTGACCTGTAAAACAGAGATAGAGAAGAGGATAAGGATGAGATAAATAACAGCAGTGTTTGCTAGATAAGTCAGTAGAGATGAGGAGGGAAGATAAGGACCAAGAGGACAGAGTTACCTATGATAAGACAGCAGAAGAGTTAATTAAAGGGTGAGGGAGTGGAGGGATAAAGCAGAGTATAGGGTACAGTAATGTAAGAATGAGAAAAGGCGGAGAGAATGAGGAGAGTAGGAGAGAAATGTTGTCTAAGAAAAGAACAGTGTGGAGAGAAACAGAAGGTAGAGAGAGAGTCAGAGTAGTTGAGACTGTCGATTGGTAAAAGAGTTGAGCAGCTGGAGTAATACTGTAAATGCAGTTAACAACACACTTAGCTTCTTATTAATATAGGCTCGGTTTAGGCAATCTGTTTCCAAATGATAATTGTATGCATACTAGGAGCAACAAGTTCTGTTAGTTTGTCTAATGCTAGGCTCAATTTAACAAAGTGAAAATCCGTGACCTGACAATGCTAAAGAGAACAGTCTAGTCACAGCTGGGTAGTAAGGTGTAGCGACTAGCAAATTGTTAAATTAAATAAAATAGAAGCAGTTAGGAATACAATTAATGTCCATCAAGCAGCTAAATAATGGCCCCACCAGTACAGCTAACATCAATCAGCAGCTAGGTATTAACTCTACAAGTACAGTCAGACTACTTAGGGTTATTGGGCCTGCTAGTGCTGAGTAAAACATATAAGTAACACTAAGCCATGCAAGCTTTGTCATATAACAATGTACACGATTATATGCCTTGCATGCAAAGTAACAAGATATCTTGGCAGCAGTCGGCGACTAAGATCTTGACTTAGGCATCACAGTTAATCTGAGTGTGTAATTATTAGCCTGGCAACGCTGAAGATAGTGACATAGACTATATGATTTAATCATATAAAAAATAGCAATAGTCAGCGGCTGAACATTGCAGAGTAGTTTAAAAGCACTTTACAAGATAGCTGACATTGCAAATGCCACCAATTTAGTAAAACGCTATCACATACATCTTTTCGGTGCATTATAGTGGACATATATTGCAGAGTAGTTTAAAAACACTTTACAAGATATTTGGCATTGAAAATGCCGCCAATTTAGTAAAACGCTATCGCATACATCTTATGTGGACATCCACATTTCCAGATCCTTTCCAGCAGTTAAAAGTTAAGAAAGTTCCAAAACAGGGTAAAGCTTATTGAAATAGATATAGAACTACAACTTGTATCAAAAACGTGATGCGGATAACATTAAAGCCTGACTCAATATGTCAAAGCAGGTTAAAACACTTTGCAAGATCTTTGTCATATGAAATGCAGCCAGTTTAGTAAGACGCTAACTTATATAGCCGCAGTATTATTGTGGATATACACGTGTTCCAGATCCTATCCAGTAAGGCTTGTTGAAAGACATGTGTCGCTGCTACTCTTATCAAAACGCAATACAAATAACTTCAAAGCCTGACTCAGGCAGACAAACTACGTAGTGAGCACCAGTTCAAACATAAATGAAAACACTGTACAGGCGACAGGGATGCATCAAATGAAAATTTAAAGTCAACTTTTGTTGGCTTGGCAATTTAAATCAGCATGTACATTTTACATTGCATTTTCACCAAGTAGAGTACATACCTGGTCAGCTTGTTACACCACCGTGTTGGGGGTTGACAGGATGGAGAAGAGATGGCACAAAAGCCTAAGTGTGGCTTTTACTTGCCTCAATGCATTGTGGGGCGGGAGTGTTGGAATGCCGCAGAATCAAGGTTAACTACCTTTCCTGTGCCAGCAGGTGGCATAGCACAGTCTATAGAAGCAGCAGTGTTCAAGGAAACCAATCAGTGGGAATAGTTGGTAAATGCAATAAAAGAGAGAGAAGCCTTAGGGTTTACTGGATAACTGTTGTGTATTGGTTTACTTTGTCTCTTTAGCACAAATCTATGGAGAGGGATTGGGTAGTAACTAAGCTAGATTCATAGGTGTTTCTTAGGTTAATGACCACAAGGGCCTTTTTAAGTATAGCCATGCATCCCAAATCTCTGACAAGTTCTGATACCTTTGATAAGTGTAAGCATGGGCCTGGGAGATGAACCATTTACAAGTTACCTGTTTGCATCAGAGACATAGGTGCCAAACCAGGGATGAATTTCCGTTTTCCCATCCAATTGTCCAAGTTGCACTTGAAATGCATTGGGGAGGAACTCTGCTTCACATGGATGGGGAGCCTGTTCCATAGATGCGGTAGTCTCTGGGATACATACCTATCTCTCCAACAGGTCCTATTTATATTACAGGCAAAGTTTAAGTCTTTAGAACAGGTAATTTTGGTACTGTTTGCTTTGTGGATATGCAGGAGGTCCATCAGAGTGGGGCCTGACAATGCCCTGTATGCCAGGCATAGATCTCCCCTCAAAAGCCTGTAGGAGACAGAATACAGGGATAGGGCCTTGAGGTGGTCTTCATAGGACATATTACTTACACCCTGTATTCTTTTAGTGAGGAAACTCTGTGGATGTTCCAGTTATTGCATATGCCTGGTTAGGTACATACCAAAGGGGGCATTGTACTTAATGATAGGTCTGATGAATGCTGAATACAGTGGAACAATGACTTCCTTGGACTTAGAAGCCATACCTTTGTTTATAAGTTGCACAACATAGAAAGGTTTCCTCACCAATGTAGACACATAATGATCAAAGACTAGATTACTATCTATGTGTGTCCCTAAGTCCCTGATTACCGGGTCAACTCTAAGTGGTGAGTTGTCAATATGATAGTTACCAGGGATGGATGACTTCCCAAAGGATACTATTATGCATTTCTTGGCATTTATAGTCCATGACTCTGACACCAGTTGTTTGTCTGCGTCAGCACCTCCTGGAGAACATTTGTGTCAGTGTGAGATTCAGTGACAGCTCCTAATATGCAGCCATCTGCAAATGTAGTCAGCCAAAGACCACTGACATTGGCCATGACTTCTGAGAAGTAAGTGCCAAAAAGGAGCGGTCCAAGCACTGATTCCTGAGGGGACTCCACTTGTGACTGGCCTCTTTTTAGAGGTGGACTCCCCAATTCTAACTTCCTGGGTCCGGTCTGTAAGCCAGTTGGCTATCCACTGGGTGACATACAGGTTTGTACCTAACCTCTTGAGTTTGTCAACAATGCCCGAGTGGGGTATCGTGTCAAATGCTGTGGCCAAGTCAAGGTAGGCAGTGTGAAGGATCTTGCCATCATCCATTGCTTTGGTGACCTTCTCAAGAAGTCCACCAGGTTGAATAGGCATGATCTGCCCTTGACAAAACCAAACTGGGTTGGGTCCAGTGTCTGAAGGTTTACTATATCTCTTTTGATCATCTCCATGATAACTCTTTCCATGGCTTTACATATAAGACTAGTGAGACTTATGTGTCTGTAGATGGCCCAGCTTTGTGCAGAGGGATGACTGTTGCCTTTTGCCATTAATGAGGCATGAAGCCTGTTTGGAGGCTACAGTTAAATAGTAATTCCAGAGGCCCTGATAAGACATGATGTTAAGTTGTCTATCTCGCCTTCGTTCTTGCTGTTTGGGTTCGGAGCCGATCCTCGGTTCCAACTCGGCCATCTTCTATAGCTCGAGAGCCATTTACTGGCTCAAGGCTACCCCTTATCCCAGAATGCCCAGCGTCAGCTACCCAGATCTTGTTTGCCGCTTCAGCTGCGAGGTTGCTTCCTTACTGGCTCAGGCTTAGTATAATCTTTTTGATATTATATATATTGTTGTTTTCTTGAAAGTTTGTCAAATAATTGTCTTTTTAGTACATAGATATTATTCCTTTACCCCTTTTCGCATTTCTGTGTATTTTAGCTTTGTTGGCTGTCACTCCATAACTCTCAGGCCTTCTGTTCCCTTTAACTCATTTAAATTAAAGAGTCCCCCCCCTCCCCTCCCTAGGATAGCCGTTTAAGTTAGAGGCTTTCCTTCCTTTCTTTAACTGTAAAAAAAAAAAAAAAAAAAAAAAAAACTCTATTGTTTTTATAGTATAGTTTTTCATTATTTGTTGTGTGGTTGTTGGCACTATAATGTCTAAAGAGACTAAGGTATCTGACTTCAAAAAGTGTGACTCATGCTGTCAGAAAATGTCTCTGACAGATGGGCACACTAGTTGTGTTTACTGTTTGGGCGCTGTTCACCTGCAGGACTCCTGTTCTATATGTCATGCTTTTAGTCCAAGGGTCCTGCAGGAGCGCAAAAACAAATTGATCCTTCGGGGATTATTGAAGCCTCAGGATTCTCCGGCTAAAAGTACTCAGCCAGCGAAATCCCCTAAGTCTGTCAAGCCGTCAGCTCCACCTTTGGAGCCAACTCCTTTTCTTGACCAACCAAGTATGTCGGTACCGACTGGCACCGACAAGACAACTCCTCTGTCGGCTCCATCTGCTATTTCGGAGCTGTCTCGGAGCCATAAGAGACTGAGGTCGCCATCCTTAGAGTCCATTCACTCTGCACCATAGTCACCTTTATTACAGAGTGAACTTAGCCATCATTCTTCCCACTCCTCTCGATCCTCTAGATTATCGGATCATGATGTGGAGAGAGTAGTAAGTAGGTTGCTTAAGTCACAGGCACTGGCAATAATTCTGTCCAGCCCACCTCAACAGGTATCAGCTCCAACTGCCTCTGTTTCTATTCCTCCTCCGACTATATTTAGCTCGGAGCCGGAGACCATGGATCCGCAGGCAGTAGGACCGTCAGCACTGATAATCATTTTCCTTCGGTTCCGGCGTCGGTGCCGATTACCTCGATTGTACCTTTTATCGAGGGATCTGGGCGGTGAGGCTCTCTCGTCGGCTCCGAGGGGGGAGTGGCATCGGACCCTTGCCCGACCCCGTTCTCCCCCTCGGAGCTTCGGCGCAGGTGAGTTTGGCTCCAACATTAGCCTCGGAGCCATCACCCTCGACGCGGAGAAAGACTCCGGTTTCTTCAGAGCCGGAGCTTTCTCTGCCTAGATGTCGGGACGCCTTCGAGGTCATGCAGAGTGTGCTGCCCCCGAGATAGCTGTACTGCCAGCTCCATCAGCTCCTCCCCCCATGGTGTCTGTGCCAACCTCTACTCCTCCTCCAGACCCCAAGCGTAGGGAACCTATGCCCCAGGACACCCCATTGGGTGATCCCACTTCTTCCAAAGCCTCCCCTGATCACTCGGAGGAGCCTCCCCGGAAGAAGAAGTGCAAGAGGAAGCACATAGACTCCCCTGAGTCTGTCACTTCAGATACAGACATGGATGAATCGGAAGGGTCCCCAAGGTCTCCCTCTGAAGATGTTTCCTTTTCGGACATCCTTGAAATGCTTAGGCAGAGGAGGGACTGGACTTCACTAGCCCCTACCAAGGATGAGTCTGTATTCCTGGATGCATTCAGTTCCCGACCTTCCACCTCCTTGGTATCTCTTCCTTTTGATCCACTCATGTCCGTAGTGGCTCGAAAGGCTTGGTCAGCTCCAGATTCTGTGGAACCTACTCCGAGGAGACCAAATTAATTTATTACAGCCCCCCCAGGACAAGCAATTCCTTTCCAAAGGTGTGCCCGTTGATGCCATGGTAGTTGCAGCAGCCACCAAGAAGGAGTTAGCAGAGACCTCTTCATCTATTCATCCTCCGAACAAAGAGTCTCGGATGATGGACAGATATGGAAAGCGAATGTTTGCTTCAGCGACCTTTTCAATGAGGTCCCTGAATAATTTATGCCATTTTACACGTCTTCAAAGGGATCTCCTGAAAGAGCTTGGAGATACCCTTCAAGATCCTACAGCTGAGGGAGCACCAGCCAGAGTAGCTTCTCAGCTTGCGACTCTTAATTCCATAGTTAACTCCTCCATGAGGCTGATTTCCTATGCAGCTGATGGAGCGAGCAGGGCCGCAGGGACAGGTGTGGCTCTTAGGAGACATGCTTGGATGCGGCTGTGTCAGTTTGCAGAACCCATTCGAGTGTCCTTCACCAGTACTCCCTTTGATGGCTCTTTTCTCTTTGGGCCTCAGGTGGAAGACACATTGACCAGGTGTGAGCAGGAAGGCAAGACTCTCTCTGCTGTGGGAGTCCATTTTTCCACTCCTTTCAGACCTTATCTCAAAGGTCAGAAGAACGGGAAGATGTGGTTCCGAAAATCCCAGGGACCCTTGCCTGACACACGTGGTGATTTTTTCCCCCAGGGGCAGAGGGGGAAACAACAATAACAGACGCCGCCCTCATGGCAGAGGGGGACCGCAAAACCAGGGTGACAGAGAAACTTTCTCTGCCAAACCCTTCCAGCATCCCTGAAGGGTTGCCCGACTGCTCACCTCTGGAGGCAGTCGGAAGAAGACTTTTGTTGTACCTAAGAGCCTGGCAAAATATAACAAGAGACAGATGAGCACTATCCATCATATCCAGAGGTTACAAAATTCCCTTCCATCAATCCCCCATAGAATCGAAAAAGCCCATCCCAGATGTCCCACCCAATTTAAGAGAACAAGCAGTCACAGAGGTTTCAAGACTGCTAGAAAAAAGAGCCATTCAAGAAGTCCCCGCAGACCAACTAGGATCCGGAACTTACTCAAGATTCTTTTTAGTACCAAAAAAGACAGGGGACTGGAGACCGATACTGGATCTCAGCAGATTGAACAAATCTGTACAAAAAGAAAACTTCCAGATGGTGACACTGCAGTCCATTTTCCCTTTTCTGGGTCAGGACAATTGGATGTGCTCCATAGATCTTCAGGATGCGTACTACCATATCAAGATGGACAGACTCTCCAGGAGATTTCTTCGCTTCCAGGTAGGGGCCAGTCATTACCAGTTCAGAGCTCTGCCCTTTGGTCTCAGCTCAGCCTCCAGGATGTTCACCAAGTGTATGGCAGTAGTCACGGCTCACCTGAGGTGTCAAGGATTCCAGGTGTTTCCCTATTTAGATGACTGGCTCCTGACTGCTACCACCAGGCATCAACTCTTAGAGGCACGGGATTATACAATCACATCATGCACTCAACTAGGCATTACAGTAAATTTCAAAAAATCTGCCTTGTTGCCCTGTCAGTCTATTACATACATAGGAGCAGAATTAAACAGAAAAGAAATGTTTGCAAGATTACCACAGGAAAGAGTTTCCACTATTTGTCAACAAGTGTCAATTCTAATGCAGAGCAAAAGGCTTCAAGTCAGACATGTCCTCCAAGCTCTAGGCTCCATGGCAGCTGCAGTTCTTCTTGTCCCATTAGCGCGTTTCCAAATGAGAATCCTTCAGTGGCTTCTTTTCACGCAGTGGTCTTTCCAGGAACTACCCATGTCTCACATGATCCTGATCACAGAAACATGCAAAAGGCACCTTTCTTGGTGGATGGTCTCCCCACTAGTAATTCAGGGCAGACCTTTCATACAACCCCCTCCGGTAGCCACAGTGACCACAGACGCCTCCCTGATAGGGTGGGGGGGGGGCATTAACTAGGCAGGACAGTCCAAGGCGCTTGGCAACCTCACGAGTACCATCTGCATATCAATGTCCTAGAAATGAGAGCGGTTCTCCTAGCGTTGCAAGCCCTTCAAGACTCTCTTCCTTCCCGGACCATTACAATCCAAATGGACAACATGTCAGTGGTGTGGTACATCAACAAACAGGACGGGACCCGGTCTTACCCCTTGTGTCGAGAAGCACTCAGACTGTGGCAATGGGCGATTTCCTCCCAACGTTTTCTGATAGCAATGCACATCCCTGGGAAATCCAACGTAATAGCGGACAGGCTCAGCAGAGCTATCCTCATGCCTCACGAGTGGTCTCTGAATCAGGAAGGTGCAGATCTTATCTTCCGCAAATGGGGACAGCCTTGCTGCGACCTATTTGCCACTCCTCTCAACAACAAATGCAGCAGCTACTTCTCCCTTCTTCCTCTTCCAGGTCATATACCCAGAGATGGTCTAGTCCACGATTGGCCTCGGGGAATCCTTTACGCTTTTCACCCCTTTCCCCCTAATTCCAAGAAATCCTTTACGCTTTTCACCCCTTTCCCCCTAATTCCAAGACTCATACAGAAAGCAAAATCGTTGGGTTGCAAAATGATCCTCATTGCCCCATACTGGCCTCGACAAATATGGTTCCCATTCCTACGCCTCCACCATCTGGATCAACCATGGATCCTGGACCCGGTTCCAGATCTTCTGATTCACCAATCAGACAGGTTGCACCAATCCCTTCAAACTCTCCAGCTCACAGCTTGGTTGCTCCACTTCCAACCTTAGCCAGGCATTCCAATATCTCCCCAGCAGTCCGTGATATTATTGTTTCCTCACATAAGTCTACTACGAGGAAAACATATGCTAGTAAATGGAAACGCTTTTCTTACTGGGCAGAATCTAGAAATTTGGATCCTTTCTCAGCCCCAATGCATGAGATTGTTGAATTTCTAACACAGCTTTTTCAGTCTGGTGCGGTTTCCGCTACCATTAGAGTACAACTAGCTGCCATTTCAAATTTTCATATAGATATGCTTAATTCTAGCATAATGTCTCATAAGCTCTGCAAAGCCTTTATGAAAGGAACATCTCTTCTCAGACCCCCAGTTAGAGATCCTCCCCCTCCTTGGGATCTCAGTTTAGTTTTAGCCTCCTTAATTTTGCCTCCCTTTGAACCGGCAGCATCATGCTCTTTAAAATTTCTTTCTTGGAAGACACTTTTTCCGGTTGCTATTACTTCAGCTAGATATGTCTCAGAACTTCAAGCACTATGTGTTCGTCCTCCTTACCTGGTGTTTCATAAGGACAGAGTTTCTCTGAGGACCAAGCCATCCTTTATTCCTAAAGTCTGCTCAGAGAACAATTTAAATCAATCCATAGATCTTCCAGTTTTCTTTCCTAATCACAGCAACAAGGAAGAATACAAGCTCCACCAATTGGATGTACACAGACAATTGTGTTTTACCTCCATAGAACTAAGGAACTAAGAAAGTCAGACCAGTTATTTCTTTCTTATGCTTTCAACAAACAAGACCTTCCAGTTTCCAAAGTGACCTTATCCAGATGGTTATCTGATACTATTGCCTTTATTTATCAGTTACCAGCTAAACCAAAAGGTCATTCTACTAGAGCATTAGCCACCTCTGTAGTGTTTCAGTCTAGGTTGCCCATAGACTCAATCTGTGCAGCTGCCACTTGGGCAAGCCCCCACGCTTTTATCTCTCATTACAAGGTAGATATGGTCTCCCGGAGCAGAGCTTCCTTTGGTTCTACTGTTCTGAAGAGTTTTTTCCAGTGAGCCACCCGGGATTTTAGGTGCTAGGGACGCTGTCCCAAACAGCAAGAACGAAGGCGAGATAGACAACTTAACATAAAGAAGTTATTTACCTGCCATAACGCTCCATGTTAGTTGTCTTCATCTTGCCTTCCTTCTTGCGTCCCTCCCTCCTTCCCCCTTCCTAGAGGATTGTGAGGAGTTCCCTTTTGTTTTTCACTGGCTGAGCATCTTTTATTATTTCACATGCCAGGTAAATCTATAACTCTTTCCTTGTTTAGGTGTATTGGACAACCAGTTTTATTAACTGGTTATTCTACTGTGTAGTATGCGCTATCACAAATGAGATATGGGTAGCTGACACTGGGCATTCTGGGATAAGGGGTAGCCTCGAGCCAGTAAATAGCTCTCGAGCTATAGAAGATGGCCGAGTCGGAGCCGAAGATCGGCTCCGAACCCAAACAGCAAGAAGGAAGGCGAGATGAAGACAACTAACATGGAACGTTATGGTAGGTACATAACTTCTTTTTTCACACTATTAAGAAGACATCCCGTGATATTGTCTGGGCCCATTGATGAAGTCTTCTTGTTCTTACAGAGGAACCCCACTCGGCCTTCCTGAGAACACTGGAAAATATGAAGGTCTCTCCAAACACCATTATATTGGGCGACTTCAACTACCCAAACATAGACTGGGAGCATTACTCTAGCTCCAACACCCTAGCCCAAAGGTTCCTAGAATTTATAAACTCAAATGCTATGGAACAACTTGTTACCACTCCCACAAGAGGGGAAAACATACTGGACCTGATCATCACCAACATGGGGACTCTATGCTCCAGACCAGAAGTGTATCCATCATTGGTAAGATCAGGCCATAAACTAATCTCACTGGATATTCACATCCCGACTCCACCCCCTGCCCTGAAAACCACAGTGAAAAACTTCTCTAATGCAAATTTCACACTCCTCAAAACCGAGGTGGAATCCTTCAAAGCCCTCGAGCCTGTGGAAAATACGGCCCAGACCGCAGAATCCTTTATAAACGCATTCTATGAACACCTTCAGGAATGCATGGATCATGCAATCCCAAATTAAACCAAGTCCCAATCCTCCAAAGGCAGATGTCCTGTCTGGTGGACCCCAGCCATAAACAAACTATACAATAGAAGGAGGAAGCTACTACATGATAGAGCAAAATCCCAAAAAGGGAAGGCATCTCTGATCAGTATTAGCAAAAAAACTACTGGCACTCATAAAATCGTCTAAGGCCAGCTTTGAGAGAAAAATTGCACAGGACACTAAGGATAATCACAAGGCTTTCTTTAGTTATGTTAGGAACCTGGGTGGGAATTCCCAGATATGCTCAGAATTTGTCCAAAATGACAAAAAATACACCAAACCCACAGACATTGCCAATATCCTAGCTGACAGGTTCAGCGCAAACTCCCCCCCCTCCCACCACCAAAAGGGCAAATATCTATCCCAGCAGAGTGCTGCCCCCCTGACATCTCAGATGCTCAGGTAAGAGCTGCCCTCTCCAAAGCAAAAAACACAGCATCAATGGGACCAGACGGTGTCCTGGGCTGCGTCCTACATGAACTCCAAGAAGAGTTAAACCCAAACATAAAACTACTGTTCAATCTCAGCCTTACTACAGAATATGTACCCAAAGAGTGGTGTACAGCAACAGTGGTCCTTCTCCACAAAGGTGGTGCCTCAACGGATCCTGGAAACTATCGCCCCATAAGCCTGACTAGCTTGGTCTGCAAAGCTATGGAAAGGATCATCATGGACCTCATAAATAAAGATATTGGGGACCTACAGACACTGGATCCTACCCAGTTTGGCTTTGTTAAGGGCAGATCCTGCCTCTTAAACCTGGTTGATTTCTTTGAAACAGTCACTAAGGCCATTGACGAGGGGAAGGTGGTCCACACAGCCTACCTGGACTTCGCAAAAGCCTTCGATACAATACCCCACTCAGGCATTATAGATAAGCTCACCAGCTTAAATATAAACCCCTATGTCACTAGATGGGTTGCAAACTGGCTCAAGGACAGAACCCACATAGTTAGAATTGCTGGAGCCATGTCAGACTCCAAACCAGTTACAAGTGGCGTCCCACAAGGCTCAGTCCTGGAACCTCTCTTGTTCGGTATATATTTCTCGGAGGTACAGGCCAACACGGAAGGACTGTGGCTGACCAAGTTTGCAGATGACTGCAAACTGGGCGCCATAATCGACACTCCAGCCGACACAAGCATCCTCCAAAAGGGCCTCATAGAAACAGACAACTGGTGCCAGAGCCATGGCCTTAAGTTAAACGCCAAAAAGTGTATAGTCATCCCCTTTGGCAAAAACAAAGTGCCCACAAAGTACCACATAGGTAGTAATCCATTAAGTACAAAAGAAGTAATTAGGGACCTGGGGACCCAAGTTGATAGCAATCTCTCATTTGACAACCACGTGGCTAAAGTGGTTAGAAAAACATTTTATATAGCCCACCTAATCATGAAGGGAATCACATCTAGATCAGGGGAGGTCATCATGCCTCTTTACTCATCCCTCATCAGGCCCATAATTGAGTACAATGCCCCTTTTGGGATGTACCTTACCAGACACCTGCAGCAACTGGAAGGCCCCCAAAGTACCTCACCAAGAGGATCAAAGGGCTCAAACAGATGCCATATGCTGCCCGGTTAAAGAAACTCCAGCTCTACTCAGTGGCATACCGCCTGCTCAGAGGCGATCTGTGCCTGACGTATAAAGCCATGTCCAACCCGGAATTAATGGACATGCTGCACCTCAGAAAATCCAAATCCCATCGAGCTACGCGCTCGAGAGACTTGAACCTCAGCACTGAAATAAATAGGACATGCTGGAGGGACAGATTCATAACCCAGAGGCTCCCTTCACTCTGGAATAAAATCCCAGTCCAGGTTAGGCAGAGTCCCTCATTGACTCTCTTCAAGAGGAATCTTGATGAGTGGATGGGAGACCGTAGGTTTACCCCGGGTATCACTTCTGTGTCACTGTCAGACAGAGGCACAGTATACTAACCTCGAAAAAGGGCATAGCAAAATTATTTTAAAATGGGTGGCGAAAGCCAAACACACTCTGGCTAGGCTTATAAATGCCCAAGGGCAGATAGCCTAGTATGAACCTATGAACCTATTAAGGACCTGTTCCCTAGTGATAGTAGAGGGAGTTATATTTTATGATATTTCCTGAGGGAAGGTTGGGGGGAGAGAGGGGAGTAAAGTTGGAGCTGAAATTTATCAGCCAGGAGGTTTGCTATATTGCCTGGCTCAGTATAGGTGGCTCCATTTACAATGAGCTCTGCACACAATTGTGTATTGCCTTTGAGGTTGAGGACATAGCTAAAGAATGCTTTGTGGTTTCCCTTGGCCTGGGAGGCCAGACTTGTCTCAAATTTGGCTTTGGTAGACTTTATTTGTCCTCTGTGTTGTTTGTTTAGTTTAATGAGAGTGCTTTTATCCTGCTGGGTGCTGCACCTCCTAATTTTTGCCATGATTTTTGTGTGATTCCACCATGGTAGCTTGTTTTTTGAGTTAGTTCTGTACTTCTTCCTGGTGGGTACAGCTGCCTCTTTGCAGTTATTAACATGCTCGTACAGGGCTTCTGGGAACAGTTCTGCATATGCAGAAGTGTTGTCAGGGTTTATAGGGGTTTGAAATGTACCTTTGGTCACATGTGATTTGAAATTTCTATCTTTGAAAACACTCTTTTTAGTGAATATTACTTCAGCTAGAAGTGTTTCAGAGTTGAAAGCTTTGTCTGTCAAGCCCCCATACCTAGTTTTTCATAAGGACAGAGTTTCTTTATGCACTAATCCCTCCTTTCTTCCAAAGGTTGTGTCAGAAAGTAACCTCAACCAATCTATTGAGCTGACAGTTTTCTTCCCAAATTTCCAAAACAAGGGAGAATATTCACTACATCTTCTAGACGTTCATAGACAATTACATTTCTACTTACACTGAACTTCAGAATTTAGGAAATCAGATCAGCTCTTTATATCTTACTCTGACATTAGAAAAGGTCAACCAGTTTCAAAAGTTACCTTATCTAGATGGCTCACATTCTGTATATCCTACATCTTCAACTCTAAGAATAGAGCTCTTCTATTCCCTGTTAAAGCTCATTACACCAGGTCGATGACTACATCTTCAGCTTTCCAAGCAAGGTTACCTTTGGGTAACATCTGTGCTGCAGCTACATGGGTGAAACCTCATACCTTTATTACTCATTACAAAGTGAATTTGACCTCTAGGAGTAGAGTCTCTTTTGGTCCTGTGGTTCTAAGGAATATACTCCCACGAGACACCCAAGAGTCAGGTTGCTTGGGACGTGGTCCCATCAGTGAGAATAAAAGCGAGATTGACAACAACACATAAGAAATTATGTACTTACCATAACCTTCCATGTGTGTTGTCCATCTCGACCTTTATTCTCACAACCCAGCCTCCATACCTCCTTCCTATACGCCTTGGAGACCGAGTAGTTATGGAGTTTGCAGTTCTCTATAGCCTCAGAAATACTGCCTTGGTCTATTTATATACAGATATATATATATATATATATATATATATATATATATATATATATATATACATACATATATATATATATATATATCTGCTTTTATGTATATACACATATTAAGGGATGTTTTCATTCATATGAGTTGATGGAAGCAAACAAGACCCGAGGAAGTTAAGGAACTGCATTATGAGTATGGAAGGATGCCCACGAGCTTTGCTGAAGACCTTGAGCCTTTGGAAAGGCTGTGATATATCTGATACATTGGATCCAAACCATCAGTGAGAATAAAGGTCAAGATGGACAACACACATGGAACGTTATGGTAAGTACATAACTTCTTTTTTAGACCCCTTTTCAGTCCATATGTCAGGTGTTTTAGACTTCCTGACTACAGTGTTTCATGATGGAGTTACTTGCTCCATGATAATAGTATAGTTAGCTGTGATATTCAATTTCCACATAGGTTCATAGGATGTTACTAGGCTATTGATCTGAGGGTCTCTACAAGCCTAGCCTTTAAATCCCAGTATAATACTAGATGAGAGATATTGTCTATGCCCAAGGTTTTTCTAGCAAGGACCACCCATGTCCAGGAAAGAAGCTGTGGCAATCCCCAGCAGAAATGTACAGTTTTCCATCCAGTCATCCAGATTGCACATAAACAGGGTCATGGAGGTGCTGTGCTTGATATGGATTGGAAACCTTTTCCAAAGGATTGGCAACCTCTGAGAGATGTATCTGTCTCTCCAGCATGTCCTGTTTATTTCACAGGCTAGATTGAGGTCTCTGGAATGGGTGACTGTAGTTCCATTTGACTTACAGATGTGCAGCATTTCCATTAGATTTGGGTCAGAGATAACCCTGTAAACCAGACATAAGTGGCCTCTAAGTAGTCTATACAGTACTGAGTATAGTGACAGTGACTTCAGTCTGTCAGTATAAGATGTGCTGGAGACCTTGAATTTTCTTAGGTAGAAATCTCTAAGGTCTTTCAAGTTGCTGCAGGTGTGTGGTATGGTACATCCCAAAGAGAGCATTATATTCAATAGCAGGCCTAATGAGAGATGAGTACAATGAAATTATAACCTGTTTTGTTCTTGAGGTAATGGCTTTGCTAATCAGGTGAGTGACGTAGAATGCCTTCCTCACCACAGTAGACACATGGTGGTCAAAGCTGAGGTCACAATCAACTTGTGTTCCCAGGCCTGTCAATACTGAATTGGTAATCAGGGTATTATTATTTATTTTATAATCAGCAGGGGCATTGTTTTTACCGAAAGGAAAGATGATGCATTTTTTAGCATTTAGTTTAAGACCATGGCTTTGGCACCAATCATTGGTCTGTGTAAACCCCTTTTGAAGAATGCTGACATTGCTAGGGAATTCAAAGGTAGTAACTAATTTGCAGTCATCCACAAACTTGGTTAGCCACAGCCCCTCCGTTTTGGCCTGGACTTCTGACAAGTATATGCCAAACAAGAGGGGGCCCAGCACTGACGACCCTTGTGGGACTCCACTGGTGACAGGTCTGCTGGTAGAGGAAAAGTTTCCCACTTTGACTGCGTGTTGTTGATTTGTGAGCCAGTTTGCAACCCACCTGACAACATAGGGGTTGCTATTCAACTGGGTTAGTTTGTCAATGATGCCCAAATGTGGGATAGTGTCAAAGGCTTTAGCCAAATCAAGATAGACTGTATGCACAGCTTTGTCGTCGTCTGTGACTCTGGTCATGTTCTTGAAGAATTCCACCAGGTTTAGCAGGCATAACCTGCCCTTGACAAAACTGAACTGGGATGGATCCAGGATTTGTATGTCACCTATATGCTTATTTATGAGGTCACATTGGTGAGAATGACTCCTGTCTGGCCTCTCATAAATTTTGTAAAGCTTTCCTCAAAGGTACCTTCCTTCCCTGACCCCCTGTCAAAGATCCCACCCCACAAAAACTCACATTTTCACACTGTTAAAGCTCCAGAGCAAATTGCCTGTATTTTCTTGATTCCATTCCCCTTTCCTACAGGAAACATTGAGGAGACTCTCCAGACCACCTTCAGCCAGCTCCTCCCTTAGGTCCTCTAGGAGTCTATCCAAAGCAGAGGTGGATAGAATGATGAGGAAGTTCCTCAAAGCGGAGATCCAGATATCAGTGATCCTGTCTCCATCTCCCCTTGGACCTGTGAGCCTGCCCTCCACCCAGCCTTAAGTGATACCTCCTTCTCCAATTCAGCCTGTGGTTTTGGAGCCCTTGGATCTGAGATGTTCAAAATTGCCCTTGTCAGATCTGAAGACAGGTCGTTCTTCCACTCCAACCATGTTCCTGAATTGCCTGGTTCTGACCCCTTCAGGGGATTAGGGTTGACTCCAAAGCTGTCAAAGCTGTCCTTGCTCCTTGGAGCCTTGGTGTTGGACAGCTTGGGTCCAACTTCCTCATTGAGACAAGAGGTCTCTGGGGATTCAGGGTGCCACAACAAACGTGGCTTCGGCTGTGGTGTAACCAGCTGCTCACTCACCCAACCTGGGTGGGGTGGGTGAGTAGCAACTCTGGCTCACCATTTGGCAGCCACATCACTATGGCACTTAAAGACTCATTACTGAAATATTTGCATATCTTATACAATCCGCAGAAGGCACTGCAAGACAGTAAAAATGTAGATCTGTTTGCAATGGGAAAAAAAATAAACCCAACAAAATTATATACATAGTGGATAAGAGGTGCTATATCTGCATGATCCTATGTGTCATGCACTGATATGTCTGAAGGAGTTGTAATGCAAAAGGTATAATGCTCATTTACTAGAAATATTTATGTGGGTGTAAAAAAGAATGATTGCTTAAATGAGTAAATCCTCATTTGTGTGATTCTTTGTGGCTGAATTTGTTTTATACAGAGAAGGTAAATAGGAGAGTGCAAGAAAATGAATGACTAAAAAGGTAGTGAAGATGTTCAAGATTGTGTTATTATGGTTAGTATGTATGTGCGAGTATTCACTACTTATGGTTAGAGTAAATAGCTTAGGTGATATATTTAGTGTTGTACATATTTGGTGTTGAGTGTTCTGCATCATTTTGCCTTGTATAGTGTTAAGGGTTTTTAGTAATGTAATGTAGAGTAATGGTTAGTACACATGAGTAAGGCAGTGAAGACCCCCTCCATCCCATGACTGAGGTGATACCCCCCCCAGGCAAACATTTATGTGTCCCTGAAAGTGCCACATGAACACTTGAGAGTAAAAGTAATGTCTTTCGGCTTTTCCCAGTTAGGGGTCTCCACAGCGGGACTCCAGTCCACTTATGATTGGCAGTAGATTTTTATGGTGCTAAGGTGCCAGGCCAACGCCCAACCTTCAACGAAGGCACACCCATTCATGCACGTACCTACCTGCATGTCTTTAAACATTACTCGACCGCGGGGAGGACATGCAGACTCCACACAGAAGGCACTCCAGCCGCGAGTCGAACTGGTGAACCTCTTGCTGTGAGGCGACCACCGCGGCCTGAACACTTGAGAGTATTACCAGAAAATAAATCAGTGTGTTTGTTGCTTGTCTGTCACTCCAAAGCCAATACAGAAACAAAATTCATTATTAAAATGATGGTTTACTCTTTTCCTCTCTCTAAATATATTCTTCCATTTTGTATTTGCACTAATTACTGTTTTCCGGTTGTGTTCCATCTGTTTGCTGTCATGTATTGCACATGTAGCAATTTTCTTCCCTTACCATCACATAAAACTGAGGGCAGCTTGTTAAGTGCAACTACTTTGAGCTGTATTTGAGTCAAAGTACCCTAACGTGTTATGCCTGTAATGAATGAACTGGAATGAAACGGAAAAAATAATAAGTGAGAATTTTAGTTGTGAGGCTACTTTTACAAACAAATGCATTAAAATCATACTAATTACATGATAATGGTACTCATAATCTTAATGGCTGCTTAGCTTTCTGTTTTTTTTTTTTTTTTTCAGTTTACCTTGCAGGAGGATTTTGGGGATTACTATTTGCTGGATTCTTTGCAGGAGAAGGAGACATTGGAGGTAACACCAAGGTAACATATTTATATTGTATTATGTGAGAATATTATTATGTCATAAAAAAATAGGTTGCCCAAACCAGACTTTAGTTGACTCTAACCGGGAATCATTTTGGCAGTAATGATAATTTTTGAGTGTACTCGGAGCGGGATGGATCACTGCAAGTTTTCTTTACCAGTAATATCCCCATACATGAGCCAATGTAGATCCCTCATGGTGGTGTTTCCATTGGCATGCCAGGACAAATATCTTTGAATGAGGTTAGAGTTCATAGTCTTCTTTTGTACTACACAGTGTCACACAGGGTAGTCCTGCAGTATGCAAGCAAAGCATGATTCAGAAATACTTTGTGTATCAGGCAAAGCAGGATTCAGAAAGACTGTGGCTCAGGTCTGTAGAGTTACCGGCAAATGCAGCAGTCTGTGGGTGCAGCCTATGTAAAGCAGGTTCCAGAGCTTCACAGTTCAGTTTGTTGACTCAAACATTGTGCAGTACACCGAGTCACAGACAATTGAATTACTCAAAATCCCAGAAGATCTTCAACGGTACAACATGTCCATCAGTCATATATACCTTCTGTTGTAAGAAGGCATATCTAAGAAGGGCAGTACTCTGCTGTACACTGCAGAGATAATTGCTCTGGGTAAGTCGACTTACACAGTATGTCTGAATCTGTGTGTGTGTGTGTGTGTGTGTGTGTGTGTAGGGGTACATGTGTGCCTGTCTTGGTGAGATGTCATTGGGAATTGTGAGCATATGTGTTGCTAACTACGAGAATGTGCATGCGTGTATGCCAGTGTTTCTTTCAGTTTGTATACATATATGTGTGTGCATGATTGTACAACAGACTTGCACAGTTTGGTAGGGTACCTACCTGGACAAACATCTAAACTGGTTAAATGAAAAAGTCACAAACATTCAGATCATAGATTACATTATTACATTATTATTTTTGTAATAATTACAGATATAATTATAAATCTGATGGTGTTGTTTTCATTAAGTCCTCAACTGTTGGGTTTGGATCTGATCCTAGGATCTGACTCCGACATTGCTTCCAGCCCGTGGGCCACTGAAACTCTCAAGCTCCTCCCTTACACATTATGTTCTAGTCACCTAACATACTTCAGATCTCGTTTGCCGCCATTAGCGTATGGACATGGTCACTGTGTGCTCTTCAGCTTAGTGATTTTTTTCTGTGAGTTATAACTTATATCTTTATACTTTTGTAGTTTTACATCTTTATAACTTTATAACAAAGCACTTCCTCCCTTACTACATTATTCTAAAGATTTCTATCCCATTTCTATGTAGTAGAGTATCTCCTGAATAGCATTGTTGGTATTCCTCTTATTATACTTTTTAGTACTTCTTGTTTTACCATACTTGGTATTTTCCCCTCTGATCTTCCTTCAGTAAAAAAAAAAAAACTTTCTTTCTATTAATTACTCCTTTTCTTTGTAAGCATGTCTAAGAAACCTTTTGGTTTCAAAAAGTGAGTGGCCTCTGGCCATAAAATTTTGTTGTTTGATGCACATTCAAAGTGTGTTTATTGTTTGGGCTCAGCTCACCTCAACTGAAATTGTGATATTTGTAAGGCCTTTAATATTAGGACCTTGACTGATAGAAAAACAAGCTGATTTTAAGGTTTGCTGCCCTGTAAATCTGCTTCAACATCTTCTGGGGCTCAAACTCCCAAAAAAGCTGACAAGAAGGGAGAATCACTTCATAAAGAATCTTAAAAAATATTCACCAGATCCATCTACTTCCTCGGGTCCAGTACCCGAACCTTGCAATAAGATGGCTAAAGTTTCAGATCTGACCTCTTCAAATCCAAAATCTTAACCAGAGAAATCCCCTCAGATCCGATCCCGCAACTGGTCTCAGATTCTTTCTCTCTCGGCTCCCCTCCCCTTTTTTTGGAGTGGTCACCCAGACAACATTCCAGACCATCATCTACAACAACTTCTGTTCAATCTTCCACGAATCTGACCTAAGCTGACATCAACAGGATGATGAGGAAATTCCTCTAGATGCAGCTCTGACCCCATCAGTTCTGGAGACCCTTATTAGTACTACTCCACCATTATTGGCTCCTTCTCTGATCGAACCGTTGGTTTAGGAGCCGTCGGATCCGAAGATTCTGGAGTCATCAGCATCAGATCCAAAGATATTGGTATCTTCCACTCCAGTGGCAACTCTGAGTGCCCCGGTGCTGAACATTTTGGAGTTGGATGACTCTCAGAACCATAGTGTCTGCATCAGATCCAGTGTGTTGGAGTCAACTCCAAAGCTGTTGGAGCTGTCTCTGCCCCTCCGAGTCTCTGCGCAAGATGGCTCAGCTCCGACTCCCTCTTGGAGTAGTCTGCTTTTGGGGTCATATTTTCCTGGAGCTGTCAGTCTCCTTCTCTCCAAGGCATTCTGCACTTGAGGTATTGGAGAGAGCTTTCTCTGTTCCAAGAGTTCAGACTTCTGTTCCTTCTTCTCCTCCGACTACCTAACTCCATTTGACTCTGCATCTAGAGTCTCAATCTGCTGTGCCAATGAGACAGCCAGCCCAAACTAGTTTCAGGAACACCCAGCAGGGTATACTAATTTCTTTGACACTTATCCGGAGTATCCCACTGAAAAAGCTCTCAGGAAGAGAAAGTGTAGAAGGAGGCATTTGGACTTTCCACAAGAGTCTGTCGCAGAAGATACCAACTTTGATGAGGGGGGAAAGTCCCCAAGATCACAACCTGACAACGACTCATTTGGAGATATCCTAGAACTCCTAAAACAAAGGGGTGGTTGGTCTCCCAACAACCCTTTCCAAGTGGAGTCTGTATTCCTGGAGGCTTTTGGAGCTGGCCTGTCTACCTCCTGGGTGACTCCACCCACCAATGAACTCATTGATGTGGTCTTGACTAGTAGTGGAAGGAACCTGAACCATAACGTCTATCCCTAACTGACCAGATAAGATCCTGGCACCACCAAAGGACAGAACATTGAGCAAGGGAGTACCAGATGATGCCATGGTCATAGGGGCAGCCACAAAGAAGGAACTAGTGGAGCAAAGTTCCCCTGTCCACCCCCCTAACAGGGAGTCTAGGATGCTGGATAGATTTGAGAATCGAGTCTATGGTTCAGTGACCTTTGTCCTTTTCATACACTTCACAGGACTCTAGAGGGATTGGATTAAGGAACTTTCCAAATCCTTCTCTGGGCCCATATCCTCCAAGGTAGAGAGCACTATTGCCTTGCAGCTGGCTACCTTTCAGTCCATTTCAAGCTCATCCATGATGCTTATCTCCCATGCAACTGAAGGTACTTCACAGGTGACAGGTTCAGGCATTTCCATTAGAAGACATGCTTGGATGTGGTTGTGCAACTTTGCAGAACCATTCAAATCTCCCTTCATCAGTGCTTCTTTTAACAGGAGTTCCTTATTTGGACCCAAAGGAAAAGACACGCTCTCAAGGTGTGAACAGGAAGGAAAATCCTGTCTGCTGTGGGTGCACATTTTTTGACCCCATGATGAACCTTCTGTAGGAACCAGTGGGGTGGATAGAAAATGTGGTTCAAAAAATCCCAGAGTCCCTTCCAAGATCCTCATGGAGATAGTTCCCCCAGGGGCAGAAGGGGGAAACTCTAATAGAAGATGCCATCCCTGACACAGTGGTGGTCTGCTTAAACAGGTATCCAGAGATATCTTCTCTGACAGATCCTATCAGTGCTCCCGAAAAGAAGCCCAACTTGTCCATCTCTGGAGGCAGTCAGGAGTAATTTTTCCCTGCACCAGATATCCTGGCTAGAAATTACAAAAGATTCATATGTGTGGAGGATACCATCCAGAGGTTATATAATACCATTTTCCCATCCACCCCAGCTGGTAGCAATCAAAATCCTCAATATTCCACCCAATCAAAGGAAGCAGTAGCACTAGAAATAAACTGCTAGAAAAAAGAGTCATCCAAGAAGTCCCATCAGAACAGAAAGTATCCGGAACCTATCAAGATTCTTTTTTAGTGCCAAAGAAAACAGGGGACTGGTGACCAGCTTTGGATCTCAGCAATCTAAATCAATTGGTTCAGTACACAAAGTTCCGGATGGTCATGGTTCAGTCCATTCTGCCTTTTCTGCACAAGGATGACTGGATATGCTTGATAGATCTTCAGGATGCATACTACCATATCAAAATGAACAGACAATCCAAGAGATATCTACGCTTCCAATTGGGAGCCAGTCATTATCAATTTAGAGATCTGCTTGCCCTTTGTCTCACCACATCCACCAAGGTGTTTACCAAGTGTATGGCAGTAGCAGCAGCTGACTTGAGACTGTAGGGATTCCAGGTGTTTCCATATTTGGATGATTGGCTCATACCGGCCAGCACAGTGGTGCAGCGGTTAACGTTGTCACCTCACAGCAAGAGGTTCTGTGGTTTGATTCTTGGCTGGGGTGCCTTCTGTGCAGAGTCTGCATGTCCTCCCTGCATCATGTAGGTTTCCTCTCACATTCCAAAAACATGCATCTGGAGCATTTCTCCCTGGGCCTCTGCTGAAAATAGTCTCCGTCCTAGTCGGACTTTCCCAGTCAACAAATGTTAAATAAATAAAAATGACTGCTTCGACCAGGCATCATCTGATTCTAGCTTGAAAGTACATATTCTAGTTATGTTCACACCTGGGGATTTCAATCAGTTACAACAAATGTCATCGTGAACCAGCACAGATATTGGAATTCATAGGAGCCTTGCTCAATACAGTTACTCAAACAGCCTCTCTTCCTCTGTCAAGAGTTCACACTATTCAGTTCCAGGTCAGGAAGATCATTCAAAATTCTTGCCTTTCAGCTCGACTCATCTTCCTAGCTTTTATAATGCATGCTAGCGACAATCATTCTGGTGCCATTGGCAAGGTACAATATGAGGATTCTTCAGTGGGCACTAGCAACTCAATGGTCTATTCTCCATCAACCATTATCCAGTCAGATGAAAATAACACGGGCTTGCAAAAATTATCTTCTCTGGTCAGTACACTTTAATCAAGTGCAAGAAGGTTGTCCTTTTGTTCTCCCCCAACCCAAGGCCATAGTCAGCACAGACACCTCCTAGATCAGGTGTGGGGGTTTCTTGGGAAAGACAGTCCAAGGCACATGGTGTCCCGAAGAGGTCAACATGCATATCAATGTCCAGGAAATGACAGCTGTCCTCCTAGCATTGCACGCCTTTCAAGACACTCTCCCCAATGGGACTGTTGTGATCCAGATGGACAATATGTCATTGGTCTGGTACATCAACAAACAAGGGGGAACAAAATCTTACCCCCTTTGTAGAGAAGCTATGACAGTGTGGCAATGGGCAATCTCATCCAGTCGATTTCTGTTAGTAGTGTACATTCCGGGGAAATCCAACATCATTGCAGACAAGTTAAGCAGGTCTATTGTAATGCCTCACAAGTGATCCCTCAACATGCAGGTTGTGAAAAGGTTTTTCCACCTATGGGGGCAGCCTTGCTCTGATCTATTTGCATCTCCCCTCAATAACAAGTGCAGAAGGTTTTTTGCCCTGATCCCTCCACCAGGGGAGTCACTGAGGGATGTTCTGCTTCACAATTGGCCCCCCCAGTATCCTTTACGCTTACCCCCATTACCCCAAATCCCCATATTTCTTCAGAAAGTATCTCAATTAAAGAGCACAGTTATCCTCATTGCCCCTTGCTGGCCTTCAGATTTGGTTTCCCTTTCTTAGCCTCATCTCCTTTGTCCTCTATGGATTCTGGATCCAACTCCAGACCTACTGTCTCACCTAACAGACATGATCCATCTAGACATTCTAGGCCTAAAATTAACCTCATGGTTTCTCATATTCCATTGATCACTAGACAGTCCAGGCTGTCCTCCCCTGAACACCTCATTCTTTTATCATCCCACAAAGCTTCTACTAGGAAACTTTACAAAAGTAAATGATAAAGATTTGTCATTTGGGCACAGCAAAAGTCTCTGGACCCCTTTTTAGCACAGATTCTTAAAGTTCTTGAATTTTTAGCTACAATTTTTAATGGATGTGTTAGCTTTTCTGCTGCAAAAGTACAACTAGCTGCTATTTCTAATTTTAACATAGGAGTAAGTAACTCATCTTTAGTATCTTCCAAACTTTGTAAATCTTCTTTAAAGAGAACTTTTCTTAGACCCCATTAAAAGATCCCACTCCTCCTTGGAATTTGAACGTTGTTTTGCAAACTTTGATACAGTCTCCGTTTGACCCATCAGCTAAGTATGAACTAAAATTCTTGACCTGGAAAACTATCTTTTTAGTGGCAATTACGTCTGCCAGAAGAGTGTCAGAATTACAAGCCCTGTCATCAAAACCTCCTTATTTGATTTTTCATAAGAACGGAGTATCCTTATAGACCAATCCTTCCTTTCACCTTAAGGTGGTGTCAGAATTCAATATTAAGCAAACTTATCAACCTTCCAGTCATTTTTCCAAATTTCTCAAATAAAGAAGAGTATATGTTACACCTTTTGAATGTCCACAGACAATTTCAGTTTTATCTACATAGAATCAAACATTTCAGAAAATCAGAACAATTATGTGTCTCCTTTTCAGAATCAGAATTAGGTAAACCAGTTTCTAAAGTGACTTTAGCCAAATGGTTAACTGATTGTATTATCTTTGTTTATGAAAATTTGGGCTTGTCTTTACAAAAAAACACCAAAAGCATATTCCATCAGATATATGGCAACTACTTCAGCCTTTCTATCTAGATCTTCAATGGATTTAATTTGTGCAGCCACAACTTGGGCTAATCCTCATACTTTTATTGCTCATTACAAATTAGATCTGGTCTCTAGGGGAAGAGCAGCTTTTGGTTCAGCAGTACTCAAGAATATGCTTCCTTAGAGTCCTCCAGGATTTAGGTAGCTGGGGACTTTGTCCCAACATCTGAGGAATGAATGAAAGTGACATTAGTTAAAAAAAAGTTATGTACTCATCATAACATTCCATCTTTGTTGCCTATTTTCATTCTTCCTCAACTTCCCTCCCTCCAACCCCCTCCATTTTGACTTTTGGAAGTAGTGAAAGATGCTGGAGGAACTACTGTGCCTTTGTTTCAGGCCCAGATTCTGTTGTTTCTTCTTTTCCTATTGTCTTGCAGGTTTAAGGGACTGCAAACAAGATCTCAAGTATGTTAGGTGTCTAGGGCATTATGGGTGAGGAAGGAGCTCGAGAGTTTCATTGTTCCATGAGCTGGAAGAAGCAGCCAAGTCAGATCCAAGGATCAGATCCAAACCCAACAGTTGAGGAAGAATGAAAATGGACAACACAGATGGAATGTTATGGAAAGTACATAACTTTTTTAATTTGTATAATGTTGTTTGTCTTTCGACTTTTCCCGGTTAGGGGTCGCCACAGCTGCACTCCGGTCCACTAATGATTGGCAGTAGATTTTCACGAACGCCGAGGTGCCAGCTCGACGTTCAAACTTCAACGAAGGCACGCCCATTTACGCAAGTCTTTTGAATGCCCACCCAACCATGGGGAGGACATGCAGACTCCACATAATTTAATAATTACTATGTATAATTACATTATTATTCTGTCTAGACACATGCAACAACTGGAAAGCCCACAGAGATACCTGACTAAAAGGATACAAGGCCTAAACAACATGCCCTACATGGACTGACTCAAAGCTCTGTCACTGTACTCAGTATCCTATGGACTGCTAAGAGTTGATCTATGTCTGGCATGCAAGATATCCTTTGACCCAGTGCTGATTAATCTACTGTACATCAGTTAGTCAAATGGCATCAGAAATACTCAGTCTAGGGATCCAAGCCTCTTCTGCAACATACATTTTAGATGGGCAAGTATATTTCACAAGGATACCGCTGCTGTGAAATAGACTCCCCGTCCACATCAAACAAAGTTAATCCATGCCCATTTTCAAGCACAGCTTAGATCTATGGATGGAAAACAGAATATTTACCCCAGGACTGCCCCCGTACTACTAATGGACAGTGGCAGCTCCTAAATGCTTTATCCCATACACAGGTCCTCTCAAATTATTTATGGTATGATCCCAGTTATTCTTATTAGGGGGTAATATTTAATCTGATGTTGTTAATCTTCATTCATTTCTTACTGATGGGTGTCAGTTCCGTCCTCGGAACCGAGTTGGCCATTATAACAAGCTCGCACCAGCCAAAAAATTCACAAACTAAGTCTTACCTATAGTGTCTCTCTCTATATTACCCCAGATCTCATTTGCCATGTACGAATCAAGATGTGTCAAGCCAGCTCTCAGCTACGTCTTTTAAAGATTTTTTTGAAAATTGTCTCTTGTTAAATCTTCCTTTTGGTTATTTCTATATAAGTTGTTAGCCTATTGTTAATGGCATACTTTTGCTTATCTGTGTGAGTGTCTCTCTCTTTCTTTCTTCCTTTTACCAAGTTTAGTACTCTTTGTACCATTGTTGGTACAGGCCCTCCCTTACCTCTAAGGTATTTCCCATTACCACTGTTGGTATTCCCCTTTTTCCTTCCTCCTCTTCTGTAAAAAAAAAAAAAAAAAAAAAAAAAACTCCTTTCTTCTACCTTGTTGTTGAGAGTGTGTTTTCTTTCTGCGTTTGATCGTTTTAGCTTTTGTGGTTGAATTGTATACTTTGTTTGTGCCAATATGTCTAAGAAAAAGGGTACAACTGGTTTTAAGCGCTGTGATCAGTGCAACAGGAAGATGCCTAATGTGGAAAACCATACATTCTGTGTCTACTGTCTCAGGATGTCACACCTATCTGTGAAACCCCATTGTGAGATTTGTAAAGCTTTTAGCTCCCCCACACTGGCGGAACATAAAAATGAGCTTATGTTAAAAGGTGTTCTTAAATCTCCTTTTGCGGAGGCTATCTTTGAGGTGTAGGGTTCATCCCCTCCAAAGAAAGAGCATAAAAAGAGGAGTAAATCCTTACCCTCCTCTCCTCACATGAGTGAATCCAAATCTCTAAATTGGCACCTACATCCTTGGAACGAGGGCCTAAACCCCCTCCATGGTGCCATCTTCGGTTCCAGCACCTCAGCAGCTGACTGCGGTGCTGCCCTTGGCACCTATTCCTCAGACTTTGACACTGATTCAGACAGCAATATCGACTTCCCTTTTGGCACCAAAAATAGTCATCCCAACACCGGTCACTTCCCCCCTACCTGTACATCATGCTGGTCCTTCGACCTCGGTGCCAAAAGGTGAAATAACCCCTCGGACCCGATATTCCCCTTTGGTGGATCCGTTTATTGGTCAGAAATGTAGCCCCTTCCTAGAGCGTCCTGATTCCCCATCGGGGATATTCACTCACTCCTCAAGGAGCCTCTCGGAACTGGACGTAGTGAGACTTGTGGATCAGCTCCTGGCGGCCAGAGGCTTTCCAACACCCTCCAAATCTTCTCACCCACCAGGAGCCAAGGGTTTTTCTCTACAGACTCCTACATACTTTCCTCCTTCGATCTCCCTGGAGTTATGAGAGCCTTTGACACTGACTCCAATGGGAGCCTTTGACACTGACTCCAACGCGGGTTCCAGCTTCTTTGGCTCCATTGGTAGACCTTACCATGGCTCCGGAGCCTACCCTTTGGCATTTGACTCATTCAGAGCCGGGCCATCCTTGGGATAAACACTAGTCTGTCAGCACCGTGATCCCTAGTGCAGCACCTGTTTTTTCCGCGATGCCGTCTACTACGGTTCTGGTTGCTTTGGCAGAACCAGGTCCTCCAGTGGTTCCTTCCCTGGGAGTAGGTTCGTCAGAGCAGGGTGTGACCCTGGTCCTGAGGTTGTCTTTCTCCGTTCCAAGCTCCCATACCTTTTCGGGCAGACCTGCTTTCCAGGTGATGGAGAGGGCGCTTACCTTGGCAGGTTCCCAGCTGGTACCTTCGCCCTGGAGACCCATATATACCTTTCCTCTGAGCCGTAGTTGACACAGCCCACTACTCAAGGACATCGGGCACGGGAATCTCAAGACATTCTTCCACAAGGTACCCACTCTGCAGAGTCCTCCTCAGATGCCCCCAAGGAGGTACCTCACAAGAGATCATGCAAGAGGAAGCACATGGATTCCCCTGAAGAATCCCTCACCGAAGATACAGACTACGATGAAGGGGAACGGTCCCCACGGTCACCCCATGTGGATCTCTCAGTCCACCACCCCTTCCTCGGAGAAGTCTGTATTCTTGCAGGCTTTCCGTGCCTGGCCCTCTACTTCCTGGGTGACCCCGCCTGCAGATGACCTGGTTCAGCTCATACTGCAGTGCGCCTGGAAGAATCCAGATACCATTGAACCTATCCCCTGGAGACCAGACAATATTCTTTCTCCTCCAGAGGACAGTCCACCCTGGTCCAAGTGCCTGCCAGTAGATACTATAGGTGTGGCAGCGGCCACTAAGAAAGAGCTAGCCGAGCAGAGCTCTACTGTCCATCCCCCTAACAGGGAGTCTCGGGAGATAGACTTGGGAAGCAGGTGTACTCTTCAGCAACCTTCGCCTTTCAGTCCCTGAACTATCTGGCACATTTCACCCAGCTTCAGAGAAATCTAATCTCAGAACTCTCAGAGGAGCAGTTGCGTATGGGGTACATGACAAAGTTGCCTCACAGCTTCTCATTCTACTGAAGGTGAGGCTAGAGCAGCTGGTGCAGGAGTTGTCACCAGACATCATGCCTGGATGCACTTACGTGATTTTGCGGATCCCTTTAAGTCTTCCTTCCTGAATGCCCCCGTAGAGGCCTCTCCTCTTTTTGAACCTAAGATAAAAGACACTTTAGCCAGGTGTGAAAAGGATGGTAAGACCTTGTCTGCGGTAGGCGTACATTTTTCCACCCCCCAATGTTTCTATTCTAGGAATCAGAGGAGTGGAAAAATATGGTGTAAAAAATCCCAGGGTCCCCTCCGTGACACACATGGTGAGTTTCCCCCCCCAGGTCAGAGGAAGGAACTCAACCCGGAAGATGCCCTTTCAGAGGCAGAGGGGGTTTGCGTAATCAGGGATCCAGAGATTCCTTTTCTGGACAACTCTATCAGCATTCCTAAAAAGCGGCCCTATTGCTTACCTCTGAAAGCAGTCAGGGGATGATTTTCTCTCCACCACCTTGCCTGGCAAATAATAACCACAGATCTTTGGGTGCAGAAAATAATTGTCAGAGGTTACCACATCCCTTTCGACCTTTACCCAAGTCACCTAACGCATATTCCCAGTGTTCCATCCAGTCAAAGGGAAGTAGCAGCTCAAGAAATCCAAAAGCTGCTTCAAAAAAGGGCCATTCGAACAGTCCCACCAGACCAGATAGGATCCGGATTCTACTCGAGGTTCTTTTTAGTGCTGAAGAAGACAGGGGGAATGGAGGCCAATTGTGGACCACAGTATCCTAAACAAATGTGTCAAACAAATGAAAATCCGGATGGTCACGGTTCAGTCTATACTTCCTTTTCTAGAAAAAGACGATTGGATGTGTTCGATAGATCTTCTGGACACATATTACTAGATAAAACTGGACAAATGCTCCAGAAGATTCCTCCACTTCTGGCTGCGAGCCAATCATTACCAATTCCAAGTGCTGGTGTTTGGCCTCTCTACTGCCCCCAGAGTCTTCACCAAATGCATGGCAGTGGTAACAGCTCACTTGAGACTGCAAGGATTCTGGGTGTTTCCATATTTAGACGATTGGCTCCTCACCGCCCCAACCAAGCATCTACTGGTTTCAGCCACTCATTACACTCTACAACTACTGGAACACTTAGGGATAACAGTAAACAAAGACAAATGCAACTTGGCTCCTTCTCAAAGATTGGAGTTCATAGGAGCAAATTTTGTCACTCAGTCTTGCTTAGTCTCCGTCCTACTCCACAGACTGGAAAGACTCCGATCTCAACTCCGTGTGATACTCTGTCAAGAAAAAGCTCCAGATCGGGTAGTCCTCCAACTATTAGGGTCAATGGCAGCAGTGATAACAATAGTTCCACTAGCAAGACTACATATGAGACTACTGCAGTGGCTTTTACTAATGCAGTGGTCTTGCTCTTTTTTAATATCTCCAAGTCTTTTGGGTTTCTAATACCATGATGGGAATGGACCCCATTACTAAGTCAAAGTACGATTAAAGTTCATGAAATTAGTATTGTTTTACTCTTTGATGTCAGCCAAAAGTGCTCTTGGCAGCACCTGCAATGTGCCCAGTAATTACTCCTTCTGCCATTCGTACGGTGTTACATGAATTGGTAACATATCTAAATACGATTGTAAATTGTTTTTTATAAGACTCGTTGCTCCTACTACTATTGGAACTGTCTAGGTATCTTTCTTCCACATGGCTGTCATTTCTTCCTGCAGATCCAGGTATTTTATGACTTTGTGTCTCTCTGTATGAAAGACCCTGTAGTCACTGGGTGTGGCAATTTAAATGATCAATGCTACTTTTGTCTTCTTTTCTTGGACCACTATATCCAGTTTTCTAGCATCTATCTTTTGAACTGTTGGTATTGTGTGATCCCATGTGATATAAACTTCATCATTTTCTATGATTCTGTGTGGGTCATGTTTCGCTTTTCAGCCACTTCGATACCATAATGTTTGCACAATCTCCAGTGTAACAGTCTCACCACATTATTATGCCTTTCAGTATACAGTCCCTCTGCCATTAGTGTGTCGCAACCAGCAACAAGGTGAGTGCCTGTTTCCAATTCAATTTTACAAAACATACATATGTCTTGTTTCTCCCACATGTTCAGTGGACTTTAAAGCAGCATGTACATAGCCACTATCTTGGGCTGTCAATATTAACCTTTCATTTCTTGATGTGAATTCACCTCTCCTTAACCATTCCTGCGTTCATTCTTGATCAACATGAGGCTCTTCCAGACGTTTTCTATACTTGCAACTATATTTATGTTTATTCCACATTTCTTGCCTTCTCATCTAGTCCTTCACCTTATATTCTTTCTTTTGTTTTTTTAGCACATTCAGTTGCTGCCTGGTTTTATCTACTTCTGGTATGATTTCCATTCCTGCTTGACGTCGATATGCTTCTGCTAAATTAAGCAGAAATGTCATCTTAGATTTTTTTCTCCTCATGTTTCAAAACTTTCACTACATTTGGATCTTATGAGGTCAGTAGGTATGTGTGGAGTCCCACGACTGCAGATCTATACATATAATCAATTTCAAGGAGGCCCATCCCTCCTCCAGAACACAGAATATATAATCTTGGTATATACTGATTTTTATAAATCATTTGGTGAGCATGAAGCATACTTCTTGTTTTAATATCCAGTCTATCCAACACTTTTTGGGGCCAGTCAATCGCTCCAAAACTATAAGTTAGGACAGGAAGAGAAAATTGATTATGGCTTTGATCTTGTTCCTAGATGTCAATGCTGGAGGTTCGGATATGGCCCACTTTGACTCACCCTATGTCCTTTCAAATCAGGATAACAAATCGGTGCAAACAAGATTTAATTTGGTGGATGAAGCCAGAGGACCACCTATGAAGTCACCCTTTCTCCCCCTCTCAGCCCATACCCCTAGTGACCACGGACACCTCCCTGATGGGGTGGGGGAGGGGCATTTCCAGGGAAGGACAGTCCAAGGCACTTGGTCTCCCTTGGAGGCCAACCTGCATATATATCAATGTCCTAAAACTGAGAGCAGTGCTTCTAGCATTGCAAGCATTTCAACCTGTTCTCCCTCAGGAATGATTGCCATTCAGTCTGACAACATGTCAGTAGTCTGGTACATAAACAAACAAGAGGCAACCAAGTCCTACCCGTTGTGTCAAAAGGCCATGAGAATTTGGCAATGGGCGATAGCTTCCAACCGCTTTCTGATAGCAACGCACATTCCTGGAGATTCCAGCATAATTGTAGACAAATTGAACAGATACGTTCTCCTGCCTCACGAATGGTCCCTCAGTCATGTCGTAGCGGTGGAAATCTTCATTTGCTGGAGACAGCCTTGCTGCGATCAGTTTGCTTCCCCCACAAATCACAAATGCAGCAGCTACTTCATTCCCCTACAGGGGGCATTCCCAAGGGATGCTCTGGTGCACGATTGGCCCACAGAACATCTTTATGCATACCCTCCCCTTCCTCTGATCCCTCAATTTTTGAAGAAGGCTCTTCGGTTGAAAAGCAGAGTAATCCTCATTGCACCCTACTGGCCCCGACAAATTTGTTTTCCCTTTCTTTTGCCTCACCTAGTACATCAACCATGGATTCTGTTTCCAACTCCAAAATTGCTTTCGTAACCACAGGGGTTGATACAGCCGAACATACTGAGCATCAAGCTGACAGCTTGGCTCCTTCACTTTCAGTAATTGCCAGGCAAAGCAACCTGTCCTCCTCTGTCCGCCACATTCTTCTGGCTTGCCATAAACCATCCACCAGGAAACTTTATCTAAGCAAGTGGAAAAGATTCATAACTTGGTCTCATAAAAATAATAGAAATAATAATAATAATAAAAGATTACTTATCTAACCTTCTTCACTCAGGAGCTGCAGCTTCAACTATTTGAGTATACTTGGCGGCAATCTCCAATTTTCATAATGGTTTCAAGGACTGTTCCTTGATTTAACACCGCCTCTGTAAAACATTTTTGAAAGGAGTTACACACATTAGGCCTCCCATCAAACAACCAATCGAGCCCTGGAATTTAACTTTAAATCTACAGTCCTTGACTCACCCTCCCTTTGAATCTACTGCCAAATCCGATCTGAAATTCTTATGCTGGAAGACTTTATTCTTGGTGGCCATTACCTCAACAAGACAAATTTTTGAATTACAAGCTTTGTGCATAAAACGTCCTTACATAGTGTTCCCTAAGGACGGAGTATCACTCCGGACTAACCCCTCTTTTTTACCCAAAGTTATTTCAGACTTGACTATTAATCAAACGATTGATCTACCACTCTTCTTTCCAAATTTTTCTAACAAAGGAGAATATTCACTACATTTACTTGACGTGCATAGACAATTGCATTTTTATCTTAACGGAACTAAATCATTAAGAAAATCTGACCAATTATTTGTATCATTCTCAGGACCAAAATTGGGAAGATCTGTTTTCAAAGTTACTCTACCTAAATGGTTGAGAGATTGCATGTGCTTTATTTATCAATGGAACAAACCTTCTCTACCATCTAAGGTCAAAGCGCATTCAACCAGATCAGTTGCATAATCTGTTGCCTTCCATGCAAGAGCTTCCATAGATGACATTTGTGCAGCAGCAACATGGCCACTCCTCCTACCTTTATCACACATTACAAACTGGATATGGTCTCCAGGGGGAGAGCTTCCTTTGGTTTAATGGTACTGAGGAATATTCTTCCATAGGGCCTCCCAGGAAATAAGGTAGCTAAGGACTCTGTACCATCAGTAAGGAATGAATGAAGATTAACAACATCAGATAAAGAAGTTATATTCTTAACGTAACATTCCATCTGTGTTGTTGATGGTCATTCATTCATTACAACCCACCCACCATCACACTCCAAAAGACTCCTGGAGGTTCAGATATGGGCCTAGCCTATGATAGGGAAGTTGCTCAGATAAAGCCTCTGCTTTCTTCCTTTCTTTTATCCTTATAGGTAATCTCGATCTGAGGTAATATAGAGAGGGACACTATGGGTAAGATTTAGCTCGAGAGTTTTTTGGCTGGAGCGAGCTTGTTATAATGGCCGATTCAGTTCCGCGGATGGAACCGACACCCATCAGTAATGAATGAATGAAGATTAACAATACAGATGGAGAGTTATGGTAAGACCATGACTTTATTTATTTATTTATTTATTTTATTGACATCTGATTACTGGGAAAGTCCAACTGGGTAGGAGCCCATTTTCAGTGGAGGCCCAGTTAGAAAAACTCCAAAATATTAACAAAACATTTTAAGAACAATAATTGTACAGTCTTTAAAAATAATACAGAAACAGCTACAGTTCAGGTGTAATATGAAAACATTAGCTAAGAACAGATAAAAGTTATATGATAATGATTTAATAGTTAGAGAAATTGTAGTTAGTTTATAGAGAAATTAAAGGTACGTTAGTATAATACAAACAGGAATTGCAATACAAAGTGAGAGAAAAGCAAGCTTATGGTATATTTAGAGAAAAAGCCAGGGGAGAGAAATTGATCAAAGTGAGGAAGTTAGTGAAGACGGAAGAATAAGGAGATGTAAGGTATGAGCAGGTATTTGTTCATATTTAGGGGTTTAGTTTATCCTGGTGTTGAACAAGAACAGAGCCAGCTTTTGGCTAGGTAGTCTTTCAGAATGGTTTTGAAGGAAGGGAGGGAGGGTATTAACCTGATGCATAGAGATAAGGAGTTCCAAGATTTAGCAACATGGTACGACCATGCAGATTTGATAGGTTTGTGGACTGTAGATTAATATGTGTGTATATACCTTTAAGAAGCTATCCAAGGGCTTGCACAAGTGTATAAATACTGAGCACATGTGAGCCTGACTGCCATTTTGTAGTTAGCTGTTGAGATGTAAGCATGTATGTATGTAAGCTCTGTTTGTTAACTAGTTTGTTCGTATTTAATGATGCTGCTATCCATTCTGATGTGTTTGTATGTATTAAAGCATCTGAACAAAACCCCAAGCCTTGTTGTTATATGTGTTATAGATGAATGATCGACATGGTGTCAGAAGCGGCATATCTAAAAGGACATGGAGTTAGAAGATGCATACTGAAGGGGCATGAAGTCAGAAATGGCTTGGCTAAAATGATTTAAGGTACTTGTTTAAATGCATGTGGAATATACAGGAGCAGATCATTCCTAAATATGCAAACTTCGTAAAACAGGTCAAAAATCAATTTTAGCTACTAAAACTTACTCAGCACTATTTCTTTTCACATAATATGAAACCAGGCATACAGAACGTTCTAAATAATATTCGCATAAACCAATATGTACGATATTGATAAAATATTCAGATTAGTCCGAATTGCATAAAATGAATAAAATAAGGGGAAAGGATAGAATTTTCACAAAGCACATGTAATTCAAATGAAGTAAAGATATCTGAGGTATCAGAACTGTATAAAGTGTTCGCATGTTTGTGCAGTGTTACATTAAAGCTGTTTCACAAAAGTACAGCCATTAGAGAGCATATTTCGCAAAAGTACAGCCATTACACTGCATATTTTGCAAAGTGCAGTATTTCAAAGAGTTTATTGTGCATTTGAATGTTGTTACAAGCCCACAGAACTGTTTATTTGTACATGATTATAAGGGGCATATTTTCAGTGTGTTTATGTATACTTTGTGGGCATGGCAGATGGATTTCGAAAGCCCAGTGCACTTGTGTTTGACAGTCATATTGCTGAGAACTGGAGAGTTTTTGAGCAAGAGTATGACATTTTCATGCAAGCTGCTTTTTCTGAAAAAGATGACCATACAAAGGCATTTATTCTACTAACTTTGGCTGGGTCAGAGGGTCTATATCAGAACATCGAAGTATTAAAACTTCGAATGTTCTGATATCAAACACTATTCAGCGAACGCTAAGAACAGTGAAGCTGCAGAACAGCAAATTCTTTCCTTAGGAAAGACTTTGGTTGGCCGTTTCTGTGGCTTCGCTATTCTTAGCAATGTGATGGAAGGTTACGGGTTGGGTTCAGGTAAGTGTGCGATTGTTTGTACATTAGGGGTAGGGGCGGGTTAAGTGAGTTAGGGTTAGGGCGCGGGTTAGGCGTGTGTGCGATAGTGACAGACTTTAGGGTTAGGGGCGGTTTAAGTGAGTTAGGGTTAGGGTGTGGGTTAGGTGAGTGTGCGATAGTGACGGACCTTAGGGTTAGGGTTTGGATTAAGGTAAGTGGGTAGATAGTAGTGTATGTTTAGTTTAGTGTAGCATTAGATGTAGGAATTTAAGTGTATGTGTATGTGTATGGTTGCTGTTTATTTGATGTGCTTGTGTTGTGTGTATGTGTTTCAGAGCAGCAAATTATTTCTATGGGAAAAAATTTGCTGTTCTGAATGTTCGATATTTTCATGTTTAGATGTTTTGGGGCCGATGAAATAGCGTTCGCTATTTTCATCTTTCAATAATATGATATAAACGCGGATCAGAAGCCATAGAAAGGGAATGCTCATTTGTGTACCTGCTATCTGTACTAGAGAGGGGGAAAACCGTCATATTGTTGTACAGGCTGAGTCAAGGGAGTACTCAGAGTGCTTAAAACATAAATTTAGAGAAATGTGTAAAACCCATACAAATGTTACGATGGAAAGGCACTTGTTTTACACAAGGGATCAAAAGTCTGGTGAGACGTTTGTAGCATATATAACTGACTTGAAAAATAAAGCTAAAACGTGCAGATTTGGTGGTTTAAGGGATGAGCTGATAAAGGACAGACTTGTGTGTGTATAAAAGATGATGCATTGAGAAAGATTTTGCTTCGTGACAGTGACTTAACTTTAAATAAGGCCATTGAAATTTGTCAGGTATATGAACTCACAGAAAAGCACACAAGTATGCTTATGAATGAGAATAGCTCTAGAAGGCACAATGACAAAGCTCATGTTGATAGTATGTAGCATGTTATTAAAAGAAACAGGCCCAAGCACATGGCAGTAACTATAACCCCTGCACCACTCACTGGTAAACCACAGAACTTTCTAGCAAATTCCAGACTTTGCACAGTCTCAGTGAAGCATAAGAGTGAATCATCAAACTCAAAGCATGGACCCCCACCCACTTTCATTCCCAACTGTCGTAATTGTGGTAGACGCTGTAACAAAAGGAGATACTGTCAGCCCAGGTAGCTGGAATTATGTAAACAATTATATGTCATTTGTGAATATTAATATGATTTATATAGAAATGTAACAAAAGGAGATACTGCCAACCCAGCTATCTGAAATTTTGTAAGTGGTTGTGTGTCATTTGTGAATATCAACATGATTCATATGCCTGTGTTACAAATGTATTAGAACTGTATATCATATTGTATAGACATGTGCTAAAGAGAGATGTTTTTATACAGTATTGTAACTGTTTAACAGGGGAGACTGAAACACAGGAGATTAACTTGCAAAACATCAGAAGAATGGTTGAGGTTAAGTTACTTTATACCTGGGCCATAAACAAAATATGTTATCTCTCAGTTTCAGTGTCATAACAGACATAATGTCTAGAACTAGAGGTTTTTTTGTATTATCTTTAACTGAGGGTGAATGTAAGTTATTTTAAGACTTCCACCATTTGCCAAAAGATCTGTGGTCTATGTGTTTTCGCAGATAGATGTTAAATGCTACAGCTGCATCAATGTTTTTCACCTGGGATAGTCAGATGACAAGAAGTGATGTCATGCTGCAGGTATTCCAGCAGCAATATCTGAGATATTAATTTAAAAACTCTCTGAGAGAGGTAGTGTATTTTGTATTTTGTCTTTGACCTGACAGCATCAGCTGGAAAACCCACTCCCCACATCTGTCTTGCCTTGCTATGAGTAAGTAAGTCTAGGGTACAGTAATTTCTCCTTCATACAGTTAGGAATATAATGAGGTATAGCTTAGTTGTTTTCTTTATTTATTTGAGACTGTCCTGCAATGTTGTTTTAAATATTTCCTGTGATTTTGAACTCTGAAGTAACTGTGTTCATTTACTGAGTATTTTCTTGTTCTTTTATTATTTCTTATTAAATATATCTAAACCTTTCAGAGATATTGAAGCTTGTATTTACCAGGGTGTGGAATTGGTCATTCATCACTGGGACTAAGCAGAAATCACTTAAGATTCCAAGAGCAGAATAAGTTATTTTTTGCACTTATTTCATTGAATTGCACTTCTTTAACATTTATAATTGTGGTATACAGCTAATCTACTACATTTTGCACTGTTATAAAGCTTTTTTTACTGTTTCACTGCATTTATGTACTGTTTTATACAATTTTAACTGTATTTTTCATTGCTAGATACTGTTTCATTACTCTAATTGCATTTTACTGAATTACTTAACTGTAAACTGCTTTTTCATACTGAGATTGTATTTTCTGTTTGTGAGTGCTCTATCTGTGCTTTTCTGTGCATTTGTGCTTTTTTGTGAGGTTTCTGTGTTCTAGTCAGGTATTATATAACTGATTTGTTTGCAGTTAAAAGCATTCTCTAGAGTCTCCTTGCTCATTTATCTGTTTAAACCTTTCATTTAGTGGCTACAGCTAGTAGCTGTAATAGTTTCCCACCCACTCTCCCTATTGGTGTCTTGTTCTTATACTTGGCTTTGCAGTTGCCCGCCCATACTGTAAATCTGATCTGGAACACAACTCCCAGTCTAGTGTCATTAGCTCATTCTACCTAATACAGACAGAACATTTGAGAAGGCCAACCCACTTAGGTTCTTAACCTTGAATTATCTTCTGTGTTGGAGGGAAGCCTTCTAGCTTATCAGTGGGAGTGGTAAGCACTAGGTAGCCTATCTACAACATAAGGAGTGGTTTCTGGCCCAGAAGTTGTAGTTGTTGGCCGTTTGTGCAGTTTTTCCATCTCTCTCAACTTTCTGATTTAAAAGCCCGCATTTGCACTTGTTTCCTCTTCTTTCCTGTAACTAGTGTAGTCCAGATACAGATTTGCTGTATCCAGGACTGCTTGTAAGCTTCTGAGCCCCCCAAGCCTTTCTGTGCTGGAAGGAAGCCTTCCAGCTTATCAGTGGGAGTTGTAAGCACTAAGTAGCCTATCTACCACAAGAGGAGTGGTTTCTGGCCCAGAAATTGTAGATGTGATAGTGTTCAATCTCGCCGTTTGTTCTTACACATGGGTTCGGAGCCGATCCTCGGCTCCGTGCCGGCCTCTTGCAAGCTCTGCATCGAGAAGAAGCTCGAGACAATCTAATACCCACAATCCCCCTCTGCCTTTACCTCAGATCTAGTTTGCTGCTGCTGCGTTCGCATCGCTGGGAGCTAGCTCGAGCATCTAAAGTTAAGATATAACTTATTTTGTTATATTTTATTGGATTTTCTTGTTCTAGTCACCTTGGAGTCTAAACTTGTTGTTATCCAAATTAATGTTGCCCCCCTTTGAACCTGCCTCTTCTTGCCCATTAAAATTTTTGTCCTGGAAGACTCTCTTTTTGGTAGCCATTACTTCTGCTAGGCGAGTATCTGAACTTCAGGCTCTCTCCATCAAGCACCCTTATTTGATCTTTCACTCTGACAGAGTTTCTCTTCGAACAAATTCATCCTTCCTCCCTAAAGTGTGTTCTATTAACAATATTAATCAGTCCATTGAATTACCCACCTTCTTCAAAAATCACTCCAACAAAATGGAGTATATGTTGCACAAATTAGATGTTCACAGACAACTAAGATTTTACTTGGATAGAACAAAAGATCACAGAAAAACTGATCAACTTTTTGTGGCCTTTGCTGATAGCAGGAAAGGACTAGCGGTTACCAAAAGAACTCTTTCTAAGTGGCTAACGGATTGTATAATCTATGTCTATGATTCCTCAAATCTAACTCTCTTACACAAACCCAAGGGACATTCCACAAGGTCAGTGTCTACATCTCTGGCTCATGCAGCCCGCCTACCACTAGACGCTATTTGTGCGGCTGCTATTTGGTCTAAGCCACATACATTCATTTCTCATTATAAGGTAGACAAGGCTTCTAGGGACAGGGCAACCTTTGGTTCCACTGTGCTCAAGAACGTCCTTCTGTGAGTTCCTCAGGAACAAGGAGCTAGGGACGCTACCCATGTGTAAGAACAAACGGCGAGATTGAACACTATCACATATAGAAGTTATGTCCTTACCATAACGTTCCATGTGGAGTGTTCATCTCGCCTTTGTTCTTACATTCCCACCCTCCCGCCCTTAAGAAGAACGTTCTTTTGATGCCTGGCCGGGAGCATCCTGCTACTGCTGGCAGATGTTATGTACATAGTTGACATATATATATATATATATATATATATATATGTCTATTTCTTCTTTTATATATATAGTTATGTATAGACTCTTATTTCTGTGCATATGTGATGTAAGCATGAATGTGCTCTCTCTGGAGATTGGTTTGCTTGCAAACTAGATCTGAGGTAAAGGCAGAGGGGGATTGTGGGTATTAGATTGTCTCGAGCTTCTTCTCGATGCAGAGCTTGCAAGAGGCCGGCACGGAGCCGAGGATCGGCTCCGAACCCATGTGTAAGAACAAAGGCGAGATGAACACTCCACATGGAACGTTATGGTAAGGACATAACTTCTATTTATTGGCCGTTTGGGCAGTTTTTTCATCTCTTTCAACTTTTCTGGTGTAAAAGCCTGTATTTGAGCTTGTTTCCTGCCTGTAACAGGTCTAATCCAGATACAGATTTCCTGTATCCAAGACTGTTTGTAAGCTTCTGAGCCCCCCAAGCCTTTCTGTGTTGGAGGAAAGCCTTCTAGCTTACCAGTGAGAGTGGTAAGCACTAGGTACCCTATCTACCACAAGAGGAGTGGTTTCTGGCCTAGAAATTGTGGTTTATTGGCTGTTTGGGCAATTTTTTCGATTTCTTTCAACTTTCTGGTTTAAAAGCCCACGTTTGCGCTTGTTTCCCCCCTTTCCTGTAACTAGTCTAGTCCAGATACATAGTTGAGGTCTATATCAGAACACCGAAAGTTCACATTTTCGAATGTTCTTACATCGACCGCTAATCAGTGAATGCTGACAACATCAAACAGTCAGAACAGCAAATTTTTTCTTAGTGAAACAATTTGCTGTTCCAAAACACGTACACACAACACAAGCACACCAAACAAACAGCAATCCACACACATACACCCAAAATCTTACAGGTAACCCTACACTAAACTGTACAAACACCACTAACTATCCACTTACCTTACCCAAACCCTAACCCTGAAGTCTGTCACTATTGCACACTCACCTCACCCACGCCCTAACCCTAACTCACCTAACCTGCCCTAACCCTCACTTCCATACAATCGCACACATACCTCCCTCGTGCCCTAACCCTAACTCACCTAACCCACGCCCAATCTCACACTTACCTGAACCCGACCCGTAACTTTCCACCACAGCGCTGAAAATAGCGAAACGACAGAAATGGACAACCAAATTCTTTCCCTAGGAAAAAATTCAGTTATCTGTCGTTTCGCTATTTTCAGTGTTCGCTGAATAGGGGTCGATGTAAGAACATTCAAAAGTATGAACTTTCGGTGTTCTGATATAGACCCACATATTTGCTGTATCCAGGACTGTTTGTACGCTTCTGAGCCCCCAAAGCCTTTCTGTGTTAGAGGGAAGCCTTCTAGCTTATCAGTGGGAATGGTAAGCACTAGGTAGCCTATCTACCACAAGAGTAGTGCTTTCTGGCCCAGAAATTGTAGTTTATTGGCAGTTTGGGTAGTTTTTCCATCTCTCTCAACTTTCTTTTTTAAAAGCCCACATTTGCGCTTGTTTCCCACCTTTCCTGTAAATGGTCTAGTCCAGATACAGACTTGCTGTATCCAGGACGTTTGTAAGCTCCTTAGTGGTGCCAAAGTCTGCTCGACAATTTGTCTCTTAGATCTACTAGTTCTCTCCTGTCCTGCACTTATACTAGCTTATTAGTGTAGCACTTTACCAGACTTCTTGTAGAAAATATTGTAGCACAAAGTCCTCCCCACGGTTGGGTAGTGTTCGAAAGACATGCGTGCGTAAATGGGAGTGCCTTTGTTGAAGGTTGGGCGTTGAGCTGGCACCTCGGCGTTTCATAAAAATCTACTGCCAGTCATTAACGGACCGGAGTTCCGCTGTGGTGACCCCTTACTGGGAAAAGCCGAAAGACAAACAACAACAACAAAAGTGCTACCAGCACTAAACCTTCTACAAGGAAACAGCACCAGTACTTATTATCAATGCCCACCCCTCCAGGCATGTCTAAAGGTCAGTTCCCTGTGCTTTCTCCTATTAACTTGGTGAACTTGGGCATCCTGAGGCAATGTAGCAACTGCCTCATGTACACCGACAACCCTCTCCTCTTACCTCCCAACACTCAGACTTGCGAGAGATGCACTTTTATATCCAAATTGGAAACCACACACTCTCCAGTGAAGACTGGAATAGCTGGTCAAGAAGAGAAGGTCAACATTTGCACCACACCACATGGAACACGTAGCCTCCAGAACACACACCAGCACTGCCTTCACCTAAAAACACAAACCACACACCCACCTTCGCAGAGGCTCTCAATAAAAATCTACCCAAGCAGCAGACACCTCCAAGGCAGAAACACATTCGACCACCACAACACAAGACTAATCACGAGACACATAACTCTCCTAAACAGTGTGCCACTCAACCAAATCCCCTGAGGCAGAACAGCATGCCCAACACACTAGTCATAGGTGACTCGATAGTGAGGCACACTGATGTCCCACTCACTAGGTTGAATAAGGAGAAAGTAACAGTCAGCTGCCTGTCAGGTGCCGTGATCTATCACGTAACGCATGCACTCAGGTCTCTCAACAATAGGTACAAATATGACTTTGTCATTGTACATGTGGGTGTGAATGATCTGAGACGTACCTCCCTGGACTACATGAAAAGGGACATGGAGGAGCTCTCGGATTATGTAGCCCAGGTGGGTATGAATCTAGCCCTGAGCAGCATCCTACTATCACCCAGAATGATACCACAGTACAAGCAGAAAATGATTGATTTCAACAATTGCCTAAGTTTCTGGTGTCATTCTAAGGGGATCCAGTATCTGTCTACCTGGGATGATATAACTGACAGACCTCGATGCTTTGCCAGAGATGGCCTGCATTTGTCACCCCTGGGCTTCCGGATACTGGCCAAGGCTCTTGCCACCCCTATAGTGCCTTTTTTAGGCGGTGTTCCAAAGACCAAATTGCCACTGTAACAGCTACATACAAATGCAATCTGAGGGTCATGCTGCTCAATGCTAGAAGTCTAAATCTCAAAATGCACTTGCTCGAAGCACTATTTAAAATGGAGAACATCAACATTTGTGCTGTAACAGAGACATGGTTCAAGGCAGCAGAAAGCACCCCTGCACCACCAGGCTATAACTCATTCCACACCTTTCGGCCCCAGAACTTGGACCAAAGCTCCAAAGGCAGTGGCATTTCCATATTCATAAAGGATGCTCACACCTCCAGACTGGTAGCCCAACATAATGCATCAGAGATACTTCAGGTGCAGCTAACATTGGGTAAGACAGCGATTCAGGTTGTAGCCTGCTATAGGTCCCCAACCATGTCCCAAGACTCACACTCCACATTCCTAAGCACCCTGGAGAATATTAGGGTCCAAGCTAACACTCTCTTACTAAGCGACTTCAACTACCTCTCTATCAACTGGGAAAACTACTCATGTACCAATACACTTGCCCAACATTAATTCCAGTGCCCTGGACCAGCTCATTCATACCCCCACTAGAGGTAGCAACATCCTTGACCTGGTCATTACTAACATGGGTGACCGTTGCTCTACATCAATAGTCAGCTCCTCCCTGGTTAGATCCGACCACTAACTAATCACCTTGGAAATCCACATCCCTCCACCCCCACCCCTCGCAAAGGTAACCACCATGAAAACCTTCTCCAAAGCTAACTTTGGGCTCCTAAAAACAGAGGTGGCTAACTTCACGGCATCCATGCAAATGGAGTGCAGTTGTATGACCGCCGAATTATACACCAGTGCACTGTATGAACATGTTTACAAATGCATGGATCTCGCCATACCCAACAGAACCAAGATGCTCTCCTCCAAAAAAAGAAAGCCAGTGTGGTGGTCCCCTGCCATAAACAAACTCTACAACAGAAGGAGGAAACTGATGCAGAATAAAGTGAAGTCCCAAGACTGGAAAAACTCCCTTATCTGCCTCAACAAAAAGTTGAGATCCCTCATAAAATCCTTTAAAGCTAGCTATGAAAATAGAATTGCAGCAGATAGAAAGACAACCACAAGGCCTTCCATAGTTATGTAAAGAATCTCCATGGCAATACCCAGATTTGCTCTGAGTTACTGCACAATGGTACCTCCTATAATGAGCCAACAGATATTGCCAGTATACTGGCCGACAGATTCAGGGTCAACTTTACCCCTCCCCCCCAAGGACTAATCACAATACCAGTAGATTGCCAGGCACCCAGTATTACTGCTGCACAGGTTAAAACAGCACTATCCAAGGCCAAGAATACAGCTTCTATGGGACCTGACAATATCCCTTGCTGTGTTCTACATGACCTACAGAGTGAACTGGCACCTCACCTGTGTGCCCTGTTCAGTCACAGCCTCACCTCAGGCTTTGTCCCTACCAAATGGCGCACTGCTACAGTCATCCCTCTCCACAAAGGAGGAGCGACTACAGACCCTGGGAACTATTGCCCCATTAGCCTGACGAGCCTGATATGCAAAGCTAAGGAATGCATCATCATGGACCTAATAAACAAGGATATAAGGAATCTCCAAACTCTGGATCCCACAGAGTTTGGTTTTATGAAGGGTAGATCATGCCTGCTCAACTTGGTTGACTTATTTGAGTCAGTCACCAGAGCTGTGGATGAAGGCAAGGTGGTTCATACAGCCTACCTTGATCTGCCCAAGGCTTTTGATACCATTCCTCACTCAGGAATCATAGAAAAACTCACTAAGCTAGGCATCAACCCCTATATCACTATGTGGGTTGCAAACTGGTCACAGATAGAACCCACAGTGTGAAAGTAGCAGACTCCAAGTCAGACTGCTGACTAGTCACTAGTCGAATCCCACAGGGTTCGGTCCTGGGTCCTCTCCTGTTTCATATCTACTTCTCTGAAGTCCAGACCAACACAAAGGGACTCTGGCTGACAAAGTTTGCAAATGTTTGCAAGTTGGGAGCTATTATTAACTCCCCAAGTGACGTTGACATCCTACAGAATGGCCTCACTGAGACCAACAACTGGTGTCAGAACCATGGCCTTAAGCTCAATGCCAAAAAATATGTCATCATCCCCCTTTGGGAAAAACCTGGTTCCCATGAATTATCACATTGATGTTACTCCACTGAACACAGAAGACATTATAAGAGATCTGGGAACACAGGTTGACAGCAACGTCTATTTTGATCACCACATTGCCGCTGTGGTCAGAAAGTCCTTCAATGTGGCACATCTCATTAATAAGGGTTTTGCATCTAGGAAGAAAGAGGTCATTGTCTCCCTCTACTCTTCTCTCATTAGGCCAGTCATTGAGTACAATGCCCCATTTGGCATGTACCTCACTAGACACCTGCAACAACTGGAGAGGCCGCAAAAGTACCTCACAAAGAGGCTCTTAGGCCTTAAACACTTGTCCTATATGGACAGACTCAAAAAACTCCAACAATTCTCTGTCTCATATCGCCTGCTTAGAGGCGATCTCTGCTTGACTTACAAAGCTATGTCTGACCCAGCTCTGTTAAAAATGGTACATCTAAAGAAATCCCAATCCCTCCGCACCACATGCTCCAGAGACCTCAACCTCATTACCACAATTAACAGAACATGCTGGAGGGACAGGTTCACAACGCAGAGACTGCACTTGCTCTAGAATAGACTTTCCATACATGTCAAGCAGAGCACCTCGCTAACCCTCTTCAAGAGAAATCTTGATGAGTGGATGGGAAACAGAAAATTCACCCTGGGAATAACTCCAGTGGCTCTACTCAACAGATGCACTGGGAACTAAGGTCGGCTGGCACTATGCCAGGGTAATCCTATGGCTAGGCCTGTAAAGACCCCAGGACCATTAGCCTACTACACATCTATGGACATAAACCTAGTGTACTTGCATATCTGTTTGGTGACACTGTGCAGGCCACTCCTAATAGCCTTGATCTTGATCAAACTACCATTTGGATTAATAGTAACATTACACAGTAAGACTGGACACCCTTTGCTAAAGGCCTTATAGTAGCTGATAAATAGTGGCTGGTGGCAATGAAAACTACCTTATAGTCTGGGCAGAAGGGGGCATTGCTAGTAAACGTGTGTGTGTGTGTGTGTGTGTGTGTGTGTGTGTGTGTGTGTAAATCAAACCTCAAAGTGTGTGTGTGTGTGTGTGTGTGTGTGTGTGTGTGTGTGTGTGTGTCAACTACTTGGGCAAGGACACAAAGCACTGGTTGGACAGAGAGAGTGCTGGAGGTCCTGGCTTGGCCACTCAGCTGAGATCTCTACCCTGTAGCTGTGCCAATGGGGAGTCTTACTGGGGATATGGAGAAAGAGGGAGAAACCAGCCCTAGACTGTCTGTGGTCTCTGTATGGTTTTAAGGGAAATTGCACTTTACTGTATGTGTGCTTGTCATCCTCCCAGTGTGTACAACCCCTGCTGTTGCCAGTGGTGAGAATTGAGGCTCCTTGATTACTGGGCCAGTGCTGGGACATCACAGAAGGCATGAATCTAAAAGGGAGAAATGTTTAGCTTTTGGTCAACAATGCCACATATGTAATAAATGGAATCATTTCAAAATATTTTGTATATCAAAAGGCCCACATTCTTTTATTGAAAGGGAACATTTTAAGAAATGAGTTGATCAGTTAGACTGTGGCAGGCCTACTCTTTATGTTGATGGTGTGTCAGTGCTTCATGAAGCAGTCAATGCTGGAGATGTAAGGGCATAGAGTGAAGTATTTTGTACTGTTCAGATAAATGGCAATCCCACAGAGCTCAGAGTTGATACAGGTTCCAAGTGCAATGTTATATCAGCAGAAACATTTGCTAGGGTGTGTAAAGGTGAAAGGCTTGATTTGGCAAGGTGTATGAAACTTGTTGCTTGTGGAGGTGAAGAAATTCATACCAAAGGCTCAGTAGTGCTTTCATGTTCCTCTGCTGGAGGAAGCTAAGACTTGTTATTTTATGTGGTCAAGAGGCATGTCCATCATTACTGGGGCTCAGAGACACTTTGAAAATGGGACTGTTTTCATTTAATAAGGAAGTCCACCATGTTAGCTTAAAAGGCCACTACACTAATTTTGCCTAGCACATTTTTTTCTACCTATGCTGACCTTTTTGAGGGCAAACTTCCAGTTGTGTACTCCATGATGTTAGACCCAGAGGTCAGTCCAGTTATCAGGCCAGCACAAAAAGTTCCAGTAGCCATGCAGGACAGAGTCAAAGCCAAGTTAGTTAAAGTGGTGCTACAAGGTGTGATTTGTCCAGTTAAAACTCCAACTGAATAGGTATCTTCCATGGTGGTAGTTCATAAGAAAAGCTCAGATGACATCAGAATATGTATTGATCCACGAGATATCAAAGATCACAAAAGAGGGTACTTAGCCACAGCAAGTTGAGACCACGTTGATACTCCAGGAGCGGCAAACGAGATCTGGGGTTTTGGGCGTGGTGCATCCTGGGATATAGGGTTGGCCCAGCCAATGAGAGACTTTGTGCTAGTCAGAATGGCCGAGTCGGAGCCGATTCTCGGCTCCAAGCCCATCAGTATTGAATGTAGGCGAGATAGGATCACATTACATCAAAGCATTTAAAAGACCTCATCATCCAATGTGCACAGTCGAAGTCACAGCCTTGATGCCAAATGCTACTATTTTTTCTGTCTTCGATGCAAAAAGTTCATTTTGGCAAATTCAGCTTGACAAGAAATCCTCATTGCTCACTACTTTCAGTACTCCAGCAGCAAACAAATAAATCCAAACCAGCCCAAAATTTGAAAATGTTGAAACACAGGTGCCCAGTAGGAAGGTAGCTGGAATAAAGAAGCTGAACCACAACAAAGTAAAATCTTTTTTAATACAAAATGGTGAGCACTTTTGCAATGGTAACCATTGCTTCATCAGACAGTTCATTCAAACAGCAACAGCACTTAAATACTTTAATTCATTACTAGAAAAAACAATCCTACCACTCAAAATTAATTCAGCACTCAGCAATCAGTTAATTACTATGGTTACATTTTGCCCTTAGTTAATTGCTGAAGTCAGAACACAAAATGTAAAGACAAGGATATGTGGATAAATGTAAATAAAATACATAAAAAGTCAATGAATAAATACATATACTCATGTTCCCCATTTAGTAACTACTTATGTGCATAAATAAACATAATATGTATAAAAAATATAAGCAGTACACACTCAACAGCTTAATGAATACATATATTCTGCCTAATAAATGCACATGTTGCCCACCTAGTAAATACATATGCTTTAATACATACATCTCAACAAATGCTTGTCTTTAATGATATCTATGCTAAAAACAGCTCAAGAAATACTGTCATATTGACCCAAAGCCCTGCATGTGCTTATGTGGTTTTCTCTTATTAAAATGGTGTTATTATTTTTTATTTTATTTTAACCTTCTAGATTTTAGCACTGGCTTCAACGGAACACTATTATTCAAACCCAAACCTCTGTGTGCTCCTAAACGCAAAATCCATTTTACTTCCATATTTTCAGTAGTATTGACTATGTCCCCCATCCTATTGCTGACATTCTGGATGTTTAAAACCTGAAACAAAAATATATGGTCATCCCCCCCCTTATCCAATGTATGCTTAGCCAAAGCACTATACAGTTGCCCTTTTCTAGTGCAGTAAAGGTGGTCCTTTATCCGTTCCCTAAGGTGACGGTTAGTTGTGCCAACAGAGAAATTGAAACATGTTGTGCAGTGAGCTACATACACTACATTCTTAGTATTGCAATCAGCAGAATTCCTTAGCTCCCACAGATGCCCTGTTTCAGGGTACTTAAAAAGCCTTGATTCATCTATATAAATGCACTGTGTACATTTTCCACATCTATGGGTACCATTTACTGTGTTATTCATCAGAGCAGATGTCCCTGGATAACAAAGCTGCTGTTTCAGATTTTTCTTATTTCTAAATGCAAAATGTGGTTGTCCACCCACTATATTGGTAGTATCCTCATCTATTAACAACATATGCCAATTTTGTCGTATGATGGTTTCAAACCTTTTCACATCCTTTGTATATGATAAAACCATCGGAATGTATGGTAATGCACTATTCCTAATACCTACCCTGTCATTACCTACTCTATCAGACTAGTAGGACTTAGAAAAGGTAAAGCTAAGCCCATACTACTCTGATGCCCATAGATGTGGAAAATGTACACAGTGCATTCATATAGATGAATCAAGGTTTTTTAAGCACCCTGAAACAGGGCGTCTGTGGGAGCTAAGGAATTCTGCTAATTGCAATACTAAGAATGTAGTGTATGTAGCTCACTGCACAACATGTTTCTATTTCTATGTTGGCAAAACTAACCATCACCTTAGGGAACGGATAAGGGACCACCTTTACTGCACTAGAAAAGGGCAACTGTATAGTGCTTTGGTTAAGCATACATTGGATAAGGCGGATAACCATATATTTTTGTTTCAGGTTTTACACATCCAGAATGTCAGCAATAGGATGGGGGACATAGTCAATACTACTGAAAATATGGAAGTAAAATGGATTTTGCATTTAGGAGCACACAGAGGTTTTGGTTTGAACGATAGTGTTTCATTGAAGCCAGTGCTAAAATCTAGAACGTTAAAATAAAATAAAAAATAATAATACCATTTTAATAAGAGAAGACCACATAAACACATGCAAGGCTTTGGGTCAATATGACAGTATTTCTTGAGCTGTTTTTAGCATAGATATCATTAAAAACAAGCATTTGTTGAGATGTATGTATTAAAGCATATGTATTTACTAGGTGGGCAACATGTGCATTTATTAGGCAGAATATATGTATTCATTAAGCTGTTGAGTGTGTACTGCTTATATTTTTTATATATATTTTTATGTTTATTTATGCACATAAGTAGTTACTAAATGGGGAACATGAGTATATGTATTTATTCAATGACCTTTTATGTATTTTATTTACATTTATCCACATGTCCATGTCTTTACATTTTGTGTATGTGGTTTTTAAACAGAATTTTTATGACTTCAGCAATTAACTAAGGGCAAAACGTAACCATAGTAATTAACTGATTGCTGAGTGCTGAATTAATTTTGAGTGGTAGGATTGGTTGTTCTAGTAATTAATTAAAGTATTTAAGTTCTGCTGCTGTTTGAAAGAACTGTCTGATGAAGCAATGGTTACCATTGTGAAAGCGCTCACCATTTTGTATTAAAAAAGAAGATTTTACTTTGTCGTGGTTCAGCTTCTTTATTCCAGCTACCTTCCTACTGGGCACTTGTGTTTCAACATTTTCAGCTTTCAGTACTCCGTTTGGCAGGTGCAAATTTTTGAGAATGCCATTTGCGATAAATTATGTAAGTGAAGTTTTTCAGCATGCAATAGAGCAATTTTTTTCTTGGTAACCTTTTGCTATTATAGTAGATGACATACTGGTATGAGGTCATAATGAAGCAGAACATGACAGAAACCTCAGAAAAGTTCTAGAAAGGGCATGCCAAGTGAATCTTAAGCTCAGCCCACACAAATGCAAGTTTAGCCTACAAGAAGTTACTTATGTTGGTCATTTATTTACAAGTACAGGCTTACGACCAGACCCTTCAAAGCAGACAGCCATTCTCAATATGCCAACTGCAGACCGTGTTCAAGCCCAGCAATGTTTTCTTGGCATGGTCAACTATCTAGGCAAGTTCATTCCAGACTTGAGCCAACTTTCAGCACCACCCAGAAAGCTGACACATAAAGATATATCCTGGTCTTGGTTAGAGCAACACCAAACAGCATTTGATGTCCTGAAACAGAGAAGTGCTAATCCACCAACTCTCAGATACTATGATGTTCACAAACCAGTTACACTTTCCTGTGATCCTTCAAAATTTGGTTTTGTTGCAGTCATTCTACAAGAGGATCAACCTGTTGACTATGTATCGAGAACACTTACCAAACTGACGTACGTGACAGAATTGCCTCACAGCTTGCCACTCTGGAATCTATCTCTAACTCCTTCATGCAGTTGATTTTAGACACTACTGAAGGTGCGGCTAGAGCAGCGGGTGTAGGCGTTGTCATGAGACATCATACCTGGATGCCCTTATGTGATTTTGCGGAACCTTTTAAGTCTTCCTTTCTGAATACCTCCGTAGAGGCCTCTTTTCTTTTAGGCCGTGAGGTAAAAGACACTATAGCCAGGTGTGAAAAGGACAGTAAGACCTTGTCTGAAGTATCAGAAGAGTGGAAAATGTGGTATAAAACTCCCAGGGCCCTTTCCGTGACACACGTGGTGAGTTTTCCCCCCGGGGCAGAGGGGGGAACTCAACTGGAAGACGCCCCTTCAGAGGCAGAGGGGGTCTGCGTAATCAGGGATCCAGAGATTCTTTTTCTGGACAACCCTATCAGCGTTCCTAAAAAGCAGCCCAATTGCTTACCTCTGGAAGCAGTTGGGGGATGATTTTCTCTGCACCACCTTGCCTGGCAAATGATAACTACAGATCTTTGGGTGCAGACGATAATTGCCAGAGGTTACCTCATCCCTTTCAACCTTTACCCAAGTCAGCTAGCGCATATTCCCAATGTTCCACCCAGTCAGAGGGAAGTAGCAGCTCAAGAAATCCAAAAGTTGCTTCAAAAAAGGGCCATCCGAACAGTCCCACCAGACCAGATAGGATCCGGATTCTACTTGAGGTTCTTTTTAGTGCCAAAAAAGACAGAGAGCTAGAGGCCAGTTCTGGACCTCTGCATCCTAAACAAATTTGTCAAACAAACGAAATTCCGGATGGTCACGGTTCAGTCTATACTTCCTTTTCTAGATAAAGACGATTTTATGTGTTCGATAGATCTTCAGTATGCGTATTACTACATAAAAATGGACAAATGCTTTAGAAGATTCCTCCACTTCTGGCTGAGAGCCAATCACTACCAATTCTGGGCACTGCCATTTGGTCTCTCTACTGCCCCCAGAGTATTCACCAAATGCATGGCAGTGGTAACAGCTCACTTGAGACTGCAAGGATTCCGATTGTTTCTCTATTTAGACGATTGGCTCTTCACTGCCCCAACCAAGCATCTACTGGTTTCAGTCACTCATTATACTCTACAACTACTGGAACACTTAGGGATAACAGTAAACAAAGACAAATGCAACTTGCTCTTTCTTGAGGAGTGGAGTTCATAGGAGCAGATTTTGACACTCAGTCTTGCCTAGTCTCCATCCCACTCTACAGACTGGAAAGACTCAGATCTCAACTCCAGGTGATACTCTGTCAACACAAAACTCTGGCTCGGGCAGTCCTCTGCCTATTAGGGTCAATGGCAACTTCATTAACAATAGTTCCACTAGCAAGACTACACATGAGACTACTGCAATGGCTTTTACTAACGCAGTGGTCTCTGCCGTTTTTAATTTCCCTAAGTCTTTTGAGTTTCTAATACCATGATGGGAATGGACCCCATTCCTAAGTCAAAATACGATTAAAGTTTATGAAATTAGTAATGTGAGAGTGTTCAATCTCGCCGTTTGTTCTTACACACGGGTTCGGAGCCGATCCTCGGCTCCGAGTCGGCCGCATAGCAAAGCTCTGCATCTTAGAGAAGCTCGAGACCAGGCTATATCCCACAATCCTCCCTGCCATTACTCAGATCTAGTTTGCCGCTGCAACGGATCACATCGACGAGAGCTCGGACCAGAGAAAATTTTGTTATATTCAGATAAGATTGTTATCTTTCTACTTTAAAAAGTTCTTATAGTTCTTGAGAAGTTAGTTTTTGATTAGTACTAGTGTGTGTGTGTGTGTGTTATTGTAATTAGTCCTGTCATTTTTTCATAGGTTCCCTTTTGTGGCCTACCTCTTCTTATCACTTATAGCAATATAAATATTTTCTTATAGTTATTACTTGTTATAGCTAGTGTTTTAAAATTTTTCATAGTAAAGTGTCTTACTACCGGTTATGTCAGAAAAAGCCAAATCCGGTTTTAAAAGATGTCAGTGTGGACAGAAAATGTCCATCACTGACAACCACACTTCCTGCGTCTACTGTCTTGGCCCTCTCCACCTGCAAGAGGATTGCTCTATATGCCATTCCTTCAGTGGGAGGGTCATGACAGATAGACGCAGGAAACTTATAGATAGGGGACTACTTAAGCCTGCCTTCCAGGAGGCTTTGGATAAGTCGGACCAGGCTTCTAAGTCCTCGAAGGGGTCGAAGATGTCGGAACCCATGTCATTGGCTCCGAGTTCATCTTTGAAAGTTCGTTCGCCGGTTCCACAGACTTCGGGGCCGAGCGTCGAACGTTTATCTTTCACTGAGCCCCAGGTCTTGGAACCGGTGTCGGAGCTACTGCCACCTTCCATTCTTCGGTCGGTGCCATCTTCGGCCCCTTCGACCCGATCTTCCAGACCGTTATCCGATACAGATGTGGATCTTGTCATGCAGAAACTTATGGAGAACACGGCCCTTTCCAAGTTGATTACAGTTTCCTCCCAACTGGTGTCGAAACTAGAAGGCCTCCCTTTATCTCCAACAGGTCCTCCTTCGAGACCCATCCAGTCTTCGGAGCTGGGAGAGGATGAGCCGATGATAGTGGAGCCCTTGGTGCCAAAACCGTCCATTGCACGATCGACACCATTGACTTCGACTCCTTCGGAACCTGTAGGTGAGTCGCAGAGTCGACGATCTCTCCTCGGTTCCGGGACCGAGAGTCGTACCGTCCTTTCGGTGCCGACTCTCCCTCTCGGGGCCTCGGCGCAGATTGGCTAGGCTCCGTCCTTGGGCTCGAGGCCCACGGGCCCCATGTCTGGGATTCTTCCATGTTCTTCGGAACCGGAGGAGTCCTCGGCCCGGGGTTCAGGGGTTTTTGACCTTATGAGGAAGGTTTTGTCTACACAGACAACCACTTCATCGGAGGCGTCTTCTCCCTCCCCTAAGGGGCCGCTCTCTGTTTCTGCCCCCACGACCCATCCAAAGCGTAGAGCACCATTGCCTCAGCCACCCCCAGAGGGTGCCCCCTGTTCCTCTGAGGCCTCACTGGAAGCCCCCTCCGATGAGGTTCCGAGGAAAAGACTGTGCAAGAGGAGGCACTTGGATTCCCCGCAGGAATCTCTAACATCTGACACTGACTTGGATGAGGCAGAGGGGTCCCCAAAATCCCCCTCTGAGGATGTCTCATTTGCGGACATCTTGGAGATCTTAAAACAGAGGGGTGATTGGCAGTCCCTAGCCCCCACTGAGGACGAGTCGGTGTTGCTGAAGGCTTTTGGTGCTCAACCTTCTACCTCCTGGGTTACTCCGCCCTTCGATGAATTAATGGATTTAATTGCTCGAAGGGCGTGGGAGACACCGGACACAGTGGAACCAGTCCCTCGAAAATCAAGCAAGTTTATCACCACTCCCCAGGACAAGGCTTATCTCACCAAGGGAGTCCCGGTCGACGCTATGGTGGTGGCTGCAGCCACTAAAAAGGAGATGTCTGAGTCTTCCTCTTCTGTTCATCCTCCTAATAAGGATTCTAGGACTATGGACAGATATGGGAAGCGCGTTTTTAGTTCAGCGACTTTTTCCATGCGTTCGCTAAACTATTTGACACATTTTACACGTCTGCAGAGGGATCTCATCAAGGAGCTGGGAGATACCCTCCAGGGTAACACAGATGCTGCTGTTTCAGATAAGGTAACAGCACAGCTTAACACCCTTACCTCCATAGTGAACTCATCCATGAGGCTCATCTCGTATGCAGCTGAAGGATCGAGTAGACCTGCAGCTTCAGCGATTGCTCTACGAAGACAATCCTGGATGCGGCTGTGCTCATTTGCGGAAGCCTTCAAGTCTTCCTTCGCCAACGCCCCCTTTGATTGTGCCACTCTTTTTGGGCTCAAAGTGAAAGAGACACTAACTCGGTGTGAGCAAGAAGGAAAGACTCTGTCTGCTGTCGGAGTCCGTTTTTCCACTCCAACTAGACCGTACCCCAAAGGGCAACGAGGCGGAAAAATGTGGTTCCGTAAAACTCAGGGATCTTTCCAGGCCACACAGTGTGACACCCCCCCCCAGAGGCAGAGGGGGGGGGCAGAAATGGAAGACGTCGCCCCGGCGGCAGAGGGGATCCGCAGAACCAAGGCGACAGGGATTCTATCCCTGGTAAGCCTTTCCAGCACTCCTGAACGAGGGCCCAACTGTCCTGCTCTGGAGGCAGTCGGGGGTCGCTTGGCTTTATACCCACAGGCCTGGCTAACTCTCACCTCAGACTCTTGGGTAAAAAGCATTGTAACCAGAGGATACAAAATCCCCTTCATGTCAACTCCACCCCAACAAAGAAGGTTTCCAGATGTGCCACCCCATCTGCGAGGCCCAGCAGCAATAGAAATTTCAAAGCTGCTCGAAAAAAAGAGTCATTCAGCCAGTCCCGGCGGACCAAAAAGGATCCAGAACTTACTCAAGGTTCTTTTTAGTTCCAAAAAAGACAGGGGACTGGAGACCGATTTTGGATCTCAGTAATCTCAATACCTTCGTGAAGAAGGAAAAGTTCCGGATGGTCACGCTTCAATCGATCCTTCCATTTTTACAGAAGGACGACTGGATGTGCTCGATAGATCTCAAGAACGCGTACTACCACATCAAGATGGCCAGACCGTCCAGAGATCACCTGCGCTTCTGGCTGGGAGCCAGTCACTTTCAATTTCGAGCCCTGCCCTTTGGGCTCACCTCAGCCCCCAGGATATTCACCAAATGCATGGCAGTGGTAGCGTCTCACTTGAGACGTCTAGGATTCCGGGTGTTTCCCTATCTGGACGATTTGCTCCTCACCGCCACCACCGAGTGTCGCCTTATACAAGCCAGAGACTACACAGTCAACCTTTGTTCCCACTTAGGGGTTTCCATAAACTTCGAAAAATCTGCCTTACTGCCCTCACAGCATATTTCATTCATCGGAGCAGACCTAGATACACGTTTAACAGTGGTAAAGCTCCCTCCAATAAGGGCTTCATCCCTCAAGGAACAGGTTTTTCTTCTACTGCGAAGCAGGAAAGCCCCGGCCAAACTAGTCTTGAAGGTTTTGGGACTCATGGCAGCGTCCCTGATTGCAGTCCCTATGGGGAGATTGCGCATGAGGCTCCTCCAATGGCTGCTGTTCACGCAGTGGTCATTCCAGCAGTTACCCCTAGCGCATGAGATTCTGATAACAGATTCTTGCAAACGAGACCTCTCATGGTGGATGTACAGTCAAGATCTCACTATGGGTCGTCCATTTGTTCTACCCAATCCGACGGCCACGATAACCACGGACGCTTCTCTGATAGGGTGGGGGGGACTATTTCAGGGAAGAACAGTCCAAGGGGAATGGTCCAACATGGAGTACAACTTGCACATAAATGTTCTGGAAATGAGGGCGGTGTTCCTGGCGTTGCAACACTTTCAAACCCTCCTACCTCTAGGAACAGTAGCAGTTCAGACAGACAGCATGTCTGTAGTCTGGTACATAAACAAACAGGGGGGAACCAGATCTTACCCATTATGCAGAGAGGCCATGAGAATTTGGCAATGGGCAGAGTCCACGGGTCGCTTTCTGATAGCAACGCACATCCCGGGGTCATCCAACGTCATTGCGGACAGGTTGAGCAGAGCCATCCTGTTACCTCACGAGTGGTCCCTCAGGCTACAGGTGGCGGAAAGAATTTTCCACAGATGGGGCCAGCCTTGCTGCGATCTATTTGCCTCCCCAATGAATACCAAATGCAGAAGCTATTTTGCCCTTCTACCCCCTCCGGGGGATGCCCCCAGGGACGCACTGATACACGATTGGCCCCCGGGTCTCCTATATGCATTTCCACCTACCCCCTTGATTCCCAAATTTCTTCAGAAAGCCAGGAACCTGGAAAGGACAATTATACTCATAGCCCCATTCTGGCCTCGACAGATATGGTTCCCCTTTCTTCAAGCCCATCAAACAGAGGAACCGTGAATCCTGGACCCAGTACCAGATCTACTGACCCATTCGTCGGGAGTTCCTCACCCATCTCTTCTATCCCTCAAACTAGCAGCTTGGCTGCTCCACTTCCCTGCCTAGCCAGGTCTGATCTACTTTCTCTGGCAGTTCAACGCATTCTGGTTGCCTCTCATAAGGCTTCCACTACAAAACTCTACAGGAGTAAATGGAAACTCTTTGTATACTGGGCATCTAGCCAACACTTGGACCCCCTGGTAGCTCCTTTACATAAAGTTCTAGAATTTCTATCCATCCTTTTTCACAAAGGAGCCTCTACTTCCACACTAAGAGTACAGTTGGTGGCCATATCCAACTACCATGTTGGTGAGGACGGTTCTCCTATTATGTCCCACAGGCTTTGTAAGGCTTTTATGAAAGGATCCTTCCATCTTCGACCGCCCGTCAGAGACCCTTTATTCCCATGGAATTTAAATTTGTTATTGTCGCAACTAATGTTGCCACCCTTTGAACCAGCCTCTTCTTGCCTCCTGAAGTTTTTGTCATGGAAGACACTTTTTCTTGTAGCTGTTACTTCAGCTCGAAGAGTTTCAGAGCTGCAGAGCTGCAAGCACTATCAGTCAAACTACCTTACTTAATTTTCCACCCAGATAGAGTCTCCTTGCGAACAAAAACGTCTTTCCTTCCTAAGGTATATTCTGTCACAAATATTAATCAGTCCATAGAACTCCCTACCTTTTTCAAAAACCATACCAGCAAGTTGGAATATATGCTGCACAAGTTAGATGTCCACAGACAACTAAGATTTTATTTGGACAGGACTAAAGATTACAGGAAAACAGATCAGCTTTTTGTCGCGTTTGCAGACAATAAAAAGGGCATGGCAGTTACAAAACGTACACTTTCTAAATGGCTTACTGATTGTATAGCCTTTGTATATTCTAAGTCGAATCAGGCCTTGCTCACCAAACCTAAGGGCCATTCTACCAGATCCGTTTCCACTTCCTTGGCTCATGCAGCTCGTCTGCCTTTGGACACAATTTGTGCAGCAGCCACGTGGTCTAAACCACATACTTTCATCGCTCATTATAGGGTTGACAAAGCCTCCAAAGACAGGACATCTTTTGGTTCCACTGTGCTTAGGAACGTTCTTCCATGAGTCACTCGGGGTGACGGAGCTAGGGACGCTACCCGTGTGTAAGAACAAACGGCGAGATTGAACACTCTCACATAAAGAAGTTATGTTCTTACCATAACGTTCCATGTGGAGTGTTCATCTCGCCTTTGTTCTTACATTCCCTCCCTTCCCTCCCTCACGTGTTTGGAAGAACGAGTAGGACTAGGGTCTGGTCCACATGCCTTAACCCCTTCCGGGTATATTGTTTCTTACCTCATGGGGTATATTTCGCTCCCCTTTAGTTAATTTGTCAGTGTGATAGTGTCTCTGATTTTTGTGGCTGTGTGTAGCCTTAGCACCTGAGGTTTATGGTTGGTCTGGTTTGCTTGCAAACTAGATCTGAGTAATGGCAGGGAGGATTGTGGGATATAGCCTGGTCTCGAGCTTCTCTAAGATGCAGAGCTTTGCTATGCGGCCGACTCGGAGCCGAGGATCGGCTCTGAACCCGTGTGTAAGAACAAAGGCAAGATGAACACTCCACATGGAACGTTATGGTAAGAACATAACTTCTTTTTATTTCACTCTTTGATGTTAGCCAAAAGTGCTGTTCACAGCACCAGCAGTGTGCCCAGTAATGACTCCTTCTGCAGTTTGTATGCTGTTACATGAATTGGTGACATATCTAAATACGATTGTAAATTATTTTTTATAAGACCAGTTGCTCCTGCTACTATTGGAACCGTCTGGGTATCTTTCTTCCGCATGGCTCTCATTTCTGCATGCAGATCAAGGTATTTTATGACTTTGGTCTCTGTGTACGCAAGACACTGTATTCACTAGGTGTGGCGATTTCAATGATCAATGCTACTTTTGTCTTCTTTTCTTGGACCACTATATCCAGTTTTCTAGCATACATCTTTTGAACTGTTGGTATTGGGTGATCCCATGTGATATAAATTTCGTCATTTTCTATGATTCTTTGTGGCTCATGTTTCCAGTGTTTTTCAGCCACTTCGATACCATAATGTTTGCACAATCTCCAGTGTAATAGTCTCGCCACATTATTATACCTTTCATTTACAGTCTTTCTGCCATTAGTGCGTCGCAACCAGCAACAAGGTGTGTGACTGTTTCCATTTCAGTTTTGCAAAACCTACATATGTCTGTTTCTCCCACATGTTCAATGAACTTTGTAAACCAGCATGTTCATAGTCCACTATCTTGGGCTGCCAATATTAACCTTTCATTTCTTGATGTGAATTCACCTCTCCTTAACCATTCCTGCATGTGTTCTTGATCAACATGAGGCTCTTCCAGAAGTTTTCTATACTTGCAACTATATTTATGTTTTTTCCACATTTCTTGCCTTCTCATCTGGTCCTTCACCTTATATTCTTTCTTTTGTTTTTTAGCACATTCAGTTGCTGCCTGGTTTTTATCTACTTCTGGTTTCATTTCATTTCCTGCTTGACGTCGATATGCTTCTGCTAAATTAAGCATAAGGTTACCATACGTCCGGGTTTCCCCGGACACGTCCTCTTTTTTGGGCTCCTGTCCGAGCGTTTTTTGAAAATTCTACGATTTGTCCGGGTTTTAAAACCCAGACAAATCACAGAATTTTCAAAAAACAGACATCCCTATTTCGGAATCTTTCCTCTGCTTTGTTTTTTTTTATTTTTGATTGGCTCATATACCGGTATACGAGCTAATCAAAAAACAGAGCTCTGTTCAGTGCGGAACTGCTTGATGTACCGCATTGAACATAAGAGGGTCCGCTGTGTGAGGTTTTGATTGGCTTGTATACCAGCATACGGGCCAATCAAAAATCCCCAAACACAGACCTTTTTTTTATTTTTGCTCTTCAGCCCTAACAGCATGAAATAATATGTGCTTCTAGCAGCACATATCTTTTCGTCCTCTTTTACATACATACAAATATAGTAACCCTAATTAAGCAGAGATGTCATCTTAGATTTATTCTCCTCATGTTTCAAAACATTCACTACATTTGGATCCTGTGAGGTCAGCAGATATGTGTGGAGTACCACAATTGCAGATCTATACATGTAATCCCTCCTTCGTAACGGGGAATATATAATCTTGGTATACACTGATTTTTATAAATCATTTGGTGAGCATTAAGCATCCTTCTTGTTTTAATATCCAATTTATCCAACACGTTTTTGAGGCCATTCAATCACTCCAGAATTATAAGTTAGGACAGGAAGTGCAAATTGATTTATGGCTTGGATCTTGTTTCTAGATGTCAGTGCTGTTTTTGGGGTTAATTTAAGTCTTCTAAAGTACTCTTTACTGAGCTTTATTCACATTTGTTCATGTTTTATTGCTGCTCCTTCATCAATTCCGAATTCCTGGTGCTGCAGTTTTTGTTTTTTAAAGGTTGCTTTTGCACATTTAGCAAGACCAAATGATATTCCAATATCACCTGAAAAGGTTTTGACAACCTGCAGCTGTGCTTTCAGTTCCTCATCTGATGAGATATACAGTTTTAAATCATTGACAAAGAGAAGATGAGAAGTCATTAAACTTTGTTGTTTTTTAGAAGCCAAATTGTAGCCATGGCCTAAGCTGTTAAGGAAACAGCTTAATCGATTAATGGCAAGGCAGAATAGCAACAGTGACAGAGAGTCACCCTGGAATATCCCCCTTTGGATTTTTATCCCTGGAATAATAATCCACTTTGACTCAAATTATGTCCTTTCAAATCAGGATAGCAAATCAATGCAAACAAGATTTAATTTGGTGGATGAAGCCAGAGGACCACCTATGGAGTTGCCCTTTCTCCTCCTCTCAGCCCAGTGCATTAGTGACCATGGATGCCTCCCTGATGGGGTCGGGGAGCATTACCAGGAAAGGACAGTCCAAGGCACTTGGTCACCCCTGGAGGCCAACTTGCATATATATCAATGGCCTAAAAGTGAGAGCAGTGCTTCTATCATTGCAAGCATTTCAACCTGTTCTCCCTTCAGAAACAATTGCCATCCAGCCTGACAACATGTCAGCAGTCTGGTACATCAACAAACAAGGGGGAACCAAGTCCTACCCGTTGTGTGAGAGGCCATGAGAATTTGGCAATGGACGATAGCTTCCAACCGCTTTCTGATAGCAATGCACATTCCTGGGGATTCCAACATAATTGCAGACAAATTTAGCAGATGCATTCTCCTGCCTCACAAGTGGTCCCTCAATCATGTCATAGTGGGGAAAATCTTCAGTCGCTGGGGTCAGCCTTGCTGCAGTCGGTTTGCATCCCCCTCAAATCACAAATGCAGCAGCTACTTAAGTGCCCGTGGGATGCTCTGGTGCACGATTGGCCCACAGGACATCTTTATGCATACCCTCCCCTTCCTCTGATCCCACAATTTTTGAAGAAGGCTCTTCGGTTGAAATGCAGAGTAATCCTCATTGCACCCTACTGGCCCCGACAAATTTGTTTTCCCTTTCTTTGGCCTCACCTAGTGCATCAACCATGGATTCTTTCCAACTCCGGAATTGCTATTGCAAACACAGGGGTGGATATATCTGAACATATTGAGCCTCAAGCTGACAACGTGTCTCCTCCACTTCCAGTAATTGCCAGGCAAAGCAACTTGTCCTCCCCTGTCCCCCACATTCTTCTGGCTTCCCATAAACCATTCACCAGGAAACTTTATCTAAGAAAGTAGAAAAGATTAATAATTTGGTCTCATAAAAATGGAGCAAACCCTTTTTCGGACCCGCTTTCTATGGTGCTAGATTACTTATTTAACCTTCTTCACTCAGGAGCTGCAGCTTCAACTATTTGAGTACACTTGGTGGCACTCTCCAATTTTCATAATTGTTTCAAGGACTGCTCGTTGATTTCACTCCGTCGCTGTAAAACATTTTTGAAAGGAGTTGCATACATTCGGCCTCCCTTCAAATCGATTGAGCCCTGGAATTTAACTTTAGTTATACAATCCTTGACTCACCCTCTGTCTGAATCTGCTGCCAGTTGTGATATGAAATTCTTATCCTGGAAGACTTTATTCTTGGTGGCCATTACCTCAACAAGACAAATTTCTGAGTTGCAAGCTTTATGTATAAAACGTCCTTACATAGTGTTCCATAAGGACAGAGTATCACTGCGGACTAACTCCTCTTTTTTATCCAAAGTTATTTCAGACTTTTTTTATCTTAGCAGACCTAAATCATTACGAAAATCTGACCAATTATTTGTATTATTCTCAGGACCAAAATTGGGAAAATCTGTTTTCAAAGTTACTTTATCTAAATGGTTGAGAGATTGCATTTGCTTTATTTATCTATAGAACAAAGCTTCTCTACCATCTAAGGTAAGAGCGCATTCAACCAGATCAGTTGCATTGTCTGTTGCCTTTCATGCCAGAGCTTCCATGAATGTCATTTGTGCAGCAGCAACATGGCCACTCTTCATACCTTTATCATGCATTACAAATTGGATATGGTATCCAGGGGGAGAGCTTCCTTTGGTTCAATGGTACTCAGGAATATTCTTCCGTAGGGCCTCCCAGGAAATAAGGTAGCTAGGGACTTTGTCCCACCAGTAAAGAATGAATGAAGATCAGCAACATCAGATAATGAAGTTATGTTCTTACCATAACCTTCCAACTGTGTTGTTGAGCTTGATTCATGCATTACAACCCACCTGCCACCCCCCTCTGAACAACTCCTGGAAGTTCAGATATGGTCCTAGCCTATGATAGGGAAGTTGCTCAGATATAGCCTCCGCTTTCTTCCTTTCTTTCTTCCTTATAGGCAAACATGATCTGAGGTAATATAGAAAGGGGCACTGTGGGTAAGACTTAGCTGAAGAGTTTTTTGGCTGGAGCGAGCTTGTTATAACGGTCGACTCGGTCCCGAGGATGGAAACAACACCCATCAGTAATGAATGAATGAAGATCAACAACACAGATGGAGTGTTATGGTAAGAACATAACTTCTTTTTTATTTATTTATTTTATTGACATCTGATTACTGGGAAAGTCCAACTGGGTAGGAGCCCATTTTCAGTGGAGGTTCAGTTAGAAAAACTCCAAAGTATTAACAAAACATTTTAAGAACAATAATTTTACAGTCTTTAAAAATAATACAAAAACAGCTACAGTTTAAATAATTCTACCATATCAGATGTAATATGAAAACACTGGCTAAGAACAGATAAAAGTTATATGATAATGATTTAATAGATAGAGAAATTCTAGCCAATTTATAGAGAAATTAAAGGTAGGGTAGTATAATACAAACAGGAATTGCAATACAAAATGAGAGAAAAGCAAGCTTATGGTATATTTAGCGAAAAAGCCAGGGGAGAGAAATTGATCAAAGTAAGGAAGTTAGTGAAGAACGGAGAATAAGGAGATGTAAGGTATGAGCAGGTATTTGTTCATATTTAGGGGTTGAGTTTATCCTGGTATTGAACAAGAACAGAGCTAGCATTTGGCTAGGTAGTCTTTCAGAATGGTTTTGAAGGAAGGGAGGGAGGGTATTGACCTGATGCATATAGATAAGGAGTTCCAGGACTTAGCAACATGAATATGACTACAGACAGAGCACAGCAGATTTGATAGGTTTGTGGACTGTAGATCAATATGTGTATATATATCTTTAAGAAGCTATCCAAGGGCTTGCACAAGTGTATAAATACTGAGCACATGCAAGCCTGACTGGATTTTTGTAGTTAGCTGTTGAGATGTAAGCATGTGTGTATGTAAGCTCTGTTTGTTAACTAGTTTGCCTGTATTTAATGATGCTGCTATCCATTCTGATGTATTTGTATGTATTAAAGCATCTGAACAAAACCCCAAGCCTTGTTATTATATGTGTTAGAGATGAATGATCTACATGGTGCCAGAAACAGGATATCTAAAAGGACATGGAGTTAGAAGAAGCATACCGAAGGGGCATGAAGTCAGAAATGGCTTGGCGAAAACGATTTAAGGCACTTGTTTAAATGCTGGTGGAATATACAGGAGCAGATCATTCCTAAATGTGCAACCTTCGTAAAACAGGTCAGAAACAAATTTCAGGTATTAAAACTTGCTCACCACTCTTTCTTTTTCACATAATATGAAACCAGGCATACAGAACGTTCTAAATAATATTCACATAAACCAATATGTACAATATTGATAAAATATTCAAATTACTATGGAAAATGTTTGAAATAAAGTCTGAATTGCATAAAACAAATAAAATAAGGGGAAAGGATAGCATTTTCACAAAGCATATGTATTTTGTATTAAGCAAAGATATGTTATGAGAACTGTATAAAGTGTTTGCATGTTTGTGTAGTGTTACAGTAAAGCTGTTTCGCAAACATACAGCCATTACAGGGCATATTTCGCACATATTTTGCAAAGTGCAGTATTTCAAAGAGTTTATTGTGCATTTGAATGTTGTTACAAGCTCACATAACTGTTTATTTGTACATGATTATAAGGGGCATTATTTTCAGTGTGTTTATGTATACTATGTGGGCATGGTAGACGGATTTCAAAGGAACAGTGCACTTGTGTTTGACAGTAATATTGCTGAGAACTGGAGAGTTTTTGAGCAAGAGTATGCCATTTTCATAGAGGCTGCTTTTTCTGAAAAAAAATGACCATACAAAGGCATTTATTCTACTTACTTTAGTTGGGTCTGAAGCCATAGAAAGGGAATACTGATTTGTGTATGCACCTGCTATCTATGCTGGAGAGGGGGGAAACCATCATATTGTTGTACAGGCTGATTCAAGGGAGGACTCAAGAGTGCTTAAAACGTATATTTAGAGAAATGTGTAACCCTCAGACAAATGTTGCAGTGGAAAGGCACTTATTGTACACAAGGACTTTTGCAGCATATATAACTGACTTGAGAAATATAGCTAAAACATGCAGATTTGGTGGTTTAAGGGATGAGCTGATAAAGGACAGACTTGTGTGTGTATAAAAGATGATGGTTTGAGAAAGATTTTTTTTCGTGACAGTGACTTAACTTTGAATAACGCCACTGAAATTTGTCAGGTATATGAACTCTCAGAAAAGCACACAATTATGCTTATGAATGAGAATAGCTCTAGAAGGCACAGTGACAAAGCTCATGTTGATAGTATGTAGTACGCTATTAAAAGAAACAGGCCCAAGGACATGGCAGTAACTGTAACCCCTGCAGCACTCTCTGGTAAACCACAGAACTTTCTAGCAAATTCCAGATTGCGCACAGTCTCAGTGAAGCATAAGAGTGAATCATCAAACTCAAAGTATGGACCCCCACCCACTTTCATTCCTAACTGTCGTAATTGTGGTAGATGCTGTAACAAAAGGAGAACATGCCAGCCCAGCTAGCTGGAAATTTGTAAATAATTATATGTCATGTGTGAATTTTAATATGATTTATATAGAAATGTAACAAAAGGAGATACTGCCAGCCCAGCTATCTGAAATTTTGTAAGTGATTGTGTGTCATTTATGAATATCAACACGATTCATATGCCTGTGTTACAGATGTATTAGAACTGCATGTCATGTTGTATAGACGTGTGCTGAAGAGAGATTTTTTTATACAGTCTGCATGTCCCCCCTGTGGTCGCGTGGGTTTCCTCCGGGTGCTCCGATTTCCTCCCACATCCTAAAGACATGCTGTAGGTGGATTGGACACTCTAAATTGGCCCTAGGCATGAGTGCGTGCATGTGTGTACCTTCTGTGGAAGGTTGGGCGCCAGGCTAGCAACTCGACACCGTTAACCTCTACTACCAATCATGAGCAGACAGGTGATCTGCTGTGGCGACCCCTAACTGGGAAAAGCCGAAAGAAGAAGAAGAATTGTAACTGTTTAACAGGGGAGACTAAAACACAGGAGATTAACTTGCAAAACTTCGGAAGAGTGGTTGAGGTGTTACTTTATACCTGGGCCATAAACAAAATATGTTATCTCTCAGTTTCATTGCCATTACTGACATAATGTCTAGAACTAGACGTTTTTTGTATTGTCTTTAACTGTAGAGGAATGTAAATTATTTTACAACTTCCACCATTTGCCAAAATATCTTCTAAGGTCTTTGTGTTTTTGCAGGTAGATGCTAAATGCTACAGCTGCATCAATGGTTTTCACATGGGATAGTCAGATGACAGGAAGTGGTGTCATGCTGCAAGTATCCCAGCAGCAATATTTAAGATTTTAATTTAAGAACTCTCAGAGAGGTAGTGCATTTTGTATTTTGTCTTTGACCAGACAGCATCAGCTAAAAAACCCAATCCCCACATTTTCTTGCCTTGCTATGAGTAAGTCTAGGGTGCAGTAATTTCATTAAAGAATACAGTTAGGAGTATAGTGAAGTATAACTTAGTTGTTTTCTTTATTTATTTGAGACTGTCCTGCACTGTTGTTTTAAATATTTGCTGTGATTTTGAACTCTGAAGTAACTGTGTTTATTTACTGAGTATTTTCTTGTCCTTTTATTATTTATTATTAAATACATTTAAACCTTACAATTGTGGCTGGTCTGTCTAGAGATATTTAAGCACTTAGAGTACTTGCATATCTATTTGCTGACACTGTGCAGGCCACTCCTAATAGCCTTACTCTTGGTCAAACTACCATTTGGATTAATAGTAACATTACACAGTAAGATTGGACACCCTTTGCTAAGGGCCTTAAAGTAGCTGATAAGCAGTGGTTGGTGGCAGTCAAAACTACCTTATAGTCTGGGCAGAAGGGGGTATAGTTTATCAAACTGTGCCAGCTTTTCCCAGGTGAGTGTGTGTGTGTGTGTGTGTGTGTGTGTGTGTGTGTGTGTGTGTGTGTGTGTGTGTGTGTGTGTATGTGTGTGAGCTACTTGGGCAGGGACACGAAGCACTGCTTGGACAGAGTGGTTGCTGGAGGTCTTGGCTTGGCCACTTGGCTGAGATCGTAACCCTATAGCTGTGCCAGTGGGAGTCTTATTGGGGATCTGGAGAAAGAGGGAGAAACCAGCTCCAGACTGACTGTGGTCTCTGTGTGCTCTTAAGGGAAATTTCACTTTACTGTGTGTGTGCCTTTCATCCTTCCAGTGTGTATATTCCCGACTGTTGCTGGTGGTGACGATTGAGGCTCCTCGATTAATGGGCCAGTGCTGGAGTGTCACATATTAAATGGCAGGCAGTGTGGGATATCCATATCACATATTAAATTGCTTGGCAGTGGTGGGATATCCACATATTAGAATAGTGGTGTGGATATTGAATTCCTGTAGCCTGTAAATGGTGGTTACTGAAGAAGGTGTTTGTACTCTCAATCAGAGACACAGTGAACATTCAGAATTCCATTTCACAATTGTTTTATTTTTTTTTGTTAGCTTAGTTAGTCAGAGAGAGCAGGCAAGGATGTCAGCAGAGGAGTATGGCAAGCTGACAAATAGCCATTTGGCTGCGATGTGCCTAGCCAAAGGACTGGTGCATGCCAACCTGACTAAAGCAGAAATTATTGCAGCCTTGGGCACAGCTGCATCACAGACCAGCAGTCAGGAGGACAACTGGGCTGGCCTTGGAGATGTACAACTCTCAGAAAATGGACAGTTCAACCTTTCCACAGAGGACTTAAAAATTCATCTGGAGTTAGAGACTTGAACTGGAGGCCAAATGTTTGGAACTGGAATCAGCAGAGAGATTGCGGCAGGAGAAACAAATGGAATTAGAAGCAGCAGAGAGACTGAGACATCTGGAAGCTGAAGAGAATGAGAGGCAGAGGCAACATGAAAAGGAGATGCAGACTCTTCACCATAGTCATGGAGGTAATGGGGAAGGGAGTAACCTAACCCCAGAAGCAACAAAGGTCAGTATATTTCTTCCACAATTTACAGAGGGGGATAATTTTAATAGTTTTATTCATATATTTGAAAGGGTATGTAAACAGTATAATGTTGACCAAGGGCTCTGGGTACAGTTCCTGACCCCCTTACTCCATGGTAAAGCTGTAACTGCTATTTCTAAATTGTCTGATACTGATTGCTTAAATTATAATACTGTTAAAATTGTCTGTTAGAGTGTTTTAGTGTAACACCTGAAGCTTATAGGAAAAAGTTTCTTGAGCATAGACGCAAGGCAGATGAAAGTGTGTGTGAATATGCTGCTGAACTAAGCTCTTATTTTCATAGATGGGTGAGTGGGTGTCAGGTCACCACTTTTAAATGGCTGGCAGACCTTTTGGTGAGGAAACAAGCCCTTAGCACTTTGCCTGAGGACATGAGCATCTGGTTAGCAGATAGGCAATGCAATACTGCAGATGAGTTGGGGAAGAAAGGAGACCTTATACCTAGCAAGCAGGGCATCATTGTACAGGAAAGGGATAACCAGTGCTGCTCACAGATCTAAGGGAACCCATGGTGGGCAGCCTAGACCCCCCCCCAACAGAGTCCGCCAGTAGCAGGGGAAGCCACTAGTCCAAGTACACATGTAGGACCAAGGGTTAAATGTTTTAAATGGATCCAGTGTGGCCATGTACCATATAGATGTCCATGAAGGCAAGGTGGGGAAAAAATGTGGGAGAGCCAGTAACTAGGAATGACAGAATGCCAGCAGTAAGTTGTCTGGAGACAACAAGGGTGCCAAACTACCACAAGAGGTTATATCCTATCTTAGTAAATGGGAAAGAGGCCACTGATAAGAGAGACACAGCCTCTGACCTAACAATTGTGAAGCCTGAAATGGTTAAAGATGAACACTACTTGCCTGGGCAGTCTACTCCAGACAGGGCTTTAGGAGAGACCCCATTCCAAATACTTTTGGTTAGGGTTCACCTTGACTGGGAGGGTGGAAAAGGAAGCCAACAAGTAGGTGTGTTTGAGGATATCTCTGCAGATGTCCTGATAAGGAATTGTTTTGATAATGCAGTACTGTGTGTGTGTGTGTGTGTGTGTGTGTGTGTGTGTGTGTGTGTGTGTGTGTGTGTGTGTGTGTGTGTGTGTGTACAGTGACATGCAGTCAGGTTTGGAGACAAGCATGTGGGTCTGGTAGCCTAGGGGGACCCAGACAGACCACAGACTTAAATCCAGGACTGGTGTGGTGGTTACATCAGAGAGGGAGCTACCCTGCAGCAGTGAGACTGAAGGTGAGCCACAGCTGCTTGTGGGTACCGTTGTTCCCTTGTACAGAGTGACTGCAAGTGAGTAGTAGTACCTAGGCTCACAGTGAGGCAGTGCTGTCAGAATACCGGATTTCCTGTGGAAGGGGAGCTAGAAAGGGTTACAAAGAGAGGTGAGACAGGCTCAGCTCTCAGACCCTACATTACAAGGCCTGAGGGAGGTAGCCAGTGAGGCACCTGATTCTCTAAGGAAGGGGGAAATCTGTATACTGGGGCAAGGGGTTACTGTATAAAGAGTCGACCCCTGACAGAGAGCTAAAGGGTGAGAGAATATTCATAGTGCCCAAAGCTTACCATCTGGCATTTCTAGCCATAGCCTATGATATTCCCTTTGCAGGTCATATGGGCATAAAGCATATCAAGAGACGTATTATGGAGAACTTTTATTGGCCTGAAATTTCCAGAGATAACATAAGGCACTGCAGAACTGATGAGCAGTGCCAAAAGGCTGACAAGGCAGGAGACAGGGTTAAGTCTCCTTTGATGCCTTTGCCTGTGATTGAGGAGCCATTTCAGAGGGTAGCTATGGATATTGTGGGGCCTCTGAGTACTCAGAGTTCTACAGGGAAAAAGTATATCCTAGTGGTAATAGATTATGTACCAGATTCCCTGATGCAGTGGCTGAGTCCTCCATTGAGGCAAAAAATGTGTCAAATGCTTTGTTAGAGATTTTCAGCAGGGTAAGTTTCCCAAAAGAAGTACCGACTGACAGAGGTGCCAATTTCACGTCAGACCTGCTGGCTTGTCTGTGGAAGCACTGTAGGATGAAGCACCTAAAGACCACCCCTTACCATCCTCAGACTAATGGTCTTGTTGAGAGGTTAAACTCTGCATTCAAGACCATGCTACAGGCATTTGCAGACCAGTTCTAGAGGGAGTGGGACAAATATTTGCCCCATCTGTTCTTTGCTTACAGTGAGTTGGCCCAGCAATCCACAGGTTTTCCGCCCTTTGAGTTGCTGTATGGGCATAGGATTAGGGGACCTGTAGATTTGATTTGAGATGAGTGGGAGGATGAGTGTGAATCCAACTAGGAGTCTGTTGTGGCATATGTCCTAAACTTCAGGACAAGGTTCGAGAACCTGGCAGAAGCCCAACAACAGAAAAAGGTCTGGTATGACAGGAATGCTTGAGCTAGCGAGTATGCTGTGGGGCAGCAGGTAATCGTTCTCTTTCCTGTCAGACACAAGCTGCAGGCAGCTTGGGAGGGACCCCATAAAGTGATAAAGAAGGTCAGTGATGTTAACTACATGGTAGAACTGCTAGGCCGAAGGCAGGGGCACAAACGTACCATGTTAACACGATGAAACCTTACCATGATAGAGAGGCCCTTGTGCTGAGTATTTGCAGTAGATGTTAGGAGGAGTCTAATGGGGATTTGGTGAATGATCTCCTCAGTGAGGCTCGGATTGACACCTCACTGGAAGGGGTAGCAATGTCCCAGGAGCTATCCCCTACCCAGGTTCAAGAAATCTGAGCAGTGTTACAGGAGTTTGGTGACATTTTCACTTGGAAACCAGGGTGCACCCACCTAGTGCAGCACCATGTGGATACAGGACCCCAAAGGCCTTTTAAGCAGGCCCCTTATAGGGTGCCTGAGAGAGTCAAACAGACTTTGAAGGTGGAGATACTGGAAATGTTGGAACTAGGGATAATCCAGGAGTCTAGCAGTCTCTGGGCCTCCCCAGTGGTGCTGTTACCAAAGAAGGATGGCAGCAACAGGCTCTGTGTGGACTACAGGAAATTGAATATTAACACAGAGTCAGATGCTTACCCCATGCCTAGGACAGATGAAGCCCTAGAGCAGCTGGATGGGGCTAAGTATCTTACCACTATTGATCTTACCAAGTGCTACTGGCAGCTGCCTTTGACTCCCAACTTTAGAGAGAAGTCAGCCTTTATTATTCCTTTCAGCTTGTATGAGTTCAGGAAGATGACCTTTTGGATGAAAAATGCCCTAGTGACTTTCCAGAGGGTGGTAGATCATATCCTAGCAGGAGATTTTGCCCTTGCTTACTTGGATGATATTGCCATCTGCATCCATTCCTGGCAAGAGCACCTTCAGCATGTTAGGGAGGTGCTGGGAAGACTACAAAGGGCAGGGCTGACCAGTAAGCCCAGTAAATGTCAGGTGGGTATGGTAGAGGTCTCCTACCAGGGACATAGAGTAGGGAGTGGTAAGATCAGGCCAGAACCTGCTTAAGTGGATGTCATTCAGGTATGGCCTGCCCCAGTTACCAAAAATCAGGTGAGGGTATTCTTAGGGACAGCAGGGTACTGCAGAAAGTTTGTCCTCAATTATAGTACCATAGCTGCTCCCCTCACAGACCTGACAAGGAAAAACAGGCCAGATGTGGTAGTGTGGACCCCAGCATATGAGCAGGCATTCCAGAAGCTTAAAGTAGTTTTGGGAGGACCCACCCCCCCTGTGTTAGCCAGTCCAGATTACAGCAAATAATTTGTTGTGCAGGTAGATGCTTCAAACCATGGGGTGGGGGCTGTACTCATCTAGGTTTCCTCAGAGGGAAAAGAGCACCCAGTGGTATATCTCAGTCGTAGGCTCCAACCCAGGGAGGAATGCTATGCAGCTGTAGAAAAGGAATGTCTAACCATAGTGTGGACACTGCAGAAACTTCAGCCTTATCTGTATGGAAGGAAATTCACTGTAGTTACAGACCACAATCCCTTAACATGGCTACCTCAAGCCAACCAGCAAAATGCCAAGTTACTAAGGTGGATCCTAGGGTTGCAGGTATATGACATGACAGTGCAGCACCACACTGGGGTTAGCAGTCCCAACGCAGCTATACTCTCAAGACAGGGTATGGGTTAGTGTACTCCCAGATATGCTCAACCTTCTCAAGCAGTGTTTCTCAAGGGTCACTTGAAAAACTAGCATGAGTTTTCAGGGGGGTGGGGGGGGGTAACAAAAGGAGATACTGCCAGCCAAGCTAGCTGGAATTATGTAAATAATTATATGTCATTTGTGAACATTAATCTGATTTATATAGAAATGTAACAAAACAAGATACTGCCAGCCCAGCTATCTGGAATTTTGTAAGTGGTTGTATGTCATTTGTGAATAGCAACATGATTCATATGCCTGTGTTACTGTATGTCATATTTTTACACTGTTGTAACTGTTTAACAGGGGATACTAAAACACAGGAGATTAACTTGAAAAACTTCAGAAGAATGGCTGAGGTTAAGTTACTTTATAGCTGGGCCATAAACAAAATGTTATCTCAGTTTCAGTGCAGTAACTGACACAATGTCTAGAACTAGAGTTTTTTTTGTATTGTCTTTAACTGCGGAGGAATGTAAATTATTTTATGACTTCCATCATTTGCCAAAAGATCTGTAGTCTATGTTTTTTCACAGATAGATGCTAAATAATACAGCTGCATCAATGTTTTTCACCTGGGATAGTCAGATGACAAGAAGTGCTGTCATGCTGCAAGTATCCCAGCAGCAATATTTGAGATATTAATTTAAGAACTCTCTGAGAGAGGTAGTGTATTTTGTATTTTGTCTTTGACCTGACAGCATCAGCTGGAAAACCCACTCCCCACATCTGTCTTGCCTTGCTATGAGTAAGTAAGTCTAGGATACAGTAATTTCTCCTAGATATAGTTAGAAATATAGTGAAGTATAGCTTAGTTGTTTTCTTTATTTATTTGAGACTGTCCTACAGTGTTGTTTTAAATATTTCCTTTGATTTTGAACTCTGAAGTAACTGTGTTTATTTACTGAGTATTTTCTTGTCCTTTTATTATTTATTATTAAATATATTTAAACTTTTCAATTGTGGCTGGTCTATCTAGAGATAGTTAAGCTTTTAGAGTACTTGCATATATATTTGGTGACACTGTACAGACCACTCCTAATAGCCTTTCTCTTGGTCAAACTACCATCTGGATTAATAGTAACATTACACACTGAGATTGGACATCCTTTGCTAAGGGCATTAAGGTAGCTGATAAGTAGTGGCTGGTGGCCATGAAAATTACCTTATAGTCTGGGCAGAAGGAGGCATACCTAGTAAACCTATGTGTGCGTGTGTGTGTGTGTGTGTGTGTGTGTAAATCAAACCTCAAAGTGTGTGTGTCAACTACTTGGGCAGGGATACAAAGCACTGGTTGGACAAAGCGAGTACTGGAGGTCTTGGCTTGGCCACTCAGCTGAGATCTCAACCCTGTAGCTGTGCCAGTGGGGAGTCTTACTGGGGATCTGGAGAAAGAGGGAGAAACCAGCCCCAGACTGACTGTGGTCTCTGTGTGGTCGTAAGGGAAATTGCATTTTATTGTGTGTGGGCTTGTCATCCTCCCAGTGTGTACATCCCCCGCTGTTGCCAGTGATGAGGATTGAGGCGCCTTGATTACTGGACCAGTGCTGGGGCATCACAGAAGCCATGAATCTAATAGGGAGAAATGTTTAGCTTTTGGTCAGCAATGCCACATATGTAATAAATAGAATTGTTTCAAAATATTTTGTAAATCAAAAGGCCCACGTTCTTTTATTAAAAGGGAACATTTTAAGAAATGAGTTGATCAGTTAGACTGTGGCAAGCATACTCTTTATGTTGATAGTGTGTCAGTGCTTCATGAAGCAGTCAATGCAGGAGATGTAAGGGCAAAGAATGAAGTATTTTGTACTGTTCAGATAAATGGCAATCCCACAGAGCTCAGAGTTGATACAGGTTCCAAGTGCAATGTTATATCAGCAGAAACATTTGCTTGCGTGTGTAAAGGTGAAAGGCTTGATTTGGCAAGGTATGCGAAACTTGTTGCTTATGGAGGTGAAGAAGTTCAAACCAAAGGCTCAGTAGTGCTTTCATGTTCCTCTGCTGGAAGAAGCTAGGACTTGTTATTTTATGTGGTCAAGAGGCACGTTCATCATTATTAGGGTTCAGAGACAGTTTGAAAATGGGACTGCTTTCATTTAATAAGGAAGTCCACTATGTTAGCTTAAAAGGCCACTACGCTAATTTTACCCAGCACATTTTTTTCTACCTATGTTGATCTTTTTGAGGGCAAATTTCCAGATGTGTACTCCATGAAGTTAGACCCAGAGGTCATTCCAGTTATCAAGCCAGCACGAAAAGTTCCAGTAGCCATGCAGGACAGAGTCAAAGCAGAGTTAGATAAAATGGTGCTACAAGGTGTGATGTGTCCAGTTGAAACTCCAGCTGAATAGGTATCTTCCATGGTGGTAGCTCATAAGAAAAGCTCAGATGACATGAGAATATGTATTGATACACGAGATTTGAACAAAGTACTTAAAAGACCGCATCATCCAATGTGCACAGTCGAATAAGTTACAGCCTTGATGTCAGGTGCTGCTATTTTTTCTGTCTTAGATGCAAAAAGTTCATTTTGGCAAATTCAACTTGACAAGAAATCCTCATTGCTCACTACTTTCAGTACTCCATTTGGCAGGTACAAATTTTTGAGAATGCCATTTGGGATAAATTATGTAAGTGAAGATGTTAAGCTGTCTATCTTGCCTTTGTTTCTTGCTTGTTGGGATCGGAGCTGACCCTCGGCTCCGACTCGGCCATCTTCTATAGCTCAAGAGCTGTTTACTGGCTCGAGGCTACCCCTATATCCCATGATGCCTAGCGCTAGCTACCCAGATCTCATTTGCCGCTTCAGCTGCGAGGTTCGTTCTTACTGACTCAGGCTCTTGTAAGTTAGTTTAATACTTTTTCTAGCGATTTAGGGGTTATTTTTTGATAGTTTAGTCTTTCAACATTATCTTTTATTAGCTTGTTGTAGTTTTAGTGTTATTCTATTTTTCCCTTACAACTCATTTAAGTTAGACAGTTCTTCCCCTCCCCCCTTCCCCTTTGCTATCTCTACTTATTGTAGCATTTTATATTTAGTTTTAGTCTTCTCTTTTACTTCATAGGTAGCCGTTTAAGTTAGAGTCTCCCTATTAACAAAAAAAAAAAAAAAAAAAAAAAAAAAAAACTTGACTGTAGTTATTGCATTTTTGGTAAATTAGTGTTTATAGTTTTTTGTTGTTGGGCCTTTGGCCAAAGACTTTCTGTGTAGGACTAGATATGTCTAAAGAATTCAAAGTGTCTGGATTCAAGAAGTATGACTCATGCTGTCAGAAAATGTCTCTGACAGATGGGCACACTTTTTGCGTCTATTGCTTAGGCGCAGTGCACCTGCAGGACTCTTGTTCTGTATGCCACACATTCAGCCCAAGGGTTCTGCAGGAATGCAAAAATAAGCTGATATTAAGGGGTTTCCTTAAGCCCCAGGATTCACTGGCCAAGGCTCAGCCGGTGAAATCTCCTAAACCGACCAAATCGTCGGCTCCCAGCTCGGAGCCGTCATTGGCCCAAACATTACCGACTACCTCGGTTCCGGCTGGAACCGAGGAGGCTGCTTCCCAGTCGGCTCCACCAGCATCTTCGGAGCCGTCTCTGACCCACAAGAGACCGAGGTCCCCGTCTCTAGAATCGATACATTCGGCCCCTCGGTCTCCCCTGTTGCAGAGTGACCGCAGTCACAGATCCTCCCACTCCTCTCGGTCCTCTAGACTCTCGGACCACGACATGGAGAGAGTGGTCAGTAGGTTGTTGAAGTCGCAGGCACTGGACAAAATGTTATCCAGCCCTCCTCAACAGGTGTCAGCTCTGCCCGCTTCCATCGATGTTCCTCCTCTGGCTCCTCTGAGCTCGGAGCCGAAGTTTTTTGGGGTTCGAATCGTGGATCCGTTGGCACCGATAACTATTTCCCCTTTGGTTCCGTCATCAGCTCCGATCCCCTCGATGGTGCCTTCTGTCGAGGGATCTGGGCACCGAGACTCCCTCGTCGGCTCCGAGGGGGCAAGTGGCATCGGACCCTTGTCCGACCCCATTCTCCCTCGGAGCTTCGGCGCAGATGAGCTTGGCTCCTACATCGGCCTTGGAGCCGTCCCCCTTGGTGCTGAGAAGGATTCCGGTTTCCTCGGAGCTGGAGCCTTCTTTGCGTCATGGCAGGGATGCCTTCAATGTCATGAGGAGTGTACTGGCCCCTGAGTCAGCACCACGTTCGACCCCACTGACTCCATCCCCTGTAGTACCTGCGTCAACCTCTGTCCCCCCTCCAGACCCCAAGCGTGGGGAACTGATGCTTCAGAGCACCCCATTGGGTGTTTCCTCTTCTTCCGAGGCCTCCCCTGACCATTCAGAGGAGGCCCCTCGGAAGAGGAAGTGCAAGAGGAAGCACATTGACTCCCCTGAGTCTGTCACTTCGAATACGGATTTGTATGAATCGGAAGGGTCCCTGAGATCCCCCTCTGAAGATGTTTCCTTTTCGGACATCCTAGAAATGCTTAGGCAGAGGGGGAACTGGACTGCCCTAGCCCCTACTGAGGACGAATCCATATTCCTGGATGCGTTTGGTTCCCGCCCTTCCACCTCCTGGGTGTCTCTGCCCTTCAATCCACTAATGTCTGTGGTGGCTCGAAGGGCTTGTTCAGCCCTGGATACAGTGGAACCAACCCCGAGGAGGCCCACCAAGTATATCACTGCACCCCCTGACAAACAGTTCCTTACCAAGGGTGTTCCCGTGGATGCCATGGTAGTAGCAGCGGCCACTAAAAAGGAATTAACGGACACTTCTTCCTCTGTCCATCCTCCTAACAAGGAGTCTAGGACTATGGACAGATATGGGAAGCGAATGTTTGCTTCAGAGAACTTTTCCATAAGGTCACTGAATTACTTATGCCATTTTACCAGGCTTCAGAGGGATCTCCTAAAAGAGCTTGGAGATACCCCCCAGGATCCATCAGCTGAAGGGGTTCAAGCTAAAGTAGCTTCTCAGCTGGCAACCCTTAATTCAGTGGTTAACTCCTCCATAAGGCTCATTTCCTATGCAGCCGATGGTGCGAGTAGAGCCACAGGCACAGGCGTGGCCCTTAGGAGACACACATGGATGCGGCTGTGTAATTTTGCGGAGCCCTTTAGAGCTTCATTCACCAACACCCCTTTTGACGGTTCATTTCTCTTTGGACCACAGGTGAAGGACACTCTCACTAGGTGTGAACAGGAAGGCAAGACTCTCTCTGTCGTGGGAGTCTGTTTTTCCACTCCTTCCAGACCATATCCCAAAGGTCAGAAGAGTAGAAAAATGTGGTTTCGGAAATCCCAGGGAGCCTCGACTGATACACGTAGTGACTTTTCCTCCAGGGGCAGAGGAGGAAATAACAACAGATGCCGCCCTCGAGGCAGAGGGGGTCCGCAGAACCAGGGCAGCAGAGAATCTTTCTCTGACAAGCCCTTCCAGCATCCCTGAAGGGTTGCCCGACTGCCCGCCTCTGGAGGCAGTCGGGGGAAGACTTTCACTGTACCCAAAAGCCTGGCAAGACATTACGCGAGACAAATGGGTACACTCAATCATATCCGGAGGCTATGTAATTCCCTTCTTCCAATCTCCCCTTTCGTCAAGCAAATCCCCCCCCCCAGATGTTCCACCCAGTCTGAGGGCCCAAGCAGTCATAGAAATTTCAAGACTGCTAGAAAAAAGAGTCATCCAGGAAGTCCCAGCAGACCAACTCGGATCCGGAACTTACTCAAGGTTCTTTTGGGTCCCAAAAAAGACAGGGGACTGGAGACCAATTTTGGATCTCAGCAGACTAAACAAGTCTGTTCAAAGAACAAGGTTTCAGATGGTCACGCTTCAGTCCATACTACCCTTTTTGGGTCAGGACAATTGGATGTGCTCAGTAGATCTCCAGGATGCGTACTATCACATCAAGATGGACAGGCACTCCAGGAGATTCCTTCGCTTCTGACTGGGAGCCAATCATTATCAGTTCAGAGCTCTGCCCTTTGGTCTCACCACAGCCCCCAGGGTGTTCACCAAATGTATGGCAGTGGTCACGGCTCACCTGAGACATCAAGGATTCCAGGTGTTTCCTTATCTAGATGACTGGCTCCTTACTGCTACTACCAGGTATCAACTTCTTCAAGCCAGGGACTATACAATCGCAATCTGTGCCCAGTTAGGCATTACCATAAATTTTGAAAAATCTGCCTTGTTGCCCTGCCAATCTATTACCTATATAGGAGCAGATCTAGATACAAAAAGTATGTCCGCAAGACTACCGCCAGACAGGGTGGCCACGATTCGGCAGCAAGTTCATATCCTCATGCAATGCAAAAAGGTACAAGTCCGGTTGGTCCTTCAAACTCTGGGTTCTATGGTGGCGGCAATTCTTTTGATACCTCTAGCCCACTTTCAGATGAGAATCCTTCAGTGGCTCCTCTTCACACCGTGGTCCTTTCAACAACTCTGCATGTCTCACATGATCATGATTACAGAAACTTGCAAAAGACACCTTTCCTGGTGGATCGTCTCCCCGCTAGTGTCTCAGGGCAGACCATTCATCCAACCCCCTCCGGTTGCCACAGTGACCACGGACGCCTCACTGATTGGGGGGGGGGGGCATTATCAGGGCAGGACAGTCCAAAGCATATGGCAACCTCACGAGTACCATCTGCACATAAATGTCTTGGAGATGAGAGCCATGCTACTAGCGTTGCAAGCACTTCAGGACTCCCTCCCTCCTGGGACCATTGCAATTCAGATGGACAACATGTCAGTAGTGTGGTACATCAACAAGCAGGGTGGAATCAGGTCTTACCCCCTATGTCGAGAAGCACTCAGACACTGGCAGTGGGCGATTTCCTCCCAACGATTTCTGATTGCAACGCACATCCCTGGGAAGTCCAGCGTCATAGCGGACAGGCTCAGCAGAGCTATTCTCATGCCTCACGAGTGGTCTCTGAATCCGGTAGTTGCGGATCTCATCTTCCGCAAATGGGGACAGCCTTGCTGCGATCTGTTTGCTTCCCCCTTCAACACCAAATGCAGCAACTATTTCTCCCTTCTACCTCTTCCCGGTCATCCTCCCAGAGATGCTCTAGTCCACGATTGGCCTCAGGGACTTTTTTATGCCTTCCCGCCTTTTCCTCTTATACCCAAACGCATACAGAAAGCAATATTGTTGGGTTGCAAAATGATACTCATTGCTCCTTACTGGCCTCGACAGATTTGGTTTCATCAATCAGGAGAGCTGCATCGATCCCTCCAGACACTCCAGCTCACAGCTTGGTTGATCCATTTTCAACCCTAGCCAGGCTTCCCAGCATTTCCTCGGCTGTGCGTGAAATTATTGTATCCTCTCACAAATCGGCTACTAGGAAGACATATGCTAGCAAATGGAAACGTTACTCTTATTAGGCAGAGGCTAGGAACATAGATCCCTTTTCAGCCCCAGTTCACGAGATCTTGGAATTCCTAACTGAGCTTTTTCACTCTGTTTCCGCTTCTGCCACAATCAGGGTTCAACCAGCGGTCATATTTAACTATCATGTTGGCTTTTTTAATCTAAATATCATGTCTCATAAGTTGTGTAAAGCCTTTCTTAGAGGGACTACTCTCCTTAGGCCCCCAGTGAGAGATCCCCCTCCTCCTTGGGACCTTAATTTGGTACTAACCTCCTTGATTATGCCCCCTTTTGAACCAGCAGCTCCCTGCTCCCTTAAGTTTCTATCTTGGAAAACTCTCTTTCTGGTAGCTATTACCTCAGCCAGACGTGTATCGGAACTTCAAGCACTAAGCGTTCGTTCTCCTTACTTAGTCTTTCACAAGGATAGGGTAGCACTGAGAACTAATCCATCCTTCCTTCCTAAAGTGTGCTCAGAAAATAATCTAAACCAATTCATAGACCTTCCAGTATTCTTCCCTAACTATACCAACAAGGCAGAATACAAGTTACACCTTTTGGATGTTCATAAGAAACTGCGTTTTTACCTGCATAGAACGAAGGATATAAGGAAGTCGGACCAGCTCTTCCTTTTGTATGCTAGGGGCAAACAAGGTCTCCCAGTTTCCAAAGTGACCCTGTCCAGGTGGTTGTCTCACATTATCACCTTCATTTATCAACTAAGAAACAAAGAATTGTCTGCCAAACAGAAAGGCCATTCTACTAGGGCTTTGGCCACTTCTGTAACCTTCCAGTCTAGGTTGCCCATGGACTCTATTTGTGCCGTGGCCACATGGGCAAATCCTCATACCTTTATTTCTCATTACAAGTTAGACATGGCCTCCAGGAATAGAGCTAACTTTGGTTCCACTGTTCTGAAGAGTCTGTTCCAATGAGCCACCCAGGATCATAGGTGCTAGGGACGCTGTCCCAACAAGCAAGAAACGAAGGCGAGATAGACAACTTAACATAAAGAAGTTATGTACCTACCATAACGTTCCATGTTAGTTGTCTTCATCACGCCTTCTTTCTTGCGTCCCACCCTCCATCCCCCTGTCCTATTGGACCGAGAGGAGTTTAGGTTTCACCGGCTGAGTATTTTCTGGTTTGTTTCCTCTACTGACTTAGAGAGTATAACAGATATGCCCAACCTGTTAGTTTGGTTAGACTACTCTTGCTATGTCTGGGGTTAGCTATTACAAACGAGATCTGGGTAGCTAGCGCTAGGCATCATGGGATATAGGGGTAGCCTCAAGCCAGTAAACAGCTCTCGAGCTATAGAAGATGGCTGAGTCGGAGCCGAGGGTCGGCTCCGATCCCAACAAGCAAGATAGAAGGCGAGATAAAGACAACTAACATGGAATGTTATGGTAGGTACATAACTTCTTTTTTTTCAGCGTGCAATAGAGCAAATTTTTTCTGGGTATCCTTGTGCTATCATAGTAGGTGACATACTGGTATGAGGTCGTAATAAAGCAGAACATGACAGAAACCTCAGAAAAGTTCTAGAAAGGGCATGCCAAGTGAATCTTAAGCTCGGCCCACACAAATGCAAGTTTGTCCTACAAGAAGTTACTTATGTTGGTCATTTATTTACATTTACTGGCTTACAATCAGACCCTTCAAAGCAAACAGCCATTCCCAAGATGCCAACTGCAGACAATGTTCAAGCCCTGCAACATTTTCTTGGCATGGTCAACTACCTAGGCAAGTTCATTCCAGACTTGAGCCAACTTTCAGCACCACTCAGAGAGCTGACACATAAAGATATATCCTGGTCATGGTTAGAGCAACACCAAACAGCATTTGATGTCCTGAAACAGAGAATTGCTAATCCACCAACTTTCAGATACTATGATGTTCACAAACCAATTACACTTTCCTGTGATGCTTCAAAATTTGGTCTTGGTGCAGTCATTCCACAAGAGGATCAACCTGTTGCCTATGCATCGAGAACTCTTACCCAAACTGAGATGCATTATGCCCAGATAGAGAAAGAGCTTTTGGTAGTTGTGTCTGCATGTTCGAAGTTTCATGATTATGTTTATGGGAGACCTATCCAGATCAAAACAGACCACCAACCATTAGTCATTATACTGAGAAAACCATCCATTCAGCACCAGACAGATTGCAACATATGATGCTGAGATTACAAATTTACAATTTCAATTTTGTCTACAAATAAGGCAAACTTCTTTATCTTGCTGATACCTTAGCCAGATCACCCAGAAATACCACAGAATAACATGAGAATGAGAACCTTGATTTTAAAGTCATGGAAGTGAGAAGTTTTTCTTCCACACGTCTTGATGAGCTGAGAGAACACACAACCATAGATCCCAGTTTTACAAAGGCTCAACCACTTTATCAATCAAGGATGGCCATAAAAGCAATCTAGTTTACCTCAAGAGGTGCAACCTTATTTTCCATACAGAGATGAGATTTTGACTGGCAAAGGTATCATTATGAAAGGTCCGAAAGTAATTGTTCCAAAGTTCTTGCAACAAGAGTACATTAGTATTTTGCATCGTGGTCACCCAGGAACTGAATCTACCAAAAGAAGGTCAAGAGAAGTAGTATTTTGGCCTTCTATGTCACAAGACATTGAGAGAGCACTTTTATCTTGTTCAGCATGTAATAGTACTAAGCCACATCAACAGAAGGAACCACTTCAGTTTAACCATCTTCCAGAACTACCTTGGTCAACAGTAGCCACAGATATCTTCAAGTGGAATGGTCAACATTATTTGGTGCTAGTAGACTCTTACTCCAGTTTGTTCGAGATTGACCTACTTCCCAACCTAGCATCCAGTACAGTCATTACAAAGATGAAGCATAATTTTGCAGTACATGGGAGTCCGCACAAAGTTATTTCTGACAATGGCACACAGTTTACAAGCCAACAGTTCAAAAGATTTGCTAAAGAATGGGACTTTAGTCATATCACAAATAGTCCAGAGTACCCACAGTCAAATGGTTTGGCAGAACGCCCAGTCCAAAGTGCAAAACAGTTACTAGCAAAGTCAAAACGAGATAATAGTGATGTTTCCTGAATCTCTTGAATCTCAGAAATGTTCCTCCTGATAAACATCTTGGTTCACCTGCTCAGAGATGTGTGTCGAGAAAAACCATAACCACATTACTAATCAGTAGTCAATTGTTGGTTCCAAGTGTCAAGAACAACAGATCAGTAAAACCCATCTGTTGAAGAAGTGGTTATCCCAAAAGTCCTACTACGATAAGACGAGCAAATTTCTCAATCCATTATGAGAAGTGGTAAGGAGGCAAATGTCCAGAGTTTATGATCGGATTGGTGTCGTGAAGAATATTGGTCCAGAGTCGAGATTGTACATTATAGAATAAGAGGGAGGAACTTTTAGGTGGAATTAAAAGCATTTCAGACTGGTGTCCAAGCCTATACCACAGCAGATAACATGTGAGAAAGACTCTTCATCTCAGAATGAGTTGTCTGGTGTTCCAATTCCTGAGGAAGTTCCAGAGGACATTCCTGTTCCTATGACAAATCCAGAAGATCCTGAAAGGAGTTGTGCACCGCAGACTGTCCCTGTTGCTAAATTTGGTCCCAACCGTTATGTTATGAGATATGGTTGAATCTCTAAACCCTGTAGCAGATATGAAGCAACCTGGGCATGAGCATTGTATTTTGTTCCTAATGTAAATAGTAATGCATGTGTAGCTCTGACATTGTTTTGCATAAAGGCAATCTTATTAAGAGGGAGGATGTAGATCAATATGTGCGTATATACCTTTAAGAAGCTATCCAAGGGCTTGCACAAGTGTATAAATACTGAGCACGTGCGAATCTGTTTGCCATTTTGTAGTTAGCTGTTGAGGTGTAAGCATTTATGTATGTAAGCTCTGTTTATTAAGTAGTTCATTCGTATTTCATGATGCTGCTAACCATTCTGATGTGTTTGTCTGTATTAAAGCATCTGGATGAAACCCCAAGCCTTCTTGTTATATGTGTTAGAGATGAACAAGCGACTTGGACAGACAGGAGTTTTTGGTCATTGGATTATAATGACCGACTGGGAACAGTTGTATAGAATGTTATTTAGTGCTGAACAAGCAGATGGATTTTGGATAATTTTAGAGGTGGCTGTGCATATGTTTATTGATGAGGTAGTTCTAACCAGGTTAGGCTTTTTAGTGCTATACTTTGGGAAGTTCTGAAAGGGGTATTTGTTGTAAATTTAACAACTTTGTTATGGAATTGTTCAGGTTGCGATTTTTGTGATGCCTAAAGGTTAGACAGGATGGGAGCTCCATAAAGAAGTGTGGGAAGGAGAATAATACTCGCAAGTGTAGTTTTAGTTGCAATGCTGAGAAAGTTTTTGGCTCTATAAAGCATCCCTAGCTTTTGATGAGTTTTTCTTATGCAAATTTGTATATGCATCTTGAATTTAAAATTATCATCCACTATCATCCCTAATAATTTGCTATGAGAAGTGACTTTAGTGATTGTATTATCAAGAGAGGGGACTTTAAATTTATTTTTTTCATGGGAGAGGGATTTAGGGGAAAAAAGTACTAGTTTGTTTTCTTTAGGATTGAGCATGACTTGTGAGTTAAAAAGCCACATTTCAGTTACTGTTAAAGCTTCCTGAATAATTGTTGGAGGTGTGCCAAGTTGTAAGATGTGCAAATCAGTGTGGAGACATCTGTGTACAGTATTAGGGAGGCCTGTTGTGTGAATGCGTGGACGGTGTTGATGAGAATGTTAAACAGGAGGGGACCAAGGATAGAGCCTTGCGGTACACCAGTGGTGACTGTCAGGTATGGAGAAAGGGAGGAATGCCATTTTACTGACTGATAGCAATTGAATATGTAGCTTTTTGGCCATAGAAGGGTGGGCTGAGAGAGACCTAATGAGGAAATTTGAAGCAGAAGTTTGCCGTGACAAAATGTGTTGAAGGCTTTAGACAAGTCTATAAATAAGGAGACTAACTTGCCATTCTCTCTAGTTAATGACAGTATTTATAGAGGTTAGAAGTGCATTGTTAGTATTATGGAAAGAAGGAAGATGTGTGGGGGATAAGAGCTCTTCCTGCAAGAGATAGTATAGCAATTGTTTTTGAATACATTTTTAAAGTATTTTGGAGAGGAGGGATAAGATTGCTATAGGACTAAAAGTTAGTAATGCCTGTTGAATTTCCTTATTTGTGCAGAGAGGGATAATGTGTAACTTTTACAGAGGGGGGAACATGGGATTCCTTGATTTACATATTTATAATGATTGAGACAGGGTAGGCAATGCTGTCAGCTGCTGTTTTAAGGTACTAGCTTGGAAGGTCATCAGCTAAGTAGAGTATAACATGAATTTGTTTAAGAGTAGTCTTATATAGGATGTGGGCACAGATCTGAAGGTGAAAGTGAATGTGGTGATATGTGGCTGCTGGGCAGGATTAGGATTAGATGCTGAGGAATCCTTGGTTAGAGATGCTATACTATGTATGAAATAAGAGTTGAATTTTATTGTGGTTTTGAGTGATGAGTTATTGGGAGAAAGTTCAGGGTTAAATTTATGGCCACTATACAAGATTTCCTTAGTGGCTGTCCAGAATTTTTTAGGTTTGTGTTTACTATTAGTCTGAAACTTATTATAGTATAGTTTTTGTCTTCATTAATTTGCTTTTCAATATGATTGTGAAGCATTCGGAAGTGTTCAAGATAATTGTGGTGTTTTATATTTTTGCCATTCTTTCCATGCGTATGGTAATATGTATTTATCGACCATGGGATTGGTAAAGCCAGTCTATAACCAAATGGGATAGGTTATTTTGAGCACAAAAAAGGGAAACTGGCTAGGCTTAAAATGTTCCACAAGGGCAGATAACCTAGTACTTACCTATGAAGCTGTTATTATGGAGTAATTACCCTATCCAAGCAACATGAGTTGCACTGCTTTGCAGCTATCTGTGAATCCCAAAAAATTTCTACATTTCAAGGACTCATTTCCATTATTCTCTTATACAACCAATGGTAATTCTGTTTTATTCTTATTTCTAAATTTTTGCTAGGGTTGGGCAGTGATCCATGTAGACCATTTTCGGACTCAGACCAGGGCAAATAAAATACATACAATCAGTAAAATAATACAAGCAAATGTGAACAGAGTTATACCAGTACAAAATGCAACAGTGTAAAACAATTCTGGCTCAAGACATATGGAGTGCCTCACTTGCACTCCTTAACTGAGAAAAAGATAAACTTGTTAGGTACTTCCCAAGTACAAGACTCAATCTTGTTTTTGCTTAGGAGTGTCTACCAAAAGCTTGTTAAAGACACATAAACGCTGTTAAGATCAGGTCTCGGGCTAAGGACTGACAGCAGAAACTGATGGCTGGCAGAAGGTAAAACAGCTTTTAAAAGCTGTTAGAACTTCAAACAGAAAGTGTGACAGAAAGCAACAGAAAGTGTGGCAGAATCAAGTACTTAAAGCCATTAGTTCCACAGAGAAGTACCTTATTTCTCTCTGATGCCTGTCTGACAGTGCTAAAGTGTTTCACTGGCTTTTGTTTTTTTTTTATAACTGATAGTACATGAAGCACGTAAAGCTGAATGCACTACAATGAATTATAATCAGGTCTGTCAATGACATCCCACCAGAGGCAGGCACACGTTACCCCTACCTCTGTTATTTGTTCTTGACATGGATGTCCAGATTCAGCACTTGAGCCTTGGCATCAAGTCTGAATTTTTCAGTGCTCATTTCTCAAACACATTATTACTTGGTTAAGATTAGAGACCTGGTCATAATCCTCTATATGTACAACAGAATGCTCTTGTACAGAAAGGAGAAGTGAAAGGTATATTTGAGCAGTGCAGAGAGAGTGGAGAGCACAGATACACGGCACAAAAGTATAACAGTGAAGTAGGTACTGTGGCTTAAGTAGGTAGACTACAATGGTTATTGAAGAACTATGCAATTTATCTTGAAATGAGATAGTTTCATTGTACTTTCTTGTCTAAATGTGTCTAAACTGACAACAGAATTTTGAAAAAGTGGTAAGATCTTTGAGGTTGGCAGGATGGCATTCCCAGATTTGAGGGTCTACATTAGAAAAGTCATGTTTTGTACAGTTAAGATTAATTCTGGGAGTGTGCAGTATGTGCCCTGCGTTTAATTTATTTCTCAGGTTATAATCAGCGATACTATATAAGTTTTGCATCTTGGGGTAGGCTTTCTAAATGTTGAAACTTAAAATAAGTGTAACCCCCAACAAAAGATCTGCCTTTGTTTAATAAGTATATGTTTTAACTTTTTGGATTGTAAGACAATAATAAGGAATAAAGCAGGAATGCGTTTCTTCTTCACAACTACTCCATCTTTCATTATTGGTCTTTAGTCTGTCAGTCAGCTGGAAAAGAAAATACATATTTCAATATTGTTTTAGATGACTGTACATTTCAGTGTTGTTTTGACTGTACTGCTACAATTTTCATTATAAACTACTATCAAAATGTTAAACTGTTAGCACAATGAGGTGCCTACTGAAGTCAGCTAATAAATATCTGTGTTCATTATTCCCACTGTCTTGCCTGCTTATCTGCCTAAGTGACCATGGCTTTTTGGGTTATCTGTCTAGGTAACCCAGTGCTGGGCAGCTTTCAAAGCTTAAACAGCCCTCCATCTCTCTTCTTCTGACAGCTGATTGGATTAGCAAACACTGAGAGGAAAACCTTCATTTTCACAGGACGTTGAGTGCTCAGTCTTTTTCTGCCATTCAAAGAAGGAAGTACTTTGACTGTTGACAGGACTAGTGCTAATTTTTCTAACTTACTGCCTGACCAGCCAAGTGCTCTGGATTATGTGGAATGTTCCACATTTGACAATAACTGAATCCACTGTTCTGAAACAGCTATTGATTGGTTCATATACCGCAATTACTGCCAGTCGGCATTGCAGTATACAAACCAGTCAAATAGCTGCTCCACTGTTCCACATTAAACAGAGTTGGCTGTGCTACACAGTTTTTGATTGGCTCGTATACTGCTATTACAGTCAGTCACCATTGTGGTATACAACCAATCAAGTAACTGTTCCTGAGGACGGGAGCCTATGAGAGCTCCTAAATATGAGACCATTCGCATACCCAGAATGGTTGTGGAAAATGACTGCAATACTAGCAGTTATTTACTTTGGTACTGCTTTGGAAAACGGAACTCATATTCCTGCATTGCTTAAATCAAAGCTTATAACAAAGTGTAATCTTTTCATCTTTTTGAAGGATGAGGTTTTAGTTAAATCTGTTTCCAGTGGGTTTACCTCACCCAGTAGCCTGTATGTTTTATTTCATCTGTTTTCCCCAGAGAAAAATATAAATGATTAGCTAAACGTATCAAACATTAAAAGGAACAGTGAGGTGATTACTTAGGGAAGTAGTAGCTTGAATGAATTAGGAGCGACATGGCCGCTAGTGGTAGTAACAACATGGCTAGCAGTGGTGGCAGGAAAGGTCTCAGTCCTGAACAGGTACAAAGAGCCAGTAAGATACAATTCACTGTCTAAAAGGATTTGCAAAATTTCATTCTGTGCTAATGGGTGGCATTCTGGGACTGGATAGATGTGCTGTAACTTAATTCTTGAGAGAAGGGTGAGACATACCTCAGCATGCATACACCTCTCTAAGTGTCAGTTTGCGAAGGTGGAGCGTGTTTGATCACCTTGTTTGTAAATGTATCCAGTGGCTAATTATTATGCTTCCATTATGTGTTAACATCATTTGATTGTGGCTGGGATTGTGTTTAAGCTGTAATTATAAGCAGTTGAACTGAACATTTTGAGTCAGGTTTAAAAAAGTGTATCTTCGTAAGTGTCATTTTTGGGAGGTATGTACCATGTGTATCATGGGGTTAGTTTCCATGGGCATGGTGGAGGAGAGCTAATTTTCGACAGCTGCATCACTGCTGTGGACAAAGCTTTATCTGTAGAGCAATATCTGGTATCTTTTTTATAGGTTCATAGGTTGGTACTAGGCTATTGGCCCTAGGGCCTATACAAGCCTAGCCATAACAATTCCCTGGCTGTTTCTTCCCAGAATATTTACTCCCCTGGTCCCCTGTCTAGCAGGGCGACTGATGTGATCCCCGGGGTGAATTTCCTGTCTCCCATCCAATCATCAAGCTTCCTTTTGAAGAGGGCCAAAGAGGCGCTCAGTTTGACATATATGGGCAGTCCCTGGGTCAGGAACCTATCCATCCAGCATGTTTTGTTCATTGTGATGTCCAGGTTTAGATCCCTGGAGCGTGTGGCTCTAAGGAATTGGGATTTCTTTAAGTGGAGCATGTCCAACAGCTCTGGGTTTGACATGGCCTTGTATGTTAAGCAGAGATCGCCTCTGAGTAGGCGATATGCAACAGATTATAGCTGGAGTTTTTTTAAACGGTCAGCATAGGGCATCTGCTTTAGGCTTGTGATTCTTTTAGTGAGGTATGTTTGTGCCCTTTCCAGTTGTTGCAGATGTTTTGTGAGGTACATACCAAATGAGGCATTGTACTCTATAATGGGTCTAATGAGGGATGAGTACAGTGGGACAATGACCTCCTTTTTTCTGGATGAAAAGCCCTTAGTGATGAGGTGTGCCACATAGAAGGATTTCCTGACTGTTGTGGCAATGTGGTTATCGAAGGTGAGACCACTGTCCACCTGAGTCCCTAAGTCCCTTATCACACTTTCGGTGTTTAATGTACTGCCACTTATGTGGTAATTCATGGGTACATGTTTTTTCCCAAAGGGGATAACTATACATTTCTTGGCATTGAGCTTGAGCCCATGGCTCTGGCACCAAACATCTGTTTCTGTAAAGCCCTTTTGTAGAATATCCACATCGTTTGAGTATTCAATAATGGCTCCCACTTTGCAGTCATCTGCGAACTTTGTTAGCCAGAGTCCCTTTGTGCTGGTCTGTACTTCAGAGAAGTAGATGCCAAATAAGAGCGGTCCCAGGACTGAACCCTGAGATACTCCACTTGTCACTTATCTGGAGCTGGATTTTGAGTCGGCTACTTTTACAGTATGGGTTCTGTCAGCAAGCCAGTTAGCAATCCATTGTGTGACATAGGGATTAATGCCCAGCTTAGTAAGTTTATCTAGGATTCCTGAGTGGGGGATGGAGTCGAAAGCCTTGGCGAGGTCCAGATAGGCTGTGTGGACCGCCTTGCCCTCATCCATGGCTCTGGAGACTGATTCGAAGAAGTCAATCAGGTTGAGGAGACAAGACTGGCCCTTTACAAAACCAAACTGGGTGGGGTCCAGTGTTTGAAGGTTGCCAATATCTTTGTTTATAATTTCATGATAATGCGTTCCATGGCTTTGCAGGTCAGGTTGGTCAGACTGATGGAATGATAGTTCCTGGGATCCAAGGTGGATCCCCTCTTGTGGAGTGGGATAACTGTAGCTGTGTGCCACTCATTGGGCACAAAGCCTGAGGTGAGGCTGTTATTAAACATGACTCTTGGGTGAGGTGCCAGTTCATTTTGTAGTTCACGTAGTACACAGCCCAGGATGTCGTCTGGTCCCATGCATGCTGTATTCTTAGCTTTGGAGAGTGCATTTTTTACCTGTGTGACTGTGATTACCGGAATTTGGCAATCTTTTGGTATTGAGATGGGCTGTTTAGGGGGTGAGAGGGCAGTGAAGTTGGCACTGAATCGATCTGCCAGTATATTGACACTATCCTTGGGATCAGTATATTTAATGCCATTTTGTTGTAGCTCAGAGCAGATCTGAGCATTGCTATTTAGATTCTTGACATAAATATAGAATGCCTTGTGGTTGTCCTTGGAATCTTTGGCAATTTTATTTTCGTAACTAGCTTTGGAGGATTTTATGAGGAATCTCAGCTTCTTACTGAGGCTGTTAAGGGAGTATTTTGCATCCTGGGACTTTCCTCTTTTCTGCAACAGTTTCTTCCTTCTGTTGTATTGTTTGTTTATGACAGTGGACCACCAGATTGGCTTCCTTTTTTTAGAGGAGAGCATCTTGGTTCTATTTGGAATGGCACAATTCATGCACGAGAGGATGTGCTCGTACAGTGCCGTAGTGTAGGATTCAGCAGTTGAACTTTAATTTCCCGTCTGCATAGATGTCATGAAGTTTGTCATTTCTGACTTGGAAGTTTTTTACGGAGGTTTCCCTACTGGGGGGTGTGGATGGAATATGAACGTCAAGGGTGATTAGCTTCTGGTCAGACCTGACCAACGAGGGGGTGACCACTGGTGTGGAGCATTGATTTCCCATGTTGGTAATGACCAGGTCTAGGATATTTGATCCCCTGATGGGACTATGGATTTGCTGATCCAGGGCTTTGGAATTTATGAATTCCAAGAACCGTTGGGCAAAGGTGTTGGTACCCGAGTAGTTTTCCCAATTAATAGCAGGGTAGTTGAAATTACCCAGTATTGGGTGTTTGGTTGTATCTTAATATTTTCCAGTATGTTTAGAAAGGTGTAGTGAGAATCTTAGGGTGTGGTGGGGGAATCTATAGCAAGCTACAATTTGGATTGCAGTCTTACCTAGTGTTAGTTGCATCTGTAGAATTTCAGATGCATTGTGTTGGGCAACTAGCCTGGAAGTGTGAATATCCTTAGTGAATATGGACACTCTTCCACCTTTAGTGTTTCGGTCCTGGTTTGATGGCCGAAAAGTGTGGTAAGAGATGTAGCCTGGTATTGTAGGTGTGCTCTCTGGAGTCTTGAACCAGGTCTCAGATACTGCACAGATATCAATGTTCTCCATTTTTAGGAGTGGCTCGAGAGGATGGATTTCGAGGTTTAGAATTCTAGTATGGAGTAGCATTACCTTCAGATTTTGCATGCTTATATCTGTTAAAGTGGTAGTTTTGTCCTTTGAACCTTGCCTAAAAAAGGCACTATAGGGGTGACAAGATCCTTAACCAGTAACCTGAATCCCAGGGGTGACAGGTGCAGACCATCTCTGGCAAAGCATTGTGGTTTTTTATTCATGTCATCCCAGGCAGATAGATACTGGATCCCCTTTGAATGACACTAGAAACTTAGCCAATTGTTGAAGTCAATCATTTTGTCCTTATACTGTGGTATCATTCTGGGCGAAGGCAAAATGCTACTCAGGATGGGGTCAAACCTGCCTGGGACACATGATCTGAGAACTCTTCCATGTCTCTTTTCATATAGTCCAGGAAGGTGCATTTCAAGTCATTCACTCCAACATGGACAATGACAGAGTCATATTTGTACTTGTGGAGTGACTTGAATGCATGCGTGATGTGGTGGATCCTGGCAGCCGACAGACAGCTGACTGTAATTTTCTCCTTGTTCAGCCTGGTGAGTGGGACATCAGTGTGCCTGACTATAGAGTCACCTATGACTAAAGTGTTGGGTACGTTGTCTTGCCTTCGGGGCTGTTGTTGGGTGGCACACTGGTGTTGTGAGCTGTGTGACACTTTGGTTGTGATTGGTGTTTGTTTGCATTTCAGCTTCGGAGGTCCTTGTTGCTTGGGCAGGTTAATGTTAATGGCCTCTGCATAAGTGGGTTTAGTGTTACTATGTGTGGATGTTGGTAGCATGAGTTTTTAAGGGCTATGTGTTGCTTGAGGTGTAGTGCAGGTGTTAACCTTCTCATCTTGACTGTCTAGCACAGTCTTGGTTCGTAGTCCCACAGGTACCCCAGATTGTAAAAACTAACTTTTGACCATTAGTCAGCTATATCGCACAACAAGAAGGAGAGTAAAAACAGTTGTACAGATTATAGAGATATTAAATCAAAAGTGCAGACAATAAATGAGAACAAACTCTTATCTTTTGTCAATATCACGGCTGGCAGTAGGTCAGTCTCTCTGCAGCAGCCTGAGCAACATGTATATCTGATTTAAAACACTGGCTATTTAAGGCACAGGACAGAAACCAGACCAATTATCTAAACAATAACAGATGCAAGAATACTTTGGCTAGATAAAACCAGTTCTGTAAACTTTCTCTCACTACGAAAGCTAGATAAAACCAGTTATGTAAACTGTCTCTCACTAAGAAAACAAGCCTCTAGATAAAGGATTTCACTTCAAACCGAGGTCAGCACTAAGAGATATTCAGCTATATCACACAACAAGAAGGAGAGTAAAAAAAGTTGTACAGATTATAGAGATATTAAATCAAAAGTGCAGACAATAAATGAGAATAAACTCTTATCTTTTCTCAATATCACAGCTGGCAGTAGGTCAGTCTCCCTGCAGCAGCCTGCGCAACAGGCTGAGAAAAGATAAGAGTTTATTCTCATTTATTGTCTGCTCTTTTGATTTAATATCTCTGTAATCTGTACAACTGTTTTTACTCTCCTTTTTGTTGTGTGATATAGGTGAATATCTCTTAGTGTTGACCTCATTTTGTAGTGAAATCCTTTGTCTAGAGGCCTAACTATTTTCTCAGTGAGAGAAAGTTTACAGAACTGGTTTTATCTAGCCATGGTATTCCTGCATCTGTTATTGTTTAGATAATTGGTCTGGTTTCTGTCCTGTGCCTTAAATAGCCAGTGTTTTAAATCAGATATACCTGTTGCTCAGGCTGCTGCAGAGAGACTGGCCTACTGCCAGCTATGATATTGAGAAAAGATAAGAGTTTATTCTCATTTATTGTCTGCACTTTTGATTTAATATCTCTGTAATCTGTTTAGTCTTCTTTTTAGGACATGGAATTCATCTGACTTACTCCTTGTCATCTTTGGTTGTTTTACTGTTGAGTTTGAAAGGACAGCAGTTGTTTAATGTAATGATGCCAGCTTGTGGTTTCTCAGGCTAGTAAAGAATTCAAGTTGTAGTTTATTGGTAATAGTTTGTCTTATCCCAACATGTACATGAACTAAGACCTGTTTATTATAAGGTTGTTTTGTTATTTATTACGCATTTGGTGCATGTCTTCTCTAATCCTCATTAACAGTCAAAAGTTAGTTTTTACAATCTGGGGTATCTGTGGGACTATGAACTATGTAGAGTTTGGTGCTACATATATGCATATATTTGCACAACACGTGGATGTACGTGTGTATGAGTATGTATGTATGTGTATGTGTATAGATATATATATATATATATATATATATATATATATATATATATATAAAATATGTATACATACATATATAGGTAGGTATGTGTGTGTGTCTCTGTGTATTTATTTGTTTATGTATTTATTTACCCAGGCTGCAGTCCTCAATATGTGAAAAATGTCTGAAGAGCAGACAGCAATATGAGAAAAAAATCAGGGACATTCAGCAAAGTCAAGGATAGTTGAGAACATCTTATGTTTATGCATGAGGAGGGGCAGTGGAGATGTAATGCTTTGGACTGTATGTGTCTGACAACAGTGACTTCGGTGTTGACACAATGTATGCATTTCTTCCTTCAGTGAATCAGAATGAAACATCTGAGGAGTACTGGGTCAATAAAGTGGCACTAATTGCTGGATACTTTTCTGTGACTGGATATGTGGTGGGTCATCTGTGTATCTGTACCTTTGCATCTTTGTGTGTCACTATCTGTATCCAGCGGTTGCAGGCTCGTGTTTGAGTTTGTCTATATGACTGAGTCACTGTCTTTTTGCTTCTGTGTGTGTGTGTGTGTGTGTGTGTGTGTGTGTGTGTGTGTGTGTGTGTGTGTGTGTGTGTGTGTGTGTGTGTGTGTGTGTGTGTGTGTGCATGCATGTGTGTGTAAATGATTGTGTCTGCAAGAGAGTGTGTGTATTATTAAATACTTACATAGGGTATATTTTAGTTGAAAGGCCACGACCATGGTCAAGGTATGCGTTCCACGCAATGCAAAAATAGGGTGTTCCACATTTTGGCTGTTAGTCACACATTGCTATGGTCTGTGTTCCACACTGGCCTCTTAGCAGGTTGAGACCTATGCTTACTGCTCAGATAAGCTACATTTGGGGACCCCTTCCTCTTTTTATTATTCTGATTCCATTTTTATGTTTATTTAAAAATATTTAAATATTTTACTTCTGCCAGTGTTTACACTAATTCTTGTGGGAATTTCTGCTTCTATCAGTGTTTATTTGGTTTCTGTCTTTGGCAAATACTGTTTTTTTTTTTTACTGTTTCTGTGGAAATGTTCAGTATTTCACTCGGAAGTATAGTGTGTATGTTTGCTGTTAGACACCATTGGTTGACCTGTGCAGTCAGAACCGTAAGTTGATCACGCCTCTATTTACTGTTATTACTCTGCTTATTTTTCATCTTTTGACAGGAAAATATTGCATATCATGGACTTTTCAGTATTTTTACAATATTTACTATATGTGTGACTCTGCTCTCTGCATTTTTATCATTGGATCATGATTTTACTGCAAATTAAGTTATTTGAATGTACTGTGGAGTACTCATTCACACAACAAAGTATAGTTAAAATAGCTATCGAACGTCTAATACACTTAACATCCTGCAAGAGGGTCTAACACAAACAAATGACTGGTGCCAAAGCCATGGATTAAAACTCAATGTCAAGAAGTGCATTGCAGTGCCATTTGGGAAGACTTCCACTGAAGTTAATTATTCCATCAATAAGACACCCCTAAGAGTTGACAGGGTAGTTAGGGATACATATGTAAACATTAATCTGGCCTTCAAAGAATATATGGCCAATATAGTAACAAAGCCATTCTGTGTCACCCAACTTATAAGTAAGGGTATGGTATCCAGGTCCAAGGAAGTTATAGTACACCTTTACTTGGCCCTCATCAGAACCACATTTATACAGTGTCCTTCTTCAGCACTACCTGACCAGGCATTTGCAACAGTTGGAACCCCCAGAGAGGTTCCTCATGTAGTGAATCCAGGGTATTAACACACTGTCCTACACAGATTGCCTTAAGGTCTTATCCCTGTGTTCAGTCTTCTACGGGTTACTGAGAAGTGGTCTGTGCCTTGCACATAAGGCATCCTCAGATCTAGCTCTGATGGATCTTTTGCACATCGGAAAAACGAACAACAGAAACCCCACATCCAGGGATTTAAACTTTGCTTGCAACATAAATAGAACATGCTGGTGAGACTAATATGTGCCTCAAAAGATCCCCACACTGTGCAATAGGCTTCCCATCCATGTGTAACAGAGTTCATCCCTGACCCTATTCAAAGGTAACGTTGACTATTGGATAGGAAATTGTAAATTCACCCCTGGTCTGACCGCCACGTCTCTAATGGACAGAGGCTGAGAGTAAGTAAATGCTGCCTAACATTCCTCCCCACAAAACCCTTAGCTATCTCCTAAATAACATACCTCTTCGAACAGATGTACATATGGACACAACTGGGCTGGGTTGTGTGGGTAGATTTATAAAGGTCATAGTGGTCGTCAGCCTAATATAAACCTGTGAACTTATAAACATTATTTTATGGCAGTTTAACATTGTTAAAGAGTTTGTGTGTGTATGCATGTGTGCGCACGCATGTGTATATGTGTGTGTGTGTGCGCGCACATGCGTGTGTGTGTGTGTGTGTGTGTGTGTGTGTGTGTGTGTGTGTGTGTGTGTATGTGAGTAGCTAATTTTTAACTCTGGTTTGGCACATTGGTTGCTTTGGTGTTTGGACTTCATGTACTGCAAATTCTTTAACTTCTGTCCATTGTAAAAGAATTCTAAACATATTTCAAACTGTTTTTGTGATAATAACATAGTTTGGCAGAATTTATTTGTGTGAGGACATGCTATTGCTAGAAAATTTAAGTGCTTATTGTAATACATTATTTCTGGCTGCTGTTTTGTCCCGACTTGATAGATAGCCCCCATTCCTCAAATCTACTCACACCTGAAAAGAAAAAAATAAAAGTATGCTTCAGCCTACAGTTAGTGATTTTGTTATAGCCACTACTTTGCCAGCAGACAATTTAACTTTTGCTCAGTCTTCCTCTAGAGTAGCTCTGCCAGACACTATAGAATGGGTTTTAGATACATCCTTCAGAGCTGTTGCAGTGCCTGACGCAGATATAGGAGAGGCAAACCTTTTAGGTACAGGAGTAGTCTGGGGTAAGAGACCCCTTGCCAGATGTAATACTCTGCCCCTAGATATTTTATTTAGTAGTGAAGTTCACAAGAAAAAGAAACAGAAGCTCATCATACAGCTGAAAATCAAAATATAGCTGTTTATAAGGCTGATGTGGTTTCCTTGGCCTAAGAATGTTCTGTAGACAGCTAATTCTGGTGGTTGGTTTCCTGTACATGACTGTAGTACTAGTTTGTCTAAAGATCTTTTTGTTGTTTCAGAGAATAATGCGGAATCTGTTGAAGACAATGGTGATTTCCTAGTTGACACAGAGTCCAGTCATTTTGATTCTTTGGAAGGCGAAATTAATCTTAGATCAAAGAAGCGTTCATTTTTCCTTAGATGATTGCTAGATTTAATGATTTTTTTGCACAGGAGCAGTTGGAAACTACCTCAGAGCTAGTCAGAATATATGACCTTATAGAAAGCGACATGACCAATTCTGTGGCTATCACCCCTCTCCTACCTGCCTTGGAAGATGTTTATAAAGCAGCCTGCAGGACACCAGTATCTTTTGTAGCAGTCTCTAAAAAGGATTAGAGACACTGTAGGGTCTCCTTGAACATGACAGGTCTCTTTTATCATTTGACTGCTGACCCAGCTGCAGTCTCTCCAGCTGTCTGCTCATATGAAAAGTCCTTGGCTTCATCTAATCCAGCACCCCCAATAAAGAGGGAAAATGATTAGATCTTCAGGGCAAAAGGATGTCTCTTTCTAGTGCTGTATGTAGAAATTTATTTTACAGTGTGCGTACAGTTTTAATGATTTTGCTGTATCCTTACCTGCAGAGTAAAATTCTTATATGAATGAAATAATTTCAAATTTGACTTAGGATTCAAAGCATGCTTTGAGAGGTGTACTTGAATGTGCAGCTACAGTCTCAATAAATGCTGCTTCTTCAGTAGTATTAAGATGGCATGCTTAGTTACATAATCAGAACTTCTCTTATGATTTAAAAGCTGAAATTTTGAATGCACTTTTAAATTTGGAACTGTTGTTTGGGCCATCTCTTACAGCGATTGTCAAACAGTGCAATGGTAGAGACAAATTAATGCAAGTGGCATCTAATATGATTCATGTACTCAATTTCTCCTTCAAGGGGCAGAACAAACAAAAATGCCAGCCAAACAAAAGTCAGGGATCGAAAAGGAAATGGCAGGAATGTAGCTCTCAACGTGTTTCACTGTATGGTTAACAGACTCCAGTTTTCCTTTTCATTTGATATAAGAGAGAGAAATGAAAGTGAAAGAGGAGAGACTAAAACACAGGGTGAAGGAATAAGGGGCTTGCATCAAAACCGGATTTTTCTAGTATCTAGGACAGGGAAGTGAAGTTGTAGATCATGTCTGTCTTCCTCTGAAAACCTGGTCGATGGTGATCTGTGGAATCAGGAGGGAAGTCTGGAACCAGTAGTCCCACGTCTGCATCTGATCAGCAAGGACAGCAATACTGTTGGGCGTATTATAAAGATGCCATTTTTGATTACCAGACGGCTGTCGGGTGATCTCGACACTTCTCATCAGTGGAACTGCAGTGCCTGACATCTAGAATATTATCGATGGAGTGGTGAGAAGCTTCGCCGCCATTTTATACTTTCATAGGATTGTGCTATAGCTTCGTCTGGGACTGTATGCCTAGGTTTTTCCTTTTCCTTTTCAGAACTGAAACTGTTTAGCTTTATCTCAAAATAGTACTGGCTGTCATTCTGTGCATCTCATGTTACTCACCCCTCAGTGTGGATTTCCCTTTTAATGCTTTGTTCATAAGTTTATAGGTTCATAGGTTGGTACTAGGCTATCGGCCCTAGGGCCTATACAAGCCTAGCCATAACAATTCCATGGCTATTTCTTCCCACACTATTTACTTCCTTGAACCCCTGTCTCGCAGGACGACTGACGTGATCCCCGGGGTAAATTTCCTTTCTCCCATCCAATCCTCAAGGTTCCTATTGAAGAGGGCCAAAGAGGCGCTGTGCTTGACATGTATGGGCAGTCTATTTCAGAGTCTGGGGAGTCTCTGGGTCAGGAACCTATCCCTCCAGCATGTTTTGTTTATTGTGATGACAAGGTTTAGATCCCTGGAGCATGTGGCTCTGAGGGATTGGGATTTCTTTAAGTATAGCATGTCCAACAGCTCTGGGTTTGACATGGCCTTGTATGTTAAGCAGAGATCGCCTCGGAGCTTTTTGTTATGCGACAAAGTATAGCTGGAGTTTTTTAAGGCGGTCAGCATAGGGCATCTGCTTTAGGCCTTTGATTCTTTTAGTGAGGTATTTCTGCAGCCTTTCCAGTTGTTGCAGATGTCTTGAGAGGTACATACCAAATGGGGCGTTGTAGTCTATAATGGGTCTATTGAGGGATGAGTACAGTGGGACAATGACCTCCTTTTTTCTGAATGAAAAGCCTTTAGTGATGAGGTGTTTCACATAGAAGGATTTCCTGACTGTTGTGGCGATGTGGTTATTGAAGGTGAGACCACTGTACACCTGTGTCCCTAAGTCTCTTATCACACTTTAGGTGTTTAGTGTACTGCCACCTATGTAGTAATTCACGGTTACATGTTTTTTCCCAAAGGGGCTAACTATACATTTCTTGGCATTGAGCTTGAGCCCATGACTCTGGCACCAAGCATCTGTTTCTGTAAGGCCCTTTTGTAGAGTATCCACATCATTTGGGAATTCAGTAATGGCTCCCAGTTTGCAGTCACACGCGAACTTTGTTAGCCAGAGTCCCTTAGTGTTGGCCTGTACTTCAGAGAAGTAGATGTCAAACAAGAAAGGTCCCAGGACTGAACCCTGAGGTACTGCACTTGTCACTTGTCTGGAGCTAGATTTGGAGTCAGCTACTTTTACAGTGTGGGTTCTGTCAGTAAGCCAGTTGGCAACCCATCGAGTGATGTAGGGATTAATGCTTAGTAAGTTTATTTATAACTCCAGAGTGGGGGATGGTGTCAAAGGCCTTGGCGAGGTCCAGATAGGCTGTGTGGACTGCCTTACCCTCATCCACGGCTCTGGAGACTGATTTGAAGATGTCAGTCAGATTCAGGAGACAAGATCGGCCCTTCACGAATCCAAACTGGGTGAGGTCCAGTGTTTTAAGGTTGCCAATGTCTTTGTTTATAAGTTCCATGATAATATGTTCCATGGCCTTGCAGATCAGGCTCGTCAGACTGATGGAGCGGTAGTTCCCGGGATCCAAGGTGGATCCCCCCTTATGGAGTGGGATAACTATAGCTGTGCGCCAGTCAGTGGGCAGGAAGTCTGAGGTGAGAGTTTTATTAAACATGACACTTAGGTGAGGCGCAAGTTCATTTTGTAGTTCATGTAGTACACAGCCCGGGATGTCATCTCGTCCCATGGATGCTGTATTCTGAGCTTTAGAGAGTGCGTCTTTTACCTGTGTGGCCGTTATTACCGGAATTTGGCAATCTTCCAGTATTGAGATTGGCCATTTAGGGGGTGAGATGGGGGTGAAGTTGGCACTGAATCGATCTGCCACGATATTGGCAATATCCTTGGGATCAGTATATTTAATGCCATTCTGTTGTAGCTCAGAGCAGATCTGAGCATTGCCATTTAGATTCTTGACATAGTTATAGAATGCTTTGTGGTTGTCTTTGGAATCTTTGGCAATTTTATTTTCGTAACTAGCTTTGGAGGATTTTATGAGGGATCTCAGCTTCTTACTGAGGCTGGTAAGGGAGGTTTATGCATCCTGGGATTTTCCCCTTTTCTGCAACAGTTTCTTCCTTTTGTTGTAAAGATTATGGCAGGGGACCACCAGATTGGCTTCCTTTTTTGGAGGAGAGCATCTTGGTTCTATTTGGGATGGTACGATTCATGCATGAGTGGATATGCTCATACAGTGCCTTAGTGTAGGACTCAGCAGTCGAACTTTCAGTTCCCGTCTGCATGGATGTCATGAAGTTTGTAACTTCTGACTTGAGTAGCATGAAGTTGGCTTTGGAGAGGTTTTTTATGGAGGTTTCCTTATTAGGGGGTGGGGTTGGGATGTAGATGTTAAGGGTGATTAGCTTATGGTCTGACCTGACCAAAGAGGGGGTGACCATAGGTGTGGAGCATCGATTTTCCATGTTGGTAATGACCAGGTCTAGGATATTGGAGCCCCTGGTGGGACTATGGATTAGCTGATTTGTATATTACAAATACCCGGGTTTCATATGAGCTTCAACTTTGGGCCCCATCATGCCGGCATTAAGACTGTAAGTAGTCACTGGCCAGTGAACAGGTTATAACAGACTGTTTTCACAGTTTGGTCTAATTAGAACTGATCAATGTTATAGCTGCTGTTAGTGTTGCTGCATTATAGAATCTTTAATGCTCAATGACATTGCATTTTTGCTCGTATTTAAATGACAAGACCTCTCTTATTGAGTTCCGTAGGTGTATGATTTCACTGTATGTATACCTCATATTGCCTTATTGCTAAATTTTCTGCTGCTGAAATAAGTTGTTTGCTACTGGGCTGTTGCCTGTTAAGATTAGTTTCCATCTAGAATAAAATCTGTTATTACTTGCAACCTTGGTGTGTTGGGTGTAAATAGGGTGTCACCAGAGTCAGGTAGGAAGGAACCCATACACTATTCAGCTACACCTGTGGATGCGCTACAGGAAGATAATTCTTCAAAACCAAATAAGATAAGTTTCTTCCTGAAAAATGATCAACGCCCTGCAAAGAAATGTATATGCTGATTCACAAAGTACCTCTACCCCACCCCACCTCTCTCCTGCCCTTCCCTCTCTTCCTCCATACTGCAGTCTTTCTCTCAACCCTGCAGTCTGGCCTCAGCTAGTCTCAGACAAATGGGTTCTGAGAATAATTCAGAGAGGATCCACTTGGCAGTGGATAGAAAATCCTCCAACTTTCAGTGGAATGCCACCCCACACCCACCAGACCAGAAAGAGCTGTTTCCTTCAGTGCACCAACACATAGTAGAAGCAGGAGTCATAGAACAAGTGCCTGTGATACACAAAGGCAAACAAGTTTACTCCAGAATCTTTTTGGTACCAACAAAGTTGCACTCCTGGAGACCCATCCTAGATTTGCCATTTCTAAATACCTTTGTAAAAGTTCTGAAATTCAAATTGCTCACTTTACAGTCAGTCCTAGCATTGCATCCAGACCACTGTTTCATGGTGACTCTAGATTTCATGGATGCTTGTCATCATATTGCCATTGCTCACAAGTTCAGGAATTTTTTGAGATTTGCTGTGTCTGGCTTACCTCATCAGTTTTCTGCATTACCCTTTGGGCTATCTACTGTACCTCAAGTGTATAGAAAGTGTCTGACCACAGTGATTTCCTATTGCAGAACCCTAGGCATCCATGTTTTTTAATTATTTAGATGACTTGCTGATTTATGCAGCTAGAGTCCTTAGACAAGGTCTATACATGAGAAAAATTCAGTGGTGCTTGAAGAGTTGGACTCAGCACCTTCAGTCTCATTGGATTTACAGGTACCAGTACTGGGATTTGTAAAACATGAACTGCAGTGGTGGAGGGATGAATTGTCTTTGAATCCAGGACTCCCTTTCTGTCTTCAGACCCCAGTCCAATCTATCCAGATAGACTCTTCCGACTTTGCATGGTGAGCATTGTCCATAGGAGTTCAAGTGCCAGGCTTTTGGGGTCCTCAGGATACACCAAAGCACATAAATGTAAAAGAGATGTTGGCAGTAATTCATGCCTTAAAGATTCTTCACCACTTTTGGACTCCTGGTCCTCTTCTAGTAGTCACAGACAACACTGCCACAAGGTGGTACCTGAACAAGCAAAGGGGTACAAGGCCATTCCCTCTTTGACAGTTGGCAGTGATGGCCTAGGAACTGGCTGTACAGCATTGTCTGACTCTTCAAGCCTTGTACATTCTGTCAGAGCAAAACACAGTGGCAGGCAGACTAAGCAGATCCTAGACAGACCCTCATGAGTGGTAGCTCCATGTAGAGGTCCTCCAGGACCTGATCCAGATGTGGGGAACATTTCAACTATATCTGTTCACCTTCTTTCAAGACAGAACTGAAACTATTTTGTTCAATTCATCCTTGCAGCCTAGCTTGGAAGACAGACACTGTGTCATTCCCATTGTCAGGAATGTTCCTAGATGCATACCCATCCTTTCCAATGATTCCTAAGGTACTTATAAAGATTCAGAAAAAATTACCAAAGATCATTGTGGTAACCCCCTTTTAGCCCAAGCAAAGTTGATCCGCTCTTTTAATAGACTTGGCCAATGGCGATTACTACAAGAATTCTCACAGACTGGATCTGCTCACACAGCATCAGGGGTGAATGGTACAGCCCACCTTAGAGCAATTTGCCTGGATTATTCTACTTTCGATACCTTTTAGCCACCCACTTTTTCCATGAGGATGTGCAGTGGGTATTTAAGAAAGCAAGAATACGTGCAAGTAGAATATCTTACATTACAAGCGGAAGAGGATTTTTAGGTAGTGCCTAGCCAATAACAGAGGACCGGAAAGGTTTTCATCCTCTCTGGTTTTAAAATATTTAAGTGAGCTACTTAGAGATGGTTTATCTTATGCGTCTGTCAAAGTGCTTCTTACAGTCATCTCAGCTTCTGCCATGGAAACCCTTCTTTCAACTCTTTATGTGGTTCAACAGTTTATGAAAGGAGTGTGGCACATAAGACACCCTCAAAAGCAAATTCCTCCTCCCTGGTATCTCAACTTTGTTCTTGAAAAATTGACCTTTCCTCTTTTTGAACCTGCCTTTCAGGCTAATGTACAGTTCATTACTTGGAGGACTCTTTTACTCTTTGCTCTGACATATGTAGGGTGAGTCTCTGACGTGCAAGCCCTCATGGTGGGCTAACCCTATTTGATCTTTCCCAAGGACAAGGTTGTGTTATGCACTAATCCATCATTCATGCCTAAAGTTGCTTTGAAATTACCTTGAATTAAGCCATTAATGTCCAAGTGCTTTATCTTAATCCAAATAACAAAGGACAAATGATTTGGATATGCACAGGCAGGTCAGGTACTATCTTGACAGAACAAAGTCCTTTAGGAATGCTGAACAGCTGTTTTCTCCTATTTGGGGGCTAAGATAGGTCAACCTGTCTCTAAACAAGCTACTGCATGATAATTTTCCTCTGCTGTTATTTTCTTTTACTACCACCATGGTAAATCTCTTCCAGGCAAGGTTAATGATCTAAGGCATTATCCTCTTTGATGGCCATTGGAAAAGGGTAGACTCTAGAAGCATTCATACCTTCACAAAGCACTACAAACTGGATTCCTTTTCAAGGTCCGGAGCAAAATTTGCTTTGATCACTCTCCAGGTGCTCCTGGATCCTTATCCCTTCACTTCTCAGTTAAGGTAATCTTTAAAAATCTACCTAGAATCCCACTGAGACAATGGGAATGATGATTTCTTCACTGTCTCAGTGGCACCACCCACCCTCCATCTTCCAAATTGTGCATAGTTCAATTGGGTTTCAACCTCTTTGATTGGGTTGTTGCTGGATTTGTTTTTTATATGGTAATGTGATTGGCTGAAAATTTATTTTTGTTAGATGATTCTGCAATCAGGCACTTTCCTCCCCTTCTTTGTGGAAGTAAAAAAAGCCTAAACACTCACTTCCTGTGACAGATGATGACTTCCCTGTCATGGTATGCTCATCAAATCAGCCATCACAGGAAGAGAGAGGTAGAGGAGTCTGAGCTTTTTTAAGCTAGCCAGTATTGGGTTACTTTGGCAGATAAACCAAAATACCACTAAGATGGTGAGAATTCAAACATGTACTGTTACGGGTAAAATGGACTTACACAACTCTACTTTCTGTTAAAGAAACTAGACCAGAAGATTTTCATTCCAAATGCTTTTTCAGCTTGAGTTTCATATAAAAAGATGTTACCCGTACAAAATGTAAATATTTCCATGTCTGTTTATTTTATTTATTTTTATTTTATTGGTATTTGTTTTCTGGGGTAGAGCACTGATCTCCATGGACATTTTTCAGACTCAGCCCGGGAGCGGTGTCTGGTTAAGTGACTTGCTCAACGTCACACAGTTAGGCAATGGAAGCTGGGGGGAATTTAACCTTGCACCAAAGGAAACAGCTCATTAACAGCTCCTTAATTCTCTAAGCAAACTGCCAGACATAATCATTCAAAGATGAAAGCATGGCAAGAAGAGGGCTATAGCTGAGCTCTTTTTGGACACTCATGGGAAATGGCAGTATGTCTGATTTGAAGGAAAGAGATCACAAAAATAGAGTTAGTTAAACAAATTATAAAATAGTTTTTTATCTAGAAGTAGTTGACCTGGAATGTCTCCCACTATAAAGGATAAACATACTGTTAAACAGAAAAAAAAGTCACTGACGTTAGATTCTCTAGAGAAAATGGCCAAATCTGTACCTTCAGTGGCCTCCACACCAAAGGTAGTTAGGCCTGTATCAGTGAGTTTGGAAGCAAGGAAACCCCCCCTCACACACACACACACACACACACATATATATATATATATATATATATATATATATATATATATATATATATATATACATATACACACACACACACACACACACACACACACACACACACACACACACACACACATCAATATGTAAAGAAACAGAGGTCGGCAAGCCTGAGGTTTCTGAAAAATAGTTGAGATCACACACACACACACACACACACACACACACACACACACACACTCACACAATATTTGCCTTTGAGATACCAGCTTGAAAGAGGATTCTCCCACCTGCCCTCCACTCCCAAAAAAAAAAGACAGTTACTTTCTGCATATGCTTATTTGGTCTGATTGTGAAAAAAGTGAAATGTAGTAATGATATAGTAGTAGTATATTTTAACTTGCTGTTCACAGACACATACATTGTCCCCTTTCTTGGGCATCCCATACATCTTTGAACATTTAGCACAGTTTGTACAAATGCCCTGTAGTTGCACACACAGTCTGCTTCCCATCCAAAAGATATCTACCTTTTCTGTACCACTAATGTCAGTTTGTGAAGAATGTAGATAGATCTCTCAACCTCTTAGCTTAACAATCACAGACAATGCCAAAAAAACAGTGGAGGAAAATGATCCAAAATCAGGAAGAGAGAGTTTAAATATGGTTCTTGTATTCTTAAAAATCTATTAGGATGGCCGCGGTGGTACAGCGGTTAGCATTGCTGCTTCACAGCAAGTGGTTCACCGGTTCGTTCCTTGACTGGGGTGCCTTCTGTGCGGAGTCTGCATGTCCTCCCTGTTGGTCACATGGGTTTCCTCCAGGTGCTCTGGTTTCCTCCCACATCCCAAAGACATGCTGTAGGTGGATTGGATGCTCTACATTGGCCCTAGGTGTGAGTGTGTGTGTGCCTACTGTGGAAGGTTGGGCGCCGTGCTGGCAACTCGACACTGTAAAACTCCACTGCCAATCATGAGTGGACAGGTGATCCACTGTGGTGACCTCTAACTGGGAAAAGCCAAAAGAAGAAGATTATAAAAAAATCTATTAGAATGACTAAGTGTTCATTAGCATGTATTTTGTGAAAGATATTACATCTGAAACAAAATGTGTACTTTATATTGATCACTGCTGCAATAGCCTTAGCCATATGGGCTATATCCTGCGAAGGATATATATCAGCCAGGCAGCGTCAAAGCTTCAGGACACTTTCTGTGTGCCCAAACTATCAAGCAGCTTGTTGTGGGGCTGCCATAGTGTTTGAAAGTGCTTTTTATTGTGTTTTTTTTTTGGCAAAAAAGTAAATTCTGTGAACTGGTAGTTTTACCGGCATTTGATGTTTGTCTTCCCAGGGAAAGAGGCACTGTTCCTGGCTGACCATGGAACAGATTGTCAGTTCCAAGGTCAGACCTTCCTCCAGCCAGAAAAAGAAAAAGTTAACCAAACAGCTTTTGCCACCACAGCAGGCTAGTAATTTGCCTCATCCGCAAGTGGGTGACTGTCCTGTGGCCATTTGTTGTACCTCAGACTACTCATCCCTTCCTCCAAATCCCACTGGTGTAGCACCTACAGCCACTATGGACCTGGGGTTAGGCACTTCCTCTGCAGCTGTTGAGTCCCCTCAGTGGGCATGGGAGAAACACTCTTGCTTGTCCCAGGAAAGGGAAAAGGGAATGTTTCCCTGTTATGTGAGAACACTGTGCCCATCCCTGGGGAAGCAGAGGCTGCCATCAGTAACATGGGTGGCCCCATTTTCTTGTCAAAAAGAAACATAAAATCCAACATGTATCTACTCCTCCTCAAATTCCTTTGGATAGGATTATTTTGCTCAAAGGCAAATATTTTTGTGTGTGTGGCAACCTTGTAAGGTAGTTATGAGTAAAAGAAAGAGGGATGCCTCTTTTCCTAAAGAGATTCAGGATTCTGAATCTGAGCAGGAAGATGCATGGACGGATTCAGGGTTTTGTTCTCAGATTTCTGATTCAGATTGGAGGAGAGTTCAGATTCTGTTCTTCCTGTGGGGGTTTCTGTTTCTCTGAGACTATTGCTAGAATGTCCCCTTGTTTTCAGTTGGAGAACACTGAAGTTTCTCAGCCCCTTGGAAAAAACTGAATTATTACGGAAGGATTTTCTAGAACCTACACCCATTCTTCCTGTCCTGTCTGCTTTAGAGGATGTGTGTCTTACTGCCTGCAAATTTCCTGATAGCCAGCTGCTCCTAAAAAAGGCAGATAGGATATATGACATTCCTCTGTTTTTTAAATGCTTATACACTATTCCCAAACCTGACCCAGCAGCTATAGCCTTAGTTGACTCCACTGGTGCTAAGCACTTAGCTAATTCCAATCTGACTCTCTAATAAGGATGAGAAAATGTTTTGATAGGTATAGGGAAAAGTGTATAAGGCAGCAACTTTGATTTTCAGAATTTGAACTTGTCAGTCTCGTATGTTAAAGTTTGTTCTGTGAATGTATGAGGAATATTTTATTCACAGTTTCTTCTTATGCAGAAAAAACTATTTTAAATAACTTAGTTTCTTCTATGGCATAGCTCCCTGCTCATTGTTTGCAGTGCATATATGACTCTGTTGATACTTCTTCCAGGGCTGTGGCCACTGTTGCTATTTTAAGGATGTTTGCTTGGCTGCATTCTCAGAACCTCACAGATTATTTAAAAAATGAAATTTTAATTTCTCAGTTAGATAGAGGTTTAGTGTTTGGCCCATCTCCTGCAGAGTCACCAAAAAGTGTGATGAAAGGGGCAAGCTGGTCCAGGAAATCTCTTAAGATTTTTCATCCCTCCTTTTCCAAATTGTCCAAAGGATTTTCTTTCTCCTCATCCAAATTTGGCAAAAACAAAAGAGAAAGAACAGTGTCAACATAATTCAGGTGAACAGACATTTATGGAAAAATGACAAGGGGATCCAAAAGGAAGTCTCCCAAGAACCAGGGACAGTCAAACAAGCCTAAATGACTATTTAAAAGACCTTGCAACAGCCTCCCACCCTGGCCCCTATTCTCCATTTTTCTCTTTGGCAACAGATTGTTTCAGACAAATGGGTTCTGAAAATCGTTCAACTGAGTTACAGATAGCAGTGAGAGGAAATTCCTTCTTTCCAGGGAGTCATTCCTCATTCCACAGATCAGACTGTTTTGTTTCCTCCTGTTCTTCTTCACATGCAATGAGTGATAGAACCAGTTTATTCGTCCCATTTGCAGAAGGGGTTTTATTCAAGGATGTTCTTAGTGCCAAAAAAAAGAAAGAAAAGAAAATGCTTGGGGACCGGGTCACTCTTTCTTGGTCTTTCTCTCCTAAACCTGTTTGTGATAGTGCCCAAATTCAAAATTATTTTACTTCACAATTTGTTACTTCTTCTTCCTCTTTCAGGTTTCCTAGAAACATTAGACTTAAAAAATGCTTAGCATTACATCCCTATTCATCCAGTCAAAAGGAGTTTCTTATAGTTGTGTGTGTCTGAATCACATTTGCAGTTCTCTGCCTTACCCTTTGGACTATCCACTGTACCAAGAGTGTTGACAAGTTGTCTGGCTCCAATTATAGCTCTTTGCAGGCTACAGGGTATCCACATTTTCCATATTTAGATGAATTGCTTATTTTTGCAGAGTATTTTTCAAAATGTCAGGAGTCTCTCTCTGCGGTAATGCACAACCTGGGTTTCCAAGAGAACATTCAGAAGTCTTTCATGACTCCCTCACACATGATTGTGTTCCTGGGATGTCAATTGGACACCTCAGTTCAAACACCTTTTCTTCCTCAGGAAAAAAAATAGTTTTCCACTCGGATTTTGGTCATTGCAAGGGAATACCTCAGAATGTTGGGTCTCATGGCATCTATGATTATGTTGATACCCCTGGTAAGACTCCACATAAGAAAGAAACAATGTTGTCTGAAATCTCTTTGGTCCCAGCATCAACACCCTTTATCTTTTCGGATAGCAGTACTGAGGGTTGTCAGAAGAGAAATGTTTGGGTGGAGACAACAGATATCATTAAATCCAGGTCTCCCCTTCTCCATCCCTGTTCCAAAGCAGTCAGTCACCACAGACAGTTCAGATTTCATTTGGGGAGCAGTTTTGGGAGGGATAAAAGTGCAGAGAATGTGGGACACCACGGACAGATGTAAGGACATAAATATCAAGGAGGTACTTTCCCTGATCAAGGCACTAAACTCTCTGAACCATCTTTGGTCCACAGGACATCTTCAGGTGGTTACAGACAATACCACAGTTATGTGGTTTATCTACAAGCAAGGGGGAACTAGGTCATATCCCCTTTGCAGACTAACCATGTTTGCTTGGGATATAGCTTCACAGCATAATCTCATTCTACAGGGATATTCCATCAGAGCAAAACTGAATGGCAGACAGGCTGAGCATGACCAGGGCAGAGCCTTACAAATGGAAAGTAGAATATTGGGTCCTCCATGATTTGATTCATGTGTATGGAGTTCCTCAAATTTCTCTTCCTCTCCTCTCTCAACAGTCAACTGGCAAAAGTCTGTTTCATGGCTCCATGCAGAAAGGCCTGGAAGACAGATGCCTTTACTTTTCCTTGGACAAAAATGTTCCTGTATGTCTTTCTGCCTTTTCCACTAATATCCAGTGTACTTCTGAAGATTCAGAAGGAATCCCCCAAGATCATTGTGGTCATTGTGTCATTCTGGCCCAGGCAATTGTGATTCTGTCTTCTTTTGGAAATGGCTAAGGTTAATTACCACAAGCTTCCTAACCGAATAGATCTATTCATAAAAGAGCAGGGGTGTTTGATACACCACCCCATCAATTATCATCGGTTGATTGCCTGGATGATAGGATCTTAATTTCTTTTAGACACTTGTTTTCTGAGGATGTGCAGCAGGTACTAATGGACGTAAGAAAGTCTGCTACTAGAAAATCATATATTAGCAAATGATAAAGGTTCTCCATCTGGTGCCACCAACATAACCATCACCCATTCAGGGCTAGTTGTTCTGTGATTTTACAGTATTTGTGTGAGTAAGTATTCTAGGACCTTTGTTATTCCTCTGTCAAGGTTCATTTATCAGCCATGTTAGCATGTCTGCCTATGAATCCTCCTCTTTCAAGGCGGTCTCATGACAAAATGTACTTGAAAGGGTTTTGCATAAGAGGTCTCCAAGTAAACCAGTGGACCCTCCTTGGGATCGTAATTTTGTGTGAGAAAAGCTAACACTTGATCCATTTCAAGCAGTTAATATTGCTGACTTGAGGTTCTTAACATAGAAAACAGTTTTAGTGATTGCTTTGACCTCTGCAAGAAGGGTATCTAAGTTGCAAGCTTTTATTCTGAGTCAACCCTATCTAATTTTCCATAGGGATAGGGTTTCTTTGAGACCTAATCCTTCTTTTATGCCTAAAGTGCTATTCAAGTTTACATTAAGCCAAAGTATCCATTGCCCTGTTGTCTTTCCTGAACTTAAAAATGAGGGAGAAATGATACTCCATACTTTGGACAGACAACTCAGGTACTGTCTTAATAGGACTAAATCTTTCAGAACTTCAAATTAATTGTTTGTTTCTTGTGAAGAGAAGACCTGTGTCAAAGCAGAATATTTCCAAATAGTTGTCTAAGGTTATTGCCTTTTGATTTACTCACAATAACAACACTATTCCAGCAGGGTCAAGGACCACTCTACCAGGGCCTTGGCTTCATCTATGACTTTATGATAAGGGTTGGTACTGTAAGCTTAATTTCTTCTCTAGGTATAGATCATGTTTTGTTAGGATCATTCTCCAATGGCTCCAGGACCTTTCTCCTTTATCCTCCCAAGTGTAGTTAAGCTATGCTAATCTGCCCATATAGCTAAGGCTACTGCAGGAGTGATCAATATTAAGAACATAGTACAGTTGTGTAAGTTGAACATACCATAACAGTAGATGTTCAAATGATCACTGCTGCAATAGCCTCTCTCTCCCACCAGCCACTTTGTTTTTTGGTGTGTTTTTTATGCCAAGGTGTTGACATTTATTTTTTGTTAATGCTAGCATCATCCTTTCAAGGCTTAGCCTCCCTCTGTCTGCTGGCAGGAAAGCTCTGAAGGGCTTTGTGTCAAAACTTGACTTGTAGTCAGCTCAGGTTGAGCTGCCTGACAGTTTGGGTGCATGGAAGGTGCCATGAAGCTTTGGAAGCTGCCAGCTGTTATATCCTTGGCAGGATATAACCCATATAGCTAAGGTTATTGCAACAGTGATCATTCGAACACCTACTGTTACGGTATGTTTTACTTACACAACTGTACTTTATTTTAATTAACATGTATTTTCTGAAGAATATGAAATCTGAAACTCAAATGTCTGTCATTATTTAATGACTTCAGTGCTCACTGATTTATCAGGAAACCACAAGATGTGATGTTGTCCTTTTCATGTGTTTCTCAACTGTTGGGTATCTGATCTGACCTCAGATTTGACTTGGCTGCATTTACCAGACTCTTAGATCCTGCTGTCGAGCTCCTCCCATTACCCATAATGCCTCGGACAACCTGCTATATCTCAGATCTTGTTTGCTGCCATATCACTACACACATGGATCCTTCTCAGTGAGCTTTTTGATTGTTATATTTCTCTTCTGTAAGTCCTGTTTCAAATTTCTTTCTCTTAAAAGTTTTTTAAACTTCTTTTTCTCACATTGCCCACCTCCTTTAACTAGTTTTTTCAAGTTTTCTTGCATTACTTTCACTTCCCAGTTTCTCTTCAACCTTAAGGTAGCTGTCAGTACCATTGTTGGTACCTTTCCTCCTTTTGTCTTCTTTTTTTTAACTACCCTGTAGAGGATATCCTCTTTACCCTACCATTGCTGATACGCCATTAAAAAACACACACTTTCTTTTTTTCCCTTTCTTTAGACATGTCTGAAAAACTGACAGGTTTTAAGAAATGCACTTCCTGTGGGCACAGGATCCCTAACTCTGATAGCCATAGGGATTGCATTTACTGTTTAGGAGCTTCTCACTTAAACATGGACTACTTCATCTGTGCAGCTTTTAATTCCAGGGCTGTTATTGACTGTCGGAACAAGTTAACTCTAATGGGCTTGCTGACAGCTTCTTCCTCTTGATCTTCTTCTGCTACAGGGGCTCAAACCCCTGAAAAGCCTCTTTGGAGGTGAAATGAAAAAGTGGTCACCAACCCACTCAATCTTTGAAGCCTACTACAAAAATTCAAAATAAATTGGATCCAACTTCCTCTGATCTGAAGCGAAAGCAGTCAGATCCACATGCTTGGTTCCAAATTCTCTAACTAGGTCTTCAAGGACCCATCCCAGGGTTCTCAGCAAAGCCTGTTTCTCCTTGACTCCATTCTCCTTTCCTCCAGGAGACCCAGAGGAGACAGTCTAGGCCCAGTCCACTACTTTCTCCGTCAAATCCTCCAGGAGCCTTTCAGAAGCTGAGGTGGATAAGATGATGAGGAAGTTCCTCAGAGCTCAAATTCACATGGAGGTTATCCCGGCTCCATCTCCCATTGGATCCATTAGCCATTCTTCTACTTCCCTTGCAATGATTTCTCCTTCTCCTATCCAACCGATGAATTCAGAGCCCTCAGATTTGAGAGACCCAAGATTGTCGACAGTAGATCCCAAGACAGCTAGATCTTCTACTCCAACTGTTTCTTTGACTTGTTCTGCACCATTTCCTTTGGACCAGGACAAGTCTTGGAGCTGAAGTGTCTGCCTCAGGTCCGGGGGGCTGGGTTCCACTCCGAGGTTACTAGAGCTGTCATGCTCACTAAAGCTTTGGCATTGGACAGTTTGGGTCTTACTCCCCCCTTCAAAGCATTAGTCAGGGCAAGGTCAGGGCATGTTGACATTGTAAGCTTCAGCTCCATTGCAATCAGCTATGGCATCTCATGATCCTTTTGCTTTCAAGGTGGTGGAGAGGGTCTTATCTCATCTGAGAGATTTGACTCCTCTTTCTTGTTTGGATCCTACAGCCCTGCCGTATTTGGGTCTGAGCTCTGATCCTCTTAGGCCTATTTTCACAGGGACAGATGGCCCCATTGAGTATCCAGACAGTTCCCCTCGAGGACTTTCCCCTCTCTTCAAGTCATCCCACTGAAGAGGTTCCCAAAAGAGAATGTGTAAGAGGAGACACATAGTCTCCCCTCGGGAGTCTCTTACTGAAGACACAGACTTTGATGAAGGGGAGGTGTTAGAATGTATGTATTTAAACACTTGCAATAGCGCATGTACACTTCTGCTTGTTAAAATATATAGTAAACATATACATTTAAACACTTACAATAATGCATATACATTTCTGATTGTTAGTTTCTACATGTTAAAGGGTTAAAATCTTAGCTGAGAATAAGTAACAAAGGTAGGAAAATAGTTTGGCATCCTACTGTGTGTGATACAGAATGTTCTGTGATTGATACAGTTTCCAGGAGAAATATAGATAAGGATCCAGGTCCAAGGGTGACCGCAGACAGAAACAACTCCCCAAGTTTACCTTGAAACAGAACAAAATGCAGCTTATCAGCAGACTGTATGACATCAGGCAAATACCAAAGTACTGACTTTGAAAGTTGACTTTGAAAGTTCCCAACAGACTGCATTACATCAAGCAAATTCCAACAGTATTAAACATATAAAAGATCTGATCTTTTTGTTAGATCTGGTATTTGTAGGAACACATTTGTCCGAGGAGAATGGAAAGTTATCATCTATATCTGTGTTGAGAAGCTAACCATGAATATTAAAAGCTGTAGCTGTAACAGTATAGTACATGTCGTCTGTTATGTAGATAAGTTATTTTATTAGTAACTGCACTCAAGTTGATAAAGTACAGTGCTTCAAAGTATATTTGTTATTTTATTAATGAGCAGCTTAATAGTAATTAATTTTTCAGTGGGGTGCTTAGCCTATATCCAAACACAGGGGGCCTGGTGCCTTGTATATATTCACTCCGGTAAAGGCACAGTAACTAAAATTTATGAGTAAATCCTGAATAGGAGCACTTCAGTTTTATACAGTTTGCAGCAGTACATTTTTCAGACATCTGACAAAGTGAGACTGTAGTTCAGTACAGCCGCAGTGCCATAAATTCTCCAAGACAGTGAGTTTCAAGATTTAAAATCTCCAAGTGCCAGTTTTGTTTCGCCAGCTTTTCAAGTGACTACATGAACTTTCCCACCATCTGCAGTAAGCCTCTTGGCCACCTGCCTGTTTGTTGACTGGTAAGAAATCTTTCTGTGTCACATACAGTATGGATGCTGTCAGGGAGTGTATTAAAAAATGTAAACAAAGTTTTACTCTTAATGTGTCAGAGTGACCAGATAAAATTTAGGACAGACTGCAGAGTTGGTATAAGCAACATATTCGCAAATGTAAAACCTTACTAGGTTAAGTTGATATACATGCATTATGTAAATTGGTCACAACATTTGACTGGTATCTATACAACAACAAATGTATGGTATGACAGTAAATGTTTATTGTGTGAGTCATATGAAACTGCTTTCTATGTTAAACAGTTATGTCCTGTCACTACATGTGAAACATTAATCTCAGAGTTAAAACATCAGTCAAATCAGTTATTAACAGAATCTCTTGTAGATCTTAGTACATCCTTTAGAGAATATGTACAAAAGTGGAATCAAGCCACTGCACAGCACAAAACAAGGTTCATGGTGAACTAACAAAATAATTTATTAAACTTCTAAAAGACAGAAAAGAAAGTTTAGACAAGATATACAAACACTTCTTCAGAAATGCATAGTAGCTTTAGAGTCAGCAGAACAGATCACTGAGAAATATCAGACAGCCCGTGCAGAATTGGAGGAAGAAATTACAATTCTTAAGCAGCAGTTACAAGACAACAAAAATCAGGTTAGTAAAGAGTTAAAAAAAAGAAATTCCAGACAAACAGCAGTTAGCTGAGCTGACAGAAAATAATTTACAAAACCAGCTTAAGGAAAAATTGCAAAAGAGCAGAGAACTACAGCTATGTACAAAAAAACGGTGTATTTTACAACATGCTTACATTTAAAAAAAATGGATAGCATACACAGCAAGATCTGATGTATGAACAGATGCCTTAGTTAAATGCTTTTGGATTTTTATTCCCAAATGTTTTAAAACTGTCATCCAGTTAAATAAAAATGCTTATAATTTAGACAGTAAAGCAGGATGTATGACAGCTGTTCTCATGGCATACAAACAGGGACAGCCGCTCACAGCTAAGCTGTTAGATAGGTTCAGAATCACCATCTCAGATAAATTAATAAAGTAAGCTGACCATTTTAAGTTAGTGTTCCTGATAATCTGTCAAAAGGTAAAAAAAAACAGAACAGTTCTAATGCATAGAGATCAAATGAGAGCAATCAAAAGCAGTAAAGAGACAGAGTCACAAAAAACTGACACTCACAACTGCCTTATGTACATACACAACCCTCTCCTCTTACCTCCCAACACTCAGACTTGTGAGAGATTCACTTATATCACCAAATTGGAAGCTATGCACTCTCCAGCCAAGACCGGACTAGCTGATCAAGAGGAGAAGGTCAACACCTGCACCACACCACATGGAACAGATAGCCCTCCAGAACACCTGCCATCACAGCTCTCACATAAAGACACAAACCACACACCCACCTTCATGGAGGCTCTCAATAGAAATTTACCCAAACAGCAGAGACCTCCAAGACAGAAACGCACTTGACCACCACAACACATCACAAACCACAGGACACATAGCTCACCTCCACAGTGTGCCCCTCAACCTAAGCCCCTAAGGCTAAACACCTTGCCCAATACACTAATAATAGGTGACTCAATAGTGAGGCACACAGATGTCCCACTCACTAGGTTGAATAAGGAGAAGGTAACAGTCAGCTGTCTATCAGGTGCCAGAATCCGACACATAATACATGCACTCAGGTCATTCCACAAAAAGTAAAAGTATGACTCTGTCATTGTCCATGTGGGTGTGAATGACCTGAGATACACCTCTCTGGACTGCATGAAAAGAGACACGGTGGAGCTCTCAGATTATGTGGCCCAGGCAGGTATGACCCAAGCCCTGAGCAGTATCCTACCTTCACCCAGAATGATACCGTAGTACAGACAAGAAATGATTGACTTCAGCAATTGGCTAAGTTTCTGGTGTCATTCTAAAGGGATCTGCATCTGTCACCCCTGGGTTTTCGGGTACTGGTTAAGGCTCTTGCCACCCCTATAGTGCTTTTTTTAGGTGGTGTTCCAAAGACCAAATTACCACAGTAACAGCTATAAATAAATGCAATCTGAGGGTTATGCTGCTCAATGCTAGAAGTCTAAATCTCAAGATGCACTCGCTCAAAGCACTCCTCAAAATGGAGAACACTGACATTTGTACTGCAACGGAGATCTGCTTTAAAGCAACAGCACCCCTGTGCTACCAGGCTATAACTCATTCCATACCTTTCGGCCCCGAAACATGGACTGAGGCGCCAAAGGCGGTGGTGTCTCCATATTCATAAAGGATATGCGCACCTATAATGCATCTGAGATACTTCAGGTACAACTAACTTTGGGTAAGACAGCGATCCAGGTTGTAGCGTGCTATAGGTCCCCAACCATGTCCATAAACTCTCACTCCACGTTCCTAAGCACCCTGGAATCTGTCAAGGTCCAACCCAACACTCTCATACTAGGAGACTTCAACTATCCCTCCATCAAATGGGAAAGTACTCAAGCACCAATACACTGGCCCAACACTTCCTGGTGTGTTGTTCCAATGCCCTGGACCAGCTCATTCTGACCCTCACTAGAAGAAGCAAAATCATTGACCTGGTTATTACTAACATGGGCAACCATTGTTCTACACCAATAGTCAATCCCTCACTGGTCAGATCCAACTATAAACTAATCAACATAGAAATCCACATCTCACCCACACCCCCCGCGAAGGTAATTACCTTGAAAAACTTCTCCAAAGCTGACCTTGAGCTCATACAAACATAGGTGGCTAACTTCACGGCACCCATGCCAATGGAATATAGCTGCATGACTGCCAAATCATACACCAATGCACTGTACGAACATGTACATAAATGCATGGAACTAGCCATACGCAACAGAACCAAGATGCTCTCCTCCAAAAAAAGGAATCCAATCTAGTAGTCCTTTGCCATTAATAAACTCTACAACAGAAGGAAGGAACTGTTGCAGAAAAAGGTGATGCTCCAAGACTGGAAAAACTCCTTTATTAGCCTCAACAAAAAGTTGAGATTCCTCATCAAATCCTCCAAAGCCAACTATGAAGGCAGAAATTTGGCAGACACTAAAAACAATCACAAAGCCTTCTGTATTTATATCAAGAGCCTCCACGGCAATACCCAGATTTGCTCGGAGTTGCTGCACAATGGTACCTCCTATACTGAGCCAACAGATAGTGCCATCATACTGGCCGAAAGATTCAGTGCCAACTTTACCCCTCTCTCCCCCCTAAAGGACCAATCACAATACCAGAAGAATGCCAGGCACCCAGCATTACTGCAGCACAGGTTAAAGCTGCATTGCCCAAGGCCAAGAATACAGCTTCCATGGGACCCGATAATATCCCTGGCTGTGTTCTACATGAACTACAAAGCGAACTGGCACCTCATCTGTGTGCCCTGTTTAGTCACAGCCTCACCTCAGGCTTTGTCCCTACCGAATGGTGCACTGCTACAGTCATCCCCCTTCATAAAGGGGGAGTGACTACAGACCCTGGGAATTATCACCCCATTAGCCTGATGAGTCTGATATGTAAAGCTATAGAGTGCATCATCATCAATTTGATTAATAAAGATATAGGAAATCTCCATTCTCTAGACCCCACGTAATTTGGCTTTGTGAAAGGGAGATCATGCCTGCTCAACCTGGTTGACTTCTTCGAGTCAGTCACCAGGGCTGTGCATGAAAGTAAGGCAATGCATACAGCCTACCTCGATCTGGCCAAGGCCTTTGATACCATTCCTCACTCGGAAATTATTGATAAACTCACCAAACTAGGCATCAACCTCTATATCACTAGGTGGATTGCAAATTGGCTAACAGATAGAACACACAGTGTGAAAGAAGCAGATTCCAAGTCAGACTGCTGAAAAGTCACGAGTGGAGTCCCACAGGGATTGGTCCTTGGTCCTCTTCTGTTCAGCATTTACTTCTCAGATGTCCAGGCCAATACAAAGGGACTCTGGCTGACCAGATTCACAGATGACTGCAAGCAGGGAGCCATTATTAACTCCCCAAGTGATGCAGACATCCTACAGAAATCATCACCGAGACCAATGATTGGTGTTGAAACCATGGCTTTAAGCTTAATGCCAAAAAATGCGTCGTCATCCCCTTTAGTAAAAACTCAGTTCCCACTAATTACCACATCTATGGGAGCCCACTGAACACTGAAAGCGTTATAAGAGATCTGGGGATGCAGGTTGACAGCAACCTGTCCTTCAACCACCACAGAAAATCCTTCTATGTGGCACATCACATTACCAAAGGTTTTGCATCCAGGAAGAAAGAAGTCATCGTCTCTCTCTTCTCTTACCTCATTAGACCAATTATCGAGTATAATGCCCCATTTGGCATGTACCTCACTAGACACCTGCAACAGCTGGAGAGGCCACAGAAGTACTTCACAAAGAGGATCCTAGGCATTAAACACATACCCTACATGGACAGACTCAAGACTCCAGCTATTCTCTATCTCATATCGCCTACTTAGAGGTGATCTCTGCTTGACTTACAAAGCCATGTTTGAGCCAGCTCTGTTAGAAATGCTACATCTAAAGAAATCCAAATCCCTCCTCACCACATGCTCCAGAGACCTCAACCTCATTACCACAATCAACAGAACATGCTGGAGGGACAGTTTCCTCACCCAGGGACTGTCCATGCTCTGGAAATAGACTTCCCATACATGTCAAGCAGATCACCTCGCTGTCCCTCTTCAAGAGAAGACTTGATGAGTGGATGGGTAATAGAAAGTTCACCCCGTGGATCACTCGAGTGGCTCTACTTGATAGAGGCACTGGGAACTAACATTGGGCGGCACGATGCCAGGGTACTTCTATGGGCTAGGCTTGTAAAGGCTCCAGGGCCATTAGCCTAGTACACACCTATGAATCTTCTTTTCAGAGAATAAAAATGAAGCTGCCTAAACTGCATCTGTTTGAAATGCACAAAAGCAAAAGGCAGAAAACAGCAAATGTAAATAATATAAATATATTTGTTTTTAAGCATGTGCTAGCTAGACCAATATCTGTTTTGTTTGCTACAATCTTTTGTAATTGTATAATAGCACCAGAAATAGCAGAGACTCCAGCAAAAGCATATACAGAAGTAGTATTACTAATATAAAGTTGTACTGGGTAAATAATACTACAAATAAAATTCAAGGTAATTTCTCTTGTCCAGATGGAGAAAAATGTCATGTTGGAAACCTTTCTTTAGACCAGAGTGGCACAGTCTAAAAAACAGCCAGAGGCAAGCATATGGTCAGCTCTTACAGCATAAAGCAGATGTATCTTTGCAAAACAATATTGCCATAAAATGCTGCATACTACAAGAAAAAAGGGCATTCTTTTAATTTTATACTGACTGTGTAAACAGTACCGCAGAAGGGTCTAAAATAGAGCTACGGGAGAAAAATATCTCATTCCCTTCTGACAATACTGGCTGCAGAAAACAAAGAGCATGTTAACTTAGAAACAAATTTCTGCAACCTTTTAATAAATCTTTGATTATCAGGCTTCAGTTTGATATTAATGTCAGTAAGTTTGTAAACTGAACTAAGTGTACATCACAGGCCATGTATGTACAAATGCAAAAAAAATCTGTGCAAGCAAAACTGACAGTTAATAATAAATATTTTTGTGTATGCTATACAGTAAATAGTTTAATATATAAAAAGCATTCTCCAGTGTATAAACCATGTTTTTACAACATTCTGTAAATCTGTGCAAATAGACAATTTTGCTGTCAAGTTTTAAAATGTTCACAGAAAATGCTCCTCAGTTTGCTTTTATTGTAAAATATGAGTTTTTCTTAAACAGACACCCTTTTTGGGATGTCTTAGTAATATCACTCATTTAGTGTGCCATAACAAAACTTAACATGTTTACTCCAAAAAGTAAAATGTCTGTGTCTTTTAAATAAAATCCTGAAGTAGTCTGTTTCTAAATTATTTGTATGAGGTAATTAACAAAAGTAAACAGTTAATTCAAAAGTTACAAAAGGTTAATAAAACAGTTCTAAGCCATAAATTAAATTCTGTAATTGTAAAAAAAATAAGCTATCAAGTTAGACAAAAAAAACTAAAGCAGACATAGCCCATAATTAGTGGATAGTTTCACAGGATAGTCTGCAAAAGGGAAAAAAAACTATTAGAATGGATTATACACCCACTTCTGGTAGTAATGTTTATTATTATTGTATTGACAGTGTGAAATTGCATTTTGACTTGTTGTACCAAAATAAAGCTAAAGGTTTTGTTTCCTAATGTGTTGTCTGCAAATCATGATGAAAACCATAATCTGACCAAAGAATGTATATCAATGTAAACTGTTTGAGTGTTTTTAAAACAAAAAGGGAGAACTTTTAGAATGTATGTATTTAAACACTTGCAATAGTGGATGTACACTTGTGCTTGTTAAAATATATAGTAAAACATATACATTTGAACACTTACGATAATGCATGTACAGTTCTGTAATGCATGCACAGTTCTGTTTGCTAGTGTATCCATATTAAAGGGTTAAAATCTTCTTAGCTGAGAATAAGTAAAAAAGTAGGAAATAGTTTGCCATCCTACTGTGTGTGATACAGAATATTCTGTAACTGACACAGTTTCAAGGAGAAATACAGATAAGGATCCAGGTGCAAGGGTGACCGGAGACAGAAAGTTTACCTTGAAACAGAACAAAATGCAGCTTATCAGCAGACTGTATGACATCAGACAAATACCAAAGTACTGACTGAAAGTTCCCAACAAACTGCACTACATCAGGCAAATTACAGCAGTATTAAACATGTAAAAGATCTGATCTGTTTGTTAGATCTGTTATTTGTAGGAACAGATTTGTTCCGAGGTAAATGGAGAATGGAAAGTTGTAATTTATATCTGTGTTGAGAAGCTAACTTTGAACATTAAAAGCTGTAGCTGTAACAGTATAGAATGTGCTGTCTGTTATATAGATAAGTTATTTTATTAGTAACTCTGTGCTCAGGTTGATATAGTACAGTGCTGCAAAGTGTATTTGTTATTTTATTTGTGAGCAGCCTAATAGTAATTAATTCTTCAAGAGGGTCCCCCATATCTCCACTGGATAACATCTCATATGGGTACATCTTAAGAATTCTCATAAAAGGTGATTGGTCCTCTGATTCTCCCTCCCAAGAGGAGTCACTATTTCTGGAAGCTTTTGTGTCTGGCCTTTCTACATCTTGGGTGACTCCCCTGGCAGATGAGCTTATAGAAGTAGTCTCTCACTGGACATGGAAGGAATCAGATACTGTAGAATCCATCCCCCATTGCCCTGATAAATTTCTTGCCCCCCCACTAAAAACAGGCTAGACTGGAGTAAGGGGTTTCCTGTTGATGAAATGATTGCGGCAGCAGCCACAAAGAAGGAGCTGGCTGAGCAGAGTTCCTTTGTCCATCCCCCTAACAGAGAGTCCTTGGAGTTTAACAGATTCTGAAAGCACATTCTTGCCTCAGCAACCTTTGCCTTATGGTCTCTGAATTACTTGCCACATTTCAGAAGACTACAGTGGGATTCAACTAAGGAACTTCCCATATCCCTTTTTGAGTCCATGTCCATGGAGGACTGCAAGAAGTCTTCTTCACAACTGACCACTCTCTTATCTCTCTCATATGTGTCCATGGGGCTAATTCCCCATGCTGCGGAGGGTACTTCATGGGCATCAGGCTCAGGCATAGCCCTTAGGGGACATACCTGGATGCACTTGCGCAACTTTTGTAGAGACTTTCAAGTCTTCTTTCATCAATGCTTCCTTTGATGGAACATATTTGTTTGGCCCTACTGTTAATGAAATGTTTTTCCAGAGTAAACAGGATGGAAAGACCCTGTCTGCCAAAGGGGTATGCTTTTCTAGTCCTCAACGATCATTTTACAGGAATCAAAGTGGAGGCAAGAAGATGTGGTTCCATAAATCCCATGGTCCTTCAAAGGATTCACATGATGATATCTCTCCCAAAGGCAGAGGGGGGAGTTCAAATGGAAAATACTGTCCTTGTGTCAGAGGAAGCCCGCAGAACTAGGTTTTCTGAAATTCCTATTCAGAGAAACCTTTTCAGCTTTCCTCAAAGATTGCCCGACTGCCCACCTCTGGAAGCAGTTAGGGGTGTTTGCCTTTGCACCCAGAAGTCTATGCATCAATAACAAAAGATTCTTGGGTGCTAAAGATCATATCCAGAGGGTATTTCATACCATTTTCCCAGATTCCCCCAACCAAAAGAAAAAGGCTTCCCAATGTCCCATCCAGTCATAGAGAGGCAATAACTCAAGAAATGTAAATGTTGCTAGACAAAAGAGTCATCCAGAAGGTCCCACCAAACCAGAAAGGATTCAGAGCTTACTCAAGATTCTTTTTAGAGCCAAAGAAAACCGAGGACCTGAGACCAGTTCTAGGCCTAAGCAAACTGAATCAATTTATGAAGAAGTCAAAGTTTCAGATGGTCATGGTTCAGTCCATTCTGCCATTTCTACACAAGGATGATTGGATGTGCTTCATCAATATTCAGGATACATGCTATCACATCAAGATGAGCTGATGACCCTGAAGATTTTCGCATGCTTGGCTGGTGGACACTCATTACCAATTCAGAGCTTTTCCCTTTGGTCCTACCACAGCCCCCAGATGTGTGGCAGTGGTAGCATTTCACTTGAGACTGCTGGGATTTTGTGTATTTCCATATCTAGATGACTGGCTCCTCACCACCCCAACCAGCCATCTTCCAGAAAAATCCAGAGACTACTTACACCAGTTATGTCAATTTCTAAGAATCTCAATCAACATCTGCAAGTCTCATCTAAAGCCTGTTCAGAACCTGGATTCATAGGTGCTCAGTTGAACTCAGTCAGTCAGATATCCTCTCTTCCACCACATCGAGTACAGACCATCAGGTTCCAAGTGGAGAAGATTATAGCACACCCTTCTCCTCCAGCCAGACTTACTCTTCAGGCCCTAGGGTCAATGGAAGCTACCATAACCTTAGTTCCTATAGCCCATTTTTTATGTGCATTCTTCAGTGGACCCTAGCTGTCCAGTGGTCAATTATTTGCCAACCCTTGATGTTAAGTTGTCTGTCTCACCTTCGTTCTTGCTGTTTGGGATCGGAGCCGATCCTCGGCTCTGACTTGACCATCTTCTATAGCTCGAGAGCTGTTTACTGGCTCAAGCCCACCCCTTATCCCATGATGCCTAGTGATAGCTACCCAGATCTTGTTTGCCGCTTCAGCTGCGAGGAGTCGTTTTTCTGGCTCAGGCTTCTATAAAGTTTTTTCGTATAACTTTCTTACTCTAGAATTGTATTTTTTCAGTGTTTTATTGTTAACATTTAGTCTTGTTTTTTGTGATAGCTAGTGTTTAATTGTAGTATCCCTTCATTTCCTTGTAGAACTCGTTTAACTTAGAGAGTTCTCCCCCACCCCTCCCCCCCTATCTCTTCTTGTCAGGTTAGCCGTTTAGGTTAGAGGCTTTCCTTCTACCTTTCTTTCATAGGCTAGCCGTTTAAGTTAGAGGCTTTCCTATTAAAAAAAAAATCCTTTAGCTTAGTCTCCTAGTACAGTGTGTTTTTTGTGTAGACTGTATTTTGCTTTGGTAGCTGTTGTGGTATTTGTTGTTTCCTTCTTTCAGGATGTCAAACGAATCCAAAGTGTCTGGATTCAAAAGTGTGACTCATGCTGTCAGAAAATGTCTCTGATAGATGGGCACACTTCTTGCATCTATTGTTTAGGCACTGTGCACCTGCAGGACTCTTGTTCTATCTGCCATGCATTTAGTCCAAGAGTCCTGTAGGAGCATAAGAATAAGCTTATTCTTAGGGGTCTTTTAAAGCCCCAGGATTCACCGGCCAAGACACCTCAGCCTGTGAAATCCCCTAAATCTAACAAAGTTTGGGGATGGCCTTGTTCAGACTCTACCACTCTACTTCAGTTCCAGCTGGCACCATAAGAAGACTATCTCCCCCGGCTCCATCAGAAACCCGGAGACTCCACGAGGCCACAAGGACTGTCCTCCATTTCCCTGATTCCAAACTCATACAGAAATATCTCCCTGTTGCCCCCTACTGGCTTCGACAGATATGGTTCCCATTCCTCACCTCTCGATCCTCTAAGCTGTCGGATCACGATGTGGAGAGAGTGGTCAGTAGGTTGCTAAAGTCGCAGGCACTTGCCAAGATGTTGTCTAGCCCTCCTCAACAGGTGTCGACTCTGTCCACTTCTGTCGATGTTCCTCCTCCGACTCCAATGAGTTCGCCGGAGTTGGGTTCGTTGGGAAGTGGAACCCGTTCGTTCATCGTCGACTCCGATCCCCTCGGTGGTGCCGTTCGTCGAGGGATCTGGGCGCCGGGGCACCCTTGTTGGCTCCGAGGGGGCGAGTGGCATCGGACCCTTGTCTGACCCCGTTCTCCCTCTTGGAGCTTCGGCGCAGGTGAGCTCGGCTTCTACATCGGCCTCAGAGCTGTCTCCATCGGTGCGGAGAAGGATTCCGATTTCCTCGGAACCGGAGCTTTCTCTGCATCGTGGCAGGGATGCCTTCGATGTCATGAGGAGTGTGCTGGCCACTGAGTCAGCTCCATTATTGGCCCCGCTGGCTCCGTCCCCTGTAGTGCCTGTGCCAACCTCTGCTCCTCCTCCAGACCCCAAGCGTAGGGAACCAGTGCTCCAGGGCACCCCATTGGGTGTTTCCTCTTCTTCCGAGGCCTCCCCTGATCATTCAGAGGACCCCCCCCTCATAAGAAGAAGTGCAAGAAGAAGCACATTGACTCCCCTGAGTCTGTCACTTCTGATACAGACTTAGATGAATCGGAAGGGTCCCCGAGATCCCCCTCTGAAGATGTTTCCTTCTCGGACATCCTAGTAATGCTTAAGCAGAGGGGGAACTGGAATCCCCTAGCCCCTACCGAGGATGAGTCTGTATTTCTGGATGCGTTCGGTTCCCGACCTTCCACCTCCTGGGTTTCTCCGCCTTTCGATCTACTTATGGCAGTGGTGGCTCGAAAGGCTTGGTCAGCTCCGGATACAGTGGAACCAACTCCGAGGAGACCTGGCAAATTCATCACAGCACCCCAGGATAAGCAGTTCCTTACCAAAGGTGTTCCTGTTGATGCCATGGTGGTAGCAGCAGCCACAAGGAATCTAGGACCATGGACAGATATGGGAAGTGAATGTTCGCTTCAGCGACCTTTTCTATGAGGTCAATGAACTACTTATGTCATTTTACCCAGCTTCAGAGGGATCTCCTTAAAGAGCTCAGAGATGCCCTTCAAGATCCATCAGCTGAGGGGGCTCAAGCTAAAGTAGCTTCCCAGCTGGCGACGCTTAATTCTGTAGTTAACTCCTCCATGAGGCTCATTTCCTATGCAGCCGATGGTGCGAGTGGTGCCGCAGGTATGGGAGTGGCCCTTAGGAGGCATGCATGGATGCGGCTGTGTAATTTTGCGGAACCCTTTCGAACGTCATTCACCATCACCCCCTTTGATGGTTCCTTTCTTTTTGGACCACAGGTGAAAGACACTTTGACTAGGTGTGAGCAAGAAGGCAAGACTCTCTCTGCCGTGGGAGTCCATTTTTCCACTCCTTCTAGACCGTACCCCAAAGGTCAGAAGAGTGGCAAAATGTGGTTCCGAAAATCCCAGGGAGCTTTGCCTGACACGTGTAATGATTTTTCCTCCAGGGGCAGAGGGGGAAACAATAACAACAGACGCCGCCCTTGTGGCAGAGGGGGTCCGCAGAACCAGGGCAACAGAGAATCTTTCTCTGATAAGCCCTTTCAGCATCCCTGAAGGGTTGCCCGGCTGCTCACCTCTGGAGGCAGTCGGGGGAAGACTTTCACTGTACCCAAAAGCCTGGCAAGATTTAATGCAAGACAGATGGGTGCGGTCCATTATATCCTGAAGTTACAAAATTCCCTTATGAAAACCCCCCTTATCGTCAAGGAAATCCCTTCCAGATGTTCCACCCAATCTGAAGGACCAAGCAGTAATAGAAGTTTCAAAACTGCTAGAAAAAGGAGTCATCCAGAATGTCCCGGCAGACCAGCACGGATCCGGAACTTATTCAAGGTTCTTTTTGGTACCAAAAAAGACAGGGGACTGGAGACCGATTCTGGATTTCAGCAGACTAAACAGGTCTGTACAAAGAACAAAGTTTCGGATGGTCACGCTACAGCCCATTCTACCCTTTCTGGGTCAGGACAATTGGATGTGCTCGATAGATCTTCAGGATGCGTACTACCATATCAAGATGGATAGGTGCTCCACGAGATTTCTTCGCTTCTGGCTGGGAGACAGTCATTACCAATTCAGAGCTCTGCCCTTTGGTCTCACCACAGCCCCCAGGGTGTTCACCAAATATATGGCAGTGGTCACGGCTCACCTGAGACGTCGAGGATTCCAGGTGTTTCCATATCTAGACGACCGGCTCTTCACTGCTACTACCAGGCATCAACTTCTTCAAGCCAGGGACTACACAATCACAATCTGCTCCCAGTTAGGCATTACAGTAAACTTCGAAAAATCTGCCTTGTTGCCCTGTCAATCTATCACCTACATAGGCGCAGACTTAGACACAAGGAACATGTCCGCAAGGCTACCGCCAGAAAGGGTGTCTACAATTCATCAGCAAGTACAAATTCTGATGCAGAGCAAAAGAATCTAAGTTAGGTTCGTCCTTCAAACTCTGGGTTGCATGGCAGCAGCCATTGTTTTAATCCCACTGGTCCGCTTTCACATGAGGATCCTTCAGTGGCTTCTGTTCACACAGTGGTCTTTCCAACAGCTGCCCATGTCTCACATGATCATGATTACAGAAGCATGCAAAAGGCACCTTTCCTGGTGGATGGTCTCCCCAGTAGTGACTCAGGGCAGACCCTTCATTCAGCCCCCTCCGGTAGCCACAGTGACCACAGACATCTCCCTGATATGGTGGGGGGGGGCATTAGGCAAGACAGTCCAAGGCACTTGGCAGCCTCACGAGTACCATCTGCTCATAAACGTCTTAGAAATGAGAGCCGTGCTCCTTGCATTGCAAGCCCTTCAGGACTCTCTTCCTTCTGGGACCATTGCAATTCAAACAGACAACATGTCAGTGGTGTGGTACATCAACAAGCAGGGCGGAACCAGGTCCTACCCCCTGTGTCGAGAAGGACTCAGACTGTGGCAGTGGGCGATTTCCTCCCAATGTTTTCTGATTGCGATGCACATCCCTGGGAGGTCCAACGTCATAGCGGACAGGCTCAGCAGGGCTATCCTCATGCCTCACGAGTGGTCTCTGAATCAGGAAGTTGCGGATCTTACCTATCGCAAATGGGGATGGCCTTGTTGCAATCTTTTTGCCACCCCCTTCAACAGCAAATGCAACAACTACTTCTCCCTTCTTCCGCTTCCAGGTCACTCACCCAGAGACGCTGTAGTCCACGATTGGCCTCAAGGACTTCTTTATGCCTTTCCTCCATTTCCCCTGATTCCAAACTCATACAGAAAGCAATATCGTTGGGTTGCAAAATGATCCTCATTGCCCCCTACTGGCCTCGACAGATATGGTTCCCATTCCTGCACCATTACCTTCTCGATCAGCCCTGGACTCTGGATCCGATTCCAGACCTACTGATTCATCAGTTAGGCGGGTTGCATCAATCCCTCCAAACTCTCCAGCTCACAGCTTGGTTGCTCCACTTCCAACCTTAGCCAGGCTTCCCAGCATTTCCCCGGCTGTACGTGAGATTATTGTCCCCTCTCACAAGTCCACAAACAGAAAAACTTATGCTAGTAAATGGAAACATTTTTCTTGTTGGGCAGAGGCTAGGAATGTAGATCCCTTTTCAGCCCCAGTCCACGAAATTCTGGAATTCCTAGCACAACTTTTTCATTCCGGGTCTGCTTCTGCTACAGTCAGGTTTCAATTAGCGGCCATTTCTAACTTTCATGTTGGTTTGTCAAATTCAAACATTATGTCTCATAAGCTCTGTAAAGCTTTTTTGAAAGGGACCACTCTCCTTAGGCCTCCATTGAGAGATCCCCCTCCTCCTTGGGACCTTAATCTGGTACTAACTTCCTTAACTCTGTCCCCTTTTGAACCAGCAGCGTCCTGCTCCATTAAGTTTCTGTCTTGAAAGACACTCGTTCTGGTAGCTATTACTTCAGTCAGACGCGTCTCTGAACTTCAGGCACTATGTGTCCGTCCTACATACTTGGTTTTTCATAAGGACAGGGTTGCTCTGAGGACTAATTTTTCATTTCTTCCGAAAGTCTGCTCAGAAACTAATTTAAACCAATCTATAGACCTTCCTGTGTTTTTCCCTAACCACACCAACAAGGCAGAGTACAAATTACACCAATTGGATGTTCATAGACAATTGCATTTTTACCTGCACAGGACTAAGGAAATAAGGAAGTCGGACCAACTATTCCTTTCCTATGCTCTAGGCAAACAAGGTCTCCCAGTTTCCAAGGTGACCTTATCCAGGTGGTTGTCTCACACTATTACTTTCATTTATCAATTAAGGAACAAAGAGTTACCTATCAAACCAAAAGGTCATTCTACTAGGGCCTTGGCCACCTCTGTAGCCTTCCAATCTAGGTTGCCCATGGATTCTATCTGTGCAGCTGCTACGTGGGCAAGTCCTCATACCTTTATTTCTCATTACAAGCTAGATATGGTCTCCAGGAGCAGAGCTGACTTTAGTTGAGTCTGTTCCAATGAGCCACCCAGGACTGTAGGTGCTAGGGACTCTGTCCCAACAAGCAAGAATGAAGGCGAGATAGACAACTTAACATAGAGAAGTTATGTACCTACCATAATGTTCCATGTTAGTTGTCTTCATCTCGCCTTCTCTCTTGCGTCCCACCGTCCGTCCCCCTGTCCTATTGGACTGAGAGGAGTTCTGGTTTCACTGGCTGAGTGTTTTTCTGGTTTGTTTCCTCTGCTGACTTAGAGAATATGTCAGGTATACTCAACCTATTTGTTAGGACAGGTTTATTCTCTAGCTATGTCTGGGGTTAGCTATTTCAAATGAGATCTGGGTAGCTATCGCTAGGCATCATGGGATAAGGGGTAGCCTCGAGCCAGTAAACAGATCTCGAGCTATAGAAGATGGCCGAGTTGGAGCCGAGGATCGGCTCCGATCCCAACCAGCAAGAAAGAAGGCGAGATGAAGACAACTAACATGGAACGTTATGGTAGGTACATAACTTCATTTTCTTTCTGATCAAACTCACTCAAGTATGCAAAGACTGTCTATGTTGGTGGATTCAGTCGGATGAGGTTTCCCAAGGCTGCCCTCTTGTACTTCCACTCCTAGTAGCCATGGTAACCATGGATGCCTCCCAACTGGGGTGTGGGAGTCTTTTTTGGGATAGATAATCCAAGGCACATGGTCACCAGAAAAGACCATTTCACACATCAATGTCATACAGATGAGAGTGGTCATCCTAACATTCCAAGCCTTCCAAGACACCCTTCCTCTTAGGACAATTGCAATACAAACTGACAACATGTGTGTGGTTTGGTACATCAGCAAATGGAGGGATCCAATCTTATCCCCTATGTTGAGAGGCAGTGAGAGTGTGACAGTGGGCAGTATCCTCATACTGCTTTCTTTTGGTAATGCACATGCTGGGGAAATCCAACATGCTAGAGAACAGTCTTGGCAGGTCCATTCTGATGCCTCATGAGTAGGCTCTCAATAAATCAATGGCAGAGAAGACTTTCCATCGACAGGGTCAGCCTTGCTGCAGTCACTTTGCATCTCCCCTCAACAGCAAGTGCAGAAGGTTCTTTGCCCTAGTCCCCCTCTCCAGGGGAGTTACTGAGAGATGCTGTAGTCCACATTTGGCCCTCTGGTCTCCTTTACCATTATTCCCCAATACCTATAATTCCCAAATACTTACAGAAGATACTTCAGTTGAAGAGCACGATTACCCTCATTAACCCCCTTTTGGCCTCAGCAAGTGTGCCTCCATTTGGTCTCACTTTCACTATGCACCATAGATGCCAGACCACAGTCCAGCCCTTCTTTCTTTTATCCAAGAGGAATACATCATCTGGACATTATAGGCCTCAAGTTGATTGCATGTTTTTCCAATTCCACTGGTTAGACAGCATAGAGTTTTCTCACCAGTCTGACAGATATTTCTCTCTTGTCACAAGGACTGTACTAGAAAGATCTACAAAAGTAAATGGAAAATATTTTCAATTTGGGCTCTACAGAGAGAATTGAACCCTTTCACTACTCTTACCTCTGCTGTCCTAGAGTTCTTATCTATATTTCAAGAAGAAGCTAGTTTCTCTACTGTTAAAGTGCAGTTGGCAGCCATTTCTTATTTTTATTCAGGTGAACATGCTTCTTCATTAGCTTCTTCAAAATTGTACAAGGTGTTCCTCAAAGGTATTTTCATCCTTAGGCCCAAAGTGAAGGACCCCACCTGTCTCTGAGATTATCAGCTGCACCTCAAGGGTTAACTCAGAAAACCTTTGTGCCATCAGTTAAATCTGACTTGAAATTTTTATCCTGGAAAACTGTCTTTCTAGTGGCCATTATATCTGCAAGATGAGTTTCTGAACTCCAGGTTCTCTCTTCCAAATCTCCTTATTTCATGTTTCACAAAGACATTGTTACTTTTCAGACCTGTCCATCTTTTTTACCTAAAGCAGCCTCCGAAACAAATATTAATCAAGTCATTAATTTGCTTGTTTTCTTTCTCAACTTCGCTAACAAAGGAGAATACATCTTTTGGATGTACATAGGCACATGGTTACATCTTCCACATTTTGGCCTTGAACTTCTGTTGACAACATTTGTGCAGCAGCTACCTGGTCTAATGTGCATACCTTTAATGTTCATTACAAATTGGATTTGACGTCCAGTAGCAGGGCTGCCTTTGGTTATGCAGTACTGCAGAATATCCTTCCATGAGGGCCACCCAAGGTACATGTAGCTGGGGACTGTGTCCCAACAGTTAAGGAGCAAATGAAAAGGACAGCATCATATATTAAAGTTATGTACTTTTCATATCTATGTATCTGTGTTGTCCATTTTCATTCTTCCTCAACTCCCCACCCTCCGACCCCCTTCCTATTATCTTCTGGAGCGACCTTATGGCTGTTGTGGAACATAGGTTACAGGTTTGACCCCCCACTTTTGCTACTACTAGTTTTTTTTTTTTTTTACTTTGTCTTAACCTAGAGTTAGTTTATCCTATATCTTATAAGGCAGCAAACTTGATCTGAGGTGTAGCAGATTGACATGGCCATTATGGGTAAAGGGAGGAGCTTGAGAGTAGGATCTGAGAGTCTGGTAAATTTGGCTGATCTGAGGTTGGATCAGATACCCAACAGTTGAGGAAGAATGAAAATGTACAACATAGATATATAGTTATGGTGAGTACATAATTTTAATTTTTATGAGGAACAGACCAAAAATGTAACATAAAAATTATTTATTTATTTTATTTTACATTTGTTTACTGGGAAGGTCTGACTGGACAGACCTGTCTGTTTTCAGCAGAGGCCTGGGGAGAAAAGCTCCAGAACAATTGCTAACATTCTATACATAAGATATTTACACATTCAGTTATAAAAATATAGCAGACAATAACATATGATTGCATAAGATATTTACATAAGCATAGTGGTTTAGACATACATTTAAAAGTATAGCAGGTAGTAACATTTGATTGTTGTTCATACAGTATGTTTAGGACAGATAATCTTGAAGATGTACTGAAGATAAGACAAGAAAGGAAAAATTTAAAAAGGAGGAGAATATAGACAAGTTCATATGAGGTGCATTGACATTTTCAAGGAAAGCTTTTCAACTTAGTCTAGGGGAGAGTTAGGTGGTATAGATGGGGCAGTAGGGAGTAGGCGGCAGTGAGTTGGTAAGTAACGTGTGATAATATATAGTGCATCTGTGGGGAGTTTTAAAGAGGAGGTTGGATAGTGGGTAGGGGAAAGGAGTTAGAATATGTCAGTCAGGTGCTAGGCAGTTGCATGTCCAGAAGTTGTTTAGGTGGGAAATATGCTGTTCTTTGAAGATGGTTTTATTAGGTTGCACTCTGATTTGTAGTGGTAGGGAGTTTCAAGTCTTGGCAGTGTTGTTAGAATACAGGGAATCTGGACTTTCTGTGAAATTCTGGACAGTTCAGTAGTGTGATTCCAGCTCACCTGCTCTGGAGGAAGGGACTGATAGTTTGGTGGCTGTTTTATGCATGCAAGAAGAAGCTAGCAGATGAAACTTCCATAACCAGAGACATGGGCTTGGCTTACAAATCACATGACAGCAGCCCTCATTAGCATGTGGGCGGGAGCATTCAGCTGCAAAGGTAAACCACAGAAAGGCCCTCATTGTGATGTGGATGCCAGCATTAGCCACAAAAAGGCTGAGCTGGAGCTTAATAGAAAAAACATGGACGTTTGCATGAATGATGATTCCAAGATCAGCTTTCACATCAAGAGGAACAGATGGGCTGATTGAACATGAAGGGCTGATGGTCAGCAAACAGTGAGAGGAATAAAAAACATACAAAAAAGGCACTATAGAAGAAGACAATGCCCATCTTTCCTGCATCTGGATGCATGATAATGCAGCATTAGAGAAGGTCCCACTGACACCTGTCTAGACATAATTTCCACCTCTTCCTCAGTATCCTTAGGTAACAGTTTTTCACAGACTAGTACCCCAGGTATATGGATTTGCGGATAAGTAAGGTTATAATACAGAATATAAACACATACCACAGATACCCACACAGCAGATTTGAGAGGCTTTGATCTTGAAACAACTGTCACTTAAAGAGCAATGCAGTTGGTCCCAGACTAACAAGAAAGAAGGCTTGTACTCCAGACTTTTTCTGCTGTCAAAAGACATACAAAACAGGGAAACCAGTACTGAATTTATGCAGCCTAAATCAGTCTGCCATGACCAAGAAGTGTAAGTAGTTACCCTAAAGACAGTACTGCCTTTCCTAGAAAATGAATATTTATTTGTATTCCTAGATATGGAGGATGCAGATCCATTCATCCCTACAAGGCCTTCCCAAAGCAAATATCTGAGATTCAGGGTTGCTCATTTACACTTTTCTTTCCCTCATTTGGTCACTCCACAGTCCCAGCAATAATTACCAAAGGTTTAGCACCAGTTGTAGCCTTGAGGAACAGCTGATCTTCATCATGGGTTTGGTTTATAAAGCCCATGACAGCAGCCCTGTTTAGTATGAGTACTTTTGCAGTAGCCTAAGCTGTATGTGATAGCCTGTTAAGGATCACACTAGTTGGCCAGCTTCCAAAGCTTTAGTTTACTTTTTATGTACCCTAGCCACTGTACAGCTCAGGGAGAGCATTACAAAATCAGTAGCTAGGGTGTGTGGAAATCACCCTAAAGCTTTGGGAGCTATCTGTCTGGTTCAATCTTTGGCAAGTGCTGTTGTGTCCTTATGGCTCCTAGAGCCAAATTACACATGAGAATACAATAGGCATTAAAGAATATTTGGACCTAGGCAATATAGTTTTTGACATGATTTCCATTCCCAGATCAATGAAGATGAATACATTTGCTGGAAAAATAATTTCCATCTACAAATGGGAACGTCTTTAACACTTCCTACTATAACATAGCATTTAAGAGACTCTTCAGGTTAAACTTAGGGGCAGCTTTTTTAGGGTGTATTCTTCCCAAGAGCACAGTAGATCATCACCCACAATGCAACAGTGATACAGTACATCAACAAACAAGAGGATACCAAATGCTGTACGTTATGTAATGGAGTTCTCCAGATTTGAGAGGGGCAGTTCAACATAACATTAAAATTTGCTGCAGTTTACCTTTCCAGATGTCAAAATGTTTAGGCAGCATCCTTCAGCAGACAGAATTCCCTGGCTTATGTGTAATCAAATAATCTTACTTTTCAACAAGTGATGTATCTGTGTTGCTTACTCAAAGTGGACTTGTTTGCCACTCTTCTCAATGAAACAGCTACCAGTCTACTCAGTGCTGTAAGTAGGGTGGGAATAAGGAGACAACTACCTAGATGAAAGCTTTTAGGGAGTGGGATCTGAGATTGAACCAGACAGATAGCAGATGCTGATGGTGTGAGAATACAGCACCTGCATTGATTTACAAACCCACAAGGATATTGTGGCTTCATAAATAAATGGTAATACTACATGTCTGAAGCACTCAGTGTGTGTGTTGATAAATGTAACAAACAACTTTTTTTCGGGTTAGAGAAGACCTTTTTGTTTTTTTGTGTTTCTCAGCTTTAAGTTGAAGAAGACACCGGTTTAGACAACTTCAAAATGCCCCAAGCATCCTACCTGTGGACAACACTGTGTAGAACTAAGACACTTTCTCTTTCATATAGATTTAGGAACCAATGTATGTCTTTCCTCCTTTTCCCATGATTGAAGAGGTCCTACTCAAAACAAGGCAAGACAGTACTAATCTCATGACTGCTTCTGCCTGATGAACGCATGGTTCTGTCTTTGGATGCAACTAGCCACACATCCACCTTCAAAGTTACAATTACAGAAAGTTCTATTATCTCATCAATAAGGCAAAGACCTTCTTCCCTAGAAAGTCACCATAACAGTAAATCATATATTTTTTTACCCACTGTATGTGTCTTTTATCTCTCTTGCAAAACTGTTCACAAAGAGTACCCACATCTTTACCAAAACTAGTGCTATCCTCATGCTAATGTTCCATGGTTTCTTGATTGGTATAAAACAACAACATTGCTGGCAGCGTTCCTCAGTTCTCACTGCTTTTAGTGTTTCGTATCATTATTTACTGGCAGAATAATTTCATCTGTAAACTGATTTGTACGGTTTAAGTATTTATTGGTTTTCTTTTGTATGTCAAATGATTTGTTTGTGGTTTTGGAAAGCTTTTGTCCACCTTTTTGTGGCAAGTAACTGGGTTTTGATTATTATTTTTTCTGTAATCCCCTATCAATCATCCTGTTCCACTGCAGATCATACTACTGTTCAAGCAAGTCCCCAAAACAAGTATAAAATGTCATTTTCTAAAGTACCAAAATTCTTCTTACTATCTTTAATGCTGTCAAGAAATCATAGCAGCAATATACACAACCTTTTTGTAAATATATACATAGTAACGTTGCCCTTACTAACTCTGCAAACTCTCTAATTTTAACAGAAAACTAAAAGACAAAGACAAAAATCTGAATATTAAGCATAGACCTTTGTGTGTTAAAAATGTAACATTTATTCAGTTTTAAAGTCTCTTGTCACTTTGGTCCTACAGCCTTCTAAGCAGAGCAGACAAACAATAATAAAGCATATCCCATTCATTTACACAGCACAATCAATCAGTTCATTAATTGTTCAATTTCAATTCAATAGGACAATCACTACTTGCTTGTAAGACATTTGTTGCATTTGCCTTCCTATCTGCTGTAGAACAGATTTTATTATTATTATTACCATTATTATTATTATTTCTATTTCTCTTCTGATTTGACTTCCCTTCAAACCTTAGACCTCAACCTCCCAATTTGGGGCAAGAGATCCATGTGTTTTGGAGCACCCATGCATCACTGTTATACCAGCATGTACTCTCATGCTAAAAGTAGATTTATGGGAAGGAACTTGAAGTTTTGTAGACTTTTCAGATGTGCAGTATCCTTGGCAGGATTATGTCCCATAATGGTTACTGCAATAGTGATCTATTTGGCCATCTACTGTTACAGTAAGTAAACATACACCACTGTACTTTTCTGCACTTAGCAATGAAGTACTTGATTACCCTTGTATTTCAATGTCTGAAAGTTGCCAGAAGAGAACATTTCAGCCACTTCTGTAAAGTCTTTGGGATTGATTTTAGTCAGAATTAGAGTTGAGTATTCCATACCTGTGTTAATACTAGGTCCTACTTAGGTACGTATAGATAACACATATATAATGGCTTACTGTTTTGTAGTAATATATTAACATGATTTCTGTGGGCTGCTTCTGTGGCATAGAGGTATAAAGCTCTGATTTAGGCCCAGTCAACCTTTGTTCAGTTAGCAATTCTGGCAACTGACAGAGCAGGGGAGAATGGGTGTTTGTTGCTGATGCTTCCTTGGGGAGACATGGTTCAAACAGGGGAATTGCTGTTGAACATAAAAGCAACAAGTATGGTAAGCAGGGTAGGGAGGTGGATAGGGAAAAATAAAGACCCCCCCAGGATAGAAGTGGAAATGACTGATCCCCAAAATCCCCTTAGGATCCACAATTAGCCCCACTGATGCTAGGGACATACGAGTAGAGGGAGTAGGAGACAAACTGGTAGACCCGGTGTGGCTAAAGGACACTGTGGCCTGGAGATGGTAATATGAAGTCCCAAGAGATACCAAATATTAATTAATTAATTAATTAATTTTAAAAAAGCATGTGATTGTTGTGGTGCATAAATCAGATGCTTTTCTTGCCAGGATACTATAGTGTTGCATTGATTCAGCTATGTTTAACAGCTATATTTGAAAGCAATAATAACCATTTTTTAACTATGTAGACCCACTGGACATGCACTCCCTTTTCAGCCGGGAGCAATGTCTGGTCAAGTGGCTTGTTCATGTCATGTAGTAGGCAAATGAGGGCAAAAAGAATCATACCGTGTATACTGAAACTACAGCTGACAGCCTTAACCCTCTGCACTGACTGCCAGAAGTAGAAGTAGAACAATGTGGAAGGATGTTCAGTAGGGTCTCTGATCATCCTTGCTTCACTTGTCCACTTCTAAGATAGAATACGTTTCTTCTTTCAAATCAACCTAAGTATAATGATTTATTGTTTCAGTAAACCTTACCAGCAAAGACAGTCTAGTTATGTACAACTGCAGTTACCATAACAGTAGGCCCTTTGAAGAGTCATCACCGTAACAGTAAAGCTATACTCTCAATGTTTCTATTTTGTGTGAAAATATTATATTCCCTCACTACTCTCATGGCAAACATCATTTAAGAGGCTGTTTACATGGTTCTGTTGTTCTTAACATATAAACCTTGCCAATTTTGGTCGTATATTCTGAGAGCTGTAGCTAGCTAGTTATCAGGCACCCAGTGCTGCCCCCTCAACTTTAAGTTAATTTCTTTTTGTTCTAACTTAAAGTTGAGGAGGGACAACAGATGAGAAGGGCAGCACTGATGCTCCCCTTAACTTTAAGTTGGAGCAAAAAAAAAAAAACTCAGAAGCTTTTCCCATACTTAAAAAGCAGTGAAGGGCAAAAAAAGACCTTCTTTCCTTGTAAATGTAGCAAGCAACTGCCACAATTTATGCCAGCAAGCTTCAGTTCTAACCAAAAATGCTATGCCAGAACTGATTTCTAAATGCTGACTTTTTGTTGTTAATATTATTATTATTATTATTATTATTATTATCATTATATTATTATGACAGCAGTTTGGCAGAACAGTGGAACAGCAGATAGCTTTGTTACCTCCCAGTAAGAGGTTTTCTGATGTGTTTCTTGACTGAGATGCCTTCAGTGTAGTCTGTTTATCCTCCTTGTGTTCATGTGGGTTTGCTCTGGTTTACTGTCATATTACAGACATGCAGTAGGTGGATTGGGCACTCTAAATTGATCAGAAATGTGAGCATTTGTGCATGTGTCTGTGTGATATGGAAGAAAAACTTGACAGTGTGAAAATTGGCTCTAGATGATAGTCACTGTTAATGTAACACCTTAGTCTCATGTGCAAAAATTTGGGGAAAAAAGGGGGCTGTGAATGGATGGATTATTACTACAGAGCTTATTTTAGGCAATCTGTTATTTAAATCTTATATTCTTATTTTATCGTATCTGCAATGTCAAGATGTTAAATCTTACTTGTAGTATATGGGCCTACATAGTACAGTTATTACTAATTTTATTTTCTATAAGCTGCAACTAAAACATTCACTTCTTTTGCTGTAACAAATTGATCACTATTGACTGTGTTGCTGCTAAGTTTCAGTGCTGGCAAGTAAACAGAGCTTTCTAGTTAGCTAAATTTAAGGGGCATTCCCTTTATTTAAGGTTTATGTTTAGTATTCTTTCATGCACTATTTTCCCTGTCTCATGCCTTTATTTTATTATGCCATGATCCCTTCATGTCTAGCCACAGCAGTAATATTTTAGGGTAGACTTTTGTCCAAACATACTTTGTCATTTGAATGAAGAAGTTCTTATTTCAACATCTGCATGTTGCTTTACTATTTCTGTGAATTGGAATTGATTTACTGTATTTGCTGTGCTAAGTTTAACGATTCTGCAGGTGATGTACTCTAGTTTGATTAACAATTTATACTCTAGCTATAAAGTGTTCTATTTCCTGTCCTTAAGCTGTTTATACCATCTGTTTCAGCATAGCTTTTTGATTATTTTCTCTTATAATTGGTACATTTGCCAGCATTTGTAGTCACCATATTGAATATGATATCATACAGGTTCATAGGTGTTTACTAGGCTAACAACCACAAGGGCCTTTTCAAGCCTAGCCATGCATCCCAAATCTCTGACAAGTTCTGGTACCCTTGATAAGTTTAGCAGGGGTCTGGGAGATGAACCCTTTACAGAGTGCTTATGTCCATTAGAGAGACAGGTGCCAAGATTAGAACAGGTAATTCTGGTGCTGTTTGTTTTGTAGATATGCAGGAGGTAAATTAGAGTGGCATCTAACAATGCTCTGAATGCTAGGCATAGATCACAGATCTCCCCCTCAACAGCCTGTAGGAGATAGAATGCAGGGATAGGGCCTTGAGGTGGTTTGCATAGTACATTTTAGTGAGGAACCTATATGGACAAATCTAATATTAGGTATTTATGTGTTCATAAATTAGTACTAACTGCCTTTGTGGGCCATTTTAAGCCTAGCCAATTAGGCCCCACATGAGAATCATACTCTGCACTTTGTGTCAGTAAGGTAAACACCTTAACCATTAAGCCATCCTTGAGTCACAAATGGGAAGGAATATTTGCCTGCTGTGTCTTTTCTGCCTGTGCAAAATGACTCAGAGAAACCAAGAGAATGTGCAACAATGTGGGATATCTAAAGCGGTCGTATCTGCCTAACTCCCTATTTATTCAAGGTAGGACCTACAGTGGTACCTCAGAGGAAAGAAACATTTTTTTGAACCTCTGGAAGGGAAAAAAGATTCTACTAAGGTTGATATAACCTTGCGTCAAAGATCTGTTGTTATGGTAATAAGTATGCTTGCAGACAAATGTACATTCCCTGCAGGAATTACTAAAGAAAATTGTTACAGTTCACAAAGCAGAACTAAAAAGACATGATTGTGTTAAATGTTGCGTATTTATTTTTTAGGTGATTGGCAATAATATAATAGCTATTTGTGTCATTCTTTCTTGGACTATTGCGATTATGAGTCCTGCTTACTTTATCATGACGTATGTAGGAATCTTCAGAGTGCCAGATTACATAGAAAAAGAAGGTAAGACACATTTCCAAGTTATGTCCTGAATGAAATGTGATAAACAGTTCAGTAAACAAAGTCTGCTCGATGTTCTTTGACATTCTTCTTTGATCCTTTTAGGTAATTACGAGTGCACCCCATACGATATGTTTTCTTTATTGTACTTTATTTCATTTAATTTCATGTTTACTTTACCGGGTAAATCCCAATTTTCCTGATGCTCTTTTGTAACAGCAACATAAGATCCATTCATACATCCATTCATCCAATGCTGTCAACTTGAATTTGACTCCTTTGTTCACCCCATAAACAGCTGATACATCCACAGATTTTATTAGGCAAATAGGGAACAGAAGTAAATTGTCAGCTCCTTTGGAATAATGGCTAAGGTTTTAATCTCACAGGTACAAAGTTCAGGGCTTGATTCTGACCTCTTTTTATTAGCTAGGCTTGTAATAGTCTGTAGATTGAAAGATTAGTGTTTACCTATAACACATACACACATATATATAGTGACATCTACATGTGCATGTAAACACAGATGCATATTTAGAGTCACTAATTCTTTTACTGCATGTCTTATAGATCTGGGTGAATGGTGCACCAGGAGAAAACCTACAGAGAAACATGTAGATTGTGCACAGAAGGCACCCCAGCCAAGAACTGAACAATAGAATTTCTTGTTGTGATTCAACAAAATAGCTAATAAAGTATCAAAGCACACAAGGCTTTGTGTCACATCACAGTGAGCACAACCTGATGATAGAAAAAAACAGGTAGCAGTTCTAATGAAAAGAAGCTAAATGCATCAGTAGTAGTAAGCATCTCTGAAATGAAAGCAGGTCATACAATATAGCCCCAAAATAAATGTAGGTCATAAATAACTAAACAGCACATCATACCTCTCAACCATACCAAATTCCACGGTATTTACCAGTTTTGAGGGTAAAATAATGGGGTGCCACGAATTTCCGAGTGACCCCTTCCATTCCAGATGTTTTTTGTTTTTTTTATTATTTTTATTTAAAATTTCAAGTTATGGCTGATGCCAGGTTAATGAGGCAGTGCCTGACTTCCTCTCAGTCAGACTTGGAGACTGGAGGGGGAGGGGGGTCAGATATTATCTGTATACTTCACATCATTTGAAACTTTTCCACCAAATGAAGTGTAATCATAGACTTCAGCCTGAATAACTGTGAATAAGTTACCCATGCAAGCCTGACCAGTAGTATGCAAAACAAATGACCAAAAGATCGCAAGAAGCTGTTGTACAAGAACACCGGAACTAGAAAAAAAAACATCTTCCCTGCACTTTATTCCCTTAATCCAGTGGCACCAGAGATCTCTGCAGCTGTAACCTTTTTGTTGAAATTTCTATGAACCAGGGGTAGAATAAGAGATCGACAGTTACAAACATTCAGCCAGTCCTTGCAAGACTTCTTAGAAGGTAAGATGAATGCATTCATCCTTTGGGAATATAACATGATGGCGATTACAGATTAAAAGGGATGAGTGTCAGGGTGTTGCAAACTTTGTGGTAAATTTGCCTTTTCAAACGAACTCACACCGCTTATACTCCAATGCCAATCACCACTCCTTCCACGTACTGAATAGCACACCTCCGTGGACACAAAACAGTCCTTGTTCAATAGTTGGTCGAAAGAATTTATTGTTTAAAATTTTAAAAGACTTTAAATTTAAACATACATTTGGGACCTCTGTCCCAACTTCATCAGAAGTACAAACCTCCCCCTCCACTAATATATCTAATCCACCCAGCTGATCTGTTAATTAATTAACTCCAATCAATGTTTAGAATTACTGTCTTAGAACCAGTTTTAAAGTGACTATGTGCTAGATTATTTGGTTACCATGAATCTCTTACTTCAAATGTTCTTTTGTGTACACAAATTTTTGTTTTTCTATTTGTTTTTTCCGTTTATCCTGCTTATTTTTTGTTCTTTCTTCCATCTTTTAATTTTAAGATGAAATAAGAATAGAAATAGAATATGGTTACTGTTGATATCCGAACTATTTACAAAAATCTATATCTATATAAATCTAATTAATATAATGTATAAATATATAAAATATATAAAATGTATAAAATATATAAAATGTGCCTTTTGCAATTTTCTTTTAAGAAAGATTTTATTACTTTCAAACAATTTCTTTAAAAGCAATTTATAAAATTATTTCAATTATAAATTGTAACCTGTAACGTACTAAATAGTTTTTAAAAACTAGGCAATTTCTAATTTACATTTACATTTAAATTAATATTTATGTTTATATTTATATTTATCTATCCTGGTTTTTCAATCTCAAAATACATTTTAGTGAACACACTTCATTAATGCCTGGGGCCCTACATGCATTTGTTCTCAATTGCCACAATAGCTCCCTTCTTTCTAAGGCAAGGCTATCATTCCCTCCTCTATTGTCGGACACTATTTGATCTATGACCCTGAAATTAAATTTGTGATTTGGAAACAGAAATAGTAGAAAGAATTAAAGAACACATTTACAACATAAATGCAAAAAGAATGGAAAATGCTTTAGCTAGACATATAGATGTGTTTCCAAATCACAATATCAAATATAAACATAAATATTAATAATATTAACTAATATTATATAGATATAGATTTTTGTAAATAGTTCGGATATCAACAGTAACCATATTCTATTTCTATTCTTATTTCATCTTAAAATTAAAAGATGGAAGAAAGAACAAAAAATAAGCAGGATAAACGGAAAAAACAAATAGAAAAACAAAAATTTGTGTACACAAAAGAACATTTGAAGTAAGAGATTCATGGTAACCAAATAATCTAGCACATAGTCACTTTAAAACTGGTTCTAAGACAGTAATTCTAAACATTGATTGGAGTTAATTAATTAACAGATCAGCTGGGTGGATTAGATATATTAGTGGAGCGTAGAGTGGGGGAGGTTTGTACTTCTGATGAAGTTGGGACAGAGGTCCCGACGAAAAATGTATGTTTAAATAAGCGCATTTAAAGTCTTTTAAAATTTTAAACAATAAATTCTTTCGACCAACTATTGAACAAGGACTGTTTTGTGTCCACGGAGGTGTGCTATTCAGTACGTGGAAGGAGTGGTGATTGGCATTGGAGTATAAGCGGTGTGAGTTCGTTTGTGTTGGTGAAGTTGCTCATTTCTCTGATTTACGTAAATTTGCCTTTTCCTTCAGTTCGTGGTACACAAAACATAGATCAAGTTTGGTGCACAAGAAAACAGTGCCACCGATCAGTTTCAAATCAAGAAATAATTGTGTTTTTATGTAAGATAAGATAAGCAATAATGTTTATTATAATTAAAGAACACTCATCTGCATATATGCCAACTCAGTAAAACCTGACTGTCTGACCTACTACAGCAGTTGGAGGGAAAGCAAATAATTCAAAAACTGAAAAAAAAGAAACATTTCCATTTATGATGTGACTGCAGCTGGTGTTTTGCCAATTTCTTGCTTTAGCTTAGAATGCTGTGCTCATCCCTTAGTGCAACCGTATCACAAGTTACATATACAGGGTAGGGTGCATTTTCATAGGGAGAGCAAATTATTTATTTGATAGCCATTTTTAATAACAGTATATAATATATAATAGTCATGCTACGTAACTGTTGGTCCTGTTCATAAGTGTAACAAAGTGATACATTCCATAAAACTGAGCACAACCACCGTCACTGTATAGCTTAGCCTGTATTCAGAATTACATCATAACATTTGACGCTCTTGCTTGTTCCAGCAGACAGAAACTGGGAAAGGGCTGGACATGGAGATGCAGAGTATAGATATTTTACCAAGCAATATTAGAATATGGAGACTGAACGTCTTGCAATACAATTTAAGTAAAGGTGAGATGTCACTATAATGACTGTATATATATATGCAGTCAGACATGATCATTGCGAAGTCATACGTCTGTTTCAGTAAGCACTAACTCTACCAGCCTCTATCTATTCCTATCAAGCTGACTTCGGTTTGCAGAAAGCATCTACAATGGTGGTTGCTGTCGGACGACCTGACGATAGGCAGACCCTTCCTCCTTTCTTCCCCCTCAATCATGGTACCCCAGATGCTTCCCAGTTGGGGTGGGGAGCATTTCAAGGGAAAGAAGGTCCAAAGCATGTGATCACACATAGAGACCAGATTGCATATCAATGTTCTAAAGATGAGAGCAGTCCTCCTCATGTTTCAAGCCTTTCAGGACAACCTCCTTCTAGGAATGATTGTAATTCACACAGACAGCATGTTGGTGGTGTGGTACATCAACAAACAAGGAGGAACCCTCTCTTACCCGTTGTGCAAAGAGGCCATGAGGCCATTAGGGTTTCGGAATGGGCGATGTCTACAGACCATCTTCTGCTTGTAGCTCTCATACTGGGGAAATCCAATGTCCTGGCAGACAAGCTCAGTAGGTCCATTCTGACCCCTTATAAGTGGTCCTGCAATCAGTCAGTAGCAGATCTTAAGCCTTTGGGGTTAACCTTGCTTTGACCTATTTGCATCCTCCCAAAACAATAAGGGCAACAAGTATTTGGTTCTGATTCCCCCCCCCCCTCCAAGGGAGTCCCCGAGGGAAGCTCTGGTTCATGATTGGCCCCCTTCCCATCTCCTCTACGCTTATCCCCACTACCCTTGATTCCAAAGTTTCTCCAGAAAGCAAAGCATCTGAAGTCCTCTGTAATTCTCATTGCCAACTATTGATTTCATCAGATTTGGTTCCCCTTCCTCTGGTCTCACGTGAAATATCCTCCTTAGATTCTGGAACCCAAACAGGACCTCCTTTGTCACCCGATAGAGGGTTTTCACCCCAGTCTGATGTCCCTCAAATTGACAGAGATAACCAGTATTGTCTGGGCCAGAAGGGATTCACCACAATGATCTTTAGAATCCTTTTGAATAAATTTCCAGAACCTTTATCTATTCCTCCAGTTCTGTCAGCTTTAGAGGATATGTCTGTTACTACCTGTAATTTTCCTGATAGTTAGCCAGCTGCCCCTAAAAAGGCAGATAGGATGAATGAAGTTTCTCAGTCTTTTTAAGTTTTTATACACACTTCCCATACTTGACGCAGCAGCTATAGCTTTAGTTAATTCAACTGCTGCTAAACATTTAGTTAATTCCAATCGTACTGTTTCTCCCTTTTTTAATTTCTCCAAGTATTTTGGGTTTTTAATACCATGATGGGAATGGACCCCATTCCTAAGTCAACGTACGCTTAAAGTTCATGAAATTAGTATTGTTTCAGTCTTTCATGTCAGCCAGAAGTGCTCTTCGCAGCACCCACAGTGTGCCCATTAATGACTCCTTCTTCAGTTCATATGGAGTTACATGTATTGGTAACATATCTAAATACGATTATAGATTATTTTTTGTAAGACCCATTGCTCCTACTACTATTGGAACTGTCTTGGTATCTTTCTTCCACATTGCTCTCATTTCTGTCTGCAAATCCTGATATTATATGACTGTATGTCTGTCTGTATGCAAGACAGTGTAGTCACTGGGTATAGTGTTTGTGTGGTGATTTCAATCAGCAATGCTACTTTTTTTTGTTTTCAACAAACATCTTTATTAAATTTTCACATAGCCAGTCTTACATTTATATAAATGAAAAACAAACAAAATGGCACCACTTTAGTTGCAAACATTATACATCACAGAAACCATTGAAACAGCTGTAGTTGCAAACATTATACATCATAGAAACCATTGAAACAACTGTCGTTGCAAACATTATACATCACTTATAATGTATCCAGTCATTGTCAGTTAAGCATTATATGGCTCTTTCAAATCCTGCCTCTTAAACCTCATTCGTTCTCTGTATATATTGTTCCCACAGTTTCCATTTTTTCCTATGTAATTTGCTTCTTCCCTTTTCTAAAGATCCCAATTCCAGTTGTTTTATCTTTATTACTATATTCACTACTTCTAGTAAAGTTGGTCTAGACATTGATTTCCATTTTTTAGTAATTGCTTTTTTGGCATCCACCATAATTAGACTCAGCAAGGCTTTACTATGTCTAGACAATTCCGATTCTGTATAATAGTTGAAAAAATCATCTGCCCAATCAATCTAATCTGCTCACCCAGCATCTCTAACAGAGCGGTCTGCAGGGAATCCCTAAAATCTGCCAGCTCATTACACTCCCAAAAAATATGTTCCTAGTACCTCTTTCTTGCCCATCACACCACCAACATTTGCTATCCACCTGAGGAAAAACTCTTTGGAGTCTACTTGAGGTATAAAAATACATATATAAACACTTCCAGGCAAAGATCCTAAATCTTCTAGACTTTGTTGCATATTTGGGAGATGTACATATACCCTCCATTGTCTCTTTGTGAATTGCTTATCCAATCTTTTCTTCCCAATCCTTTCTAAGCTCCTCTGATTGATTCTTATAATTATCATGCGGTATTTTATATGCTTTACAAATTATTCCTTTTTTAATGGTAGCTTCTGTTCTAGATTGTATTAAAAACTCTACCAGTGCTGGTCTTTCATTCAGGAGCCCCCTATTTCTTTCTCTTTGCCTATACTCTGATATCAATCCTTGATAGGGAAGGCAGTCTCTAACTTGCAGTTCAAATAAATTCATGGCCTCTTCCCATTCTATTACCTTTCCCTTTCTAGTTATTTGCTCCCAATACCTTGGTTCCTTTGCCAGTTTTCTCCAATAAATTCCAGCCTCCTCTTGCCTGTTATCTGTATCCCTGACCTCAGTCATCCCTTTTAGCAAAATCTCTTTTCTCCATTCTCATGCTGGTTTAGTTCTCAGAATACTCCCTACTATTTTATGACTACAATACTCTGTATGATTTTTGTTCTCCTTAAGAGTCTGCATCCAAAATCCCAATCTCTCCTTATTTCTTGAGCTTCCTGCCTGTATCATCATCATTCCTTTCCACTTTGAATTATAGTTTTCTGCTGTGATATGTATAAGAGCCTTAACTGTGTTGCTGTAAAATACCCCCTCAAATTGGGTACTCCTAGTCTGCCTTGTTCTATTGGAAGAATCAGCTTATCCGACTTGACCCTTGCTGCCTTCCCTTCCCTTCCCAGATAAACTCCTTCAACTCTTTTTTAATTGCTATCCACAGCTTCTCCTCTGGTTGATAAAAATATGCCTGACCTGTGTATAAGACTAAAGGGAGTAAAAACATTTTAATGGCTTATATCTTAGTATCCATATGAATATAACAAAGCTTTCAGTTTCTCAATTTTTGTATTATCTTCTGTTTAGTCTCTTCCCACATATCCTTAGCTTCCACAACAGAGTCACTTCTAACCTATACTCCTAAATACTTTGTTTTATCATGTCCCCATAAATATGGATATTGATGGACCAATTTGTGTGTGGGTACATAATTTACCTCTATTGCCTTTGTTTTAGCTTCTTTAATTTTGTATCCCAAGAAGATTTAAAACTGTCTTAAAATGTTCCACAACACTATAATGTCCCTTTCTGGTTTTGTCATGAATAAAATGATATTATCCGCAAATACTGTCAGCTTTTCCTGACTACCATACCAATTATATCCTTGAATTTCTGAGTTCCTCATTTTTTTTGCCAGTGGTTCTAAAAATAATGCAAACAAAAAAGGGGAAAGCGGGAAACCCTGCCTAGTTCCTCCACTCAAGCAGAAGTTATCAGAGAGGACTCCAGCAACTTTAATTTCCGCCTCCAATCTCTCAATATATACTTCTAATCAATCTTATAATTGTATCAAGGAAATCAAATGCTTCCATTGCACTGCTCAGGAAGCCCCAGTCAACTCTGTCAAATGCTTTCTCTGCATCAAGACCCACCAATAAAAATGGTAATGTTAAGTTGTCAATCTCATCTTCATTCTTGCTGGATGGGTTCAGAGCCGATCCTCGGCTCCGACTCGGCCTATACTAAAGCTCGAGAGCTGATTTTACCAGCTCGAGGTACCCTATATCCTATAATGCTAGGCGCCAATTACCCAGATCTCGTTTGCCGCTTTCGCTAGCGAGGTGCTTTTTTTTACCGGCTCTACAGTTCAGTGAAAATTGTCAATTTTTTTTAGGATTTCTCTTCACTTTTTCAGTAGATTAGTTACTTAGACCCCCCTTAGTATACCACTATTCTGTGGGTCCTCCCTTTAATCCCTATAATCCCTAGAGTTTATCCTTCCCTTTTGAAGGCTAAGCCATAGGCCTTTCCGTTTTTTTTTTCAGTTTCCCTTTTGGGACAATTATTTTTGTGTGTCTGGGTTATCCTTGACCTTTAATTGTTCATGTGTGAGCGTGTGTGTGTCTAGACATTCCCTTAGGAATTTATCTTTCCTTCGACAGCTTAATGTCTAAAGACACTAAGGTCTCAGGCTTCAAGAAGTGTGACTCGTGCTGTCAGAAAATGTCGCTGACAGACGGTCACACTTCTTGTGTTTACTGCCTGGGACCCCTGTGCCTGCAGGACTCTTGTTCTGTCTGCCATGCATTCAGTCCAAGAGTCCTGCAGGAGCGCAGGAATAAGTTGATTTTGAGGGGCTTATTAAAGCCCAAAGGTTCCCCGGCCAAGCCCTTGCCGGGGAAACCTTCGAAGCCATCCAAACCGTTGGCTTCGTGCTCCAAGCCTTCGGCTGGTGGCTCACCGACTGCTTCACTATCAGCTCCGGCTGGAGCCGATACTGCTATGTCACAGTCTTCTACATCGGCTCTGGCTGGAGCCAATGCTTCCAAGACTTTGTCTTCCAAATCGGCTCCAGCTGGAGCCGATGTGTCTATGGCTCCATCGGCACCGTTAGTGGTCTCGGTGCCATCTTCCAGCCGTAAGAGATCACGGTCTCCATCCCTGGAGTCCATTCACTCAGCTCCGAGATCGCCCTTGCTCTCGGAGCGGAGCCATCGGAGCCATTCCTCTCGGGCATCCAGGCTATTGGACCATGACCTCAAGAGGGTGGTTAGCAGACTCCTAAAGTCTCAGGCACCAGCCCAAATGCTTCGTAGCCCTTCCCAACAGACAGTGGCTATACCCATACCATCTTTGATTCCTCCTCCGACTCTACCTCTGAGCTCGGAGCCAGAGCTTCTTGGAGCCGTGACTGTCGAGACGTCGGAGCCGATACCTCCTCCTTTGGCTCTGTCGTCTGCTCCGATCTCTTCCATGGTCCCTTCCTTGGAAGGATCCGGGCGCTTGGACATCCACGTCGGCTCCGAGGGGGCGAGTGGCATCTGACCCTTGTCCGACCCCATTCTCCCTCTTGGAGCGTCGGCATTGGTGAGTTCGGCCCCGACATCGGCTTTCGGTGCCGGCTGGGGAGCCCTCTGTCCTGCCCGATAGGGGCGCCTTTGAGGTCATGAGGAGCGTACTGGCCCCAGTGCCTGCTCCACGGTCGGCTCCATCAGCTCCTCCCACTGTAGTGCCTGCTGTGGTCTCTGCCCACTCTCTCGTTCCCAACCGTAGAGATCCAACGCCTCAGGTTTCCCCATTGGGAATATCCTCTTCTTCCGAGGTTTCCCCTGATCCATCAGGTGAACCCCCTCGAAAGAGGACATGTAAAAGGAAGCATGTGGACTCCCCTGAGTCCATCACATCTGATACCGACTTGGATGAGTCAGAAGGGTCCCCACGGTCCCCCTCTGTGGATGTCTCCTTTTCTGACATCCTTGAAATCCTCAAACAGAGGGGAAACTGGTCTACCTCAATCCTTCCGAGGACTAGTCGGGAAGGGGAAATGCGTTGCTATCCGAAACCGCTGAGAAGAGATCGCCCACTGCCAAAGTCTGAGTGCCTCTCTGAGATCCAAGATGATCCGTTTGGTTCTCGCCCTTCCACCTCCTGGGTGTCTCCGCCCTTTGACCCCCTTATGGAAGTGGTGGGGCGGAAGGCGTGGACGGCCCTTGATACGATGGAACCTACCCCACGGAGGCCTTCCAAATTTATCACAGCCCCGTCAGATAAACAGTTTTTAGCTAAAGGTGTCCCAGTTGATGCCATGGTGGTGGCTGCAGCTACTAAGAAGGAACTGGCTGATCCTTCAGTACCTATCCATCCTCCTAATAAGGAATCTAGGACTATGGATAGGTACGGCAAGCGGATGTTCTCTTCAGCGACTTTCGCCATGCGATGGCTGAATTTACTTGTGCCATTTCACCCGCCTTCAAAGAGACATTCTCAAAGAAATGGGTGATGCCCTACAGGATCCAACAGCTACGGGGTCCCAAGACAAAATCAACTCCCAGCTAGGAACCCTAAATTCGATTGTCAACTCCTCTATGCGGCTTATTTCGTATGCAGCCGATGGAGCGAGTAGAGCCGCAGGCACGGGTGTGGCCTTAAGGCGTCATGTCTGGATGCGGCTTTGCAACTTTGCAGACCCCTTCAAGGCGTCATTCGCTAACTCCCCCTTTGATGGTTCAGCGTTGTTTGGACCTCAAGTGAAGGATACTTTGACCAGATGCGAACAGGATGGCAAGACTCTCTCTGCCGTGGGAGTCCGTTTTTCCACCCTGTCTAGACCATATCCTAAGGGTCAAAAGGGTGGAAAAATGTGGTTCCGCAAATCACAGGGAGTCACGCCTGATGCAAGAGGTCAGTTCCCCCCTAGAGGCAGGGGGGGGAACAACAACAGATGCCGCCCTAGAGACAGAGGAGGTCCGCAGAACCAGGGTAGCAGAAAGCCTCTCTCTGATAAATCCTTCCAGCATCCCTGAGAAGCTGCCCGACTGTCCATCTTCGGAGGCAGTCGGGGGAAGATTATCGCTGTACCCAAAAGCCTGGCTTTCTCTCACACAAGACAAATGGGTGCAGTCGATTATATCCGAGGGTTACAAAATCCCTTTTATCCACACCCCAACTCAGCCAAAAGGACCCCTCCCAGACGTTCCACCCAGTCTAAGGGAACAAGCAGTACTAGAAATATCAAAACTGCTAACAAAAAGAGCCATCCAGCCAGTCCCAGCAGACCAACTAGGATCTGGAATCTACTCAAAGTTATTTTTGGTACCAAAAAAAACACGGAACTGGAGGCCAATATTGGATCTCAGCAGACTAAACAAGTCTGTGAAAAGAACGAAGTTCCGGATGGTCACGCTACAGTCCATTCTACCCTTTCTGGGTCAGGACAATTGGATGTGCTCAGTGGACCTTCAGGATGCATACTATCACATCAAGATGCACAGGCGCTCCAGAAAGTTTCTCCGCTTCCGGCTAGGGACCAGTCACTATCAATTCAGAGCCCTGCCCTTTGGTCTCACTACAGCCCCCCAAGTGTTCACCAAATGCATGGCAGTGGTTACGGCTCACCTGAGACGTCAAGGATTCCAGGTGTTTCCATATCTAGACGACTGGCTCCTTACTGCCACCACCAGGCATCAGCTTCTTCTTGCCAGAGATTACACCATTCAGACTTTGCAAAGGGCTAGGTATCTCCATACATTTCGAAAAGTCTGCCTTGTCGCCTTGTCAGTCTATTACTTTCATAGGCGCCACTTTGGACACCATACAGCTCTCAGCAAAGTTAACAGACCAAAGAGTTTTGGATATTCGGAATCATGTGCGCATCCTCCTTCAGAGCAAGAGGATCCAGGCCAGGTTTGTCCTAAAAGTGTTAGGTCTCATGGCAGCGGCCATCACGCTACTCCCCCTTGCTCGTTTCTACATGCGGCTCCTTCAGTGGATGCTATTCTCCCAGTGGTCCTTCCAACAGCTTCCTTTGACACACAACATCTTAATAACTCTGTCTTGCAAAAAACACCTATCCTGGTGGATGGTCTCCCCTCAAGTCCTTCAGGGCAGACCATTTGTTCCTTCCCCCCTGGTTGCCACGGTCACAACGGACGCCTCCCTGATCGGGTGTGGGGGGCATTTTCAGGGCAGGACGGTCAAGGGCACATGGCAATCTCTCGAATGCCACCTGCACATAAATGTCCTGGAGATGAGAGCAGTGCTTTTGGCGTTGCAAGCCCTCCAAGACTCTCTTCCCTTCAGGACGATTGCGATTCAAACGGACAATATGTCCGTAGCGTGGTATATCAACAAGCAGGGCGGAACCAAGTCCTATCCCCTATGTCGAGAGGCACTCAGACTTTGGCAGTGGGCGATCTCTTCTCAGCGGTTTCTGATAGCAACGCATATCCCCGGGAAGTCCAACATCATAGCGGACAGGTTGAGCAGAGCTATTCTCATGCCACACGAGTGGTCTCTCAAGCAGTCAGTAACAGAGGAGATTTTTCAGAAGTGGGGTCTACCTTGCTGCGATCTTTTTGCAACACCTCTGAACAGCAAATGCCACGACTTTTTCACTCTATTTCCCCTTCCAGGCCATCCCCCCAGAGATACTGTAGTCCACGATTGGCCTCGGGGACTTCTATACGCTTTTCCCCCCTTTCCATTAATCACTCAGTTGATTCAGAAAGCTACTGCCCTGAGAGCCAAGATGATCCTCATTGCCCCTTATTGGCCTCGACAAATATGGTTTCCGTTCCTGCATCGTTATCTTTTGGAGCAGCCTTGGCATCTGGACCCAGTGCCAGATCTTTTGGTCCACCAGTCGGGACAGCTGCACCAATCCCTTCAATCTCTCAACCTCACAGCTTGGTTGTTCCACTTCCAACCCTAGCCAGGCTTCCCCTTATTTCCAGTTCTGTGCATGACATTATTATAGCTTCCCTTAAGTCCTCTACCAGAAGGATTTATACTAGTAAGTGGAAGCGTTTTTCCTTCTGGGCAAGGGCTAGGAATATAAATCCCTTTACTGCTCCTATTCAGTCAGTTCTAGATTTCCTAGCCGAACTTTTTCATTCAGGCTCTTCATCCTCCACAGTCAAAGTTCAGTTAGCGGCTATTTCAAACTTTCACATAGGCTTATCGGACTCCAGCATCATGTCCCATAAGCTTTGTAAAGCCTTCCTTAAAGGAATCTTTTTACTCAAACCACCAATCAGAGATCCCCCACCGCAGTGGGACTTAAATTTAGTCTTAACATCCTTTATTCTCCCTCCCTTTGAACCTGTGGCTTCTTGTCCTTTGAAATTGCTCTCTTGGAAAACTCTCTTCCTAGTCGCCATAACATCTGCTAGGAGAGTTTCAGAACTTCATGCCCTTTGCATTCGTCCCCCTTATCTAGTTTTCCTCAAAGACAGAGTCTCTCTCAGGACTAACCCATCCTTTTTACCCAAGGTAGCTTCTGAGGCAAATTTAAATCAAACTATTAATCTCCCAGTTTTCTTCCCTAACTACTCCAACAGGGCGGAGCAAAAATTGCATTGTCTGGACGTTCATCGTCAACTCCATTACTATCTGGACAGAACTAAACAAACCAGGAAATCTGAACAACTATTTCTGTCCTATGCGGAAGGTAAGAAGGGCCTTCCAGTATCCAAAGTAACCCTTTCTAGATGGCTGTCCTCTGTGATTACCCTTATCTATAAGCTCAGACATCAAGAATTACCTTCTAGGCCAAGAGCCCATTCAACCAGAGCACTAGCTACATCAATAGCCTTTCAAGCTAGTCTGCCAATAGATTCTATTTGTGCGGCAGCCACATGGGCTTCTCCTCATACTTTTATCTCACACTACAAATTAGACATGGCCTCCAGAAACAGGGCAAATTTTGGTTCCACCGTTCTCAAGAGTCTGTTCCGATGAGCCACCCAGGATGAAGGTGCTAGGGACACGGTCCCATCCAGCAAGAATGAAGGCGAGATTGACAACTTAACATTGAGAAGTTATGTACTACCATAACGTTCCATGTTAGTTGTCTTCTTCTCGCCTTCTTTCTTGCGTCCCACCCGCCATCCCCCTAGCCTGGACAGACCAAAAGGATCCCCCTTTTTTTCTTGGGGGGTCTTCACCTTACACAGTTTGAAGCCTATTTTTTGTTATCCTTTTTGGGTAGCTGTGAGTTCACTTAGTTACACTAGGAAGGTTTTCCTTCCTCTTCTCCCCTCATTTTTAGGGGCTAGAATTGCTAAGGTTTTTCAACTACCAAACGAGATCTGGGTAATTGGCGCCTAGCATTATGGGATATAGGGTACCTTGAGCCGGTAAAATCAGCTCTCGAGCTTTAGTATAGGCCGAGTCGGAGCCGATCCCCATCCAGCAAGAAAGAAGGCGAGAAGAAGACAACTAACATGGAACGTTATGGTAGGTACATAACTTCTCATTTTCTTACATTCTGCTCCCTCTGGATCATCAATGTTCTGTTAATATTGTCAAATGTTTGTCTCTCCTCCACAAAACCACACTGATCCATATCCATCAATTTTGGTATTACTTTTAACATTCTTTTAGCCATTATAGACATAAACACTTGGCATATCTAATTCTTCTGTAAACATTTCCATTTGTACCTTTTCTTGATTTACATATTTCTCTGCTTTATAGAAACTTTTATAAAAATTCTGAACTATTTCTAATACTTCTACATGATCTCTTGTTATCTTCCTTGTTATAGGCTCCCTAAGCTTGGTGACAGCCCTTTTTACTTTCTGCTGCCTGAGTTGTTGTGCTAAAAGTTTTTGTGCTCTAGAACTATTATCAAAAAACAGTTGCTTAACAACAATCTTTCTAAACTTGTGCATATTATCAAGGTAATCCCTTATTTTCTGTCTGGCATACTACAGCTGCTCCTTTTCTTGTTATGAGGGATTCCCCTATTTCACAATACTTTAACATTTGTCAGTCCCTCTAAATAATTCTTGTTACATCTTAACCATATCTCCCTTTCTTTTATTTCAACTCTAGTTTTAAACTCCACTTTAATTTGATCCCCACTCCCTAGCTATGTTTTCAGAAGAAAATTCTATATTCTCTAATAGCTCCTGAATTAATTCTAAACCCATTCCTTAAGTCCATCTCTTTTCAACCGATAGGTGGGAAAGTGCCAGTGTCTCATTTTTATTTCATTACCTTGCGTTTTTATTTTAGTTATTATTGGCACATGATCTGAAATAGTTATTGGGTGCATTTCAAGAACTTCAATTAAATGTACCTGTTCCTGTAAGATACAAATTAATCAGTCATTCCCCATGCAAGAATGAAAACAACACATTAATTTTAACTTTGTCATGCCTTTTTAACCAGGCTCTTTTTTTCTGCATTGCTTATATTTCTCAAAACTGTACAAGAAGAAAGAAAGAAGAGGAACGAAAAGGAAAAACAGCGACACCTGTTTACAATCCACATTACACTTAAAAATAGCATGCAAAGAAAACCATGCACCACAATTACAGTACTATTAAGAAAAGAAAGTGTTTTCTTTACTTACAGTTAGCCTTCTCCCCTCTCGTCCCCTCCCCAAAGCATTTTTCCGAACATTAATGGCTTGAAGTAGGACATATACTTTAGAGTCCCCACAAATCCAACACATGTTGAAAAAAGTCCAATATCTCCAGATTTTCTTGTTCTGTCATATTTCACAAATATAATTATTGTATTGTAATCCCACATTAAGTTACTGGTTTTATTATTGTTCTTCATCGCCCAAATTCTGTCTTTGCTTCATTTACAACATACTCTTGATTCTTCTAGTCAACTCTCATGCTCCCTTCCTTCTCTCCAACATTTTCCATTGAAATACTGGAAAAGGTTTCACAGGTACATTCTCTCTGTGATCTTTATTACCAGAGGAACAAGAAGCAGAATGTCCTTTTGTTTCACATCTCACTTTTTGTTGGACAAATTGTTTGTATTTCTTCCTTAGCATGCACTTCATCAAAAAATGATTTTGTCCCTCCAGGGAAGAATACCGTGAAGACAGCTGGATACAGCAGTTTGAATCTCACACCTGCGTCTCAACATTCTCTGAAGAATGGAATGAATTTACTTCTCTTTCTCTGGTGTACAATGAGTAATCATTCTCCACAAACACTCTGCTGTCTCCCACTTTTAATATTTTGTCAGAATCAACGCCTTCTGCTGGTAAGATTGTATTCTTACTATTAAAGGTCTAGGTTGATTTCTTATAGCTAGGTTTGGAGCATGCACATCATGCACCCTTTCAACTAACAGCTTCTGCTGTGGAATACCAGTCCAGTTGCTTATGTGTACTTTCATAAAATTAATGCAGTCTGTTCCTTCCAGCTTCTCTGGTATAACTGAAAATCTTAGGTTTTCCCTACGTGCTCTGTACTCTTAATTCTATTATTTTTTTAAACATCTCTTCCTGAGCAATCTCATATTCAGCCAGCCTTTTCTTCATTTCGACCTCTTGATTTTTTTGCAGGTTTATCATCTCAACTGAATATCTGTTTAAAGCTTCTTCCATTTTTCCAACCTTTTGTTGTTTATGTTGATATACTCTATCAGTGTTTTGTTTATTTTAGCCAGGTCTGTATGCAGTTGTCCTATATCTTCCTGTAGGTTATTGGAAGTCATGTCGGAAGGTTAAATTGCTTTTTGCTGAACAGCTAAAGAACTTTCCTCAGTCAGTGTTTCTTCCTCACTTTTTATAGATGATTTTTTCCAGGTCTTCTGTATTTCTTTATTCGTGGCATCCAGGCAGTGCACTTACTAGTCAATTACTGAAATGTACCCATAAACACAAGTCTGCTCGCCTTCTCTACTGAGTTTTTGTTTTCATACTGGGAAAGCTAGAAACAAGCTGTTGGTCAGTGTGCAGCCATCTTGAAAGTAGTGATCAATGCTACTTTTGTCTTTATTTCATGGTATCTTTGTTTCTCACATCTGTCTTTTGAACTGTTGGTAATGGTTGATCCCATGTGATCCAGGTTTCATCATTTTCTATGATGCTTTTTGACTCATGTTTACAGTGTTTTTTCAGCCACTTCAATGCCATACTGTTTGCATAATCCCCAATGCAACAGTCTTGCCACTTTATTATGCCTTTCAGTAAACAGCTCTATATTTATGCATTTTCCACATTTCTTGTCTTCTCATCTGATCCCTCACCTTATATTCTTTCTTTTCCTTTTTGGCACATTCATTTGCTGCCTGTTTTTTATGTGCTTCTAGTTTGATTTCCATTCCTGTTTGATGCCAATAAGCTTCTGCTATACTAAGCAGGAAAGTCATCTTAGATTTACTCTCCTCATGCTTCAAAACTTTCACTATATTTGCATCTTGTGAGGTCAGCAGATATGTGTGCAGTCCCATGATTAAAAATCTGTACATGTAATCAATTTCAGGGACGGCCATACCTACTTCGGAATGAGGAATATATAATCTTGGTATGCACAAATTTTTATAAATCATTTGATGAGCATGAAGCATCCTTCTTGTTTTCCTATCTAATTTATCCAATACCCTTTGGGGACAGTCAGTCACTCCAAAACTGTAAGTTAGGACAGGAAGAGCCAGTTGGTTTATAGCTTGAATTTTGTTCCAAGATGTCAACACTGTTTTCAGGATTCATTTATTTAACTTTTCTAAAATATTCCTTACTAAGTTTTATTCACATTTGTTCATGTTTTATTGTTGATCCTTCCTCAATTCTCAAATATTTATACACTCCCTCTTGCTCAAGTTCTTTTATATTACTTTCTTGTCCCAAGCTGATGTTTTCTTGGTGCTGCAGCTTTCCTGCTTTAAAGGTTGCTTTTGCACATTTATCAAGGTCAAATGTCATTCTTAGATCATCTGAAAAAGTTTTGACTACTTGCAGCTGTGCTTTCAGTTCCTCATCTGATGAACTATACAGTTTTAAATCATCAACAAAGAGAAGATGAGAAGTCTTTACACTTTGTGTTTTCTAGGAGCCAAATTATAGCCATGGCGTAATCTGTTAAGTACACGGATTAATGGGATAAGGGCAAGACAGAATAGCAGCGGTGACAGGTAGTTACCCTGGAATATCTCCCTTTGAATGTTTATCCCAGGAATAATAAGTTGTCCTTTATCATGGCTTAATTGCAAAGTGGTCTGCCATTGTTTTATGGTCACTGTAAGGTAATTGATCAGTGTAGGGTGTATCTTATACATTTTAAGCACTCTTTTATCCCTGGATGTGGGATACTGTCAAATGCTTTTTTGTAGTCAATCTATACCATACTTAGATTCTTCCCCTCTTTACAGGTATAACTTTTAGTTATGTACTCACCATAACTTCAGATGTTTGGGATCCATCTCGCCTACATTCTGAATGATGGGTTCGGAGCCGATCCCTCGGCTCCGACTCGGCACGCTTATGCCAAAGAGCGAAGTCTCTTATTGGCTGAGCTTACTATATCCCAGGATGCACCACTACCAGTCCCCCAGATCTAGTTTGTCCGCATACATGCACACACGCATACCCTGCTTATATAACATCGTCAGATGAAACAAGATAAAACAGTTGAACTCAAAACCGTTCAATCTCTTCTGATCTGCAAGGCAGGGGAAGGAGGGTGGATATTAGGAATGTGGCGAGATGGATCCCAAACATCTGAAGTTATGGTGAGTACATAACTAAAAGATGTTATGTGATCCTATCTCGCCTACATTCTGAATGATGGGACAGCGTCCTAGCACCTGAATCCTGGGTGGCTCACTGGAAAACACTCCTGAGTACCGTGGAACCAAATGATGCTCGTCCTTTAGATGCCACATCCAATTTGTAGTGGGAAATGAAAGTGTGCGGGTTGGACCAAGTAGCCGCAGCACAAATTTCCGAAATAGCGAGCTTGGAATGAAAGGCTATAGAAGTAGCCATAGCTCTGGTAGAATGAGCTTTGATAGATGATGTAAGTTGCTTATTCGAAGAAGAATAGGCCTGAGTTATGCAATCTCTGATCCATTTTGAGATAGTAGCTTTTGTGATGGTTTGGCCCAATTTATTATCTGAGAAGGACACAAACAACTGATCTGACTTACGAAGTTGCTGAGTCCTGTCTAAATAGAAGCGTAATTGCCTGTGAACATCCAATTTATGGAGAGTGTATTCTGCTTCATTAGAGAATTTTGGAAAGAAAACTGGTAGCTCTAGAGATTGTTGAAGACAGAAACTAGAACAGACCTTTGGGACAAAGGACGGATTAGGCCTAAGTGATACTCTATCCTTGTGGAAAATCAAGTACGGTGGCTTAATAGACAGGGCTTGAAGCTCTGAGACTCTTCTTGCAGAAGTAATAGCCACTAAGAATGCCGTTTTCCAAGACAGATATTTTAACTCGCATGTAGCAGCCGGTTCGAAAAGGGGAGATGTTAATGCGCGAAGCACCAAATCAAGATCCCACGGAGGTGCAGGATGAAAAACTGGTGGTCTTAATAGACTCGCACCTTTAATGAACGTTTTGCATAGTCTGCTGCTCATCAAAGGAGGATCCGTGGATTCGTGGAATTTAGAGATAGCCGCTAGTTGGACTTTAATAGTTGAGACAGAAGATCCCTGATTAAACAGGGATGTTAAGAATTTCAAAACCTCTGGGACAGGAGCAGTGATAGGGTCTAAGCCCTTGAGTTGAGCCCAGATAGCAAACCTCTTCCACTTACTGAGGTACAATTTGTTAGTGGTGGGTTTGTGGGCCGAAGATAGAATGTGAACAACTTCTGGGTCTAGTGTGTGCCTTCTAACTAAGGTCGGAAGTGGAGGAGCCAAGCTGTCAATTTCAAAGATTGAAGGGACTGATGCCAATGTCCCGACTGATGGATTAGCAAGTCCGGAATCAGGTCTAAGGTCCACGGATCGTCCACTGCATGCTTCTTCAGGTAAGGAAACCATATCTGACGAGGCCAGTATGGGGCAATCAGAATCATTGAAGACCCCAGTTGAGAAGCTTTTGAATAACTTTGGGAAGAAGTGGAATTGGAGGAAAGGCATAAAGTAGCCCTGTTGGCCAAGGTTGTGCTAGAGCATCCATGGCTGGTACTTCCTGATGTGGGATCAAGGAGAAGAACCTTTGGCACTTGGTGTTTTGTGGAGTTGCAAATAGGTCGCAGCACGGCGTCCCCATCTCTTGAAAACCTGGGCTGCTACTGTGCGGTTTAGAGACCATTCGTGAGGAGAGAGAATTGTCCTGCTTAATTTGTCCGCCAATACATTTAACTTTCCCGGATGTGGGTCGCTACCAAGAAGCGGTTGGTAGCTACAGCCCATTCCCACACTCTCATGGCCTCTCTGCAAAGGGGTACGATCTGGTCCCTCCTTGTTTGTTCAGATACCAGACCACCGACATGTTGTCTGTGTGGATGGCGATGATGCCCTGAGGAAGAAACTTGTGTAAGGCCTGTAGGGATAGAAGTACAGCCCTCATCTCCAACACGTTGATGTGGAGAAGAGCTTGATCTGGAAGCCAGGAGCCCTGAACTAGCCTGCCCAGACAATGCCCCCCACCCTATCTGGGAGGCATCTGTCGTCAGGGTAACCACTGGAGGGAGAACAAAGGGTTTTCCTTGATCCAAGTTGGATGTCTGAAGCCACCAGCGAAGGTCCCTTTGCATATTTCCGTAATCATGATGTGATGATTGAGGGAAGATCCTGAAAGGACCATTGAGTTGACAAGAGCCACTGAAGAATCCTCATGTGTAATCTTGCTAGAGGAACTAAAAGAACCGTGGCAGACATTGAGCCTAAAACCTGTAGAACCATCCTGGCTGGGGCTTTGGATCTCGAGATCAGAGCTTGAACTTGGCCCTGTAAAGTTCGGATCCTTTCGGCAGGAAGAAAGACGCGCATCAATCTTGAGTCTATCTCTGCTCCTATAAACTTTATGCGTTGAGAGGGCAGCAAGACAGACTTTGACCAATTGAAGGTAATCCCCAGGGAAACACCCAGAGAGATGGTGGCTTTGAGGTTGTCCATTAGTAGATGCCTGGTGGTGGCAGTCAGGAGCCAGTCGTCGAGATAGGGAAACACTTGGAATCCAAGACTTCTCAGGTGAGCCGTCACTACTGCCAAACACTTGGTGAACACCCTGGGGGCTGTGGTGAGACCAAAGGGCAGAGCGCAAAATTGGTAATGACTGACTCCCAGGCTGAAGCGCAGATACCTTCTGGACGCCTGATGTATCGGTATGTGATAATAGGTGTCCTTGAGGTCTATGGAGCACATCCAAACATCCTTCTCCAATAATGGGAGAATGGATTGTAACGTGACCATTCGAATTTGGATTTCGTGGACGGATTGGTTCAGTTTGCTGAGATCCAATATTGGCCTCAGGTCCCCTGTCTTTTGGCACTAAAAGAACCTGGAGTAATTTCCTGATCCGATCTGGTCTGTGGGGACCGGTTGGATGACTCCTTTTCTAGCAGCTTTAAAGCTTCTGCGGCTGCTATTTCCTTGACTGGGTGGTGGGTCCGGATTCTCTTGGACGGTGGGGTGAGTATGTGAATGGAATGGTGTAACCTCCGGCAATGATCCGAAGCACCCATCTGTCCTGAGTGATTGACTCCCAGGCTTTTAGGTGCTTGGCAAAGCGACACCCGACTGGCTCGAGCAGCACAGCCGGGCAATCCCTCATGGCGTGTGGGAGGCTGAAGAGCCACGAAAGGACTCGCGGTCTCCAGAATTGCGGGCCCTCTGCCGCCTCTGGGACGGCGTCTCCCTGAAAAATTTCCCGTCCTCTGCCTCTGGGGGAATCTTCCTGCTGTTGGGAGAAAAACTTGCGAGATTTGTGGAACCACATTTTCCCCCCTCCTTTAGCCTTGGGGTAAGGCCGAAAGGGAGTGGAATAACGGGCACCTACGGCAGATAAAGTTTTTCCCTCTTGCTCACAGCGGGTAAGGGTGTCTTTCACCTTGGGTCCAAACAATGAGGACCCATCAAAGGGAGCGTCGGCGAAGGAAGACTTGAAGGCCTCCAAACTGACACAAGCGGAGCCAGGCTTGTCTCGAGAGCCACGCCTGTGCCTGCCGCTCTACCGCCCTTCGGCCGCATAGGAAATGAGCCTCATGGACGAGTTAGAAATTGACGTAAGGATAGCCAACTGAGAGCTAACCGACTGGGCTAGCTGCTCAGGTAGGTTACCGAGAGGGAATCTGACAACTCCTTGACCAGATCCCTCTGAAGCCTGGTAAAATGTGCCAAATAATTCAGAGACCTTAAGGTAAAGGCCGCTGAAGTCAGGGTGCGCTTCCGTGCCTGTCCATACTCCTAGACTCCTTATTAGGAGGAGGGATGGACGTTGAAGCCTCTGCCACGTCCTGTTGTGTAGCAGATGGCACCACCATGGCATCTACAGTCACGCCTTTAGTAAGGAACTCCTTCTCGGGGAGCAGACAAAATTTATTTGGACGAGAAGGGACTGGTTCCACGGTATCTGGATGTTCCCACGCCTTTGACAAACTAAATCCAGAAGCTCGTCAAGGCGGAGACACCCAGGAGGCGGAGGGCTGAGCCCAAAGGCCTTGAGGAGCACTGACTCGTCCGCAGAGGGGGTTTGGATATCCAGCCGCCTCGTTGTTTGAGGATCTCTAAGATGTCTGCAAATGAGACATCATCCGAGGACGACTGGGACCCCTCTGCATCATCCATATCAGTGTCGATGTAATAGACTCGGGGAGTCCACGTGCTTCCTCTTGCACGATCTCTTCCTTGGGGTTCCTCTGAAGACAACTCCGAAGAACCCTCAGGAGGAGGGAACCCCACTGGGGTAACCTCAGGCCTCGGGGCTCCGCTGGCTATGGACAGGGGAACTGCCAAAGACCCAGTCTCCACGCCCAGGGAAGGTGTCGGTAAAGCCGGAGAGATGGCCGAAGAGGACTTGGCCAAGGCACTCCTCATGGCCTGAAAGCCGGACCCCAGAATCCTGGGAGTGTCCGGTCTCGAGCCGTGATAGCCGACGGAAGTCCCGCAGCGAAGCACCGAGGGAGCCTCGGGACCGAAAGCATAGGTCCCAAACATCACCCCGGGTCCAGCCGAAGAAGTCCGCGTACCAAACTCGGACCCGAAGGCCGGTTGGAGTAAGGGTCGGAGCCGACCCTGAGATCTCCACCGGCTCAACAGCACCTGCTCCGGAGCCAAGCAGTCGGAGGAGGAATGGCAATGGGTGGGCCAAGGTCATCGGTTCCAAGCCAACTGGGTCGGAACCGAAACAAATTTTTGGAAGACTGGGGACTGGAACAGTCTTTGGAGCACCCTGTCTATATCAGAATCCGACATTCTCGAAGACCGAGAGGAAACAGAACGGGTTCGAGAAGGCCTCTCCATCGGCCCCAAAGGGCTAGGGGACCGGCTCGAGGCGACTCGATGAGTATCGGCGCCGAGGAATACTCACAGCAGATTCCATCGGTGCCGAGGTAGACTTCGCCGAGGAGGAAGTGTCTGAGCGGGCGACCCTTGTCGGCTCCGAGCAGCGGAGCCGGCGAAGGTGACCCGCCTCTCGATGCCCCAGCCATCGGCTCGAAGCCAGAGGAGTCGATACTGGTGGCATCGAGGCAGACCGTTCAACCTCGGCTCCAAGTCTTTGGAGCCAAGGAGAGGCCTGCCTAAGTCTCTTGGCAGTCGGATCCGACGGACTGGTCGAACGAAGCCCTTTTCTTTTGGTCGGAGCAGGAGAGGATGCCAAGGCTTCTTCAAAGGAAGGTTTAATTAACCACTTAAGAATCAATTTATTTTTCCTCTCCTGGAGGACCCTTGAGGAAAAAGCGTGACATACGCTGCATGACTCCTGCAAGTGCTTTGCCCTAGACAATATACACAGAGCGAATGATCGTCTGTGATAGACATTTTAAAACCACATTTGAACATTTTTAAAGCCCAAGGCCTAGGGGTTTGAGACATGATGTTAAACAATTCTAGTAACTTTGACAGGAAAGTAAACAACTATAGATTTACTGATGATAAACCTAAGCTTACAGTTATAGCTTAGCAAACACTTCCTGTAAATGACAGGGAACTCTAAACAACTGTAGATTTACTTGAGACCCTGTAAAGTTTTAAAGGTTGACAGTCCGGGAAGGCCCTGGATGGAGGGGGGCCGAAAACAAACTCAACCCAATCACACACAACAATTTTTTACAATCCAAACGTACACAAAAGAGCGATAGTTAAAACAGCTTTTGTGACCAAAAACAGCAAAAAACTGACAGAAAAGTTAGTTAATAAAAACTACTCAGCCCAGCCAGCTCGAGACCACGTCTTCGCAGGGAAGCGGCAAACGAGATCTGGGGGACTGGTAGTGGTGCATCCTGGGATATAGTAAGCTCAGCCAATAAGAGACTTCGCTCTTTGGCATAAAGCGTGCAGTCGAGCCGAGGGATCGGCTCCGAACCCATCATTCAGAATGTAGGCGAGATAGGATCACATAACATCTTTATTTAGCAACAAATGATCCTTTGTTCCATATGACTTTCTTTTATTACCCATTTGTTCTATTACCATGATTGAATTTTCTTCTAAATGACTATAAACTCTGTTGGCATCAATTCCAGTGTATAGTTTATACATCATCAGAAGGCAAGTTATTGGTCTATAATTTTTAGGATAACTTGCAGGTTCACTCTTAAGCTGGAGCATTGTTTCTCCTGTTGTTAACCAGGTCAGTGTCTGTTTAGGGTGTGCGCATAAATAGTTCTTACTAATGGCTAAATCTTCATGCAATGATGCTAATACTTTTAGTAGAAGTTAGGTACTGCATCCGGGCCTGGGGTTTTCCATTTGGAGGCTTTACTTAACTTTATTTCAATCTCTCTGGCCATTACTTCATCCTATTTTATATCTTGTACGTTTGAACTCCTTATTTTTTCTTTTACTTCTTCTATCCATTTAACATCTTTGTTATGTTCCACAGGATCTTCATAGATATTTCTCCAAAAGGTATCTATTTCTTCTTTTTGGGTGATCTTTCAATTCCTTTTGATTTGTTTCCCAGTTCTGTATAGAACTTTTTGGGGTCATCAATAAATTGCTTATTTTGTACTTTTCCTTTATATTTATCTGTGTATCTTCCAAGTTTTTCTGCCTATGCTGCGATTTTTAGTTTATTTGCACTAGTGCAAGATAGATCCTGATCTGTTATAATACTGCACATTGCTTTTATCATGTCTGTCTGTCTGAGTATTTTTGTTGATCTGTTCTCTCTTCTATACTCTTCTAACAGTGGCACGTCTTCTCTTAATTGTTTAATAGTTCTCTCTATTCGATACTTCCATGATGGTATTCAATTGCTCCCCTTAATTTCCCTTACTACCCTGTGTTCTTGTGGTAGAATTTTATTTGTTATTAATTTAGCTGCACAGTAATATACTCTCTTTACTTCTGTTATATTGCATGGATCTCTATGCACATTTCTAATTACTGTGTTCATGTGTTTTATCAGACTTCCGACTTTTTGAGTTTTATTGACCTACTGAGGTATATTTCTTTCATTGATCTTAATATTTATATATTAAATCAAGCAACTCTTCTCTTAGCTTATTTTCTTCTAAACTGAGGGCACATTTTTATGTTCTCCATTTCCTGTGGGCATTCTGTAGAAAGTTCTGTAGCATCCTCCTGTGGCACATTCTCTCCAATTTCATCCTGTGTCATCCATTGCTTTGTCATATGGGAACTCACTGTCCTATCACTCCTCAAAATTGAGTGCTTCAGAGTTGCCACAGTTTCCTGTTCCTTCCCTTGCTGTCCAGCTTCAAGTGAACATTTATACTGGTTTCCTGTGAAAGGCTCCAAAATATCTTCATATGACAATTGACCAGTTGCTTCCTGTTACACTGGTTTCTCCTTAATTTGGATGTCCATTGCTGTATCCTGCTGTGGTGCTTTCTGAGTTAGATTTTCTACACTGAATCCTTCATTTTGCAGGCACTCCATAACATCGGCTTCTGTTTCTTTAACTTCTCCATTACTAATCTTCTTTTCTACTTTTCCTCTGTCTTTTTATTTTTTGTACTGTAAAGCTTTCCATGTCTGGATTTCTTTGCCTGTATTTCTCTTCAAATATCTTTCATGCTGCTCTTTTTGTATTGATTAGTTTTGCTTTCTCCTTTGCATAAATGTTGCACCATATTAAATCTCTTTTTCTTTCCCATATCTATATTTTTCTTCAGATGTCTCCTGATCTTCCTGTTTCTCCTTGCTTTGGGGACTTTTCCATCATGCTGTGATGTAATCTGTGTTAAACCTTTTACACCAAATCCTTCACTTCGAAGGCATTCCATAATTTCAACTTCTTTTTGTAACTTCTACTTTACTAATCTTCTTTTCTAAATTCTCTTTTTGTGATATTATTTTTTATTGTGAAATGTTTCATATTTGGATGCCTTTGCCTGGATTTCCCTTAGAATATCTTTGGGGCTGCCTTTTTTGATTGATTAATTTGGCTTTCGACTTTGCATAAATATTGCACCATATCAAATCTCTCTTTCTTTCTCATGTCCATATTTCTTTTTTATACTTTTCAAAAATCTCTGGGTTTTGTCATTTATATTTTCGCACTTCCTCAGATACTTTTTTTTCCAAACATATCAAAGTTTCTTAGTTTATATATTGTTTTTCACAAATCTGTGGTATTAGCGAACACAAATTTTTGTTTGAAGCTTTTGACAGTTTTTCTTGTGGAACTATTTTTCTTTCCTCTAATTTCTCTCTTAAAACGACACTGGAACCAACTAAGAAACAAAACTCAAAAAACAGTTTTTGGTGCAAATCCAATGACCACTTAGAAACAAATGTTTTAGCGCTTTCATTCACTGTTTATTCCATGAACTTCTTCAGAAAAATGTTTATCCCACCTTTAGTTCCTTTTATATTGTCACCCAAAACTGACAGGAAATGACTTCATTAATTAACAATCATAAATTTAAAAAGTTTTAAAACACAATACAAACATTCATTTATATATATATGTATATATATATATATATATATATATATATATATATATATATATATATATATATATATGTGTGTGTGTGTGTGTGTGTGTATAACTATACATATAAAATTATCTATTTAATAAAAACATTTGAGGTTTATAGACTCATTGAGTCCTGGTGCATTGTCCACCCCTAAAAATAACTGCCAAAGTGTTTCTTTACATTCTAAAATATTATTTAAATCACCTACAAACATACCCTTTTTGATCTTTTCCAAAACAAAAAAAATCAAACCTTTTAAATTCAGGACAAATAGAGGCATGTTTTGCCAAAGAATTAGTTTTATCTTTGTTTTTGATAGCCAAATTGTGTTCGTATATCCTGCATTGTAACGCTCTTATTGTTTTCCCTATATAATAATGATCACATTATACACAATTAGCAATATAAACTACAAATTCAGTATTGCAGTTATAATAATACTTGGCCCATAAAGTGTAATTTAGGTGACCTAAAATAATAAAAGAACTGTTACTGATAAACCTACACTGTTTGCAATTTCTGCATGCAAATGTGCCCTTCTTAGTGCTGCCTAATCTCATAGTACTAATGTCTTTCTTAGTTCCGAATTCTAACATGGATTTGATGTTTAATTCCTTCTTGTAAGTGAATTTAGGTTTGTGGCCTATTATGGCTACTAACTCTTTGTTACCTAATAAAATTTTCCAATTATTTTCTATAATCTCCTTAATAAACCACATTTCATTTACTATAGGTATTGAAAATGCAGTGTTAAAATTAAAGACAGTGGTAGAAACTTCTAATACTGGACTGACAAAAATGTCACTGGAGGATAAAATGGGTGAAGCCACTCCCTTTCTTACCATAACTTCCTTTTCAATTTTCTTCAGCCAATCTATGCTGTATCCTCTGGAAAGAAATACTGTTCTCAGGAATGAAACTTCCCTAATGAATGTGTCATCATCTGTAGTTAATCTACTTAGTCATATTATTTGACCTTTTACAACTCATTTCTTCATATGCTGTGGATGTAAACTGTCCTTGTGTAAATATTGATGTTATGTGATCCTATCTCGCCTACATTCTGACTGATGGGTTCGGAGCCGATCCTCGGCTCCATCACGCTTATGCCAAAGAACGAAGTCTCTTATTGGCTGAGCTTACTATATCCCAGGATGCACCACTACCAGTCCATCAGATCTCGTTTGCCGCTAACAAGCAAAGACGTGGTCTCGAGCTTGGCTGAGCTAAGTAGTGTTTTTTTTCACTTACTTTCCTATCAGGGATTTCCTAAAATTTCAACAAAAAGCTGTTTTAACAGCTATCTCGTGTTTTTGTGTATGAGTGAATATTTTTTGTAAAATATTTGTGTGGTGATTGCGTATTTTCTGACTAGCGGTCCCCTTTGAGTTGAAGGGCCTTCCCCTGTCAGTCAGTTGTCATTCAAGTCCCGTTTTATTTTAGGGTTCTTGGATCCTTTTAGTTATTTTTCTATTGTGACAGTCTTTGGTTAAAAAAAAAAAAAAAAAAAAAAAAATTTTTCTGTGATAGTTAGTGTGTTTTGTTTTTGATTGTTCACTAGATTGGTTGCCATAATGTCACAGGCTCCTAGGCCTTCAGGTTTTAAGAAGTGCACTAAGTGCAGTTTCAAAATGTCAATAACAGATGACCATTCTCTCTGTGTGTACTGTTTGGGCGCCAAACATTTGCCGGAGTCCTGTAGCGTGTGCCACGCGTTTTCCTCGAGGATCCTCCAAGAGAGGAAAAATAAACTTATTTTAAAAGGCCTTATTAAACCCTCATTTGAAGAGGCATTAGCTTCCTCTCCTTCTCCTGCAAAGAAGAAAAGGCGGCTCCGACCAGCCCGTCGAACCGACCGCCAAAAGACATAGGCAGGCTTCTCCTTGGCTCCACGGACTTGGAGCCGAGGCGAACGGTCTGCCTCGATGCCTCCAGCCTCGACTCCTCTGGGTTCGGTGCCGGCGGCTGGGGCCTCGAGGCGGGTCACCTTCATCGGCTCCACTGATCTTGGAGCCGATGAAGGTTCCTCAGACACTTCCTCCTCGGCGCGGAGCCCTCTTCGCACCGATGGAAATTGGTTTGGACACTCCTTCGGCGCCGATAATTATTGAGTCGATTCGGAGCCGGTCCCCTAGTCCCTTGGAGCCGTTGGAGAGGCCTACTTGGACCCGTTCGGTCTCTTCCAGGTCATCAAGGATGTCAGATTCGGACATAGACAGGGTACTCCAAAGACTTTTCCAGTCCCCAGTCTTTCAGAAATTAGTTTCGGCTCCGACCCAATTGGCTTCGGAGCCGATAGCCCATTCCATTGCCATTCCTCCTCCGACCGCTTCGGCTCCGTCGGAGCAGGTGCTGATGGAGCCAGTGGAGATCCTAGGGTCGGCTCTGACCCTTACTCCAACCCCAGCCTTTGGGTCGGAGTTTAGCACACGGACTTCTTCGGCCGGGCCCGGGGGTGACGTTTCGGGACCAATGCAGTCGGTTCCAAGCCTCCCTCTCGGTGCTTCAGCCGTGGGACTTCCGTCTGCTATCATGGCTCCGGAGACTGGACCCTCCCAGGATTCTGGGGGTCCGGCCTTCAGAGCTATGAGGAGTGCCTTGGCCATCTCTACGGCTTTACCGGCACCTTCCCTGGGCATGGAGACTGGGTCTTTGGCAGTTCCCCTGTCTCTAGGCAGCGGAGCCCCGGGGCCTGAGGTTACCCCCACTGGGGGTTCCCCTCCTCCTGAGGGTCTTTCGGAGTTGTCTTCGGAGGAGCCCCCAAGGAAGAGATCGTGCAAGAGGAAGCACGTAGACTCCCCCGATGAGTCTCTTACATCGGACACTGATCTTGATGATGCGGAGGGGTCCCCAAAGTCGTCCTCGGATGATGTCTCATTTGCAGACATTCTAGAGATCCTCAAGCAACGAGGCGGCTGGAATTCCAAACCCCCCTCCGCTGATGAGTCGGTGTTCCTCAAGGCCTTCGGGGCTCAGCCCTCCGCCTCCTGGGTGTATCCGCCCTTCGACGAGCTCCTAGATTTGGTTTGTCGGAGGGCGTGGGAACATCCAGATACTGTGGAACCAGTGCCTTCTCGCCCTAACAAATTTTTGTCTGCCCCACCCGAGAAGGAGTTCTTAACGAAAGGCGTGGCTGTAGATGCCATGGTGGTGGCATCTGCTACCCAGCAGGACGTGGCAGAGGCTTCGACGTCCGTCCATCCTCCTAATAAGGAGTCTAGGAGCATGGACTGGTACGGGAAGCACACCCTGAGTTCAGCGGCCTTTACTCTGAGGTCCCTGAATTATTTGGCACATTTCACCAGACTACAGAGGGATCTGGTTAAGGAGCTCTCAGACTCCCTCTCAGGTAACCTACCTGAGCAGCTAGCCCAGTCGGTTGGCTCTCAGTTGGCTACCCTTACCTCGATTTCTAACTCGTCCATGAGGCTCATTTCATATGCGGCCGAAGGCGGGCAGAGCGGCAGGCACAGGCGTGGCTCTGAAGACAAGCCTGGCTCCGTTTGAGTCATTTCGCGGAGGCCTTCAAGTCTTCCTTTGCTGACGCTCCCTTTGATGGGTCCTCTTTGTTTGGACCCAAGGTAAAAGACACTCTTACCCGCTGTGAGCAGGAGGGAAAGACTTTATCTGCCGTAGGAGCACGATTTTCCACTCCCTTTCGGCCTTATCCCAAGGCTAAAGAGGAGGAAGATGTGGTTCCATAAATCACAGAAATTCTTTCCTCAACAGCAGGAAGATTCCCCTTCCAGAGGCAGAGGAGGGGAAATTTTTCTGGGAGACGCCCGTCCCAGAGGCGGCAGAGGCCCCCGCAACACTGGAGACCGAGTCCTTTTGTGGCTCTTCAGCCTCCCACACTCCATGAGGGATTGCCCGGCTGTGCTGCTCGGAGCCAGTCGGGTGCTGTTTTCCAAGCACCTAAAAGCCTGGGAGTCTATTACTCAGGACAGCTGGGTGCTTGGATTATTGCCGGAGGTTACACCATTCCCTTCACACACCCACCCCACCGTCCAAAAATCCTGGACCCACCACCCAGTCAAAGGGAAATTGCAGCCGTAGAAGCTTCAAAGCTGCTAGAAAAGGAGTCATCCAACGGTCCCCACAGACCAGATCGGATCCGGAAATTACTTAAGGTTCTTTTTAGTGCCAAAAAAGACAGGGGACCTGAGACCCATTTTGGATCTCAGCAAACTAAACCAGTCCGTCATGAAGTCCAAATTCCGAATGGTCACTTTACAATCCATTCTCCCATTGTTGGAGAAAGATGTTTGGATGTGCTCCATAGATCTCAAGGGCGCCTATTATCACATACCGATACATCAGGCGTCCAGGAGGTATCTGCGCTTCAGCCTGGGAGACAGTCATTTCCAATTTTGTGCACTGCCCTTTGGTCTCACCACAGCCCCAGGGTGTTCACCAAGTGTTTGGCAGTAGTGACTGCTCACCTGAGGAGTCTCGGATTCCAAGTGTTTCCCTATCTGGACGACTGGCTCCTGACTGCCACCACCAGGCATCTACTACTAGAGAACCTACAAGCCACCATCTCCCTGGGTGCTTCCTGGGAATTACATTCAACTGGTCAAAGTCTGTCTTGCTGCCTTCTCAGCGCATAAGATTCATAGGAGCAGAGATAGACTCAAAATTAATGTGAATCTTCCTTCCTACTGAAAGGATACAAACATTACAAGATCAAGTCCAAGCCCTGCTTCTAAGATCCAAAGCCCCAGCCAGGATGGTCCTGCAACTTTTAGGTTCAATGTCTGCCACGGTTCTCCTAGTTCCTCTGGCAAGGTTGCACATGAGGATTCTCCAGTGGCTATTATCGACACAATGGTCTTTTCAGGATCTCCCCCTCAATCATCACATACTGATTACAGAAACATGCAAACGGGACCTCCGCTGGTGGCTTCTGCCATCCAATCTGAATCAGGGAAGACCCTTTGTTATACCCCCTCCGGTGGCCACCTTGACAACGGATGCCTCCCAGACGGGGTGGGGGGGGGGGCATTGTCTGGGCAGGTCAGTTCAGGGTTCTTGGCTTCCAAACGAAACATTTCTCCATATCAATGTGTTGGAAATGAGGGCTGTACTTCTGTCCCTACAAGCCCTCCACAAGTTTCTCCCTCAAGGCATTATCGCCATCCACACAGACAACATGTCGGTGGTCTGGTATCTAAACAAACAGGGATGGACCAGATCTTACCCCCTTTGCAGAGAGGCCATGAGGGTGTGGGAATGGGCAGTGGCTACCAAGCGCTTCCTGGTAGCGACCCACATTCCAGGAAAATCCAATGTATTAGCAGACAGACTGAGCAGGACTATTCTCTCTCCTCATGAGTGGTCTCTGAACGAAACAGTAGCAGCTCAGATTTTCAAAAGGTGGGGGACTCCGTGCTGCGACCTGTTTGCAACACCACGAAACACGAAGTGCAAAAGGTTCTTTTCCTTGACCCCGCGTCAAGGGGAGACAGCTACGGATGCTCTAGTCCAACCTTGGCCTACAGGACTGCTTTATGCTTTCCCTCCGATTCCACTCCTCCCCAAAGTCATCCAGAAAGCTTCCCAATTGGGGTCCACAATGATTCTAATTGCCCCGTACTGACCTCGTTAGGTATGGTTCCCCTACCTACAGAAATATACCCTGGACGGTCCTTGGTTCTTGGATCTAATTCCGGACCTTCTGGTTCATCAGTCGGGACAACAGCACCAGTCCCTTCACACTTTGAAATTAACAGCTTGGCTCCTCCTCTTCCGACTATAGTCAGAAATCACACCTTGGACCCGGAAGTTATTCACATTCTGTCTTCAGCCCACAAACCCACCACTAAGAAATTGTATCACAGTAAGTGGAAGAGGTTTGCTATCTGGGCTCAACTCAGAGGCTTAGACCCTATTACTGCCCCGATACCAGAGGTCTTGAAATTTTTAACATCCTTGTTTAATCAAGGATCTTCAGTCTCTACTATTAAAGTCCAACTAGCAGCTATCTCCAAATTTCACGATTCCATAGACCCACCGTTGATGAGCAGCAGATTATATAAAACTTTCATGAAAGGTGCTGTGCTTTTAAGACCCCCAGTTTTCCATCCTGCGCCTCCGTGGGATCTTGATTTGATACTTCGTGCCTTAACATCTTCCCCCTTTGAACCGGCTGCTACATGTGATTTGAAATATCTGTCTTGGAAAACGGCCTTCTTAATTGCAATTACCTCTGCAAGAAGAGTTTCAGAACTTCAAGCCGTATCTATCAAACCACCGTACTTGATTTTTCACAAGGATAGAGTATCACTTAGGAGTAATCCATCTTTTGTCCCAAAAGTTTGTTCCAATCTCTGTCTCCAACAGTCTTTAGAGCTACCAGTTTTCTTTCCAAAATTTTCAAACAAAGCGGAATACACCTTCCATACATTGGATGTTCACAGGCAATTGCGCTTCTATCTAGATAGGACTCAACAAATTCGAAAAACAGATCAATTGTTTGTGTCCTTTTCAGATAATAAACTGGGTAAAACCATCACTAAAGCTACTATTGCCAAATGGATCAGAGATTGCATAACTCAGGCTTATTCCTCTTCAAATAAACAACTTACAACTTCTGTCAAAGCTCACTCTACTAGAGCTATGGCTACCTCTATTGCATTCCATTCCAAGCTCGCTATTTCTGAGATTTGTGCTGCGGCTACTTGGTCCAACCCGCACACTTTCATTTCCCACTATAAATTGGATGTGGCATCTAAAGGGCGAGCATCATTTGGTTCCACAGTACTCAGGAGTGTTTTCCAGTGAGCCACCCAGGATTTAGGTGCTAGGACGCTGTCCCATCAGTCAGAATGTAGGCGAGATAGGATCACATAACATCTTTTAGTTATGTACTCACCATAACTTCAGATGTTTGGGATCCATCTCGCCTACATTCCTAATACCCTCCTTCCCCTGCCTTGGAGATCAGAAGAGATTGAGCGGTTTGAGTTCTACTGTTTTATCTTGTATCATCTGTCAATGTTATATAAGCAGTGCATGCGTGTGTGCATGTATGCGGACAAACTAGATCTGGGGGACTGGTAGTGGTGCATCCTGGGATATAGTAAGCTCAGCCAATAAGAGACTTCGTTCTTTGGCATAAGCGTGCCGAGTCGGAGCCGAGGATCGGCTCCGAACCCATCAGTCAGAATGTAGGCGAGATGGATCCCAAACATCTGAAGTTATGGTGAGTACATAACTAAAAGATTTGCAAAAACTGGCTTTCTATAAATCCTACTGATGAAACTGTTCTTTTCTTTGTTCATACTTAGATGTAAATCCAAATAAGTAATAAATTCACCAAACCCACTGACTTTAAATTCTAAAAAATCAGTGGTTGAGTTTAGGTCTTCCACCATATTTGAAAACTCATCAGGTGTACCCTTCCATAGAAAAACAAATCATCAATGTGTCTATAGTAAGCCTGCACTTTGGAATAACTAGAGTGTCTAGTTAAAAACTTCAACCCCCAGTTGGCCATAACCAGATTTGCAAAGGCTGGAGCCACCCTTGCCCCCATAGCAACTCCAGAAGTTTGTTTATATAGGTTTTTGTTAAATTTAAATAAATTGTTATCCAAAACTAATTCCATTAAGCTACAGATTGTATTAACCTTAGTACTATTAAAATTTGTATGTTCAGTCAAGTATCTTCTAAGATATTCAACACCTTCTTTTTGATTTATTGAAGTGTATAAAGACCTGACATCCAATGAACCAAAACTAATAGGTCCCAGTGGGATGTCTAAATTCCTTAAAACCTCCAATAGGTGCCATGAATCTCTTAAGTTATATTTAGATTTTTGAACTACAGGATTAAGAATGTAATCTAGCCAAACAGATATATTTTCTGTTTTTGAGTGTTTTGCTGAAATTATAGGCCTGAAAGGTGGATTTTTTTGATTCATCTGAATTTTTGGTATACCAAAAAAAGATGCCATTTTTGGATGTTCCACTAATAAATAGTTATAACTCATGGTCCAATTCACCTTGACTGAACATATCAAAAAGTGCTACATCAATTTTTTGATAACTACACTTTACTTCCCCTACATTGACCTTTCTGTAAGTATTAGTGTCTTCTAACATTGTTTTCAAAGAACTATCATAATCCTTAGAGTTCATGACCACAATTTTGCCACCCTTGTCTGCTTTCATAGCCCTAATCTCAGCGTTTCTACACAGGTCATTTAATGCAATCATTTCTTCTTTAGTAAGATTTTCTGGATAACCATAATGGCTTATTTTCCTGAATTCTCCCTCACATATGCTTTGAAAAGCCTGAAGGGTAGAATGAAGGGGAGGATTAAAAGTACTAGGCTTTTTTGGTTTCTTATCTGCAAATCCATTTAAAACAGTGTTTTTTTTCAACACATCTTGCATGATGTAAATTAAATTTAACTTCCTCAGATATAATCTGAAGTCAATTAATAATCTCCCTATGTTCATTTTATTTGCAGGTATGAAAGAAAAACCTTACTTTAAAACATTTTCTAAATCACTAGATAAAGAAAAGTCAGACAAATTAATCACATCCATACAGTAATCTTTCACATGTTCTTCATTTACCACTTGTTTTTTTTGTTGTAATTTTTCCCTTTCCCTTTCCCCTTCCCCTTGTATTGGGTGGTATTGTACCACTTCCAAGTCTGTTTGTTGTGTGAATTGTCCAGAGGAAAAGGACCCTGATTATGTCCTTGATGAGAATATGAAGCCGCCTGTGCATAACTAGCCCGATTATCATTGTCCGGTTTATCCGTTCTCAAATCCACACTTGTTGTAATGGTCTTTTCTTTACAACCCTTATCTGTATTTTGATTAACGTCACCCACTTTGTTTTTGTCCAAGGCTAACCTGTCTTTATTACCTATATTAGTATCAAGTGTTTGCTCAGAAATTATGTTACAACCTGCATCAGCAAGATTGGTTCTCAGTGTTTCAACAACCTTTTTCTGAACTATATAAGCCCGATTGGCTTGATATGCCATAATGTCTCTTTTGAGCTTTGATTGTTTCCTTGACACTATTGTAGCCCTGTGCCTGTCGGCCTTCGCCTCTACACTGTTGTATAGGACTAAAAAGTCTTTGAAACACTTATAGTTTTTAATTCGCTCATCTAGAGACTTGATTTTGTCCTTGATTGTTAAAATTTCTTTCCGATAATGCGCCATTAAAATGCGCATCATACTGAGACCTGTGTCATTGTATAATTCTATTAGGAGCTTGCTGAGTTCATCTCCCGATACAACACAGTTCGGAAATTTAGCTGTACGCAAGCCCTGGGGCACCACTTTTCTACTAATACACTCTTCAAAATATTGAATCTCCAGATCCAATGTCACATGTTTGAATACCAATCTTTCTAATTCATATATGGATTTTTTACAGTTCATACTGTCCACGTAAATGTTTTCATTCAATAGATTACTTACGTTGTCATTGGAATTGGTAACTTCTATAAAAGAAAACGGGTTCTCTGTAGACTTGCAAACATAGTCCCAAACGCTTACTTCACTAGAAGAAGTCGACTCTTTAGAATTTGTGTTCGTTAATCCAAAATTACCGGCTGCAGTAGCGTCTCCGTCAACATGATGAAGTAACTTCTGACCATTCTCTAATACGGAACCAACCATTTCTTGCTGGGAAACACGGTTATCCAAATTTTCTTTAACTATCCTTACGATAATAGTTATAAATTCATCTTCATGAATAGATTTAGAGGGAACACCACTCTCTGGAACTGGGTGGATAGACAAATTAAACAAATTGTCTTGACTAGATGTTTCAGAAACCATGGAAACACCCAAAACCAAGAAACTAATTAAAACGACACTGGAACCAACTAAGAAACGAAACTCAAAAAAACAGTTCTTGGTGCAAATCCAATGACCACTTAGAAACAAATGTTTTAGCGCTTTCATTCACTGTTTATTCCGTGAACTTCTTCAGAAAAAAAAGTTTATCCCACCCTTATTTCCTTTTATATCAAGTCATCCAAAACTGACAGGAAATGACTTCATTAATTAACAATCATAAATTTAAAAAGTTTTAAAACACAATACAAACATTCATTTATATATATATATATATATATATATATATATATATATATATATATATGTGTGTGTGTGTGTGTGTGTAACTATACATATAAAATTATTTATTTAATAAAAAAACATTTGAGGTTTATAGACTCATTGAGTCCTGGTGCGTTGTCCGCCCCTAAAAATAACTGCCAAAGTGGTTCTTTACATCCTGTTTTACCTATATAGTAAATGAAATGTGGTTTATTAAGGAGATTATAGAAAATAATTGGAAAATTTTATTAGGTAACAAACAGTTAGTAGCCATAATAGGCCACAAACCTAAATTCACTTACAAGAAGGAATTAAACATCAAATCCATGTTAGAATTCGGAACTAAGAAAGACATTAGTAGTATGAGATTAGGCAGGACTAAGAAGGGCACATTTGCATGCAGAAATTGCAAACAGTGTAGGTTCATCAGTAACAGTTCTTTTATTATTATAGGTCGGATTCAGGTAAGTGTGCGATTGAGTGCGGGTTAGGTTAGTTAGTGTTAGGGTGCGGGTTAGGTATGTGTGCAATTGTGTGGACGTGAGGGTTAAGGCGGGTTAGGTGAGTTAGGGTTAGGGCATGGGTTAGTTATGTGTGTGATTGTGTGGATATGAGGGTTAGGGCGGGTTAGGTGAGTTAGGGTTAGGGCGCGGGTCAGGTAAGTATGCGATTGTGTGGATGTAAGGGTTAGGGTGGGGTAGGTGAGTTAGGGTTAGGGTGTGGGTGAGGTGAGTGTGCGATAGTGACTTACCTTAGGGTTAGGGTTTGGGTTAAGGTAAGTGAATAGTTAGTGGTGTATGTATAGTTTAGTGTAGGGTTAGGTGTAAGATTTTAGGTGTATGTGTGTGAATTGCTGTTTGTTTGGTGTGCTTGTGTTGTGTGTATGTGTTTTGAAACAGCAATTTTTTTCCCTAGGAAAATATTCGCTGTTCTGCATGTTCGATGTTTTCAGCTTTCGCTGAATAGGGTTCAATATTAGAACATTCGAAGTTTTGAAACTTCAATGTTCTAATATAGACCCATTTCTAATAAGGATGAGATGATTATTGGTAAGTATGGTAAAACATAAGTATGAGTAAAGAGACTTGTAGGCTGCAGAATAAAATACTTGAAATTTATTCCAAAACACAAAGTTAGGTAAGCGCTTTTGAGGCAATCCTCTTCATCAGACCTTAATAGACAAATAAATTAACACACACGGTTTAAATAAAACCAACAACCAATAAAAATTCTTTAAAAATCAGTGAAGCAACCCTCTTTTTTTCAAGAGAGGTTTTAAGGACACAGCACTGTTAAGGCCAGGTGATACGTATGCCTTAAAGTCCATTATCCACCTTAATTCAGCATATTCAGTTTCATTGCTAATGTCACCTTCTCTAAAATTCACATTAATTTTCTGCAAAACCAAAAATTTAAAATTGTGCTGGTCCCCACAATCTAAAACATGCTTGGCTAGTGCATTAGTAAGCTTGCTGTTCCTAATATCATTAAGATGTTCCATTACCCTTTCCTTTAAAGTTCTGTTGGTTTTACCAATGTAGAATGCACTACAGAGATTACACTTAGCAAAATATACAATATTTTTAGTAGAGCAATCTGCATAAAATAAAAACTCTACAGGCTTCTGATGCACAGGGTATAAAATCATGCAAGTAGACCAAATACTATTACAAATTCTGCAATTTCTACAAGAAAAAGTCCCTCTACGCTCATATTTTCTTCTGTTTGTAACAAAGTTTCTTTTTCAAATTCTTGCCATATTTGAAACTAAAACTGAGTATAGAACCAACAACACGACTAATTTCAGGGTCAGTAAGGAGAATGGGCCAGTTCTTTTTAATGATATCACATGTCTTGTTGACATCATTAGAAAAAGTAAGACATAGCCTATTCACAGATGTTGAGATCTGCCTTTCTGGGAGTGCATTCACTAGATGCTCATCTGAATAGTAGGGTTTGGTTTTGTAACTTTCATATGAATCTACTTCCACTATCGCTCTGTCAGTATCAGACTTCTTATATCCTCTCTCAACAAACTCTGTAGTGAGACGACTCATGGCTTTCATTAATTCTTCCCTGTCTGTATGTAATCTCTTGCAGCATAAGACTTGGTTCTTAACTATAGTCTTAGTAATGTGTCTAGGATGCATACTGGAGTGGTGAAGAATGTTGTTCTTCCTACAATCCTTCCTGTGTATTCTGGTTAAGATATTACCAAACATATTTTTACTCACAGTTACATCCAGAAAGCTGATTTCACCTTTGGAGTGACTAAGGGAGAAGGATAGGTACCCAGTTGTGTTATCAAGGAACCTAACATATGTATCTAATTGTGTCTCATCACCATGCCAAGCAAAGACGATATCATCCACAAAACGTTTATAAAACGTAATGTGCTGCTTGTACATGTCAGAGGTAAAAAACATTTATTTCGCCCATTGTGCCAAAACAATATTGGCATATGTGTTGGCACATGCCATGCCCATAACAACTCCCACTTTCTGAAGAAAAAACTCTCTTTCAAACAAAAAAACATTATTCTCTAGAATCAAGTCTAGAAGGGCACATATATTGGTTTTGGTATTGCTGAAGTTGCTCTCCTTGGTAAGAAACTGCCTGACATTCTCAATCCCTTCATCGTTGGGGATAACCGTGAACAAAGAGTTCACGTCCAATTGAGTTTCAGCCCAGTCATAAAGATGTTCTAAGAACTGTTTGCTGTCACTGTGGACAGTAGTTACCTTATTCAACACAAATCTTAGCTGTTTTTCTACATATACAGACATTGGCTCTTTGAGCCAACCTCTTCCTGATACAATAGGTCGAAGTGGGGGATTTTGTGGATCTTTATGCACTTTTGGAAGACCATAAATTGTTGGTATAGTCGGATGTTCTACACTAAAATAGTTGAAAAGATTGTAGTCTATTTGGTTATTCATGAGCAAATCATATAAATAGAAATTCAGTCTGTTGATAATACCATTAACCTGACATTTCTGTAATATGATGTACACTTTTTCATCATGAAGCATGCTAAACATCCTATCCATATAATTTTCAGTATCAAACACAGCAATTCCACCCCCCTTGTCTGCAAGTCTAATAACTAAAAATTCTGTATTAATTAGTGTTCGTAGAGCCTCATTCTCTTTAATAGTCAAATTGTAAAAACTATTACTAGATTTCAAAGTAGCCATTTTCCTAAGGTCATCTTCACACATTTTTACAAAAGCATTCATAGCAGGGGAATTATTAGGAATAAAGCAACTTAGTTTCTTAAAAATGCATCTGTCAACATTATTCCCATTATTATCATCATAGATAACTTTCAACATTCTATTCCTGGCAAACAAATTAATGTCTAGAATGGTATCAACTAAATTCATGCCACAAGCTGGTATGAAGGATAGTCCTTTATTCAAGACTGAGAGTTCCTCTTTGGTGAGAGCAACAGAAGATAGGTTAAAGACCAAGTCATTTATCTGCAAGCCTGTGTGTTCGGCCCTCTGCTCTAAGATGTGGGGTTGGATTCTATCCTTCCCCATCTCCTGTGACTTCTGGACCTGCTCTTGCGTACATCCTGCCTTATAGGCAGTGCCTTGTCCAAAAAAAAAACGCTAACTTACGTAGACATTCAGCATTCTTTTTGTCTTTTCAGAATTTTGAATTGTCAGGCTCATGTGTTAAAGTTTGTTCTCACTTATTGTGAAAGTATGAATAATATTTTGTCTGCAGTTTCTTCTGAGGAAAAATCTGTTTTAAATAATTTAGTTTATTCTATTGTATAAATCACTAGTCATTGCTTACAGTGTGTGTGTGATTCAGTTGATACTTCTTCAAGAACTTTGGCCACTTGTAATGTGTTGAGGAGGTTTGCATGGCTGCATTCTCAGAACCTCCCAGATGAATAAACAGTCTGACAAAATGCAGGTAAACATTTAAGAAGAAATGGCAAGGGGGTTCCAGAAAGAATTCAGAACCTCCCTAAACCAAGAATCCAAGAAGTCAGAATGACTATTCAATGGACATTGCCCCCCCCCCCCCCCACTCCCATTTGGCAGTCCCTGACAGAAAGTCTGAATTTCCATTTTTCTACTTGGCAACAGTTTCAGACAAATGAGTTCTGAATATCATTCGTCAAGGTTACAAATGGCAGTGGGAGGAAATTACTCCTTTCCAGGGTGGTACGTTCTCATCCTCCGGAACAGAGTCATTTATTTCCACCTGTCCTTCATTGCATGCCATTCCAAAGAGTGACAGAACCAATTTCCCAGGTGGGAAATGTCTTTCGTCAAGGATATTTTTAGTGGTATAGAAAGAAAATGCTTGGAGACCAGTTCTGGATATTTCTTTCCTAAACCTGCTTGTGATAGTGCTCAAGTTCAAAATGTTGTCACTTCTCAACCTGTTACCTCTTCTTCCTCATTCAAGTTTCCTAGTATCTTTAGGTTTAAAAGATGTTTATCATCACATCCCTATTCATCCAGACTTCCATGTGTTTCTTAAGGTTCTGTGTGTCTGGATCTCTTTATCAGTTATCTACTATTTGGACTATCCACTGCACCAAGAGTGTTCTCAAAGTGTCTAGCTCCAATTATAACTCATTACAGGCTGCAGAGTATCCACATTTTTCCATATTTACATGACTTGCTTATCTTTGCAGTCTTTTTCAAAGTATCAGGAATCTCACTTGGGTGAGAGATTTCTTACACAAGCTGGGATTCCAAGAGAATATTTAAAACTCTTTTTAGACTCATTCAGTAGTATAGTGTTTCTGGAGTGTCAGCTAGACACCTCAGTTCAAAGACCTTTTCTTCCACAGGAAAAAAAGATGTATAGCTACATATGTTTCTAAGGTTTTCCTCTCAGACTTTGGCCACTGAGAGAGAATACCTCAGGATTTTGGGTGTCATGGAATCTCTGTTTCTTGTGATACCCCCGGCAATACTTCACATGAACGATACAGTGGTATCTGAAATCTCTTTTGGTCCCAGCAGCAACATCCTTTGTCTCTTCAAATCCCACTGCCAGGCTTTGTTAGAAGAAAAATCACTTGCTGGAGACAGCCAATACCCTCAAATCCAGATCTACCCTTCTCCCTCCTTATTCCAAAGCAGTCAGTTATCGCAAACACCTCAGACTTTGCTTAAGGAGCAGTTTGAGGAGGGATAACAGCTGGAGGTGTTTGCATCATCAAGGGCAGACACAAGCACAGAAATATAAAAAAGATGCTTATCCTGATCAAGGCACTCAACAATCTGAATCATGTTTGGTCAGAAGAACCTCTTCAAGTTGTTAGATACAATACCACAGTCAAGTGGTACATCAGCAATCAAGGGGGAAGCAGGTTGTACCCCCTTTGCAGACTAGTCATGTTAGCTTGAGATATAGATTCATAGCTTGATCTCACCCTGCAGGCATCCTACATTCCATCAGAGCAAGAAATTGTGTGGCAGACAAGCTAAGCAAGACAAGGACAGACCCTTACAAATGGAAACTAGATTGGGGGTCTTCAAAGATTTGATCCATCATTGAGGAGATCCTCAAGTAGACCTATTTGCCTGAACAATCAGGTGGCAAGATTCTGCTCCAGGACTCAATGCAAGAAGGCCTGGAAGACAGATGTATTTTCTTGTCTTTATATAGGAAAATTCCTGTATGCTTTTCCACCCTTTCCGCTGATTTCCAGGGTACTTCTGAAGATTCAAAAAGAATCCCTGTAGATCATTGTGGTGACTCTGTTCTGGGAAGAGCAACAGTGGTTCTCTTTTCTTTTATAAATGGTCTGGGGCAGTTACCACAAGCTTCCTCACACACTGGATCTGCTCACACAAGATCAGAGGTATTTGATATACACTGAACCCAGTCAACTTCATTTGACTGCCTGGAGGATAAGGTCTTAATTCCCTTTAGATACCTGTTTACTGAGGGTGTGCAGCAGGTGCTAATGGAGTCAGGAAAGCCTGCTACTGGAAAGTAATGTATTAGCAATTGAAAAAGGTTTTCTAGACGGTGCCAACAATATAACCAGCGAGGAAGCCGTGGTGGTGCAGTGGTAGCGTTGTCGCCTCACAGCAAGAGGTTCTCCCGTTCAATTCTCGGCTGGAGCATCTTCTGTGTGGAGTCTGCATGTCCTCCCCGCGGTCGAGTTGTGTTCGAAAGACATGTGAGAATAGGCGTGCCTTCGTTGAAGGTTGGGCGTCGGGCTGGCACCTCGGCACCATAAAAATCGTCTGCCAATCATTAGCGGACCGGAGTTCCGCTGTGGCGACCCCTAACCGGGAAAAGCCGAAAGAAAAACAACAACAACCAACAATATAACCAGCACCCATTCAAGGCTTGTTGTTCTCTGGTTTTACAATATTTGCTTGAGTTACTATCCTATGGCCTTTCTTATTTCTTCATCAAGGTTCATGTATCAGCCATTTCAGCATGTCTGCCCGTAACTCCTCCTCTTTCAATGCATTTTCACATTAAAATGTTTTTGAAAGTGGTTTTACATAATTGGTCCCCTAAAAATGGTGACCCCTCCATGGGATGTTAGTTTTATGATAGAGAAGTTAACACTTGCAACATTTGAACCAGCTAGCTTGTCTGACTTGAGGTTCTTAACATAGAAAACAGCTTTACTGATTGCTCTGACCTCTTCAAGAAGGGTATGTGAGTTGCCAGCTCTTACAATGAGTCAGTTGTACCACATTTTCTGCAGGAATAGGGTTTCTTTGAAAATGAATCGTATCTGAGTTTTCTTTAAGCCAGACTGCCCATCTCCCTGTTTTCTTTCCTGAACCAAAAAAGAAGGGAGAAAGGATGTTTCACACCTTGAAAGTCCACAAACAGCTCAGTTATTATCTTGAAAGAACTAAATCTTTCAGATCTTCATATCAGTTGTCCATCTCTTGTGAAGGCAAGAAAAAGGGACCACCCGTGTCAAAGTAGACTATTTCCAAACGGTTTTACTCACAAAAAAAAAAAAAAACTATTCCAGGCAGGGTCAAGACCCACTTTACCAAGGCCTTGGTTTCATTTGTGGCTTTTTGGAAAGGATTGGATTCTTGAAACAGATTATAGGCAGCAGTTTGGTTCTCTGTACTTACATTTACAAGGCACTGCAGGCTTTATTCCTTCTCTAGGTCTGTATCAGGCTTACTAGGACCATTCTCCAGGAGCTCCTGGTCTCTGCTCCTTTCACCTCGCAAAACTATGGCAATCTACCCATATAGTTTAGGCGACTTCAGCAATGTTCAATATGAAGACCATAGTACAGTCGTATAAGTAAACTTACGATAACAATAGATGTTCAAATGATTACTGCTGCAGTAGGCGCTTCCTCTCTCCATCCTACTTGTTTTTTTGGTGTTTTATTTTTTGCCAGGGTGTAGACTTTTATTTTTTGTTGTTCCTAGCATAGTCCTTTAAGGGCTGTCCTCCTCTCTCTGTTGACCTGAAAAGTCTGAAAAGTTTGGCACCCAGACCTGCTTTTTAGTCAGTTCAGCTTGAGATGACTAATGGTTTGGGGGCATGGAAGGTGCCCTGAAGCTTTTGAAGCTGGATAGATTTTATATCCTTGCAGAATATAACCCATATAGCTTAGACTACTGCAGCAGTGATCATTCGAACATCTGCTGTTATGGTAAGTTTACTTACACAACTGTACTTTCTTCAGCTGTAGTCCGTAGGTCAACAAAGCAAGTTTTCAGGAGCTCAACATTAGCAGATGCAATGCAGAAGAATGGGCCTCCTTAAAATGTTTTTGCTGATATTATTATGATTATTATGGGAACTCAGAATGACTGAGGTATTTGAAAAAGTCCCTCATATATTAGGTGATTTCATTAGAAATATTCATAACCTTATTCATTTGGCAATTAAAAGGGGTCTATACTTAACGATCAAATGAAACGTTCAGAGAATGGCCGTTCATTGTACACAGACCAGCAAAAGTTCCCTTTATCAAAAGGCCAAATTATCATTAAAAAATTACATTGAAAGATCATATCATAGCTGGCCAACATAAAGGGAATGTAATATAGTACCTAATTACTGGTAACAGAGGTTAAGGAAACCTGCCCTTTCCCCAAGTGCGATCTCGGAGATGGTATATATAATTAGTGGGGTATGTGGGGGGTGTGAGGAGGATTCAGTGAATACCGCACCCTCCTTATGTGGGGGGCTGCACCCCCCACTAATTATATATACCATCTCCGAGATCACACTACAATGGGCAAAGGACAGGTTTCCTTACCCTCCATTACCATTAAGTAGGTACTATGTTCTGTTCCCTTTATGGTGGCCATCTATGATCATTCGATGTAATTTTTTACAGTCATTTGGCCTTTTGATAAAGAGAACTTTCGTTGGTCTATGTACGATGAATGGTCATTCGCTGAATGTTCCATTCAATAGTTAACCATAAACACAATTAAAAGTCTACCTTTGGAAAACATCAGTCATAACCTGACCCAGTATACAACTTAAATTAATGGGCTTACTCATGGAGCCAAGAAAGTAAGTTTTTTCAACCAAAGCTATAGTGAGAAACAACACTGAAAACAAAAACTGATAATAGAACACTGTGAGACATGCAATTTATTATGTAAAAGGTTGGAGGAAGTGACAATAAAATAACATAGTTCATATAATATTTAAAGGGGGAAATTTAGTTTATGCAAAGTGTGCAGTAATACACACTTGGCTGAGCAGATGGGAGATGATTGCTGTTTATGATACCTTTTCTTTCCTCCAGAGTACAGGAATCTAAAAGTTGACAACAATTTGAGGGTGCTGCTGAGCAAATGTCATTCTAAGATGTTTTGCTGAGGACATCATTCCAAGAGTGATCATCACAGCCTTGTTTTAAATCTATCACATCCTGCTAATAAGATTAGTTTATTATAAATAATGAATGCAGAGTTAACATAGAAAAATTAAAGTTTACATAGCCATAATACAGTCTTCTAGCTTATTTCCTGGCTGGTTTGTCTTATATGCAGTGTCTGCAAACCTTTTTTGTGTTCACATTGTTTTCTTGCCAAAGTCTACATTTTTCTTCCAGTAACGTAAAGGCATGTGAACTGGTAATCATCCACATTACCCTGAGATGTGTGTGTGTGTGTGTGTGTGTGTGTGTGTGTGTGTGTGTGTGTGTGTGTGTGTGTGTGTGTGTGTGTGTGTGTCTGTGTGTGTGTCTGTGTGTTTTTATGTGATATCTGTAGACTGTGATTGACAGGTATCCCCCCAAAAGCAAAAGTCTTACATCTGTTTAATAGCCTTAATCTCTACCATGATCTTAAATAATGAACAATTCATCAGTGATAAACATTTTTGAAAAGTAGTGTAACTAAAGTAATATCTAAAATAGTGGTGAAAGAGACATTACACAGCATTTTTCAAAATAGTTTTATTTTTAATAATAACAGATAAGAAAGTAGACACAGTTTTGACAACATTTACAATAAAAAGAAACTTCAAGAAATAAAGTTAAGAAAATTGTGTATTGGTATCAACTAATGATACAGTTGGTTAGTTGTTGTACTTTCCTAATAACAGTAATACATTTTGGCAACAATTATACTTCAGTGTTTTCATTTTGCATCTTCTTGTAATAATAACATTTCTCTTTGGCAAACAACAGTGGTCACATTTATAAACTGAATGAAATTGGACATGCTACACTTAAAGAAATCTCAATCCCTCAGAGCCATACACTCCAGGGATCTAAACCTTGTCATCACAATAAACAAAACATGCTGGAGGGATAGGTTCCTGACCCAGAGACTCCCCAGACTCTGGAATAAACTGCCCATACATGTCAAGCAGAGCACCTCTTTGGCCCTCTTCAAAGGGAACCTTGATGATTGTATGGGAGAAAGGAAATTCACCCCGGGGATCACATCAGTCACCCTGCTAGACAGGGGTCCAGGGAAGTAAATAGTGTGGGAAGAAATAGCCAGGGAATTGTTATGGCTAGGCTTATATAGGCCTAGAGCCGATAGCCTAGTACCAACCTATGAACCTATTTGGTGATGGTGCACTTTTCCAGTTCATTGTAATAATCTTTGTAGCAATTACGAACAAGATCCACAATAATAAGGATTGCTTTTTTAATACATGAGGAAATCAGAGCATGAGATAATAAAAGAGTGCCAGATGTTTCACATCTGTCAGACCGCAAAGCTTTTAAAACGATTTTGAAATCATCCCAAAATTACTCTTTTCACTTGAAAGAAAGATATGACAGCCATCAGCCTTCAATTATTTTTTACATCTCCAGTAAACAATTTCATTAGTTTTATAAATTATTGATACCTTATATGGAGTAATAACAACTCTGGAAGAATTTTCCAGATACACATTCTATAGAATATATAAGAAGAAGTTGATCATACTGAAGATAACATTATATCTTTAGAATTATTATCAGTTTCATAAAGATTATATTGAGTAACAAAATTCTAAGCATGATAACTATGAGAATCAATCAAGGGAGGTTAGAAAGGACTGAAAAGAGAGATTAGATAAGCAATTCACAAAGAAACAATGGGGGATATATCTGTATGACTCCCAAACATGCAACAAAGTCTAGAAGATTTAGGATCTTTGCTTGAAAGTATTGACAGGTATTTTTATACCCCAAGTAGACTCCAAAGAGTTTTTCCTTGGGAGGTAACCAATGTTGGAGGTGTGATGGGGAAGAAAGAGGTAATTGGGAACATATTTTTGTAGAGTGTAATGAGTTGGCAGATTTTAAAAATTCCCTGCAGACTACTCATCAAAAATACTGGGTGAGCAAATGGATATAACTAAGGAAATGATTTTTGAGTTGTGATAAAGAATCATACTTGCCTAGACATGGTAAGGCCTTGCTGAATCTAATTATGGTGGCTGCCAAAAAAGCTATTACTAAAAAATGGAAATCAAAGCCTATACCAACTGTGCTAGAAGCAGCGAATATATTAACAGATATAAAACAACTGAAAATGTGTAGGAGCAAATTAAATAGAAAAAAAATGAGAATTGTGAGAACAATACATAGGTTCATAGGTAGGTACTAGGCTATCGGCCCAAGGGCATACGTAAGCCTAGCCAGTAAGGTTCCATAGCTTACACCACCCAAGAAAGTTAATTTCCTGTGCCACTGTCCAGCAGAGACACAGACGTGATCCCCGGGGTGTATTTCCTATTTCCCATCCACTCATCACGATTTTTCTTAAAGAGTGCTAATGAAGAACTTTGCTTGACATAGATGGGTAGCTTGTTCCAGAGTATAGGAAGTCTCTGGGACAGGAATCTATCCCTCCAGCATGTCCTGTTTATTGTGGTGACAAGGTTTAGGTCCCTAGAGCGTGTAGCTCGGAGGGATTGGGATTTCTTTAGGTGTAGCATGTCCAACAGCTCTGGGTTTGACATAGCTTTATATGTTAGGCAGAGATCACCCCGGAGTAGGCGATATGCTATGGAGTAAAGCTGGAGTTTTTTGAGGTGGTCAGTGTAGGGCATTTGTTTGAGGCCAGTAATCTTCCTTGTGAGGTACTTCTGTGGGCTTTCCAGCTGCTGCAGATGTCTTGTGAGGTACAGTCCAAAAGGGGCGTTGTACTCTATAATGGGTCTAATGAGTGACGAGTAGAGGGGAACAATGACCTCTTTTTTCCTGGATGAGAACCCTTTTATGATGAGGTGTACCACGTAGAAGGACTTCCTGACTACTGTGGTGATGTGACTATCAAAGGAGAGACTACTGTCCACCTGGGTCCCAAGGTCTCTTATCACGCATTCAGTGTTAAGTAGATTGCTGCCTATGTGGTAGTTTATGGGTACAGAGTTTTTACCAAAGGGGATGACACTGCACTTTTTGGCATTGAGATTGAGGCCATGACTCTGACAGCAGGCATCTGTCTCAGTGAGGCCCTTCTGTAGGATGTCCACATCATTTGGGGACTTGACTATGGCTCCTAGTTTGCAGTCACGTGCGAACTTCGTTAGCCAGAGGCCTTCTGTGTTAGGCTGTACTTCAGAGAAGTAGATACCAAACAGGAGAGGTCCCAGGACGGAACCCTGTGGTACTCCACTTGTCACTGCTTTGAGGTCAGATTTGGAGTCTGCAACTTTTACAGTGTGGGTTCTGTCAGTGAGCCAGCTGGCAACCCATCTTGTGACGTTGGGATTTATACCTAGTTTAGTGAGTTTAGCTATAATTCCAGAATGGGGGATGGTGTTGAAAGCTTTGGCGAGGTCAAGATAGGCTGTGTGAACCACCTTACCCTCATCCACGGCTTTGGTGACTGCCTCAAAGAAGTCAATCAGGTTCAGGAGGCATGATCTGCCTTTCACAAACCCAAACTGGGTAGGATCCAGAGTTTGGAGGTTACCAATGTCTTTGTTTATGAGTTCCATGATGATACGTTCCATGGCCTTGCAGACCAGGCTCGTCAGGCTAATAGGTTGATAGTTCCCGGGATCAGTGGTGGCTCCCCCTTTGTGGAGTGGGATAACTGTTGCTGTGCACCATTCAGTGGGCACAAAGCCTGATGCGAGGCTATTATTGAACATGGTGCTTAAGTGGGGAGCCAGTTCGTTCTGAAGTTCGTGTAATACGCAGCCCGAGATGTTGTCCGGTCCCATGGATGCTGTGTTTTTGGCTTTAGAGAGTGCAGCTTTTACCTGCATAGTTGTGATTGCAGGGACTCTGCATTCTTCCTGTATAGATATTGGCCCTTTAGGGGGTGAGAGGGGGTAAAATTAGCACTGAACCTATCTGCCAGTATGTTGGCAATATCAGTTGGTTCTGTAATTTTCGTGCCTTTGTGCTGTAACTCAGAGCAGATCTGGGTGTTGCCATCTAGATTCTTGACATAGCTATAGAATGCTTTGTGGTTGTCCTTGGATTTAGTGGCAATTTTGTTTTCGTAGCTAGCTTTGGAGGATCTTATAAGGGATCTCAGCTTCTTTCTGAAGCTAACCAGGGAACTCCTCCACTCATGGGATTTTACTCTCTTTTGCAGCAATTTCTTCCTTCTGTTATACAGTTTGTTTATGGCAGGGGACCACCAGATTGGCTTCCTTTTTTGGAGGATAGCGTCTTGGTTCTGTTTGGGATAGCACGATCCATGCACTTGTGTAAGTGCTTGTAGAGTGCATTTGTGTAGGATTCAGCAGTTGTAACTGTATTGTCCATCTGCATGGGTGTCATGAAGTTCACCACTTCTGTCTTAAGAAGCATGAAGTTGGCTTTGGAGAAATTTTTTACCGTGGTTTCCTTAATGGGGGGTGGGGCGGGATGTGGATATCAAGGGTGATTAGCTTATGCTCAGATCGGACCAATGAGGAATTGACTTCAGGTGTGGAACACCGGTCACTCATGCTGGTAATGACTAGGTCTAGGATATTGTTGCCCCTGGTGGGAGTGTGGATAAGTTGATCTAGGGCATTGGAGTTTATGAATTCCACAAAGCGTTGAGCTAAGGAGTTGGTACACAAGTCATTTTCCCAGTTAATGGTGGGGTAGTTGAAGTCGCCCATTATTAGGGCGTTTGGTTGAACCCTAATATTTTCCAGTACATCAAGAAAAGAGGAGTGGGAATCCTGGGGCATGGTGGGGGATTTGTAGCAAGCTACAATTTGGATTGCAGTTTTGCCCAGAGTTAGTTGCACTTGGATAACCTCGGATGCATTATGCTGAGCAACTAGCCTGGAGGTGTGGATATCTTTAATGAATATGGACACACCTCCGCCTTTGGTGTTTCGGTCCAGGTTACATGGCCGAAAAGTGTGGTATGAGTTATAGCCTGGTAGTGCAGGGGTGCTCTCTGGAGCCTTGAACCAAGTCTCAGTCACTGCACAGATATCAATGTTCTCCATTTTAAGGAGTGCCTCGAGTGAGTGCATTTTGAGATTTAGACTTCTAGCATTGAGTAGCATTACCCTCAATTTTTGCTTGCCTGTTCCTGTTATGGTGATGAATTTGTTATTTGAACCCTGCCTAAAAAAGGCACTATAGGGGCAGCAAGAGCCTTAGCCAGTATCCGGAATCCCAGGGGCGACAGGTGCAGGCCATCTGTGGCAAAGCATCGTGGTCTGTCGACCATGTCATCCCAAGCAGACAAATACTGGATCCCCTTAGAATGACACCAGAAGCTTAGCCAATTGTTTAAGTCAATCATTTTGTCCTTGTACTGTGGTATCATTCTGGGTAATAGCAGAATGCTACTCAGGGCTAGGGTCATACCTGCCTGGGCTACAAGATCGGAGAGCTCTTCCATGTCTCTTTTCATGTAGTCCAGGGCGGTACGTCTCAGGTCATTCACACCAACATGGACAATGACAGAGTCATATTTATACTTGTTGTGGAGTGACCTGAGTGCGTGGGTTATTTGGCGGATCCTGGCACCTGACAGGCAGCTGACAGTAACCTTCTCCTTGTTTAGCCTGGTGAGTGGGACATCAGTGTGCCTGACTATAGAGTCACCTATGACTAGTGTGTTGGGTACGTTGTTTTGCCTTATTGGCTGTGGTTGAGTGGCACACTGAGTCTGTGGGCTATGTGTTATTTGGGTTGTGTTGAGGGATGGAGGTTGCTTGCGTTTCTGCTTTGGAGGTCTCTGTTGCTTAGACAGATTATTACTGAGAGCCTCCGCGAATGTTTTTGTGTTACTATGTGTGGGTTTTGGTGGTGTAGATTTAGTGAGACTATGTGATGAGTGTGGTGTGGTGCAACTGTTTACCTTCTCCTCATGACTGTCAAGTCCAGTCTTGGTTGGAGAGAGCTTTACCTCCAGTTTAGCTAGATAAGTGCATCTCACACAGGTTGTAGTGTTGGGTGGTAGGAGGAGAGGGTTGTCTGTGTACATGAGGCAATTTCTACATTGCATCAAGATGCCCAGATTCATAAGATAGACAGGAGAGAACACTGGGAGCTGACCCTTGGACATGCCTGAATAAAAAACTATTTTCCTCTAGATAAGTGAGGAAAGTGAGTACAAGAGCTGTTTTTCTCTAAGCAAGTGAGAAAAGTAAGTACAAAAACTGTTTTACTCTAGGTAATGAGGAAGACTGAGTGCTATAGTAATTAGTAGCTTATTTAGTGCTTACAAGTTCTGAACAAGTGCTGAGCATGAATAAGCAAATTTAAGTGCTAAAACTAAAAATCTGTAGCTGCACTAGACGAGTTACAGGACAAAAACAAGTGCAAATGCAGGCTTTCAAATCAGAAAGTTGAGAGAGATGGAAGATTGCCCAAACGACCAATAACTACAATTTCTGGGCCAGAACCACTCCTTATGTGGTAGACAGGTTACCTAGTGCTTACCACTCCCACTGATAGGCTAGAAGGCTTCCCTCCAACACAGAAAGGCTTGGGTGGCTCAGAAGCTTACATACAGTCCTGGATACAGCAAATTTGTATCTGGAACACTAGTTACAGGAACGGTAGGAAACAGGCTTACAGTTTTTTTTGTTTTTTTTTACAGAAAAGTAGCAAAAACAGTAGTAAAAACAATTCCAATGCAGTGCAAGCTAGCACATGAGTATGCAGAAATATTAGACCAAACACAGTTTAAAAAATGCAATTAAATTAAAAAGGACTAAAAGCAAGTGCAGAAAGAGTTTATTAGGTAGAATGTGGTGAAGAGATGGGACTGGGGGAGTGTCCCAAAGCAAATCTACAGTGGGGCGGGCAACTGCAAAAGCCACCAAATTTAAACTCATCATCTTCTTTCGGCTGTTCCCGTTAGGGGTTGCCACAGCAGATCACCTGTTTCCATTTCTTCCTGTCCTCTGCATCTTGCTCTGACACACCAACCACCTGAATGTCCTCTCTCACCACATCCATAAACCTTATATTAGGCTTCCTCTTTTCCTGTTACCTGGTAGCTTCATCCTTAGCATCTTTTTCCCAATATACTCAGCATCCCTCCTCAGCACATGTCCAAACCAATGTAATCTTGCCTCTCTGGCTTTATCTCCAAACCTTCCAACCTGGGCTGACCCTTTAATATACTTATTCCTAATCTTGTCCACCCTCGTCACACCCAGTGCAAATCTTAACATCTTTAACTCTGCCACATCCAGCTCAAACTCCTGCCTTTTTGTCAATGCCACTGTCTCCAACCCATATAACATAGCTGGTCTCACTACCCTCTTGTAGACCTTCCCTTTCACTCTTACGGGTACTCGTCTATCACAAATCACTCCTGACACTCTTCTCCACCCACTCCATCCTGCCTGTACTCTCTTCTTCACCTCTCTTCCACACGCACCGTTACTCTGAACTATTGACCCCAAGTATTTAAACTCATCCACCTTCACCAGCTCTACTCCTTGCGTCCTCACCATTCCTCTATCCTCCCTCTCATTCACACACATATATTCTGTCTTAGTCCTGCTGACCTTCATTCCTCTTCTCTCTAGAGCATATCTGCATCTCTCCAGTGTGTCCTCCACCTGTTCCCTACTCTCACTACAGATCACAATGTCATCTGCAAACATCATAGTCCATGGGGACTCCTGTCTGATCTCGTCTGTCAACCTGTCCATCATCATTGCAAATAAGAAAGGGCTCAGAGCCGATCCTTGATGTAACCCCACCTCCACCTTAAATGCATCCGTCACTCCCACCGCAGACCTCACCGCTGTCACACTACCCTCGTACATATCCTGTACCACTCTTACATACTTCTCTGACACTCCTGACTTCCTCATACAATACCACAACTCCTCTCTAGACACCCTGCCATATGCTTTCTGTAAGTGTACAAAAACACAATGCAACTCCTTCTGACATTCTCTGTACTTCTCCATCAACACTCTCAGAGCAAACATCGCATCTGTAGTGCTCTTTCCTGGCATGAAACCATACTGCTGTTCACTAATCATCACGTCCCTTCTTAACCTAGCTTCCACTACTCTTTCCCATAACTTCATGCTGTGACTGATCAATTTAATCCCTCTGTAGTTACTACAGCTCTGCACATCACCCTTATTCTTAAAAATCGGTACCAAAACACTTTTTCTCCATTCCTCAGGCATCCTCTCACTTTCTAAGATTTCATTAAACAATCTGGTTAAAAACTCCACTGCCATTTCACCTAAACACCTCCATGCTTCTACAAAAGCCACCAAATTTAAACTACAAACCAAAAATAGGGAGAGTGGGTGGGACACAACAGTTTCAACAGAGATTTAAGCAACAACTAACAGTACAAACTTTAAAACAAAAAAAATATTCTCAGCTCTGTATATTTGCCGATCAGTCTCTCAGAACAGTGAGACAACAGTTTCAACAGAGATCTAAGCAACAATTAACAAACTGTAACCAAAAAATATATACTCAGCTCTGTATATTTGCAGATAATCTGTAAGGCAGTCTCTCAGAACACAGGTTCCAGCAATTTGAATGCAGCTGTTACTATAAATACTGAAGACACATCAGAAAATGCATAATAATGTTTTAGAGGAGGAATGTGGTTTAAAAGAATGCAGGATTTAAATGAGCTATGTAATGTTTGACTTACAATGAATGGATAGAGTATAAGTTATGTATAATGTTTGCAACTACAAATATGTCAATATGGTTTGTTTTCATTTATATAAATATATATTTATATTTATATATATATACATGTATGATTGATTATGGGCAGGATTCACGAAGGCTTGCACGGAGTCTAAGAGTAGTGTAAGACTCCATGCAGCCTTCGCGATCCAGGAACAGTCCAAAGTCCGTGTAAGAGACAAGCTAAAATGTCTCTTACACGGAGTGGGCGTGGATAAGCTAATCACCTCACTTGCAGCCGAATAGCATGCAAATGAGGATGATTAGCCATCCAGGAAGCCCAGAACAGCCCGTGTAAGAGCCGTTTTAGCTGCAGAAATGTACTCAGTTGACAACTGAGTACGTTTCTGCAAAAACCACAATGAAGCCATGTCAGCTCCAAATAAAGGGTGCATATGTGTCAGGCAGCATGCAAATGGCCAAATATGTGGCCATTGGCAAGGTAACCTGATGCAAAAGTAATAAAAATATATATATTTTTTTTCGGCAGTCACCGATTTTTAAACCCAGCGCAGCCCCGCGCAAATGGGCTGCGCTGTATAAAACATAAAAACGAAGGTTATAAACCCACAAATGTGGGTTTTATGCAATACATGGATTTACAATGCAGGGACCAGCAGACCAAAAACAACATGGCCACCGTGTAGTGGTTGCTAAGGGGGGAAGCTGAGTCTAAGAGATGTAACTAAACATTAGTAGGCAATCTGATGCAAATGAGTGTTAGGATACTGAATTCCACTGTCACATAGCAAATGAGCACATTCTGAGTAGTGTAAGAGTTACAGAAGGGGGGAGGAACAGAGTAGGAGATAGGTGACATCACAGGGGGGAATGGCAGAAAGAAATGCAGTTCATTGGAGGTCAGAGTTACATGACAGATGTCAGACACATATCATGGAAAGAGGAGTGCCACAACATAAGCATGGGAAAGTCAAGAAATGGAAGGTGTACACTGTTGCCTACACCAAAGTTTCTTGCTGGGCGTGCATGCGCACGTGTGCACGCCATGAAGTTCGAGTAGGACAGTGTGCGCGCTTGTAAGGCAGACTGAGCATGTGGGAGCGTGTTGGGAGATATTTAACACTGTTTGCGCGGGTGTGCGCGAGTTTTAACCCAAATAAGCAGATTCTGAACCGTGTAAGCACGTGTGCGCGCGTGTAGGCCACTGTGAGCGTGTTTCTGCTAGTATACACGCTGCTCCCCCGTGAGGAAACAGAAAGGAAAAAGGAAGCAACAGAATTAGTAGGAAGCTAGCAGGGAATACTGCTGGAGCTAGCAGGTGAAAACAATTAGAAGCAGGCAATTACACAGGCAGAATAGTAGCTCAGCCCAACACTTAAAAATCTGCAAACAGCAGTGCAAGATGTTTCTCTCAAGAGACACTGCAAGACAGGAGTAAGCTATTAGAAGTGAAAACTGAAAAAGCTGAACTCAGAGCAGAAATGTTAGGGGCTGCCATAGCTGTCATAATGAGACATAGGCGACTTACTGAGGGTGGTGACAATGCAGATGGTGCCAGACAACCCACAGTGAGGAGACGGAGAAGAGTGAACAGGCCCAGGGTCACCTACCACGGGTTACATGAGCTGGAGATAGTAGAGCGCTATAGAGAGGACAGAGACCTCCTGCAGCAAATAGTGGAGCTGTGCAGGCCGCGCCTCACACACAGAACCAACAGAGGGGAACCCATCCCAGTGGAAACCAAGGTATGTGTTGGCCTAAGAATACTAGCAACAGGTACCTTCCAGAGACCAACTGGTGATATGATGGGGATATCACAGGCATCAGCCTCCAGGGTACTGCACCAGTTCCTGGATGCCATGTCAGCACATGTCGGTGATCATGTATATTTCCCCAATGCCCGTGAGGTATTGGCCAGCAATATGCGTCTCTTCCAGCAAATAGCGGAATACCCTGAGGTAGTGGGTGCAATAGACTGCACGCACATACGCATCAAAGCACCAGCCGGTGAGCGGGGTAGGGCCTACATTAACTGCAACGGCTTCCCCTCCATCAACTGCCAGGTCGTGTGTGATGCCCAGGGCATAATAATGAATGTGTGTGCTGGCTGCCCTGGGAGCTACCATGATTCCCACATCTGGCATTTGACGCAGCTGTACCAGACATTTGCCAATGGGGACATCCTGCACGGACACCTAGTGGGGGATGCAGGTTATGCACTGGAGCCTTGGCTGATGACACCCATCAGAAACGCACACACACCTGAACAGGAACGCCATAATGAGGCACACGCACAAACACGTAATGTAATAGAGCGTGTGTTTGGGCTGCTCAAGTCACGGTTCCGGTGTCTGGACACATCTGGTGGAGCCTTGCAGTACACACCAACTACATGTACCCAAATTGTCATGGTATGTGCAATGCTACATAATATGATCTTGCGAAAACAGCTGCAGCAGAACCAGCATAGGGCCGGGCCAAACAGCCCCCCACCATTGCCAAGGCCATCACAGGCAGAGCGTGACTCGGAGGAGGAACAACCTGAGCCTGCCCCAGTAGGCAGAAGGAGACGTGCCCAGTATGCCCTGGCCTTGGCAAAGAGGCAACGCATAGCACATACACTGGCTCAGTAGGAACCCTGGGAATGATACTCCCTCTGACTCACTCAAATAATAACAGGGATGCCTAAAATGACATGACCTGCTCACAAATGTACAGGGAGTGTAATATGTGCATCCGACAGAGGCAGCCCTGCAGCACCACCTGAGGCATGAATGCCATGTGTTAAGTAATGTAACACCATGTACTATATGCACACCTGAGGACCCTGACTAACATCCTACCCTCACCAAGCATCATGCCACAATATGACAATGAGATGATCAAGTGCAATAATTGACTGAAGTATCGCAGTTAGTCAAAGGGGATCCAATGTGTGCCAGCCTGGGATGACATGCTGAGCATGACATGATGCTCCACCTGCTAGGAATGGCGTGCACCTATCAGTGCAGGCCGTATGGATACTGGCAAAGGCTGTTGTTACCCACAGCGTGCCCTGAATAGGTAAGGCTCAAAACACAAACCTACCTCCATAGGTATCAGAAGGGATAAGAATAAGTTAAGGGATAAGTCGAAACAGCAAGATGCATGCAGTCTAAACTCACCCAGTATGGAGAATGTTGATATCTGTGCTGTAACAGAAAAGTGGGTCAAGGCTCACAACAGCACCCTAACACTACCAGGTTACACCTCATACTGTGCTGTACAGCCTCAAAACATGGAACAAGCTACAAAAGGAGGGTGACTAGCAATAATTGTCAAGGATAACCACACCCCCATGTTGGTACCACAACAAGAAGCAGCATGGACTAGCCATGGTCAAGTAACAGTGGCTAAAACTGCCCCCCAGTTTATAGCCTGCTACAGACTACTGTCCCAACACCAGGAACTGCACCTGGCCTATGCTGGAATACATGAATATATCAAGTCCTCCAAACCACATTATATTGGGTGACTGAAAATACCCAGACATAGACTGGAAGCATTATACTAGCTCCAACACTGTAGGACAAAAGTTCATAGAATCCGTAAACCAAAATGCCCAGGAACAACGTACTACTCCCACAAGAGGGGTAAGCATACTGGATGTGATAATCAGCAACATGGGTACTGGATGGCAAGATGAGAAGTGTATTGCTCACTGGTAAAACCAGACCATAGAGTAATCACATTGGATATACAAATCCTGACCACAGTCCCTGGCCAGAAAACCACAGTGGAAAACGTGTAAAGCAATATTTGCACTCCTCCAAACTGATGTGGAATCCATTAAAGGTCCTGTGCAGGTGCAAAATATGGGCCACACCTCAGAACCTGTAATACAGCCATTCCATGAACACTGCCAGGAATGCTTGGATTATGCAATCCTAAATTAAAACAAGACACAATGCCATACACGAGGCATCTGGCATGGTGGACACCAGCCATAACCAAACCATGCAAGAGAATGAGGAAGCTACTACATGATAGAGCAAACATAAACAATGAAGTAATCACTGATCAGTAGTATGGCAATAAAATATGTCCACACATACAATCCACTAAGACCAGCCACAACAAGTTGAATCTGTGAATCTTGAGGCAATGTTACACCTGCCCCAAGTACACAGACAACCCCAACTCCCCCAAAGAAATACAAATATATGTGAGAGATGCAACCATCTATCCAAACTGGAGGCTGAGCTCCCTCAACTCAGTACTCCCAAAACTAGTCAGGAGGAGAAGGTAGCCACACACACCACAAACACAGTCCCACATAGACCTATCACAACTGCAAACCAAAGACATAAACACAGAAAAACATTCCCGGAGGCACAAATTACAAACACAGCACACCAACAGAGGCCTCTAAAGCAGACACCCAGTCAAACAACTTCCAAACATAGCACATGCAACACATAGTACACAAAGCTGGTGTGCCAAACAGTCACAGGCCAGAAGGAGAAACAACATGCCTGATACTGTTGTAATAGGTGACTCCATAGCGAGACACACTGCTGTCCAGTACACCAGACTGAACAAGGGAAAGGGTACAGTAAGCTGCCTGTAGGCTGCCACAATACGCCACATAACACAAGTATGCAGGTCACCCCAAAGCAAGTAGAAATATGATGCAGTCATAGTCCATGCTGGTGTGAATGACCTGAGATGTACCTCCCTAGACTACATGAAAAGAGACATAGATGAGCTCTCTGATTATGTAGTCCAGGCCGGTATGACACTCACCATTTGCAGCATCCTACCCTTACCAAGAATGATGCAACAGTACAAACATGGAATGATCAGTTATAACAAGTGGCACACTTACTGGTGTCATTCCAAGGGGATCCAATGTCTGTCTGCTTGGGATGTCATGCTTGACAAGCCACGCAGCTGTTCCAGGGATGGCTTGCACCTGTTACCCCTGGGCGTCTGGATATTGGATAAGGCTTTTGCCACCTCCATAGAGCCTTTCGTAGGCAAGGCTGAAAAGACTAACCCACCACCCTAGAAAACATAAGTGGAAAGAAACATAAGGGTAATGCTGACCAATGCCAGATGTGTAAACCCCAATATGCATGCTCCCGAGGCCATCCCCAGTATGGAGAACATCGATGTCTATGCAGTGACAGAAACCTGCTGCAAGCCTCCTGACAGCACACCAGCACTACCAGGTTATACCACATATCATATGTCATGGCCCCAAAACCTGGAACAAAACATAAAAGGAGGCTGAGTATCCATATTCAGCACAGACACCCATACGTCCAGGTAACTGACAATGCACAAGGCATTGGAGTCCACCCATGTGCAACTAACTGTAGGCAAGACTGCTGTACAGTCTGTAGCATGCTACAGACCACACTCTCACACACAGGAACCCCACCCAGCCGTCCTGAAGACACTGGACAGTATGAATGTCCCACCAAATACCAAACAAGGTACCACAAATTACCACATAGGTGGTAAACCATTATGTATGGAAGGAGTAATCAGGGACCTAGGGACACAAGTGGACAGTAACCTGTTATGTGACACTCACATTGCCAATGTGGCTAGGAAGACTGTCTACATTGGACACCGTATCATGAAAGGATTCACATCCACGTCAACAGAGGTCATTGTGCCCCTATACTGTTCTCTTATCACACCCATAATCTAGTACAATGCCTCATATGGGATGTACCTTACCTGACACCTGCAGCAGTTAGAAAGACCTCAAAGGTACCTCACCAAGAGGATAAAGGGTCTCAAATATATGTCATATGCTGCCTGGCTGTAGACACCCCAGCTGAATGCAGTCACATACTGCCTACACAGAGGCATTGCATGCCTGTTGTACAAGGCCATGCCCAACACAGGAGTAATGGACATGCTCCACCCCAGAAAACTCAAAGCCATCGGAGCTGTGAGAGTGAGAGATGTCAACCTCAACACATAATGAAATCGGATGTGCTGGAGGGACAGATACATAATACAGAGGCTCCCCACACCCTGGACCAGAATCCCACTCCATGTTAGGCAGAGCCCCTCACTGACACTCTTCAACAGGAATCTTGCCAAGTGGATGGATGATCGTAGAGTTACACTGGGGGTCTTCACTGTGTCATGTCCAGACAGAGGCACAGCAAAGCAAATCATAAATGGCCATAATATTCACATAGCAAGGGGTGGCGAAAGCCACACACACTCTGGCTAGGCTAACAAATGCCCTAGGGTGGATAGCCTAGTATGAACCTATGAACCTATGAAGATACAAATTGTACAGGACACTAAGGATAATCCCAAGGCTTTCACAACTGATGGTAGGAACCGTGTTGGGAATTCACAGATATGCTCTGAATCACACAAATATCACAAACAACATACCAAACACACACACATATTGCCAACATACATCCTGACAGGTGCAGTGCAAACCCCCTGAATGCAAAATATCTATCCCAGCAGACTGCTGGCCCCTGACATTGCAGATGCTGAGGTAACAGCCAGCATCTACAAAGCAAAACACACAGCAGCAATGGTATGAGATGGTGTCCTGGGCTGAGTCCAACATGGACTCCAAGACGAATGGAATGCCAAATCACACTACTGCTCAATGTCAGCCTTACCACAGGATATGTACCCAAAGAGCAGTGTACAACAACAGTGGTCCTTCTCAACAAAGGTGTTGCCTGAATGGATACTGAAAACTACCACCCCAGAATCCTGAGAAGCTCGGTCTGCACAGCTATGGAAAGGATCAGCATGTACCGCAGACATAAAGATATTGGGGACCTACTGACACCGGACCCTACCCAGTGTGGCTTTCTTAAGTGCAGATCCTGCCCCTAAACATGGTTGACTCAATTGAAACAGTCATTAAGGTCATTGATGAGGGCAATGTGGTCCACACAGCGTAGCTGGACCTTGCAAAGGCTTCTATAAAATACCCTACGTGTTCATTATAGATATGCTCACCAGCTTAAATATAAACCCCTATGTCAGTAGAGGGGTTGCAAACCAGACCAAGGACAGAACAGACATGGTCAGACATGCTGCAGCCATGTCAGACTACAAACCAGATATAACTGGCATCCTGGGTGGGGTTAGGATGGTGGCCTAATGGTTAAGGTGTTTGCCTTACAAACACAAGGTGCAGGGTTTGTGTCTCACAAGGGATAATTGGCTAGGCTTACAATGGCTCGCAAGAGCAGTTAGCCTTGTACTAACCTATGAACCTAACCTATCCCACAAGGCTTGGTCCTGGGATCTCCCTCGTCTGGTATATATGTCCCATAGGTACAGGCCAACATGGAAGGGCTATGTCTTAACATGTTTGCAGAGGACTACAAACTGCTCACCATATATGATCCACCAGCTGACACAAGCATCCCACAAAAGGGCCACATAGAAACAGACAACTGGTGCCATAGCCATGTCAGCAAGCTAATTGCAGAAAAGTGTATAGTCAACCCCCGTGGATATACAGTAAGTGCCCACCAATTACCACATAGGTGTTAACCCATTATGTACTTAACATGTAATGAGAGACCTGGGTACACAAGGTGATAGATATCCTGCATTGGACAAACATGTGCTGTAGTGTTTACAGAAACATACTATATACCCACCTAATCATGAAGGTTGTCAGATCTAGATAAGGGGAGGTCATTGTGGCTCTGCAGTCATCCTTCATCAGCGTTACAATTAACTACAATAGCCCCTGTGGGATGTACGTCAGCAGACACCTCCATCAACTGTAAAGTCCCCAACAGTACCTCACCAGGAGTATCAAAGAGCTTGCACAGATGCCATGTGTTGCCTGATTAAACAAACTGCAGCTACACACACTGCCATACTGCCCACCCAGAGGCAAGCTGTGCCTGATGTATAAAGCCAAGTCCAAGCTGGTATCAATAAACATGCTGCACCTTGTACAATCTGAATGGCAGTGAGCTATGCACATGAGAGACCTGAACCCCAGCACTGACTTACATAGGACAAGCTGTACTGCATGATCCATAACACAGAAGCCACCCCCACCCATGAGTAAACTCCCAGTACAGGCTACCCATAGAGTCACTTATCGATTCTCCTCAAGAGGAATCTTGATGAGTGGATGGGAGATGGTAGCTTTAGCTGTAGTTCATATCTGAACATAATGCAACATGGTCAGATGTGCACAACTGGCCCCTAACCAGGCTGTTGTGCTCACTATGGAAATGTAAAGCAGTGATAGGACTAAAGCCCAGGATACTGTCCACCACAGTCAAAGTACTGAACCAGTACACTATACAGTACTACAGTGTTAGGTCAGTGTGACAACTGTATGCAAAGTATCCCATGCAAACCCTGCAGGCACAGTATAATCCTGTTGTGTTCACACACAAAGCAGTTGTACAGTAACTACACAACATGACACACAACACACAACCATAAACGGGAGATATTTGTTGAAGTTCACACTCATCCACAAATGTGGTGGGCTGCAGAGTTCAACATATGGAATGCTCACACTGGGCATGCTCACACACTTTGATAAATGAGACATATGTCAGACAACATGCCATGGGAAGGCTGAACTGGGCATGCTCACACACTTAGGCCAAATCTCAGTTTAGCAGTTGGCCACACATATCTGGTATTTTTACGTGTTATTCCAGGAACCAACCACATTACAGCAATCTGCCCAGCAGTTGGCCACACATATCTGGTATTTTTATGTGTTATTCCAGGAACCAACCACATTACAGCAATCTGCCCAGTGCACACAGTTAAATGACTACAGAGACATACGTGATATAGTGGATCCCTCCCATATGCAAACATCTTCCACAGATACACAAGTTGTTCATACAAACAGGGAATGCTATGGCAATAAAGATGTGCAAACAGTCTATCAGCAACAAATAATGTGCATTTGACAATTAAACATATGGGTGTAGAGGTCAACACTAGGCTGTTTGCCCTAGGGAATGAAAGCTTAGCCAGAGTGTGCTTGGCGTCTGCCTCCCCACAGGATGCACATTCCCCTTTCTAAACACAGATGATGTCAGCACCCTATAAGTACAGCAGGAGAAGAGAAACCTCCCAGTAATGCGAATAGCGTGCTCCGCTAATGCGTCCATCTCAAGTGTCATAACATAGGTAGGGGTTTGAATCCTGCAAATGCTCAGTGTGTGTGTCTGTGGTTGTGTGTGAGTAGGGTTGGTGTGTGTGCAATTGTGTGTGAGGGAAATGTCCCTTTTGGCAACTAGGAGAACAGACTACAGGATGCACATTCCCCTTTCTAAACACTGATGATGTCAGCACCCTATAAGTACAGCAGGAGAAGGGAAACCTCCCAGTAATGCGAATAGCGCACTCTGCTAATGCGTCTGTCTCGAGTGTCATAACATAGTTAGGTAGGGGTTTGAATCCTGCAAGTGTGTGTGTTTGGCTGAGGGGGGTTAGTGTGTGTGCAATTGTGTGTGAGGGAAATGTCCCTTTTGGCAACTAGGAGAACAGACTACAGGATGCACATTCCCCTTTCTAAACACTGATGATGTCAGCACCCTATAAGTACAGCAGGAGAAGGGAAACCTCCCAGTAATGCGAATAGTGCGCTCTGCTAATGCATCCGTCTCGAGTGTCATAACATAGTTAGGTAGGGGTTTGAATCCTGCAAATGGCAAGAGTGTGTGTTTGGCTGAGGAGGGTTAGTGTGTGAGGGAAATGTCCCTTTTGGCAACTAGGAGAACAGACTACAGGATGCACATTCCCCTTTCTAAACACTGATGATGTCAGCACCCTATAAGTACAGCAGGAGAAGGGAAACCTCCCAGTAATGCGAATAGCGCGCTCTGCTAATGCGTCCGTCTTGAGTGTCATAACATAGGTAGGGGTTTGAATCCTGCAAATGGCAAGTGTGTGTGTTTGGCTGAGGGGGGGTTAGTGTGTGTGCAATTGTGTGTGAGGGAAATGTCCCTTTTGGCAACTAGGAGAACAGACTACAGGATGCACATTCCCCTTTCTAAACACTGATGATGTCAGCACCCTATAAGTACAGCAGGAGAAGGGAAACCTCCCAGTAATGCGAATAGCGCTCTCTGCTAATGCGTCCGTCTTGAGTGTCATAACATAGTTAGGTAGGGGTTTAAATCCTGCAAATGGCAAGTGTGTGTGTTTGGCTGAGGGGGGTTAGTGTGTGTGCAATTTTGTGTGAGGGAAAAGTCCCTTTTGGCAACTAGGAGAACAGACTACAGGATCCACATTCCCCTTTCTAAACACTGATGATGTCAGCACCCTACAAGTATAGCAGGAGAAGGTATGTGGCATGGACAATGACTGAGTCATATGTGTCCATTCCTCTGACTGACCTGTATGCTTGTGTTATGTGGTGGACCATAGTGCCCCACAGCATATCACTGTGACCTTCACCTTGTCCAGCCTGGTGAGCGTGACCACACTGTACCGGACAATAAAGGTAGCTAACACAACTGTGGCAGGTGTGTTGTCTAGCTGTACAGGCTGTGACTGGCACACAGGATTTGTGTGCTATGTGTTATGTGTGATGTGTTCAGGCATAACGTATGCCTGTGTGCCAGCTGCAGAGGTGTGTGCCGCTCAGGCAGGATGCTATTCTAAGGCTCCACGAATGGCCCAGTGTGTTCACGTGCTTGTATTGCTGTCAGTGTAGGTCTACATCAGACTGGTATTGTAGTCACTGTAGTATTGCATGCCACCTGACAGGTTATGCCAGTACTGGGTTCAGAGTGCTTAGTCCCCAGTTTGGCTATGTGGTTCCATCTCATACATGTGTTGTACGTCCATGTGTAGGGGAAAGGGTTGACTGTGTACATGTGGCAGCTGTGACATTGCCACATGACCCACATATTCCACAACTGTAGCATAGAGGTGACTGACAACTGACCTTTGAACATGCTACCATAGTATTGTGATTGCCATGGTGATTAACAGCACATAGGGCCAATGGGGAACAAGATTCATAGGTTCATAGCGTCATACTAGGCAATCTGCCCTACGGCATTTAAGAACCTAGCCAGAATGTGTTTGGCTGTCGCCATCCATTGTAAATATATCTTGCCATGCCCTTTTCCGAGGTTAGTATACTGTGCCTCTGTCTAACAGTGACACAGAAGTGATACCCGGGGTAAACCTACAATGTCCCATCCACTCATCAAGATTCCTCTTGAAGAGAGTCATTGAGGGACTCTGCCTAACCTGGACTGGGATTTTATTCCAGAGTGAAGTGGGCCTCTGGGTTATGAATCCGTCCCTCCAGCATGTCCTATTTATTTCAGTGCTGAGGCTCAGGTCTCTCAAGCGTGTATCTCGATGGGATTTGGATATTCTCAGGTGCAGCATGCCCATTAATTCCGGGTTCGACATGGTGTTATACATTAGGCACAGATCGCCTCTGAACAGGCGGTATGCCACTGAGTAGAGCTGGGGTTTATTTAACCGGTCAGCATATGGCATCTGTTTGAGCCCTTTGATCCTCTTGGTGAGGTACTTGTGGGGTCTTTCCAGTTGCTGCAGGTGTCTGGTAAGGTACATCCCGACAGGGGGATTGTACTCAATTATGGGCCTGATGAGGGATGAGTAAAGAGGCACGATGTCCTCCCTGATGTAGATGTGAATCCCTTCATGATGGGGTGGGCTATATACAATGTCTTTCTAACCACTTTGGCCATGTGGTTGTCAAATGAGAGATTGCTATCAACTTGGGTCCCCAGGTCCCTAATTACTTCTTCTGTACGTAATGGAGTACCACCTATGTGGTACTTTGTGGGCACTTTGTTTTTGCCAAAGGGGATGACTATACACACTTTTGCATTCAGCTGGAGGCCATGGCTCTGGCACAAGTTGTCTGTTTCTATGATGCCCCTTTGGAAGATGCTTGTGTCGGCTGGAGAGTCGATTATGGCGGCCAGTTTGCAGTCATCTGCATATTTGGTCAGCCACAGTCCTTCTGTGTTGGCCTGTACCTCCGATAAATATATACCAAACAAGAGAGGTCCCAGGACTGAGCCTTGTGGGACACCACTCGTAACTGGTTTGGAGTCTGGCATGGCTCCAGCAATTCTAACCATGTGGGTTCTGTCCTTGAGCCAGTGTGCAATCCATCTAGTGACATAGGGGCTTATATTTAAGCTGGTGAGCTTCTCTAGAATGCCTGAGTGGGGTATTGTTTTGAAGGCTTTTGCGAGGTCCAGGTAGGCTGTGTGAACCAGCTTCCCCTCGTCAATGGCCTTAGTGACTGTTTCAAAGAAATCAACCAGGTTTGAGAGGCAGGATCTTCCCTTAACAAATCCAAACTGGGTATGAACCAGTGTCTGTAGGTCTGCAATATCTATATTTATGTGGTCCATAATGATCCTTTCCATAGCTCTGCAGACCAAGCTAGTGTGGCTTATGGGGTGATAGTGTCCAGGATCTGTTGAGGCACCACCTTTCTGTAGAGGGACCACTGTTGCTGTACGCCACACTTTGGACACATATCCTGTAGTAAGGCTGGGATTAAACAGTAGGTTTATGTTTGGTAGTAGCACGTCTTGGAGGTCATGTAGGACACAGCCCGGGACACTGTCTCATCCCATTGATGCAGTGTGTATTGCTTTGGAGAGGGCGGCTCTTACCTGAGCATCTGAGATGTCAGGGGGGCAGCACTCTGCTGGGATACATATTTGCCCTTTCAGTGTGGAAGGGGGTGAGAAATTTGCACTGAACCTGTCAGCTAGAATGTTGGCAATGTCTGTGGGTTTGGTGTTTCTATTGACATTTTGGACTACCTCTGAGCATATCTGGGAATTACCACCCAGGTTCCTAACATAACTAAAGAAAGCCTTGTGATTATCCTTAGTGTCCTGTGCAATTTCTCTCAAAGCTGACCTTATGAGTGCCTGTAGTTATTTGCTAATACTGATCAGTGATGCCTTCCCTATTTGGGAATTTGCTGTATCATTTAGTAGCTTCCTCCTTCTATTGTGTAGTTTGATTATGGCTGGGGTCCACCAGACAGGACGTCTGCCTTTGGAGGATTGGGTCTTGGTTTTATTCGGGATCACATGATCCATGCATTCCTGAAGGTGTCCATAGAATGCGTTTATAGAGGAATCTGCGGTCTGGTCTATAGTTTCCACAGGCCCGGGGGCTTTGAAGGTTTCCACCTCAGTTTTGAGGAGTGTGAATTTGCTTTAGAGAAGTTGTTCACTGTGGTGTTCTGGGCAGGGGGTGGGGTCGGGATGTGAATATCCAGTGAGATTAGTTTATGGTCCAATCTTACCAGTGAGGGATACACTTCTGGTCTGGAGCATAGAGTCCCCATGTTGGTGATGATCAGGTCCAGTATGTTTCCCCTTCTTGTGGGAGTGGTAACAAGTTGTTCCATAGCATTTGAGCTCATATATTCTAGGAATCTTTGGCCTAGGGTGTTGGAGCTAGAGTCATGCTCCCAGTCCATGTTTGGGTAGTTGACGCCCAATATAATGGTGTTTGGAGAGACCTTCATATTGCCACTGTTCACAGGATGGCTGAGTGCAGTTCTTGGGTTTGGGAGGGTGGTCTGTAGCAGGCTATAACCTGGAAGGCAGTTTCACCCATTGTTAGTTGCACATGGATAGTCTCTGATGCTTGGTGCTTTGCCACCAACCTGGAGGTGTGGGTATCTTTGATGAATATCAATACTCCCCCTCCATTTGTGGTTCGTTCCAAGTTTTGGGGCTGAAAAGCATGGTATGAGGTTAAACCTGGTAGTGCTGGTGTGCTCTCAGTAGCCCTGAACCAGGCATCTGTTACTGCACAGATATTGATGTTCTCCATGCCAAGGAGAGTTTCGGGTGCATGCATCTTGAGGTTTAGACTTCTGGCATTGGGTAGCATTACTCTTAGTTTCTTATCCCTTGTGATACCTATGAAGGTGGGTTTGTCATTTGAGCCTTGCCTAACATAGGCACTAGAGCCTTTGCCAATATCTGAAAGCCTAGGGGTGACAGGTGCAGGCCGTCCCTAGCGAAGCAGGTGGTTCAACAGAAGATGAATATGTGAGGGTGTAGTGCCTGTGATTAGTTAGCAGTAGCATATATGACTGCTCACGTGGACACATGCCAGGTAAGTCATATGCAGTGTGTCACAGGCAACGTACATGTGAACAGGACAAACAGTGACATTCTGTCAAGTGAGACATGGACATACATATATTAAGCTATGCAGATGGCACTAGGAGTCCACAGAAGCTCTATAACTATGCATTGCAGGTGGGATCAGTATTCCAGGGTAATTGCAAGCAAACATGCATGCAAACAAAGCTACAGTAAACAGGGCTGCATGTAGTCCATTGTACAACAAACAAGCTATACCACTTCCAGTAGGTAACACTGCAAATATGCAGGCACTATACACATGTACATGGAAATACACGGGTCAGATGGCTAGGGTCCAGTCTCAGCGCACACAAGTGTACAGACCATGTACTGTCAGGATGTACAATAACTGGATGGAAACCCATGTGCTTATACCTGCAGTAATACGCATGTCAAATAACAGACACTGAGCCTTCACTCAGTGGTTCCATACTTAGTAGGATGTATGCTACCTGGCCTGCCACCACAGTATCCCTGACATATATGGGGACTCTCCCTCCTGTGACAGTTAGTTTTGTGTGTTGGGGCTGTCTAGCATGGTATGAGATGTGAGCTTGCAGTGCTAGGGTGCTCCTGTGTGTCCTGTACCAGTCGTGTAGTACTGCACACATATCAACATCCTCAAACATCCGCATTGCAGAGTCCAGTGTGGGCAACATGCCACTTGCAGTTTACATGTCCATCATTGCATATTACTACGTTCATTACCTTATCCCCTGTGCTACCTATGTATCTAGCCTTCTGTTGACATCCTTACCACCAGTATGCCAACATGTGCAGATGATACACTATGGTACTTACCATGGGTGTAGACAACAGTACATGACAATCACACCCTTACTGCATCAGGCATGCTGTGATATACCCACAATTAATTCAGCACACAGTACTGTTAACAACATGATACTATTACTACACGTCTATGTGGTCACCCTGTGCATCAGCAACATGTTAACCTGTACCTGCACAGTTGTTACAGATTGCAGAGGTGGCACAGTTTCATCATATGCACAGGGTGTGAACTTGGTATGCCTGAGTCAGCCACCGATACCACCGATTGACATGTATGTGTATGTGTGTTGGTGAGGGACAGCAGTAGAAGGTGGGGCAATGTTGATGCAGTGTGTGCGTGTATGCGGTAGCCCTAGGTGTTGTCAATTCGCATGTGTGTATGGATGCACACAGTTCCACCTCATGGCTGCCATATACTGGTGTTTGTGGACAGCCACAGACTGTACCTGCCAGGTCATACAGATCAGTGTCTCTGGCCACGGACACGGTACCTGTGCCTTGCAGGAGTGCTACGGACCGTATCCGGTACCAACCCAGACTGGGTACTGTCATCAGAAGCAGGTGTTCGTTGACTGGGCACAGATCCCTGTCGGGCCTGGCCAGAGCCACGTGCACGTGGTCTCCTGGGGCGGTCTGATGACAGCACAGACCCAGCATTGCTGGGGCTGCTGCTGGCACTATGGGGGCGGCCGCGGCCCTGTTGTCGTCCGCGACGACTGCCAGCTGCTGCTGTTGCTGGCAAACGCCCACATCGACGCCTCAACCGTCCACCATCGCCCTGGCTCATGGACATGTAGTTCTGAAACCGGTCTAATATGTCCCCACAATGTCTGTCTATGACATCGGTGAAATTACGGATGGCAGCTGCAATGTCACGCATACTGTCAGTCATGGCTGTGCGACATGCTGTCAGCTCCCTCAGACCCTGTCTGGTGTACCGTTCCATACGTGACTGTGCCTGCATGACAGCCCAAAACATAGCTGAGGTTGTAAGACCTCTGTGGGCACGTCTGACAGGGGCAGTACGCCCACGGATGCTCCCACGAGAACCCCTGGACATCTGTCTGTGTGGTACCATCTCTGGGCCATGCCCATGGCTGCTGTGTGGGGAGGCATGTGCCACAGATACCACATTACCCTGGTCAATGCCCACTGTATGCTGTCCATCACCTAGGGACATTGGTGACAAAGGGTGTATTGGCAGGATAACTGTGCGCATTGATGGGGTCGACAGCTGTGTACTGTCAATCAGCTGACCAATGGCAGACCCTGGCATACCTTCCTGTGCCATTACACAGATGTCATCATTATCAGTACCCATGACACCTGATTCAGGTTCCCTGCTACATGACACCAGAGCAGCACCAGAACCTGTGGGAGGGAAACAGGAAACACAGTTTACAATGTCTACACATTAGCAGTGATGCACACATCCACACATGCACAGGTCCAGACATGCACACATGCACAGGTGCACACATGCACACACGCGCACATGCACACATGCACAGGTGCACACATGTGCACATGCACACGTGCACATGTGCACACGTGCATACATGCACACGTGCACACATGCGCACATGCACACATGCTCACATGCACAGGTGCACACATGCACACATGCACAGGTGCACACATGCACATGTACACATGCACACAGTTTCACACAATTGTACAGTACTCAGTATGCGTGATATCAACACACAGACACACCTACATGCATACAAAGAGCACTACTAAGTGAGCCTAATATTACTATTACTATCAAGACTATTACAGGTATTGTTAATACACACTCACCAGCATGGATAGGCTGCATTGCTGTTACACCGGAGGGACCTGCAGACGTGAAGAAACTAATGTCAGTGGGCACAACTGTGCCATTGTTACTGAGTATGATACAGGTCAGTAGTACAACAGTCGCCTTTCACAGATCAGCTGCTAATATTGAGGATATCACACTTGCACATTAAATACTATGGTGACAGCTACAAACCAAGGACACACCTCACACATGCATTAACTACCAGTGTACACAACAGTCAACTATACATATGGCATATTACCTGCACGCTCACAGTCTTGCTGCTGCGTGGCTCCAGCCTCCATCATAATGCATGTCTGCTGCTGTTGTTGTTGCTGGCGGACTGGAGCCACTACACTCATGAGTAGTCCCTCCACTCTGGTGAGTGGGGGATGTGTAGCCACCCCACCACCTGTGGCGACCTGTTGCCTGTGGATATCCGACGCATGCTGACGGACATTTCTGATTAAATCACTGCAGTGATGTCGTACCTGCTCATATGTCCTATTATGCGTGCCTATGTCATTTACCCGACGGACCAGGTCTTGCCACAGTGCAGCCCTCTCCTGCTGATTCTGGCTGGTGCGGGAAAAGAGTATTGCATAATCACGCACCAGGCTCTGGTGTATCTCCTCATCCTCAGCTGTGGAGTAAGCGGGATTCCGCGGGTGAGCCATGTACCTGAAAAAGAAAATAACCTGATATCAGCAATATATGTCAGCAGAATTTGGCACACATACTACACATGCTACTCGACTGTTATGATACATCATATCTCACATATATAGCATCTGTCTGTCTATTGGTGGATACACATGTAAATGGCCAGGTATCAGTGCTCAGCCAGCAGCTGTGCAACAGTACCTGGCACACTCCATACGACATACTACCAAACCCCAGCAGTCAGAACACTGATTCAGGTCAAGAGCACCTCCTCACTCTGGGGGTTTGTATCTAGGTACTGTATGGCCTACATCATCAACTACTGTGAGCTGACCACACACTAATTCTCCTGGATATACATATCCCACCTCCACCACCAGCACAAACGACTATAGTGAATAACATTGCAGATGCAAACTTTACACTTTGTAACAGTGACATGGTATCCTTTCAGCCCACTGGGCCAGTGGCAGATACAACCCACAATGCTGACCCCTACACAAATGCTTTCTACAGACATCTCCGAGAATGCATGGATCATGCAATCCCATATATGACCAAGACACTCTCCACAAAGGGACAGCATCCTTTCTGGTGGACCCCAGCCATAGACAGATTGTATTACAAAAGATGGAAGCTACTGCAAGACAGAGCATAATTCCATAAAGGGAAGGCATGTCTGAGCAGCACTAGTAAGGATCTATTTTCCATCATACAAACATCCATGGGCAACTTTGAGAGGGAAATCAAGAGGGACACTACAGATAACCAGAAGGCCTTCTTCAGTTATGTTGGCAACCTGGTCAGAATCCATCCTCTATGCCCATAGTTAGTACACAACAACAAATATTTCACTGAAACCACAGATATTGACAACATTGTGGCAGACAGGTTCAGTGCAGGTGTCACCCCGCCCTCTCCCCCAAAATAAGATATAGTTATCCCAGCTGACTGTAACCTCCCTGTCATCACAGATGTCCAGGTGAGAGCCGCCCTCATGAAAGCAGAATACACAACATGACTGGGACCTGATGGTATCCCCAGTTTCATGCTACATAAACTCTGACAGGAGCTAAACACACATATAGAAGTGCTATGTAACACTAGCCTGAATAGAGGATATGTACCTGTACACTGGCGCACAGCAGCAGTGGTTCCACTCCATGAAGGAGGCACCTCAACATACCAATACAATACAACACAATACATTACATTACAATACAATACTATACAATATGCTATTGCCCCTGGGACTACAGCAGCATACTGTTCTGCTACCCTGACCATTGTGACACATGTGGTGTGATGGTACCTGCTGCTGTCACACAGTTACACAGGGTGACTCATATGGCATTTTACCTATCTGACTAACATTCAGCAGGGGTATGTGTGACATGTACTCATGGGGAGTCTTGCTTCTTAACACTGTGTGGTTTATTGCAGGGTATGTCTTATCTGTGGGTAGGAACTTTTATCTACACATGTGCTCTCTATTGCAGTGGCATGGACGACACACAGCAGTAATTTAGGTTGTGGATGGTGTGAGGTGTTACTATGGTTGTTGGACATCTGTCATGGGTGTGACTTACGTATGTAAATCCGGGAGTGGTAACCTCTATGTGGGTAGTATGTGTGTACTCTGTGGTGTTGTCAGTCACTGTGCATTGGTAATGTGTTTGAGTGCATTGTCACAGTGTTGTACATGTCACTGTGTCCTTCTCCATATCTGTAGCTGTCATGTGAGGTCCATACCATGGCATCCATTATGTGGTGTGGAGGGTACACCAACCTACATGTCCATAGCTGACACACCATGTCTGCTGACACATACCATGTGCAGGTATTCCAGGAATAGTGTGCCACTGTGAATATCATTGGGGCCACTATTGTACACATTTATGACCCTGTTCACCCCTGACACATGCAGTGGTGGGCAGCCAATCACATATCTGGTGGTTACTGGTGTAGGTGATTTGAAATGGGGTATGGTACTCGTTTTGACACTGGTGTTCACTCCATGCCTTTGTCACCAGGCACCTGTTGCAATACATCTGTACACATGTGCCTCACTCAGAATATATATACATATCTCTCTCTCTCTATATATATATATATATATATATATATATATATATATATATATATATATATATATGTATATATATATTTATTTATTTATATGTCTGTATACATTTTCACATATATATTTTGATGTACATATATTGCTATAGATGTGGAGGGGGACAGAGGGGATGAGAGTGACAGAGGGGTGGGACAGGGGTGTTGAGGTCGTCATATACAGTCATACCTGTAGATAGTCAGATCAGTCTGTCTATGTATATGTATCTACATATATCTATATCTGTATGTGTGCATTACATATATATGTTTGTACATATTCTATCTATCTACATCTGTCTATGTATTCCTACATCTCTCTCTATGTATGTATACATATATGCATATCATATATATATATATATATATATATATATATATATATATATATATATATATATACATACATACATACATATTTTGACATACATACGTATCCATATGATAGACAGGTATATCAACATGTTTGTCTACCATACTGTATACACACACTAACATACTGCTAAACATACATAACTGTGAAACCTACTTTGTACATTGCACTACAACCTACAGTCAACCTACATTGATATGTGCACATAGATGCTCTCACATACAAATGTATGTACAGCCTTCACTGATAGTTGCTGTATGTCCCCTGCCCTTTACACATCTTCATATACATATGGATACAGACCAATGACACATATGGAGGGTTCAAAGTATGTAGACCTTTATAGTATTACTTTACATTACCTGTGTTTGTCACAGCTGCTTGTGTTGCCGTCTGGTTTTCTGTCCTGCTGCTCCACTTCCCAATTGTCAGCTTTCAGGTGGCTGTTGCTGAACAGTTTTGTTTGTGTCTGCTTAATTTCAATTTTCTCTGTCTCTGTCTCTCTGTCTGTCTGTCTGTCTGTCTGTCTCTCACGTCCTCCTCAGGGTGCAATGAAAGTATTGCATGTGTGGACTGAGAGTACAGCATACTTTTGTAGGTATTTGCATATGCCCATGTGATGGCCTCTGCACCAATTGTTAGCCAGCATTTGCTAATTGCATGCAGCCAGTTGTGTACTGATTGCAGTTCTCACTGTGATTTCAGAACAGTGCTATAAAAAGGTATGTGAGATAGTTGTAGCCCTTTCAGATTTTAAGGGCAGGGACCATGCTGGTATGCTGTGGACAATGTTCTGTGAGTGTAAAGGTTGGTATCTCTCTCATATTTCCAGCTGTGTTGTAAATTAACATTCCTCCATTCATTTCTCCAGTTTCCTGTACTAACTGTGTATGTACACTGACACCTACAACTACTAATACTGTTAATGTATGTGTGTGTGCTTTCCATTCACTTTTGCTTGCACTTTGTTGCTAAGGCTTCAATATTTGCCCTTTACAGTCACTACTTGTATGCATGCTAGGTGTCCTGATTGTAGTGTGCTGCTGTAGCTTTCCTATTTTCCATGTACATTCACACCTTGGAATGCTTGCTATATCTGCTAGGGTGTTACAGCATGCAGTGTGGTCTGGCCATGGTGTGGGCCTTGACATCTATTAGGGTATTTGAGTATGCTGCTGAGCAAGCCCCAGAGACTCTCAGGTTCATCTGTTATCTGCCTCATGGAATGGTACATATCAGTGGGGTACACCCATTAAATTGTCTGGTATGCTGCAGTTGTGACTGTGGGTTAGCATGAGCATATGTATTACTACACTTATTCTGCCATGCAAGTGGTGAATACTTTCAGGACTCCATAGTTACCATTGCATGTGTTGTTACACCTTTCTGCCTACTGTTTGTACATTTCACATGGAGTCTGTGGGGCATCCCTGTAAGTCATTCACTGTTGCTATGTCTAGGCACTTAACTATTCAAATATGGTGGTGTCAGACCTCTCACGTGTACAAATATTTGCAGGTTGTCCACATTTCTGCCACATACTTTGGTCAATATCTCATGCACAGCTTTTTCTGGCAAATCACTCTGGGCTCAAGTCAGAATATAGTGACAAACATTCAAGTTTCAGACTTCATACCCTTCCAAACATCCCACAAAATGCAGACCCTGTTACTCTCTGAACTGTCTGCGTTTGTTGTAACATTATTTGTAATGTGTCCCTGGTTTTGGGCCTTTGCTCCACATATTTTATTACTTGGTCCGGATGTGTTCCTGTAAGAGGTTGTGGGGTATGGGCAGTGATTATCCTGCTGTGAGTATGTGTGTGGCTTGCAAGGTGCTACAGTGACATTATTACGTACTAGCTACCAACTAGCATGGCGGTTTCTGTTCACACACTACTATTATGGAAATCCACTAGTTTTGACAGTAATTCTAAATGACATGCTTTGTGTACTACACATCCTATATTCCCTTTACATTCATTCCTACTATTACATGATATATTTATTCTAGCACAATGTTCTTGTATAAGAGTCATGGTTTAGTGGTAAGTCATGCAGACTACTGTTTCCAAGGTCCTGGGTTCGGGACTGCCAGTGGGATTTTATTTTGCTTCTGAACTGACTACAGGACCTGTCAATCAAAGTGACTAAGGCACATTTAAGCAGTTGTAACCGGGTTAGCGCTGGTTTGCGCGGAGCTCACGCATGCGCACTAGCGTTTAGCTCCACGCACACAAGCGCACACCCGCTTACAACCGCTTAAATGTGCTTACTCTTGCGCACACCCACGCTATTTTCTTTGAAAGAAATGAAAATGGGGAGACAGTTAAGTGGTGAAAAAGGGGTCACAAAGAGGGTAAGACAGTAGGGAAACAAGCTTGGGTTTTGCAGGAGGGATGTAGGTAAGGCCCATAGCTGTCCATTCCTTCATCAGCAACAGCTGTGCATATGTTTGTAATTTGGTGTGACATTTGATACCTTCCACCCCTGAGAGAGGTGTAAGGACAACAGTAATACATGTTGTACAGCAAATTGTAATTGATAGTTTCCATGTCTGGTAGACATATGTGCGGAATGGGCAGCTATGTATGGGGCGTAATTTTTTTGTGGGTACAGAGTGCCCTTTTTTTTTTTTTTTTTTTCAGGTGAGAGTGGTATGTCAGGTGAGGGAAGTCGGTATAGCTGGGGAGGTAGGTTGGGTAGGTCAACAGACAAGACAAACAAGACGCATACATGGGCGGTGTATGACACGTGTGGGGGGGTTACACAATTGACGGGGACGGAGGTTTGGATATCCAGAGCCCATGAGCCCACAGATGGCAACAGTGGAACTGATATCCCCACTCATGGGCAGTTGCCACTGTTCCTTCACTGCCCAGGACGGGGCTGTGCTGGGGGCTGTGTAGGCCGGCAACAGGCATGCCCGTAAGTTGTGCCACCTGTGCCTCAAGCTGGCATAGGGGCTCGAGAACAGAGTCCTGGATCTCCCTACGCACCACAGTCCAGACGCTACGGAGGGTGAGTGGTGGTTCTGCTCCGGCCACGCTTGCAGAGGGGGGACGGGCCCCATCCCCTGCAGCGCTTCCACCCGCAGGTGGCACAGGGCCACCGGAGGAGGGTCCAGACTGGGCACTAGTGCCAGGTGCACTCACCAGCTGAGGTGGGAGAGGTGGGTCCGCTGGAACCCGCCTTCCCTGTCGTTCTATGTTTTGCATTATGTCATGACAGTTTGGGTTAGTAACATACAATACCATTCGCAATTAGTTGTAACAGCATGCATTAGTATTCCCATTAACCAAACACCCAGATATTCACACCACTGAACAGCGAGCATAACACATGCATAATTTGAACAGCAATACACAGTCCAACAACATGCAGGGTTGATTGATGGCAACAGGCCATCAGGTTTGGATGTATGAACAGGGCAGATGCATCAACGGACATGCAAATATTTAGGACCCATCAGGACAAATGTCCAGGGGTGTTAATTGTGATTGCACATACCATTTTCACGTGGAATGGATTATATGTGGTTATAGGGTGGGGTGAAGAAAATATTATTAACATCTTTGAATACCAATACATATGCTGTACATTTCTAATAGCTACAGATATATACACACTACTGTTCTAACTACAGTTTCCTATATGATAACTACTTCACTTTGGTGATAGGACTGTTACTGCTACATCAATATACATTTTATTGTTATTCATACACGTTCATATCTGGCTTTGTTCAGCTACATCATCCTGCTACATTTGCTTTATATAGCTATAGACAACTGTGGATGTTTGATATTTCAGACAATCATACTATCTGCATATTGCAGACTGAGAGCAACGTATCCAGATTTTGGGGTACACATTCCAGCTGCAGCAACACTTTGGACACATTTCACAGTTTGGTTCTACTCGTCACATTCATTTCATTCTGTACTGACTGCAGTATACTTTATACAGGGGTTATTACTACTTTATTGGTGGATTCATAACTCTTTCTCACACCCTCTCACTTGTTTTCATTTTACTATTCAGGATGGTACTTACTTCTAGGCTTTATTGACATGTTTTACCTGTAGTTATTACAATCCTTTCCAGCAGTCTCACTTCTGTCATGTTTCAGTATTTCAACAGGGATATATTTCACACATGTGAGTTGCTCATCTTCTGCAGCTGTACTTTTCAGCCTGCTGCAGGTTGTGCACTATGATATTATAGGTGGGGCATCTTTACTTCAGAATTTATTTCAGACATTTTCATTTTTCTGTTTGGATTTCAGACTGCAACACACTTTTGTAATCAAGCAATACTTGCAAACACTTTTACACTGTTACTTGCACATTTTATTACTTAGTGGCTACACTGCACTCTTTTGCTAACTGTCATACTTTTATATTTCTTTACAGTTACTGGGAGTGGATTACTGACCTGCCTGGTGGCGCAACCGCACCAGCCTATCGCCATAGGCTCGTCGGTTCGCAGAACGGACACCTGCAGCTGTAATATAAAGGAAGTAATATTGGAATACACATCTCCATAATATCAGCTAATTTAATTTCTTACATACATAATTAAATGTAACTTACTCAGTAGTGGGGCGTTGGGCATTTGCCGGGCCTCCTGGATCCAAAGGTTAAATTGGTCCTGCTTGCATCTCTTCAGGTCCGCATGGTGGTGACGGACCTGCTCACCAGTCCTTGGAATCCCTGTGGCACTGGTAAGATCATGAGCCAACCAGTCCCACGCCTCAGCCCTATATGCTCCCCACAGGACCTGGCCCTGCATGAGTTGGGCCTCATGATTGTGGACTAGGAGCCAGACCATGTATCTGGACTCCTCAACGCCCCACCTCTGTGCTCGAAAGCAACTACCCTCACCTACACCTGACATTCTGGCTGCAAGTCAGTTCTACAATCGTTTATGCTGTGTATTCCCGCCTATGGGGCTTATATATGCCGTTTTTCCCTTACTTATCTGTGATTGGCCATTTTGGAATTGTATCCACTTCACAAAACCTGCTTTGTCATGCTCCACTTTCTATTCATTCCTATATATTTGCTATTACTGCATTTCTGAGTACAGCTGTCGTAGCTTAGTGGTTCAGTACCTTGACTATGATGCATGGTATCCTGGGTTCGAACCTGGCCAATGCTTTTTATATTTTATGACTGTCTAGACAGGCTAGGGGGTGTGTCTGTGTAAAGGCAGTTTTGTTACAGCTTGCTCAACTTGCCCGCCGGTTAGCTTGATAGCGCGATGCGCAGCTCCGCACAAACGGGGTGCACTGGCTTACGCCTCATTTGGCTGTCAGCACGTATAGTACGCTCAGCTCAGCAATGGGCACACAGTTTGAGCGTGTGAAACCACTGCTCAGCTACGGGCACTCATTTTGCACCTGTTAAACCACTGCTCACCTACGGGCAGATGCACTCACCTTGTTAAACTGTAGCTCAGCTATAGGCACATCTGGCATTTTTTTATTGTTGTGTTACCTCACATTTCTTCAAAATAAATGGACTATTTCATTACATTACATAAAATGTGATTTTATATGTGTACATGTTTGTCAGGGACTTGTTTCGTGCTTATTTTGCTAAAAATAAAAGTTGGTGGTATGGGGGCTCGAACCATGAATGCCTGCTCTTCAGCTGACATCTCTACCGGAACGCTATTGATTGTTGGCTTACTTTGCATATTTAGTTCTTATATGCTTTCCCACTGACTGCTAACTGTAGCTGCGCTACGGGCACGCCCGCGCAAACGAGCGCACTCACGGGCAAACATCTTTGCAATTTAAAAAAAATATATAACATGTTCATTTATATATTTTCTGTTCATAGTCTGTGGGGGCATGTGTTGTGTTGTGTTTATTCACATTTCCGTGGACTCTGTCGTGGGTGTTTACTTTGGGCACTTTTACTCTTCTGGGGGCGTGTCCGCTTGCAGGGCTCGGCCTACGGACACGCCCCCTACTGTCTTACACGGACCGTGTTAGACTTAGGTGTGATTCAGCATGCTCTCATGAATATGCAAAGCATGCTGACATCACTCCGTTTAACTGCAGCCTCCGTGTAAGAGTTATAACTCTTACACGGAGGCTTCGTGAATCCTGCCCTATGTCATAAGTGATAATTTAATAAAGATGTTTTTTGGTTAAAAAATGGAAACCTTTGGAATAATTCATGCAGACAAATGGTTTGGAGGAGAAATGAGGTTTAAGAGAAAGCAGTCATTGAATAATTTATATAATACTTCTTAAATTATATGAAATACAACAATAAACATGATGTATAGTACTTGTAAATGTAAACTTGTTAAAATGGTCTGATTGCTTTTATATAAATGTATGTTTACCTATCTCACAAGTGGTAATTCAAAAAAGGTTTTTAAAAATGTATAATTAATTTTCATTTCTAAACAATACATTAATGTATTTAATTTAGAAATAGACAGTTTTAAATCTCCTTTTCCACTAATTAATTGTCATTGCCATCTACAGGATCCCCTCCATGAATCAGGGCACCCACTCTGCCTGTTTGGATCTACTTGAGTCTGTCAAGATACAGCCAAATACAATAGTTTTGGGCAACTTTAACTACCCATGCATTGACTAGATAATGCTCAAACTCACTTGCCCAAAGGTTTCTCGACTTTAACTCCAATGCCCGGAACAGCTGGTTGACACCCCCACAAGGGGTGCCAGCATCCTGGACCTGATGCTTACCAATATGGGGGACCAGTGTTGCACCCCCACTGTGAGATTTTCTGACAACAAATCATTCTCATTCAAAGTAACTATCATACCTGAACCCCCCCCCCCAGCACAACTAAACTAAAAATACTTCTCCAAAACGGATTATAACCTTTTACTGGATGGTATAAATAGCTTCACTGCACCTCCCCCCTCAGATGGAACTGGTAACTATGCCAAGTTCTGCACCAATGCTTTATACAAACACCTGTATAACTGCATTGACTTGGCTGTACCCAATAGGACCAAAACAAGCTCCTCAAGGAAGAGCAAACCTGCTTGGTGGACATCTGCCATTAACAGGCTTTACAATAAGAGGAAGAAATTGCTGTCTTAGAGTAAGAAGAAGGGAGCCCTAAACTAGAAACACTCCCTCCTCAGCTTAAACAAGCAAATAAGACTGCTTGTGAAGTCATCCAAAGCAAACTACAAATCCAAATTAGCTTCCCCAACTAAGGACACCCGTAAGGCGTTCTTTATTTACATCCATAGCCTAAAAGAAAAGGCCCAGATTTGTGCTCAACTGGTAGTTAATGATACCTCCATGTTAACTCCATTGCCCTGGACCAGGTGGTTGACACTCCCATAAGGGGTGCCAACATTCTCGATTTGGTGCTTACCAATATGGAGGACCACTGTAGTACCCCTACTGTGAGATCTTCCCTGGTGAGATCTGATCACAGATCAGTCTCATTAAAAATAACTATCACACTTGACACCCCCCCCTCCCGGCAGCAACTAAACTAAAAAACTTCTCCAAAGCAGATTATAACCTCTTACAGGATGGTATAAATAGCTTCACTGCACCCCCTCCCTCAGATGGAACTGGCAACTATGCTGAGTTCTAGACCAATGCTTTAGACAAACACCTGAATAACTGCATTGGCTTGGCCATTCCTGACAGGACCAAAACAAGCTCCTCAAAGAAGAGCATACCTGCCTGGTGGAAAACTGCCCTTGACAGACATTGGAAAAAATTATCGTCTAAGAGTAAGAGGGAGAGAGCCCTAAACTGGAAACACTCCCTCCTCAGCTTAAACAGGCAAATAAGACTTCTTATGATGTCCTGCAAAGCAAACTACAAATCCAAATTGGCTTCCTCAACTAAGGACAACCATAAGGCATACTTTAGTTACATCTGTAGCCTAAAAGAAAAGGCCCAGATTTGTGCTGAACTGGTAGTTAATAATACTACATATACTGAGCCTGCGGACATAGCTAACATGTTAGCCACCAAGTTCTGTGAAAACTTCACTCCCCTGTTCCCACCTCACATACCCCATGACATCCCTACCACCTGTCCCCTACCTTGTATCTCTAAAGAGCAGATTCTAAACGCCCTCTCTTAGGCCAAAAACACAGAAGCTATGGGACCTGATAACATCTCAGGCTGCATCCTACATGGACACCAGCAAGAATTAGCAACACCATTGGGTACTCTTTTCAATCATAGTCTAAGTACTAGCTTTGTCCAAGCTGAATGGAAAATGGCCACTGTTATCCCCTTGCACAAAGGTGGTGCTTCCACTGACCCCAGGAACTATAGCCCTATTAGCCTGACTAGCCTTATCTGCAAGGTCATGGAGTGAATCAACATGGACTTTATCAACAATGATATTGGTAATCTCCAAAGACTTGACCCTACCGAGTTTGGATTTTTTTCAAGGGAGATCATGCCTGTTAAACCTGGTGGACGTCTTCAAGACAGTCACCAAGGCCCTGGATGAGAGGAAAATCTGTGCATACAGACTACCTAGACTTAGCCAAGGCTTTTGACATTATCCTCCTACTCAGGCATCATTGACAGACTCACCCAGCTAGGTATCAAGCCTAAGATGCCTTAGATGGGTCATTAACTGGCTCACTGATAGAACCCATATAGTCAAAATAGGGGAATACACCTCTAACAGCAGACCTGTAATCAGTGGTGTTCCACAAAGATCAGTCCTGGGACCTCTACTCTGAAGTAAACGCAAAAACTAAAGGTCTGTGATTGACAAAGTTTGCTGATGACTGCAAACTGGAGCAGTTATAGAATCTCCAAACGATGTCAATGTCCTACAAGAAGGTCTTACACAAACAAATTATTGGTGCCAAAGTCATGGCCTTAAGCTCAGTGCAAAACAATGTATTATCATCCCTTTTGGTAAGAGCAATGTTTCTGCTAACTACCACATCAGTAACAACACCCTAAGTACACACTCAATGGTGAGAGACCTGGGCACACAGGTTGACAGCAACCTTACTTTTGAGCACCATGTCTCCATACTGGTAAGAAGGGCATTCTATATTGCTCACCTCATAAGTAAGGTACATAGGTTCATAGGTTGGTACTAGGCCTAGGGCCTATACAAGCCTAGCCATAACAATTCCCTGGCTATTTCTTCCCACAATATTTACTTCCCTGAACCCCTATCTAGCAGAGCAACTGACGTGATCCCCAGGGTGAATTTCCTATCTCCCATCCAATCATCAAGGTTCCTTTTGAAGAGGGCCAAAGATGTGCTCTGCTTGACATGTATGGGCAGTCTTTTCCAGAGTCTGGGGAGTCTCTGGGTCAGGAACCTATCCCTCCAGCATGTTTTATTTACTGTGATGACAAGGTTTAGATCCCTGAAGTGTGTGGCTCTGAGGGATTGGGATTTCTTTAAGTGTAGCATGTCCAACAGCTCTGGGTTTGACATGGCTTTGTACGTTAAGCAGAGATTGCCTCAAGAAAAAACAGAAGTTATAACTTCCCTGTACTCCTCCCTCATCAGGCCAATAATTGAGTACAACACCCCTTTTGGTATGTACCTTTCCAAGCACCTGAAGCAATTGAGGAGACCCCAAAGGTTCCTCACAATGAAAATTCTAGGTCTTCAGCATCTGTCCTATGTGGATGATCAGAAATCACTGTCACTTAATTTTGTTTCATACAGACTACTCAGAGGTGATCTCTGCCTTGCATATAAGGAAATCTCTGACCCTTCTTTATTGGAAATGCTGCATATCCGCAAGTCAAATAGTACACAAGTTACTCGTTCTACCTTAACCTGGCATGTGACATTAATAGAACCCACTGGAGAGACAATTTTTTTCTCCCAGAGGTTACCACACCTGCATGTCAAACAGGGCACCTCATTTTCCTCTTCAGACACAATCTGGATGATTGGATGGATAACTGTAAATTCACCTGGGGATTCCTCCTTTGTCCCTCTTGGACAGGGGCAATAGGTGCAGATCATGGAAATAAGGGTAGAACTTGCTATGCTTGTAAGGGCCTTAGGACCATTAGTCTAGTAACTTTCTATAATCCTATGATCCTATTATTGAAAAATATTAAAAATGTTTTGAATAATTGATTTTTACCACAATGGCATTGAATTCATGTTAGTCTCTAAACTTGTCTTAAATTTCTGTATTAATAAACAATTTGTATGAGCTAAACTGTCATGTCTACTGTTAAACTATTAGTGCCATTTCAAAACTGAAACCAATATGCAAGATTATTAAATTTCAATTCTGACATCTGCAGAATTGTTTTGCTTTCATAAATTTCCTTTGTAAAGGCTGTTGGAAAGATAGTGAAAAACATAATTATTAAAATAGTGTTTTTTTTTTAATTATTAAAGATTTAAATGTTAAGTTTATAAAATTTGAACCAGTTAACTTATTGGAAGGTTTATTAAAGTAATTTTCACAATCCATGATATTTCATTATTTATGGCAGTGGTTCCCAAACTTTTTTGATTCTCGGTTCCCTTGCTGAATCCAGGTTTTCCCAAGGCTCCCCCTCGCTGCGCATATAAAGTGCATATTAGATCAAAACACTTCAAAATTTCAGCGACTTCAATTTAGGAATATACACATGAATTAATATATACAGATATATACACACGTATGCTCAAGATATAGAGCAAGAAACTCTGACAGTGATCCCCACAGCTGTCTATTAAAAATATGATTTGATCTCAGCAATTTATCCATATTCTTCACTGAGGTGACCCATAAGCAATACATCAGGGAATAAGAGTAGGCTTTATCATGCTACTAAAAGCATATATTTTTCAGAAAACATACCACCGTTGCTGACATTTACATCATAATGAAATTTACCATTTTATTTCTTGTGCAACACAAATCAGTCAGCACAAACCCCCTGGGAAAATGTATAAATTCAGAAGAGCTTGTCTTTCCTTGTAGCAGCCAAAATCAAGTTGATTTTGGAAAGAATGACCAAACCACTTTCCTATTTTTCCCTGCCATTAATGGACTAATTTGTTAGTAAGAATATGGGATCTGTATGTGAGTGCTGATTCACTGGCATCTTTCCAAATAATATTAAAATACAGCAGACCTCCCTGGAACAATACTTGGATTAACATAGAAAACTCTTCATTAGGCAGCTTTCCCATGGTTATTTGAGCAGTACAAGTGTTTGAAATTATTGCCTATGTCTGTCAGGACTAACCACTACAGAAATATTTTAAAAATATCATATAGCTTGATAGAAACAAAACCAGAGCTTTAGAAATGCTATTATTTTTATAATAGTTTCCATAATTATGAAAGGAATTTACTCATGTCCTGCTCAAAATAAAAGTGCTTGCTGAAACAATGGCACACCATTTCAGTATATAAATTCATGTCCAGGCTCAGTCAAATCAGCTTATGATCCTTTATATGCCTTGTTTCACACATACTGCAACATATGTGCCTGTTTCAGTACTCTGCATAACAACCTTTCATCTGTTGTTTCTACATTTTGTGACTTCATGTTACACTTGGCACAGTAACATTACCATACAGTTACTGTGGTACCAAACTGTAAAAAGGAAAAAAAAAAAAACAAGACAGTTGTGATGACAGCTGGCTTAACCTGAAGGTTTATACACAGGAAATATCAGATTACTAACTGTAGAACATAAATCTCTGATGTATAAAGAGGTGTGTGTCCCAGAATGAAGACGTGTCATGCATTCAATGAAATGAGCTAGCATGATATTCCATCAGAAGAGGTGTGCAAGGCATTAGTCATGTTGATGCAGAAATAAACTGCAAGACTAATAATTATGAGCAGCAGAAGTCATACATACATCTACAAAGGCAGTCAGGAAAATAACATTATTTGTACCTTGTATATATTTTTTATGGACAGTTTCAGTCAGGACTGTGATTAAAAGTAAAGTAGATCATCACTGAAAACTAATCTACTTGAAGGAAAATGCAACAGGACCCATGTGTTTAAAAGACCAGTTTGGCACTTTTAGTTGCATTTCTTGCAGGGAAGTTTTACTTATCATGCATACATTATTTATCTTGCAATGAGGTAGATTGCAGCTTTTTTTTGCAAGAGGAGAAGACATAAACATGATATTTTGTCCATCCTTTTTTATCTATTTCCAAAGATTGCAGTAATGATATTATGGTATGCCCTTTCAAGGCACACATTTTTCAGATAGCACATTTATAGACACTATCTTATTTAGAGCTGAAGTGTTTCAACATATGCATACCTTTTACACACAATATTGGTGTTCCTATCTATTTTTTGCTTTGTTCTTTGGTGCTGTCAATTTACCAGCAGCATCTACAGTGTAGCTCTAGATGATGTCTACCTTCCACTTAGTTATCAGTTGCATTGCTTTTATGCACATGAATTCATTGGCTCAAGTTTTATTTACTGATGTGCATCATATTGATAACTGCTGCTGTAGCCTTAGATATATGGGTTAAATCCTACTAAGAATATAATAGTCAGACAGATTTCAAAGCTTCTGGGCACCTTCCACATGCCCAAACCATCAGTCAGATCGAGCTGAGCTGAACTGACTAAAAATATAGGTTTGGGCACCAAGCCTTCCAGAGCTTTCCTGCCACAAAAGAGTATTGTCGTCTTGCAGCTTGTGCTGTTACTTAAAAACTTTAATTTAAAAAAAAAATGCTTGTTTATTAATACTTTCTTGTTAAGGAAAGCTATTTTAAATGTAGGCGTTATGTTTAGGAGAATGTCACAAGACTGTATTTTACTTTAAATGAGAGCGCAGTTTATTACTGTCAGTTTAAAAATTGTTTAAAGTAATTTCAGACCATTTTTTATGTGGCGAAATTGTGTTTATTTTACTTTTGGGGGCTAGCAAAGTGTTTCAAAATGTTTTTAATATGTTTTTGTTTGATAAAAGTGACTTTTAAAAACTTTCAATTTTTACTGGCTTTTGCTGCTTGTTTTCTCTGGGAAAGAGGCACATTTTTGGCTTGACCATGGTCAGTCCTTCCAGCCACAAAAAGAAAATATTAAGCAAACAACCTTTGCCACTATAGCAGGCTAGCAGTTTATCTCATCCACAGGTGGAGGACTCTTTTGTGGCCATTGTGTGTTCCTCAGACAACTCATCTGTTACCCTTCTCTCTGGCGTTGGAGCTACAGACACTTTGGACCAGGGGTTAGCTACATCCTCCATGGCTGTTGGGGTCCCCACAGTGGGCAAGGGACAACCACTGTAGTTAATACTGAGAAAGGAAATAGGAGATACTTCCCTGTTATCTCAGAATGTTGTGAACATCACTAGGGAATCTACTGCTACCACTAATAATGCTACTAGCCCCATTTTCCCTCTCAAAAAGAAACAGAAAATTAAACATTTATGTACTATTCCTCAAATTGCCTTAGAAAGGAATGGTCTACTTGGTCAACCTATTGATCCTTTTTATAGGGTTGTTTCTGGTAAATGAAAGAGAGATATCTCATTCCTGAAAAGATTCAAGATTTCGAATCTGGACTGGATGATGAAGAGATAGATACAGGGTTTTCTGCTCAGTTTTCTGATTCACACTCAGAGAAGAGAGATCTGTTGCTGGTTCTCCCTGTAAGGGTTTATCTTCCTCTGGGACTATTTCCAGAGTGTGCCAGTGTTTCTGTGGGAGAACACCTGGTTATCTCAGTCCCACAGAAAATACTATGAGCTGTTATAGAAGGAATGTCCAGAACCACCAGCCTTCTCTCTAGCTCTGTCAGTTTTGGAGGATGTATGTGTCACTGCCTTCAATTTTCCTAATAGTCAACCAGCTGCCCCTAAAAAGACAACATGTATAAAGCACCTGACCCAGCAGCTATAGCTTTCATTATTCCTTCTGCTGCTAAAGATTTAGCTAATCCCAATTCCTATTCTGATAATGATGGGAAGAATATTGATAAGTATGGTAAAACATATGCTTCTGCAACTTTGATTTTCAGAATTATAACGAGCTCGTATATTAAAGTTTATTCTAAGTAATTGTGAAAGCATGGGGATATTTTGTCTGCAGCTTGTTATTGTGAAGTAAAATCTGCTTTAAATAATTTAGTTTCTTCCATTGTATAGGTTCATTGTTTACAGTGTGTGTATGACTCGGTTGATACTTCTTCCAGGTCTATGGCCACTGGTACTGTTTTAGGAAGTTTGTTTGGCTGTGTTCTCAGAACCTCATAGATGATGTGATTTTAAAATTTCCTTTGGATAGAGATTTAGTTTTTGGTCCTCCTGCTGCAGACTTTACCAAAAGTGTGATGAAAGGGGGTAAGATGGTGCAAAGAATCTCTTAAGATTTTGTGCAAAGAACCACTTAAGATTTTTCAGACCTCCTTTTTCAAATTTTCTAAGGGATTCTCTAACCCTTCATCCAATTTTGGCAAAAAAAACCCACACAGAATAAACAGACTCAACAAAATGCATGTTATCAGACTTTAAGAAGAAATGGCAAGGGGTTCCACAAAGAATCGAGGAACCCTCCCACCAAACCAGAAATAGTGCAGCAAGTCAGAATGACTATATAAAGGACCTTGTTCCCTCTTCCCACCTTGGCTTTCCCTTTTCCCTATCTGAAAGTCTGAATTTGCACTTTTCCCTTTGGCAACAGATAATTTCAGACAAATGGATTATGAAGATTACCCGTCAAGGTTACAGATGGCAGTGAGAAGGAATTCCTCCTTTTCGGGGGGGGGTGTTATTCCTCATCCATCAGTTCAGACTCTTTTATTTTCTCCTCTCTTTCATCACATGTCCCAGTGAGTGATAGAATCAGTTCCTCCATCCCAGATTTGGAAAGGATTTTAAGTAAAGATGTTTTTAATGCCAAAGAAAAAAAGAAAATTCTCAGAGGCCAGATTTGGATCTTTCTTTCCCAAACTTGTTTGTGATGGTACCAAAGTTCAGAATGCTATAATTTCACAAATTGCTACCTCTCCTTCCTCATTAGCACTAGATTTAAAAGATGCTTATCATCACATCCCTTTTCACCCAGATTTCTGGCATTTCTTAAGGTTTTCTGTGCCTGGATCACATTATCAGTTCTCTACCTTACCCTTTGGACAATCTGCTGCACCAGGAGTGTTCAGCTCATTGCAGGCTACAAAGTAGGCTACAAAGTATCCACATTTTTTCCACATTTAGACAACTTGCTTATCTTTGCAGTGTCTTTTTCAAAGTGTCAGTAATATCTCACTTGGGTGAGAGATTTCTTACACAAGCTGGGGTGCCAATAGAACATTCAAAAGTCTTTTTGACTCCTTCACACAGGATTGTGTTCCTGGGACATCAGCTAGACACCTCATTTCAAAGAGCTTTTTTTCCACAAGATAAAAAAAAGTAGTTCCATATTTAGATCTATCTCTAATGTTTTTCACTCAGACTTTGCTCACTTTAAGGGAAAACCTCAGAATATTCCATTTCATGACATCAATGATTCTCATGATACCCCTTACAAGACTCCAAATGATAAGGATTCAGTGGTATCTGAAGTCTCTCTGATCCCAGCACCAACATTCCTTGCCTTTTCAAATCCCAGTGCTGGGATTTGTCAATAGAGAAAACACTTGGTAACATACCTCTCAACCTCTCAGCACAAGTCATATGGACAAAACCCAACATAATGGGGGGGGGGGGCAAAGGCACAAAAATAGGGACCCATTTTAAATATTGGTCATATAAGCTTAGAAAGTTGCTAGAATAGCAGGATTTGTGTTATCATTAATTTCTGAAGGATATGAAATCTGAAACTCAAATGGATTTCATTATTTAGTGACTTTAGTTCTTAGAGCATCCCAGTGATTTGTCAAAAAAACACAGTTTTTATGAGGAACAGATCAAAAATATGAGGCGAAAATCTGTACAGTTGAGAGATATGCTTGGTGGAGACAGCAAATAACTCTAAATCTGTGTGCCCCTTTCTCCCTCCCTGTCTCAAAGCAGTCAGTCACCACCGATGTCTTAGACTTTGCTTGGGGTGCAGTTTCAAGAGGAATAAACATGCAAGGTGCATGGGACAGTAAGGACAGATGCAAGCACATAAATATAAAACAGATGCTTGCCCTGAGCAAGAAACTTGACTCTCTGAATCATTGTTTCTTCCAGGGACTTCTTCAAGTTGTTACAGACAAAATCACAACCATGTGATACATCAGTACGCAAGGAGGGACCAGGTCATACCCTCTTTACAGACTAGTAATTTTAGCTTGACATATAGCTTTACATTACAATCTCATACTGTACTTTTATTCTGCATTCCTCCAAAACAAAACTGTGGGGCAGACAAGTTGACCAGGACAAGACTTGGCCCTAATGAATGAAAACTAGAGCAGGTGGTCTTCCAAGATATGAACCATCTGTGGGGAGTTCCTTAATTAGACCTGTTTCTCTCCTCTCTGAACAAACAGCTGATAAAATTCTGATCCAAGACTTCATGCAAGATGGTTTGTAAGACAGATGCCTTTTCTTTTCCTTAGTCTGGAATGTTCCTCTATGTTTATCTGCCATTATCACTGATATCCAGGGTACCTCTGAAGATTCAGAAGGAATCCCCCAAGATGAATGTGGTGACTCCCTTATGGCAAAAGTAGTGCTTCCTTTTTTGGAAATGGCCAGGGGCAATTACCACACGCTTCCCCACAGAATGGATCTACTCACACAAGATCAGGTGTGTCTGACCATACCTCTCAACTGTACAAATTTTGCAGACTATCCCAGTTTTGACCTCATATTTTTGATCCATTTTTCATATACTTGTGATTTTCTGGCAGATTAGTGGTAAATCATTGCAGATTCCAGTTAGAAAATAATGACAGACATTTGAGTTTCACACCTCATATCCTTCTGAAAATTAATGCTAATGCAAAACCTGTTATTCTATCAACTTTCTAAGTTTCTTAGAGCGATATTAAAAAAGTCCCTATTTTTGGGCCTTTGTCCCACTCTTATTTATGGCTTTGTCCAGATTTCTTGCTCTTAGAGGTTGAGAGATATATCCGATACACCCTGATTGCAGTCATCTTCAGCTGACTGCCTTGATAATAAGGTCTTAATTTTCTTTAGGCATCTCTTTACTGGGGCAAGAAAGCCTGTAAAAAAATAAGAAAGCACTGGATACACTCAGATTCTTTTATTAAAAATCGCAAGTTAAAACCTCTCTTTAGAGATAAAACTTTCACCATAGGGCTTCCTCAGGCGAATACATGTTAGCATTAGGAATCAACAGTAAAATAATCATTTGAGTCACATGGTGTAATTTCAAACAAATTGATGTAATTCCTTTAAATAAGGTTTTAAAGTAAAACAATCATTCAGTCCTGGTGGTAAATGGGACTTCATCCATAAAATCCATTTCATTTCCTCACTCTCAGTTAACATTTTTATATCCCCCTTCTAAGTGGTTTATAAATTACTTTCAATATCATGAATTTAAACACATGTTCTTCACCTCTATCCAAAATGTGTTTACTGAGTGCATTTGACAACAATTTGCGTTTTATGTCACTAAGATGACCAGCTATATGCGCTACATAAAGCATACGCTCTACATAAACCGCAAATTGTTGACAAATTCCTACTAAGATGTATTCGCCTGAGGAAGCCTTGTTAAGTACTAGTTAACTAGCAGCTTATCAGTTTGTTTTTTGCTTGAGCTAAGAAAGCCTGCTCCTAGAAAATCATATATTACCAAATGAAAAAGATTACTAGTTGATGACAACAACATAACTATCATCCATTCAGTGCTAGTTGTTCTTTAGTTTTATATTATTTGTGTGAGTTACTATCTCATGGCCTTTTTCATTTTCCATCAAGATTAATTTATAGGCCGTTTTAATATGTCTACCCAAGGATCCTCCTTTTTCAGTGCATTCTTATGTCAAAATGTTTTTGAAAGTGGTTTTGCATAAGAGCCTTCCAAGAAAACCAGTGGCCCCTCCTTGGGGTATTAATTTTGTGTTACAGAACCTATCACTGGATCTATTTGAACCAGGTTCTCTTTATTTTTTATGTATTATTAAAGTTTTTTGGTCAACCAGCATTGTGCCTGCATACTTCTGGAGTGCTGGTGGCCTGGTTATTTATTTGAACCCGCTAACCCGGTTCCTTATGAACTAATCCTTTTATGCCTAAAGCGGTATATGAGTTTACTCTAAGCCAAACAACCCACCTCTAAATGTTTTCTTTCCTGAAACTAAAAATGAAGAAAAATGGATATTCCTTACCTTGGATGTCCATTTGCAACTCGGGTACTATCAGGTACTTTTGTTGACAAAACTAAATCTTTCATATCTTCTGATCAGGTGTTCATTTCTTGTGAAAGTAAGGTGAAGGAACAACCTGTGTCAAAGCAGACTATTTTGAAATGGTTGTCTAAGGCTATTATCTTTTCTTATGCTCACCACAACAAAACTGTTTTAAGCAGGGTTAAGGCCCACTCTACCAGAACATTGGCTTCATCTATAGCTTTTTGGAAAAGGTTGGATTGTAGAAGTATTCTAGAAGCAGCAACTTGGTCACCTATACATACCTTTGCCAGGCTTTACAAGCTTGATTCCTTCTCTAAGTCTAGATCTGGCTTTGCTATGACCATTCTCCTTCGACTCCAGAACCCTTATTGTTCTACCACTTAGATGTAGTAAGCTAAGGTAATCTACCCATATAGATAAGGCTACTACAGCAGTGATCAATCAATATGCCAAACGTAGTACAACTGTGTAAGTAAACTTACCATAACAGTAGATGTTCAAATGATAACTGTTGTAGTAGCTGCTTCTTCCCTCCACCCTCCACCCCACTCCCATTTTTTGTGTGTTTTTTTTTTATGCCAGGGTATGAATGTTTATTTTTTTGTTTTGTGCATAGAGTTCTCCTTTCAAGGCTCAGCCTTCCTTTCTTTGTTGGCATGAAAGTTCTGAAGGGCTTAGCACCCAAACCTGTCTTTTTATTCAGCTCAGCTCACTCTGACTGACTGTTTGGGAGTGTGAAAGATACCCTGAAGGTTTGGAAGCTGGACATTTGTTAAATCCTTACAGGATATAACCCACATAGCTTAGGCTACTGCAGCAGTATCATTAAAACATCTACTGTTATGGTAAGCTTACTTATACAACTGTACTTTCTGTGACAATGTAAGTGAAGGATAGAAACCCTCCATTATCCTTTATTTACACTGTTATTTTTTGATGGAATGCACCATCAATTTAAAGTTTTCAGTGTAAAATTAATTGAGGGACTGCAGTCTGACAAAATGCAGGATTCCCTCTCTCTTTGTATATACTAAGTATGTGTGTATGTATGTATGTATGTATATATATATATATATATATATATATATATATATATATATATATATATATGACTACTAGGCATATTGTTTTATCACAAAGCAGCTTTAGCAAAAGTCCCTGTTGATCATGGCATCATCCTTCTCTGTATTAGATTTACCCTGGATCTGGTTATATTTAGTTAAGAAGGATTATGGAGCACAGCGCTGCACACGGGAAGATTAGAGGTATAGCCTCCCCTCAGAAACACTTAGCCCAGGGTCTCAACAACATTGAAGAGAATGCAAGGTCCCAGTTATCAGTAGCTTCACTAATGCTGCCTTTAGATGTAACAGCAGTTATACAATAAATATATACAGATGAAGGTTACTTTTAATTGTTTTAAAGGCATTTATTGACTGACTTTCATAATCATGAAATGTGTTATATAATCCCCAATTCACATTTTTTGTGTTATTAATATTTATTTTGATATTTTGTTCCCTAATCTGGTTTTAGCATCCCCCAACAGTATGTTCCAGGCAAAGACTTTTACTCAGCCAAAACACTGTACCCCCCACCCTAGAGGAAGAGGTTAACCTGTAGATTGCTATGAACAGTGCCCAAAACAGAGTCTCCAAACTAGACATAAACTCACAAGTTACTATTCTAAAGAGACAAGAGTGAAGGCTGTAACACTGCTCAGCTGCCCTGTCAAGAGCTTGTGAAGTTAAACTGTATTGTGCATTCCTGCCAGTTCCTGTTATTTACAGGCATCTGCAAATAAGAAAAAAATGCTCCATTGTTTCTAACTGTGCACTTGCAGCCTAACTGATGTCTTTATCATTTGATGGAATGGTGAGCCACTATTTGAAGTCCCGTCTCAAGGAGGACCTTCTTAATCAGAAACAAGGCAGGATGCTACATCTGGGACTGGATCCACTTCTTGTAGTGTGGATCCCCAGATTTGATTTCTAGCACTGAGTTCTTCGCATCCCATATACTGGACAAGATGATAAAGCTTTTTACTCATATCTGACAAAGTGTTAGAAAGTTTATAACTTCTGCAAACAATGTAGAGGACTATTGCTCAAGCTGCAAATGCCATAAGTCCTAAATGATGTTTCCTTTTGCTGTCTAAGGGTCTGTCTTATGTATCCTTCAGGATGTATTGTTTCCTGTGAGCTTTCTTTAGTAGACACTGCTAGTGTTGACTGATAAATCATACCTCTAAGCTGATATATAAGTTCTACTGAAATCCTCTTCATGGAAGACACCTCTGTTGTTGTCAAACTCATTGGGTAGAAACATAGCTTTCAATTATCCAGATTTTTGCAGAATGCCCAGATTTTTGCCTCATTGTTAGGGCCTCTTCCCCATAAAATTATAGTTTTCTAGCAAATCTAGTTGCAGTTGTGGGCCATTTTAAGCCTAGCCAAGCTCTGTTTTGGTTCTTGAATTAACTTATCCTGTTTGATGTTAGATCGACCTTATCCATCCCATGGTCAATAATTATATATTACCCCTAGTGAGGATAACTGGGATCATGCCATAGATAATTTGAGGAGACCCATGCATATGATAAAGTAATTAGGGGCAGCCATTGTCCATTAGTGGCACAGGGGTTAGTCCAAGTGTAAGTTTTCTGTTTTCATATTCTTCAGAAAATGCATGCAAATGAAAAACCTGTTAGTCTGACAACTTTGTAAGTTTATGAGTAATAATTAAAATATGCCCCTGGTTTAATGTCTTTGTTCCCCCATTATTTTTGTCTTTCCCCAGATTTCTTGTGTTAGTATGTTGGGAAGGTTGGGTAGAAGGGCACTGGCGCTTCAGATTGTTATGTGCTTTTCACAAAAAGAAGTATTGCCAGCCCAGCTCGTTAGAATTTTGTAAATAATTCTGTGTCATTTGTGAATATCAACATGATTCATATGCTTGTGTTACCAGTGAATTAGAACTGTATGTTATATGTATATCAAACTGCTGGTACAGAAGTGTGTGTAAAGTACTAAGCTTAAAGATGTATCCACAGTGTACCCTACTGGAAAAGAACAGAAATGTGTATACACTGTTGCAATTGTGTAAATATTTATAAACAGTGGAAACTGGAACATAGAAGATTAACTTGCAAAACTTCAGAAAAATGGTTGAAATTAAATTGTTGTATAACTGCGCCATAAAAGTTAGTTTCAATGCAGCAAGGAGACATGATGTCTAAAACTAGGGAGCCTTCTGCATTGTCTTGTAAGTGTTTTATTGTTTTATGTCTCCCAGCAACTGCAAAGATCTGAGGAGATGCTAAATGCTGGTAGTTTCTGACAATGGGGGTTTAGCTTGGGAGCTAAAGTCAGGTGACAAAAAGTGATGTCTTACTGCAAGTATCCCAGCAGTAATATTTGATATTAATTTAAGAACTCTCTGAGAGAGTGAGTATGCATTTTGTATTTTGTCTTTGACCTGGCAGCATTAGATGGAAACATCAACTCACCACATTTGTCTCGTCTTGCTGTAAGTAAGGTAACTAGGGTACAGTAATTTCTTTTAGAATCATTTAAGTAATTTAGTAAAGATTAGTGTAGAAATTTTCTGTTTTTATTTGAGACTGTCCTGCAACGTTGTTTTAAATGTTTCCTGTGATTTTGAACTCTGATGTCACTGTGAAGACATATTTAGTATTGTCTTGTTATTTTATTTTTTATTATTAAATATATTTAACCATATCTTTGTGACGGATATTTGTGAGACCTATTTAAGCTCTTAGAGTACTTGCATATCTGTTTGGTGACACTATGCAGGCCACTCCTAACAGCCTTGCTCTTGGTCAAACTACCTTTTGGATTAATAGTAACATTACACAGTAGGTTTGGACACCCTTTGTTAAGGACTAAAGTAGCTACTTGGGCAGGGACATGAAGCACTGGTTGGACAAAGAGAGTGTTGGAGGACTTGACTTGGAACCCTGGCTAAGGACTCAACTCTATAGCTGTGCCAGTGGGGAGTCTTATTGAGGATCTGGAGAAAGAGGAAGAAACCAGTCCCAGACTGACTGTGGTCTCTGTATGCTCCTAAGGGAAATTGCACTTTACGGTGTGTGTACTTGTTATCCTCCCAGTGTGTACGTTCCCCACTATTGCCAGTGGTGAGGATTGAGGCTCCTTGATTATTGGACCAGTGTTGGGGCATCACAGTGCTAAGTCTTACTTTATTTTAAGAAAGAATAGGGTTGATCTGGTTACCAGTTATTTTATACTTGAGAACATGTCAAAATTGCTCTAAAGCTGCCATTCACATCTTCCTTCTTATATCTTCATCCAGTGAATGCAGAGGTTGTGTATATTTGTAAGATGGACTTCAGAAAACAGTTGTTTGTATATATTTCCAGAAACAAAAATTTCAGCAATGCCTGTCCAAATCTTTCTTTCAGTTGCATATATGAAACTGAGTGGCCCACTGTAAAGGTACACCATTTCCAGTTTTAGAATTGCCTATACAGGATTCTATTAACATTCAAATAGTAAAACATGTACAAAGAGCTATCAGGTCTCACTGTACAAGAGATCCTTCTGCTGTCTTCTTTACTGGAGTGTTATCCAAAGCCAGCTGTGAGGCAGGTGTTAATACTTACAATCCAGATGTATAGCTTGCTATTCTGGCATCCAGTTCCATCTCCCAGTCTGATTCCACCTCAGCTTTAAGCTGAGGAGCAAAAAAAAAGAAAGAAAGAAAAAAAGTCTATTCCTATCAGGCCTGGAGAGTGAAAAAAAAAGGCTTTTCTTTTCTTTTAAACTGTAGCAAAGTGCTTGTTAAAATTTTAGCATGCAGCCGCTACTGCTTATTCTAAACACAGAGTGCTAAAATACATCAGTTCTGACTGAAAGTACAATACCTGCATTGATTTCTCAATACCAGTAATGGACTGAATTGCACTAAAGACCAGTTGACAACTATTGAATATGAACCCGTCATTTTGCATCCTGAATAGATGCACTTTTGCCCCATCCTAGTTATGCCCCTACTACAGCCTACATATTTATGCAACATTACACAATGGATTTAATGTTCAACTCACCATGGATTTGTTACAGCACTTTTCCAAGGGAAGCTTGTTAGTGTCTCCCTCCAACGTCTTGAAACATAGCTTGGAATTATTATCCATTGGCACTGTGAAGAGAAGGACGATGAAATATCATAGCATAGCTTTATCAGGTACATACTATAGCAACAGATATCTAAAGGGTGCCCATTTTCACAGTGTATTTCCCCTTCCTATTCCCCCATTTTCTTTTCTTCCTGATATCTATGCTCTGTATAGAGAGAATCTTAGTGTCGCATTTGATAGCAGATCTGATAGATGGTAACATTCGTTGAGTTATGACGTATGTTAAATTGCCACAGCTGTGTAGTTATAATGACCTATGTTAAGTTGTCACAGCTGTGTAGTTAGATAAGCTCGTTCCAAAAGAAAAAAATTAAATGCAAGAGGCAGTATGTGCTGGCTGTGTTGTGTTAATGGTGACTGATGCCTTTATAGCTCTGTCTTACCTGTGTTCAGCCATCATGACATGATGGAGCAGTAGCCATTTTATCTGGATCAGGAGACTAAGTGTGATGGCTGTGCCTGTTTTACTACATATATAGTTCTGAGCATACAGCTCAAATTCAGTCATATTGGTTATTGTGGAGTCTTGTGTCACAAACCATTGATTTTTTTTTTTTTTGTGGTGTGTGTATGTGCGCGTGTGTGTGTGTGTGTGTGTTTAACAAAGATACAACTTCTCCACTTACCACTATATCTAGGGAGGTGGTAGAGAGTATCCTAACATATCTTCTCAATTGGATGAAACTACCTTTTCGGAATTATTATCATATTTGAGTCTTTTGGTGGAAATTATGAGGCTTTCATGTAGTGCTTTCTGATTCTGACTGTATAAGGCCAGGAGAGCTGACCTAAACTTGCATATTTTATGTGTGCTTCCAGAAAGACAGGTACTTCAGTCTTCTGTAATTGTAAGTATGATAAATGACTGCATCATCTTCAAGGAATAGATTTCTGTAGCAGAGTGAGTTCCCACCTACCACCACTTATTGGTTATGGATAAGAATCTGGATTGCTACAAAAATGCACAACCTTAAATAGTACAACAAGAATAAAACTAGGGTGTACTTACAGATTGATTGTGGTGCTCATTCTTGCTTACAGTAAGTATCAATTAAAGTTTCCCTTAAGGTTACCTAAAAAAAAAAAAAAAAAAAGTAATTGCTCCTTATAACTTCATAGGTAAATACTAATGACCACAGGGGCAGTTTTAAGCCTATCCATGCATTCCAGATGTATCTGGCCCTTAAGATTATTCTAAGGTATATATGTAGGCTTTGATTTAGGTGGTCAAACATTTTCAGTCTGCCTCTGTCCATTAGGGACATAGGTGCCAGATCAGGGGTGAATAGTGCAAATTATGTTTGAACTGGGTTAGGTGAGAACTCTGCTTCAGACTGATGGGAAAATTGTTCCAGAGAAGGGATAGTGTCTGAGATACGTTGCTGTCCCTCCAACATGTCTTATTTATGACACAAGCAATGTTTAAGTCCCTTGACTGTGTAATTCTAATTCTGTTTGTTTTGCAGATGTGTAGAAGGTTCATTAGAGTGGGATCCAAGGATGCCTTGTATGCCTGGAGTAGATTGCCCCACAACAATCTGTAGATCTCTAAGTATATGGATAGGGCTTTGAGGTGATCAACATAACACATGTTGTTTATGCCCTCTATCCTTTTTGTGAGGAATCTCTGTGGATGCCTGAGTTGTTGCATATGCCTGGTCAGGTTCATACAGAAGGGGACATTGTACTCAATTGTTGGTTTGATGAGGGTAAAATATCATGAAACAATGACTTCTTTGGATCTGGATGCCATACCCTTTCTTATAAGTTGCACAATATTGAATGATTTCTTTACTACCATAGAGACATGATGATCAAAGGCAAGGTTACTGTATGTAAGCATCCCCAAATCCCTGACAAGTGGATCTACTCTTAGCGATGTGTTATCAGTGAGGTAGTTTCCAGGGGTAGATGACTTCCTAAAGGATACTATTATGCATTTCTTGGCACAGAGTTTTAGATGGTAGCTCTAGAATCAATTATTTGTCTGAGTCAGTCCTTCTTGGAGAATATTAATATCTTGGGAGGTTTCAGTGACTGCACCAAGTATTAATGCTGCTTTTAAAGAGGGACTGTGTTACTTTACAGTTATATAGCTACAGAACAAGACCTACACTTGCACACAATGGTATGTTTGTCTCCAAAGAAATTCGGGTTACATTACAAATAATGGTGAGTTAGCATCCATGTTATAAATATTTCCTACAGGAATCTAACTGTCGAAGATCTACTCTTATGGTAAGTACACTGACATAATGTATTTTATTTTTACATAGATTCTGCCTACTTCCTGTGGTATTAGTCATCATTTACAGTAAGGCCTGATATCCAGCAAGATGGCAACATAATTGTGTTGCTCTCCTTGCCGGTCAGGATAGAAAAATATGAAAAAAGTAGTGTTTTTTTTTTTAAACTTGATGAAAAAATCATGTAGCATAAAATAAAAAATTTGAACTTAGATAATTTAAAAAGAATCACAGGAAGAAAACATTATATCTGATGTTGTCAATTTTCATTCATTCCTCAACAGTTGGGTTCGGATCCGATCCTCGGATCAGCCTGGCCACCAAAAACTCTCAAGCTCCTCACTTTCTCACCTGTCCCATACCAACCCTAACAGTCTTTAGACCTAATTTTTGGCTTTAGCATGAAGATGTGTTCACCTTTAGCTCTCGGGCTAGATAACTTTCTTTGAATTCAATGATAAGTGAATATTTCATATATTTCTTTAATATTATTGTAGATCAGTATGTATGTATGCCTTTAAGAAGCTTTCTATGGGCTTGCACATGTGTATAAATACTGAGAACGTGTGAGCCTGACTGCCATTTTGTACTAAGCTGTTGAGATGTAAGCATGCATAGCTGTGTAGTCTGTCAGTTAATCAGTTTGTTTATATTTTGTACTGCTGCTATCCATCCTAATGTGTTTCTGTGTAATAAAGCATATAAACACATTACCCCACCTGTTCATGTCCAATTGTAAACCAAGACGACTGACATGGTTCAGAAGTGGGATCCATATTTAAGACCAAGAGGCACTCAGTTAATGTTGGAGGAATATAGAGGAATGGATCATTCCTACTGAACGTACAACTTGCAAAACAGGCTAGAAACAAATTCCAGGTACTATAGCTTCTTCATTGCTTACCACTTTCAGTACTCCTTTTGGCAGGTACAGATTTTTGAGAATGCCATTTGAGATAAATTTTGCAAGTGAAGTTTTCCAGCGTGCAGTGGAACAGATTTTTTCTGGGTATCCGTGTGCTGTTAAAGTAGATGATAGTCTAGTAGAGGCAGTAATGGTGAAGCCAAGCATGACAGAAACCTCAAGAAAGTTCTGGAAAGAGCATGTTAAGTGAATCTTAAGCTGAATCCTCAGAAGTGCAAATTCAGGCTGGTGGTCATTTGTTTACTAGTTTAAGCTTGCAACCAGATCTTTATAAGCAAACAACAATTCTTGAGATACCAGCTCCAGAAAATATTCAAGTTTTACAACATTTTCTTTCATAGTTAACTACCTAAGCAAGTTCATTCCAGACTTTTCAACTTTCAGGACCGCTTAGAGACCTGACATGCAAAGATGTATCCTGGTCATGGTTAGAACAACACCAAAGAATGTCCACCAACTCTCAGATACTATGATGTTCACAAACCAGTAACTCTTGTGATGCTTTGAAGTTTGGTCCTAGTGCAGTTATTCTTCAAAAGGGTAGACTAGTAGCCTATGCATCCAGAACTCTAACCCAAACTGAGATGCAGTATGCTTGGATAGAGAAATAACTCTTGGCAATTGTGTTTGCATGTTCAAAGTTCCATGATTATATTTATGGCCGATCTAGTCAAATTGAAAGAGATCACCAAACTCTAGTCACTATTTTGAGAAAGCCTATGCATATAGCTCCTGCCAGATTGCAATGCATGATCTTGAAATTGCAAAAGTATCATTTCAATCTTGTCTACACAAAAGGCAAACTTCTTTCCTACTGATACTTTATCCAGATCGCACAGAAATACCACTGAACAGCATGAAAATGAGCAACTTGATTTTGAAGTCATGGAAGTGGGAAATTTTTCTTCCACACGTCTTGATGAGCTTAGAAGTCATACAGCTTCAGAACCAGTTCTTCAGAGCTCAACCACTTTATCAGTCGAGGATGACCGTCAAAGCAGTCCTGTTTACCTCATGATCTACAACCTTATTTTCTTTACAGAGATGAGATTTTGTTTGACAATGGTATTATGGAACGTCCAAAAGTGATTGCTCCAAAATCCTTACAACAAGTGTACATTACCATTTTGCGTTGTGGCCACCCAGTAACTGATTCTACCAAAAGAAGGGCAAGAGAACTAGTGTTTTAGCCTTCTATGTCAAAAGATATAGAAAGGGTACTTTCATCTTGTTCAGTATGTAATAGTACTAAACCGCATCAACAGAAAGACCCACTTCAGCTAAACCAGATTCCTGAACTACCTTGGTCAACAGTAGCTACAGACATTTTCAAATGGAATGGTCATCATTACTTGGTGTTAGAAGGCTCTTATTCAAACTGGTTCAAGACTGACCTGCTTCCTAATCTAGAGTCCAGTACTGTCATTGATAAGTTGAAGTGTCATTCTGAAGTCCATGGTAGTCCACACAGTTATTACTGACAATGGTACACAGTTTACAAGCCTGCAGTTCAAGAGAATTGCTGAAGAGTGGGATTTTATTCATGTTACTAGTAGCCCTGAGTACCCACAGTCAAATGGTTTGGCAGAACGTGCAGTTCAAAGTGTGAAACAAGTTATTAGAGAAGTTGAAATGAGACAATAGCAATGTTTTTCTGAATCTCTTGAATCTCAGAAATATTCCTCGTGATAAACATCTTGTTTCACCTGCACAGAGACTTCTGTTGAGACAAGCCAGAACCACACTACCAACAAGCAGTAATCTATTGGTTCCATGTGTCAAGATCAACAGATCAGTAAAAGCCCATATGTTGAAGAAGCGCTTATCCCAGAAGTCCTGTTATAATAAGACCAGCAAACTGCTCAATCCATTACGAGAAGGGGAAATAGTGAGAATGCAGACATCCAAAGGATTTGAGAGTCGTTTAAAGTGCATGTCCAGAGCCGAGATCGTACATTGTGGAATCACAAGGAGTTGAATTTAGGCAGAATCGGAAACATTTAGTACCGGTGTCTGAGCCTGTATTGCAGTGTCATACCTGTGAATAAGACTGTAGATTTCAGAGTGAGTTATTTAGTGTTCCAGTTCCAGAGGACATTCCAGCAAATATCCCTGTTCCTGAGAAGATTCCCAAAACTCCTCAAACTGATTGTTCACCAGTAACTGTCCCTGTTGCTAAACCCAGTCCTTATTGCTGTATCACTAGATCAGGTCGCATTTCCAGACCATGTTCCAGATACGCGGCAACTTGGGCATGAACGCTGTGTTTATTTCTCGGTGTTTGTATAATTGTATGTCTTTTTCAGATGATGTCATTTTATTGTGGGCAATTCACTAAAGAGGGAGGATGTAGATCAGTATGTACATATGCCTTTTAGAAGCTTTCTGTGGGCTTGCACAAGTGTATAAATACTGAGTATGTGCAAGCCTGACTGCCATTTTGTAGTAAGCTGTTGAGATGTAAGCATGCATGTCTGTGTAGTCTGTCAGTTCATCAGTTTGTTTATATTTTGTACTGCTGCTATCTATCCTGATGTGTTTCTGTGTAATAAAGCGTATAAACAAACTATCCTGCCTGTTCATCTTCAGTTGTAAACCAAGATGAGTGACAGTTCTGTCCTTTATTCTCTTTACCTCCCTTTCTACAGTTTTGAGTGTACCTGTCTTTCCATTGCTGGTAGTTCTGTCTTTTATACCCGTTTTTAAGGTAATCTTCTTACCATCATTGGTATTTTTTTCTTTCATAAAAAAAAAAAAAGCTTACTTTCTTCTTTGTAATTAGCATACAAAAATGTCTTAGAAATCCCCTTGGGCTGTAAAAAATATAAAAAATAAAAAATCGAGCCAGCAAATGTGAGACTGTAAAAATATGTATTCAATGAAAAAACAAACGGGTTTCGGCTGGTATACACCATAGCCTTCCTCAGTGTAACTAGTGTACATTGAAAGTAGTCTTTTATAGAAGTAATTGAATTAAATCAAACCTGTGATTGGGTAATCAAAATTGTTCATTTAAACCAGGTGGGAATAAACCCCCCAATTTAACAATCCACTTCTTTTCTTTAGAATCAAGAATGGAATGCCATCCTGCTTTATTGGATTTATTTCCTTTAATAATGTCAATAACCATAAAACTAAACTTGGCAGATGAATGTTTTAAAGCGCTGCTTGTTTTTTTATTCCTCATATCACTAGTGTGTTCAGAAATTCTCAGTCTAAATGGATGTGGTTTGACCTATATAAAAGGCGCCACAGCTACATGTAGCTAAATAAATCAGCCATTCACTGCTACAACTGGCAAAAAAGTTAATGTCATAGACTGTGCCACAGTTTTTACTTATGAATTGTTTGGACTTAAACACCTTATTCCAATGAGTACAATGACCACATGGGTGGCAACCTGTAAGCACCTCACCCTTTAATGTGGTTTGTACATTATAAGAGGATGTTCTGGAATATGTATGTTTGTAATGGTTGAAGTATGAAGCCAAATTTCTGCCCTTATGAAATGAGAAGTAACATCTATCTGGTAGAACATTAGTTAGGTTGTGATCACTTTGTAGAATATTCCAGTGTCTTTGCACAATGTTGATTAATAAATCGGAATTCCTGCCATATGTAGTCACTAACCTAATAGGTGATGGCCTATGCTGCTCATGTTTGTATTCCAAAAGTTCTTCTCTGTTGAATGTATTGGCCCAGTTGTTAGCCTGTAGGACATGTCCCATCTGATATCCCCTGTCCCTGAATCTACGAGTCAGATCCTGTCTATATTCCTGAAAAGTGGAATCATGAGAACAAATGCGTCTTATTCTAATGTACTGTTTTGTAACACAATATACATATTGTTCATAGCAATTTTATTGCCCTATGGGCATGCGTATATGTGATGATTATTTCTTGTTAGCTGGTTTAGTTCATTGTTAGATAACATGTAAGGAGTCCGATATTGTTTTTTTCTCTTATATATTTGTGCACTCAAGTGTTATATTACTTATTATACCAAATGTCAGTTTTTTATATTAATATGTCAGCTTGATAACAACAGCACTTATATAGACTAACACATTTCTATAAAAAAAATTTTAGATACAGGCAAATACATTGCCAATGTGGGTCAAGGTTTAATATTTAAATTGGTGAAAAGATCAAACTCTTGGTATCTATCTAAGTGGATACTGGCAGTAAATATTTATATGTTTGTTGGATGTCGCCCAGACTATAAAGACTTAAATTTTTGTTTTTTCTTTTTCTTTTTTACAATATTGGATGCCAGGTGCTGGATAGGGGTTATCTACTATTGTTTGTGACATGCCCTACCTTCAGATTTCCATTTGACCCCAGGATTGACTAACTAGTTTTATTTTATTATTTATGACCAGACTTTTTGTTCTGTAAATAAATCCAATAAAGCAGGATGGCATTCCATTCTTGATTGTAAAGAAAATAAGTGGATTGTTAAATTGGGGGTTTATTCCCACCTGGTTTAAATGAACAATTTTGATTACCCAATCACAGGTTTGATTTAATTCAATTACTTCTATAAAAGACCACTTTCAACATATACTAGTTACACTGAGGAAGGCTGTGGTGTATACCAGCCGAAGCCGGTTTGTTTTTTTCATTGAATAAATATTTTTACAATCTCATAGTTTGCTGGCTCGATTTTTTGTTTTTTGGATTTTACAATACCAGAGCCGTGCAATTGCCTTTCGTGCAGGGGGAATTCCTTTGATGTAACTTTAAAAAATATACAGAATGCAGACAGAAAATTCCAGTTTCTGACTCTCGTTCTCTATGCATGTATTGTTTAGGCCCTCTACACCTAAATGTTGAATGTAAGATTTGTCGGGGATTTAATCCTTGAGTCTTGGCTGACAGGAAGAACAAATTAATATTAAAAGGATTACTTCCTTCTTCCTTTTCTGAAGCATTATGTGGGGTTCAACACCCCCCCCAAACACAAGGCAAAAGAGTCTTCCAAGCCTTCTTGATCCTCTACCCCATCCTCAGAGCCTATCATTGAACCACCCAGAAAAAGGCCAAGAAATTGAATCCAAAAGCTGGTTCTGCATTGGCATCTGACAGTAAGTTGGCTTCGTCAGATCCAACTTTATCAGATCTGAAGTCATTACAAGGAACAACATGCTACCCTTTCTTGAATCCAGTATCATCCTGCATACTTTCTCCCTTCCTAGAAATACATTGATGCTCAATTTCCCTGTCACTGGCATCTTCTCATTCTTCCAGGAGTCTAACCAAGGCAGATGTGGACAGGATGATGAGGAGGTTTCTCTCCGCGCAAATACAGATGATAGTTATTCTGGCTCCTACCACATCGGGTCATGAAGCCTTTATAAGCAGTGCACCACCTTTTTTGGCTCCTTCATTGATCCAACGAGTCATTTCTGTGCCCTTGGATCCAAGTCTTCTGCAACCACCGACTTCAGATCCGAAGATCGTAGTTTCTTTGGATCCAAATCTTACTCTGAGAGCCCTGGCTCCTATAGTTTTGGATCCGGGCAACTTTCAGAACTGAGGTGTCCCTGTCGTATCCAAGATATTAGAGTCAACTCCAAAGTTTTCAGAGCTGTCTCTACTCCTCAGAGCTTTGGCACTTGATAGCTCAGCTCCAACCTCTGCCTCGGGTGGGTCACCTTCAGGACAGAGGGAGCAAAGGGGTTGAAAGTTTGACTTCTCATCTACATCAGCTTCCATCTCCCTGGAGTGGTAGTCGAGAGGGTGTTTTCTGCTCCAGCAAGACAGATGGTTCCTCCTCACTTGGATGATCCATATGGGTTCCACATGTCTTTACACATTGAGTCTAATGCTCCTGGACCACAGGGACCGCCTACCAAAAGTCTCCAGGATACCCAGCAGGGTATTACCATTTCTTCCAATACCTCTCTGGAACATCCCACCAAAGAGGTCCGTAGGAAGAGGAACTGCAAGAGGATGCACTTAGATTCCCCTCAGGAATCTTTCACCAAAGACGCTGATTTCTCTGAAGGGGAAGGGTCTCCAAGATCACCACTGAAGATGTCTCCTTTGAAGACATCCTTGAAATGCTAAAGCAAAGGGGTGATTGGTCAGCCCAAACCCTTCCTCGGAGGAGTCAGTCTTCCTGCGGCAATTGGGTCTGGCCCGTCTACCTCTTGGGTAACTCTGCCTGCTGATGTGCTCATTAATTTGCATATTTGCCCCATATGGGCATAGAATAAGCCTGACACAGTTGAGGCAATCCCCAAGAGACTGGATCAGATTCTGGCACTTCCTGTAAGCAAGGAATTTTGGAGCAAGGGAGTACCCGGAGATACCATGGTCGTGGTGGCAGCCACTAAGAAAGAACTCATGGAACAGAGTTCCTGTGTCCATCCCCCTAACAGGGAGTCTATGGTACTGGACAGATTTGGGAAGCATGTGTATGCTTCAGCAACATTTGCTCTCAGATTGCTGAACTACCTGGCCCATTTTACACGGCTTCAAAGGGATTTGATAAAAGAACTGTCAAATTCTCTTTCAGGAACCACCACTGCTGAGGCTCAGCCTTCTGTGCATCTCAGTTGGCTACCCTATTATTGATTTCTAACTTATCCATGAGGTTTATCTCACATGTGGCTGAAGGTACCTCAAGGGCGGTGGGTTCAGGCATCCCTGGATGCTTTTTGGTGATTTTGCAGAGCCCTTCAAGTCCTCATTTGTCAATGCTCCTTTTGACAGCAGTTCTCTGTTTGGCCCAGAAGTGAAGGACACACATTCAAGGTGCGAGAAAGATGGAAAGGCCCTCTCTGCAGTGGGGAGTACATTTTTCAGCTCCTCAGAGAACCTTCTGAAAAATGTGGTTCAGGAAGTCCCAGGGTCCTTTCCAAGATCCACATGGAGATAATTCCCCCAGGGGCAGAGGGGGGAACTCAAATGCAAGATACCGCCCGCATGGCAGAGGAGACCCACAGAACCGATGGTCTAGAGTTTATTTTTCTGATAGACCCTATCAGCGCTACTGAAGGAAGGCCTAATTGTTCCCCTCTGGAGGCAATCAAGGGTTAATGTTAAGTTGTCAATCTCACCTTCATTCTTGCTGGATGGGTTCGGAGCCGATCCTCGGCTCCGACTCGGCACTTGCTAAGCTCGAGAGCTAATTTTACCAGCTCGAGGCAACCCTATATCCCATGATGCAAGGCGGAGATTACTCAGATCTCGTTTGCCGCTTCGCTAACGAGGTGCCTTCTTTTACCAGCTCTTGGTAAGTGAACTTTTCAGAGACTTTTCGTCTACCCCCCTTTTATCTTTATATATATATATATTATATTTTGTTAATTATCGACTCACCTTAGCCCTATTCCCGTCAGTGTTCCCTTCTTTTTGACTAAATATTCCCTTGTCCCTAGTCAGGCCTTAGGCCTTCCCCTCCCTAAATTTTTTCCTATCAGGGATTGTTTGTGTGTGACTGTGTGTTTTCCCTGGTTAATTTAATTTAATTTAATTAATTTAATTTAATTTGTTGGACTGCGTGTTTTTTGTGTGTGATTGTATTACTGTTGTTCATCGACACAGTTATGTCGAAGGACACTAAGGTCTCAGGCTTCAAGAAGTGTGACTCGTGCTGTCAGAAGATGTCTCTGACAGACAGTCACACTTCTTGTGTTTATTGCCTGGGACCTTCGCACCTGCAGGACTCTTGTGCTATCTGTCATGCTTTCAGCCCTAGAGTCCTGCAGGAACGAAAAAATAAACTCATATTAAGGGGCTTATTAAAGCCCGAGAGCTCCCCGACTAAGTCAGTGCCGGGGAAGCCCTCGAAACCTGTTAAGCCTTCGGCTCAAGCTTCCAAGCCGTCGGCTTCAGGTCCTTCCTCACCAGGCTCGAGATCGGCTCCGGCCGGAGCCGATCTTTCCATGCCAGTCTCAGTATTGGCTCCATCCGGCGCCGATACTACCAGATTCATACACTTAGTGTCGGCTCCGGCTGGAGCCGACGTATTTTCGGCTCCGATGGCTCCATTGATCTCAAAAAAGAGATCTTGATCCCCTTCAGTGGAATCCATACATTCGGCTCCGAGATCACCTTTGCTCTCGGAGCGGAGCCATCGGAGCCGATCTTCTCGGTCATCCAGGCTATCTGATCACGACCTTGAGAGAGTGGTGAGTAGACTATTAAAGTCTCAGGCATTGGCCCAAATACTCCATAGCCCATCTCAACAGATGGTAGCTATATCACATCCACCGAGCATTCCTCCTCCGACTCTCTTACAGAGTTCGGAGCCGGAGCTCCTCGGAACCGGTACCATTGTGACTTCGGAGCCGATACCACCCCTTTCGCCCGGCTGCCCTCGGCCCGATTTCCTCCTTGAGACCTTCATTGGAGGGATCCGGCGCCTAGTCTCTCGTCGGCTCCGAGGGGGTGAGTGGCATCGGACCCTTGTCCGACCCCGTTCTCCCTCTCGGAGCTTCGGCGTTGGTGAGCTCGGCCCCGACATCTGCCTCGGAGCCTTCCCTCTCGGTGAGGCCTGGGGTTCCTATCTCTTCGGAGAGGGAACTTTCTGGTCTCTCTGATGGGGGAGCCTTCGAGGTGATGAGGAGTGTACTAGCCCCTGGGCTTAGTCAACGGACAGTTCCATCAGCTCCTCCCACTACAGTGCCTGCTGACGTCTCTTCCCACTCTCTTGCTCCCGGACCCAGAGATCCAACGCCTCAGGTTTCCCCATTGGGAATATCTTCCTCTTCCAAGGCTTCTCCTGATCCGTCAGGAGAACCCCCGCGTAAGAGGACATGTAAGAGGAAACATTTAGACTCCCCTGAGTCTACTACATCAGATACTGACTTGGATGAGTCAGAGGGATCCCCAAGGTCCTCCTCTGAGGATGTCTCATTTTCAGACATCCTTGAAATCCTTAAACAGAGGGGGAACTGGCCCTCCCTTAATCCCTCCGAGGATGAGTCAGTATACCTGGAGGCGTTCGGATCTCGACCCGCCACCTCATAGGTGTCTCCGCCTTTCGACCCTCTCATGGAGGTAGTGGCTCAAAAGGCGTGGATGGCTCCAGATTCGGTGGAACCTATCCCTAGGAGACCTTCAAAATTTATTACTGCCCCACAAGATAGACAATATTTGACAAAGGGTGTCCCAGTTGATGCCATGGTGGTGGCTGCTGCCACCAAGAAGGAATTAGCTGATCCTTCAGTACCTGTCCATCCTCCTAATAAAGATTCTAGGACTATGGACAGGTACGGTAAGCGGATTTTTTCTTCAGCGACTTTTGCTATGAGATTGCTAAACTATTTATGCCACTTCACCCGCCTTCAGAGATGTTCTTAAAGAGTTGGGAGAAGTTTTACAGGATCCATCAGCTGCTGGGTCTCAGGATAAGATTAGCTCACAGCTAGGAATCCTTAACTCCATGCAGCCGATGGAGCGAGTAGGGCCGCAGGCACAGGAGTGGCTTTAAGGCGTCAGTCCTGGATGCGCCTTTGTAATTTTGCAGACCCCTTCAAGGCGTCTTTCACAAACTCCCCCTTTGATGGCTCGACCTTGTTCGGTCCTCAAGTGAAAGACACTTTGACTAGATGCGAACAAGATGGCAAGACTCATTCTGCCGTAGGAGTCCGTTTCTCCACCCTTTCTAGACCTTACCCCAAAGGACAGAAGGGAGGGAAAATGTGGTTCCGCAAATCTCAAGGAGTCACGCCTGACGCACGAAGTCAGTTTACCCCCAGAGGCAGAGGGGGTAACAATAATAGACGCCGCCCTAGGGGCAGAGGTGGTCCGCAGAATCAGGGTAGCAGAGAGCCTCTTTCTGACAAACCCTTCCAGCATCCCTGAGATGTTGCCCGACTGTCCGCCTTCGGAGGCAGTCGGGGGAAAACTATCGCTGTACTCAATAGCCTGGCTTTCCCTTTCTCAAGACAAATGGGTACAGTCAATTATAAACGAGGGTTACAAAATTCCCTTTATTCAAACCCCAATTCAACAAAAGGGAACCCTTCCAGACGTTCCACCCGGTCTAAGGGAATTAGCAGTACTAGAAATATCAAAACTGCTAGTAAAAAGAGCCATCCAGCCAGTCCCAGCGGACCAAATAGAATCCGGAATCTACTCAAGGTTCTTTTTAGTTCCAAAAAAGACAGGAGACTGGAGACCAATATTAGATCTCAGCAAACTCAACAAGTTTGTAAAGAAATCAAGATTACAGATGGTCACGCTTCAGTCCATTGTGCCCTTTCTGGGCAAGGACAATTGGATGTGCTCGATAGATCTTCAAGATGCGTACTACCACATAAAAATTCACAGACGCTCCAGAAGATTTCTCCGCTTCCGGCTGGGGACCAGTCACTTCCAATTCAGAACCCTGCCCTTTGGACTCACTACAGCCCCCAGAATGTTCACCAAATGCATGGCAGTGGTTACGGCTCACCTGAGACGTCAAGGATTCCAGGTGTTTCTATATCTAGACGACTGGCTCCTCACTGCCACCACCAGGCATCAGCTTCTCCAAGCCAGAAATTACATCATTCACACTTGCAGAGGGCTAGGAATTTCTATAAATTTCAAAAAATCTGCCTTGTCGCCTTGTCAATATATTACTTTTATAGGCGCAAGATTGGACACCGTACAACTTTCAGCAAGGTTGACAGACCAAAGGATCTTGGACATTCAAAGACACGTCCAAGTGATTCTATTCAGCAACAAAATTCAGGCCAGATTTGCTCTGAAAGTACTGGGTCTTATGGCGGCTGCCATAACACTTCTTCCCCTCGCCCGCTTTTACATGCGGCTTCTACAATGGATGCTATTCACCCAATGGTCCTTTCAACAACTTCCCATGCGTCACGAGATCATAGTAACTCCAACTTGCAAAAGACATCTGACTTGGTGGATATCATCCCCTCAAATCCATCAAGGCAGACCATTTGTTCCTCTTGCCCTGGTTGCCACGGTTACATCGGACGCCTCCCTGATCGGGTGGGGGGGCATTATCAGGGCAGAATGGTCCATGGCACTTGGCAACCTTTCGAGTACCATCTGCACATAAATGTTCTGGAGATGAGAGCAGTGCTTTTAACGTTGCAAGCCATCAACGACTCTCTTCCCCTGGGAACTATTGCAGTCCAAACGGACAATATGTCCGTAGTATGGTATATAAACAAGCAGGGCGGAACCAAGTCCTATCCACTGTGTCGAGAGGCTCTCAGACTTTGGCAATGGGCAATCTCCTCTCACCGGTTTCTGATAGCAACGCACATCCCCGGGAAATCCAGCATCATAGCGGACAGATTGAGCAGAGCTATTCTCATGCCTCACGAGTGGTCTCTCAAACAGTCAGTGACGGAAGAGATTTTTCAGAAGTGGGGTCTTCCTTGCTGCGACCTTTTCGCTACACCTCAAAACAGCAAATGCCCAGACTTCTTCTCTCTCTTCCCCCTTCCAGGCCATCCCCCCAGAGACGCTCTAAACCAAGATTGGCCCCGGGGACTTCTTTATGCCTTTCCACCTTTTCCGCTGATACCTCAGCTAATTCAGAAAGTGACCGCTTTGAGAGCCAAGTTGATTCTCATTGCCCCTTATTGACCTCAACAGATATGGTTTCCGTTCCTACATCATTACCTCTTGGTACAGCCATGGCATCTGGACCCGGTTCCAGATCTTCTGACCCACCAGTCGGGTCAACTGCACCAATCCATACCCTCTCTCAACCTCACTGCTTGGTTGCTCCACTTCCATCCTTAGCCAGGCTTCCTATGATTTCTAATCCTGTACGGGATATCATAGTAGCTTCCCTAAAATCTTCTACCAGAAAGATTTACACTAGTAAATGGCGACGTTTCTCTTTCTGGGCAAAAGCTAGGAACATAGACCCCTATACTGCTCCAATTCATTCGGTATTGGACTTCTTAGCTGACATTTTTCATTCAGGATCCTCTTCTTCCACAGTGAAAGTTCAACTGACAGCCATTTCAAATTTTCATATAGGCTTTTTGGACCACAACATTATGTCACATAAACTTTGCAAGGCATTCCTTCGAGGTATCTTTTTACTGAAACCTCCGATTAGAGACCCCCCACCACAGTGGGATCTAAATTTAATTTTAACATCCTTGATTCTTCCCCCGTTCGAACCTGCAGCTGCCTGTTCTTTGAAATTGCTTTCTTGGAAGACACTTTTTCTAGTTGCCATTACATCTGCCAGAAGAGTATCTGAGCTTCATGCTCTCTGTGTTCGCCCTCCCTATCTAATATTCCACAAAGACAGGGTATCCCTAAGAACTAATCCTTCTTTCTTACCAAAGGTAGCATCACAAACTAACCTAAATCAATCCATTGATCTTCCAGTATTTTTTCCGAACTATTCTGATAGAGCTGAACAAAAGTTACATTATCTCGATGTTCACCGCCAGCTCAGATATTATCTGGATAAGACAAAAATTTTTAGGAAATCTGATCAACTATTTCTATCCTATGCATAGAACAGGAAAGGCCTTCCAGTTTCTAAGGTAACTTTATCTAGGTGGCTGTCTTCTGTGATCACTTACATTTATCAGCTCAGAGGCAAAGAGTTGTTTTCTAACCCAAAAGCCCATTCTACCAGAGCTCTAGCTACATCTACAGCTTTTCAAGCTAGACTTCCAATAGACACTATTTGTGCAGTAGCCACATGGGCCTATCCTCATACCTTTGTTTCACATTACAAATTAGATTTGGTCTCCAGAGACAGAGCAAATTTTGGTTCCACCGTTCTCAAGAGTCTGTTCCATTGAGCCACCCAGGATAGAGGTGCTAGGACGCTGTCCCATCCAGCAAGAATGAAGCGCAGATTGACAACTTAACATTTAAAAGTTATGTACCTACCATAACGCTCCATGTTAGTTGTCTTCTCGCTTCTTTCTTAAGGCCCCGCCTCCATCCCCTAGCCTGGTCAGACCGGGAAGATTATACATCTTCTATTAAGAGGTTATTACCTTTTTCTAGCTGTTCAACTCCTAGTGTCACTAGATTATGTTGATCCTTTCTAGAGGGTTATGATGTTATTTAGTATCCTTATTTTCTTCCTCCTCTTAAGTTGAAAGAAAATACTGCTATTTCTTTAGCTACCAAACGAGATCTGAGTAATCTCCGCCTTGCATCATGGGATATAGGGTTGCCTCGAGCTGGTAAAATTAGCTCTCGAGCTTAGCAAGTGCCGAGTCGGAGCCGAGGATCGGCTCCAAACCCATCCAGCAAGAAAGAAGGCGAGAGAAGACAACTAACATGGAACGTTATGGTAGGTACATAACTTCTAATTTTTCTCTGCACCAGAGAACCTGGCTAGAAATCAAAAAAGATACATGGGTGCAGAAGATTATATCCAGAGGTTATATAATTCCCTTTTCCCTTCCACCTCCACCTCTATACAACCTTCCTGATGTATCACCCAGTCAGAGGATATCAGCAGCAATAGAAATTCAAAGCTGCTAGAACAAAGAGTCATCCAAGAAGTCCCACCAGACCAAATATAATCTATAACTTACTCAAGATTCGTTTCAGTACTAAAGAAAACAGGACACTTGAGACCAACTTTGGATCTCAGTGTCTTGAACAAGTCAGTTTAACACACAAAGTTTCATATAGTCATGGTTCAGTCCATTCTGCTCTTTTTGAGCAAGGATAATTGGATGTGCTCATTAGACCTTCAGGATGCATACTATCATATAACAATGAACAGACAATCCAAAAAGTATGTACTCTTCTGGCTGAAAGCCAGTCACTATCAGTTCAGGGCACTGCCCTTTGGCCTCACCACAGCCCCCAGGGTGTTTAGCAAATTCATGGCAGTGATATCAACTCACTTGAGACTATGGGGATTCCAAGTGTTTCCATACTTAGATGACTCACTTATTGCTGCCCTGCCCAGGCATCTACTACTAAAAGCGCTGGATCAGGTCCTCCAGACTTGCTCCAACCAGGGGATAACTATAAACCTCAACAAGTCTCATTTGGAACCATCTCAAAGACTGAATTTATAGGAATCAATCACAGCTTATCTTCCTCTCTCAGGAGTACTAACTATCAGATTCCAGGTCTTGATATTAATCTTCAGTACCACAGTTTCAGCGCAATTGATTCTACAAGCCTTAGGGTCAATGTCAGCACCTGTAAATCTAGTTCCCCTTGCAAGATTTCATATGAGAATTCTTCAGTGTATACTGTCAACACAATGATCAGTTTTTTATCACCTCATGTCAGCCCAAATAAAAATAACCCATGCATGCAAAAAATACCTTTGGTGGTAAATTCAATCAGATCAACTTTTACAAGGTCATCCCTTCATTTTCCCTCAATCCAAGGCTGTAATGACCATGGACTCATCTCAGATTGGGTGAGTGGGGTACTTCCTTGGAAAAACAGTGCAAGGCAACTTCCCCCAAAGAGGCCAAAATGCATATCAGTGTTCTGGAAATGAGAGCAGTGCTCTTAGCCTTGCAAGCATTCCAAGGTTGTCTCCCTTTCTGGACAATTGTGATTCAAACAAACAGCATATCAGTGGTTTGGTACATCAACAAACAAGGGGGAACAAGGTCTTACCCCTTGTGTCAAGAAGCCCTCGGGTTGGCAGTGTGCAATCACTTCCAACCACTTTCTAATAGCAACACACATTCTGGGGAAGTCCAGTGTGACAGCAGACAAACTGAGCAGGTCAGTTGTACTACCTCATGAGTAGTCTCTCAACAAGATAGTGACAGATATGATTTTCAATCAATGGGGCCAGCCTTGCTGCAGTCTTTTTGCATCTCCCCTAAACAAGTGCAGCAGCTTCTTTGCCCTTATCGTCCTACAGGGGGAATCAATGAGAGATGCTTTATTCCACGATTGGCTCCCCGGTCTTCTCTCTCGGTATCCACCAATTCCCATAATTCCAAAATTTCTACAGAAAGCTGCCCCATTGAAGAACAAAGTTATCCTCTTTGCACCTTACTGGCCTCGACAGATTTGGTTCCCCTTCCTTTGGCCTCATCTTCTCTACTCAGCTTGGATTCTGGATCCAGTTCCAGACCTCCTTTCACACCCAACAGGTATAACACATGTGGATATTTCAAACCTCAAGCTAACAGAGTGGTTTCTCGAGTCTATATTATATCAGCGAATGCTTAAAATAGCGAACACTGTATAATCGACCTGGGTATCACCCAGAATGATACCACAGTACAAGGACAAAATGATTGACTTCAACAATTGGCTAAGCTTCTGGTGTCATTCTAAGGGGATCCAGTATTTGTCTGCCTGGGACGACATGATCGACAGACCACGATGCTTTGCCAGAGATGGCCTGCACCTGTCACCCTTAGGCTCTTGCCACCCCTATAGTGCCTTTTTTAGGCAAGGTTCAAATGACAAATTCACCACCGTAACAGGTACAAGCAAACAAAATCTGAGGGTAATGCTATTCAATGCTAGAAGTCTAGACCTCAAAATGCACTCACTCGAGGCACTCCTTAAAATGGAGAACATTGACATCTGTGCAGTGACAGAGACCTGGTTCAAAGCTCCAGAGAGCACCCCTGCATTACCAGGCTACAATTCATACCACACCTTTCGGTCACCTAACCCAGAACGAAGCACTAAAGGTGGAGGCTTGTCCATATTCATTAAGGATATCCACACCTCCAGGCTAGTTGCACAGCATAATGCATCCGAGATTATCCAAGTGCAACTAACTCTGAGCAAGACCGCAATCCAAATTGTAGCTTGCTACAGACCCCCCACCATGCCCCAGGATTCCCACTCCTCATTTCTTGGTACACTGGAAAGTACTAGGGTACAACCCAACACCCTAATAATGGACGATTTCAACTACCCCACCATTAACTGGGAAAACTACTCATGTACCAACTCTTTTGCTCAACGTTTTCTAGAATTCATAAATTCCAACGCCTTGGATCAACTTATTCACAACCCCACCAGGGGCAGCAGTATCCTAGACCTGGTCATTACCAACATGGGAAACCAGTGTTCCACACCAGAGGTCAATTCCTCGTTGGTCAGATCCGACCACAAGCTAATCAGCCTAGACATCCACATCCCACCCCCACCCCCAATTAGGGAAACCATCGTAAAAAACTTCTCCAAAGCCAACTTCATACTTCTTAAGACAGAAGTGGCAAACTTCATGACACCCATGCAGACGGACAATAGAGGTATGACTGCTGAATCCTACACAAATACACTTTATAAGCACTTACACAAGTGCATGGATCATGCTATCCCTAATAGTACCAAGATGTTATCTTCCAAAAAAGGAAGCCAATCTGGAGGTCCTCTGCCATAAACAAACTCTACAACAGAAGAAAGAAACTGTTGCAAAAAAGAGTAAAATCCCATGACTGGAGGAACTCCCTGGTCAAACTCAGTAAGAAGCTGAGATCCCTCATAAAATCCTCCAAAGCTAGTTACGAAAACAAAATTGCCACTGACTCTAAAGACAACCACAAAGCATTCTATAGCTATGTCAAGAATCTCAATGAGAACACTCAGATCTGCTCTGAGTTACAGCACAATGGCACTAAATATACAGAACCAACTGATATTGCCAACATCCTAGCAGATAGGTTCAGTGCTAACTTTACCCCCCTCTCACCCCCTAGAGGGCCCATCTCTATACCGGAAGAATGCAAAGTTCCTATAATCACGGCTACACAGGTAAAAAACACACTCTCCAAAGCCAAGAACACAGCATCCATGGGACCTGACAATATCCCAGGCTGCGTTCTACACGAACTACAGCATGAACTGGCACCCTACCTAAGTACCATGTTCAATCATAGCCTCACCTCAGGCTTTGTACCCACTGAATGGCGCACTGCGGCGGTTATCCCACTCCACAAAGAGGGAGCCACGACGGACCCCGGGAACTACCGCCCCATTAGCCTGACGAGCCTGGTCTGCAAGGCCATGGAACGTATCATCGTGTAACTCATAAACAAAGACATTGGTAATCTCCAAACTGTGGACCCTACCCAGTTTGGATTTGTAAAAGGCAGATCATGTCTCCTAAACCTGATTGACTTCTTTGAAGCAGTCACCAAAGCCATAGATTAGGGTAAAATGGTTCACACAGCTTATCTAGATCTCGCCAAGGCTTTCGACACAATCCCCCACTCTGGAATTATAGATAAGCTCACTAAACTAGGTATAAATCCCTATGTCACAAGATGGGTTGCCAACTGGCTCACGGATAGAACCCACACTGTGAAAGTAGCGGATTCCAAATCCGACTTCAGACCAGTGACAAGTGGAGTACCACAGGGTTCAGTCCTGGGTCCTCTCCTGTTTGGTATCTACTTCTCTGAAGTGCAGGCTAACACAGAAGGTCTTTGGCTAACAAAGTTTGCAGATGACTGCAAAATAGGAGCCATAATCGAAACTCCTAACGATGTGGACAAACTACAAAAGGGTCTCACTGAGACAGATACGTGGTGTCAAAGCTATGGCCTGAATCTCAATGCCAAAAAGTGTATTGTCATCCCCTTTGGTAAAAACTCTGTACCCATGAACTACCACATAGCTGGTAGTCTACTTAATGCCGAAAATGTGATGAGACCTTGGGACACAGGTGGACAGTAGTCTCTCCTTTGATAATCACATCGCCACAGTGGTCAGGAAATCCTTCTACGTGGCTCATCTCATCACAAAAGGATTCTCATCCAGAAAAAAAGGTCATTTTTCCCCTCTACTCATCACTCATTAGACCCATTATAGAGTACAACGTCCCTTTTGGTATGTACCTCACAAGACATCTACAACAACTGGAAAGACCACAGAAATACCTCACAAAGAGGATTACTGGCCTCAAACAGATGCCCTACGCAGACCGTCTCAAAAAACTGCAGCTTTACTCCATCGCATATCGCCTACTCAGGGGCGATCTCTGCCTAACATACAAAGCTATGTCAAACCCAGAGCTGTTGTACATGCTCCACTTAAAGAAATCCCAATCCCTCTGAGCTGCACGCTGTAGGGACCTAAACCTTGTCACCACAATAAACAGAGCATGCTGGAGGGATAGATTCCTGTCCCAGAGACTTCCCATACTCTGGAACAGACTACCTATCTATGTCAAACAGAGCTCCTCATTAGCACTCTTCAAGAAAAATCTTGATGATTGGATGGAAAATGGGAAATTCACCCCAGTGATCACTTCTGTGGCTCTGCTCGACAGGGGCACAGGAAAAAAATTTTCTTGGGTGGCGAAAGCCAGGGTACATTTTTTGGCTAGGCTTATATAGGGCCTAGGACCAATAGCCTAGTACCTACCTATGAACCTATAATATGTCGAAACATCAAAGTGCCGAACACACGGAACAGTGATTTTTTTTCCCAGGGAAAAAAATCGCTGCTCTGTAAACACACATCCCTACTTAAATATACCAACTCCGAGATCACACCACAGTGGAGGAAATGGCAAAGTCCCAAAAACAGCCCAGTAATTTTTTTTTTCCTGGAAAAAAAATTGCTGTTCCGTGCTTTTGGGATTTCACCATTTTGAGTAAACAGGGTCGATAAAACAGCATTCGCTATTTTAAGCATTCGCTGATTTAATAGCCACCCAGTTTCTCCAATTCCCTTGATAGCCAGACAACCAATGCTGTCTTCTCCTGTTCACCATATACTTTTATCTTCACATAAAGCTTCCACAAAAAAATTTTACAGATGCAAAAGGAAAAGATTTGTTTTTTGGGCACAGCAGAAAAACACATTCACCCCTTTTCATCTTCTTTACAAAGTGTCCTGGAATTTTGGGCAACAAGTTTTAATGAAGGAGCTAGCTCCTCAATAGTTAATGTTCAGTTATCAGCAATTTTTAATTTTCACACTGGAGTTGACAGTTCCTCCTTGGCTTCATTAAACTCTGTAGTCTTTTTAAAAGACACCCTCCTGTTTAGACCACCATACAAAGATCCTACTCTACCATGGGACTTGCAAAGTTTAATTCAGTCCCTGTTTGAACAAGCAGCTAAATAACTGAAATTCTTGACCTTGAAAACTATTTTTCTAGTGGCCATGATATCTGCTAGAAGAATCTCAGAACTTTAGACTTTATCATCTAAACTTCCTTACTTGATTTTTCATAAGGATAGAATGACTTGTACCAAAGCTTCTTTCCTTCCTAAGGTGGTGTCAGAATCCATTATCAATCAGTCAATTAATTTACCAGTTTCTTTCCTAAATTTTCAAAAAAAAAGGTGAATATATGTTGCATGTATTAGATGTTCACAGACAATCATGCTTTTATTTACATAGAACAAAAGAAATCAGAAAAACAGACCAATCAATTGTATCCGTTGCAGATTCAAAATTGGGCAAACCAGTTGCAAAGATCACTTTAGCCAGATGGCTGATGGATTGCATAATGTTTATTTACAACAAGCTGAGCCTAACCTTACCAAAACCTGTAAGAGCACATTTGATAAGGTCTATGGCAACTTCCACGGTATTTCTTAGAGCTTCCATGCATGCTATATGCACAGCTGCAACCTGGACGAATCCTCATACTTTTATCAGTCATTACAAATTGGATCTAGTCTCAGGAGGAAGAGTAGCATTTGGCTCAACTGTGCTCAGGAACATCCTTCCTTAGAGTCCACACGTGAATTTAAGTAGCTGGGGACCCTGTCACAATTGTTGAGGAATGAAAGAAAATTGACAACATCAGATCAAGAAGTTATGTCCTCACCATAACGTTCCATCTGTGTTGTCTATTTTCTTTCTTCCTCAACTTCCCACCCACCAACCTCCATCCTTTTCTTATTTCGCTTCTGGAAGAACGAGAGACTATTAGGACACAACTGTTCTTCCGATTTAGGTCTAGCTAGGCTCTATATTCTTAAGTCTTTTCTCAGTAGTTTCATACCTTATTTACAGATTATATATATATAATATATATATATATATATATATATATATATATATATATATATATATATATATAGATCTACTTTGAAAGCTGAAAAGTCCAGATTACAGAATGTGATTTTCATGAGACGCCAACACTGAAACCTAGATTTCCTGAATGCAAACGTTTTACCAGGATAAGTAAACACTTGGCCAGCATAAGGAAATATGCCCTTTTCCCCACTGTAGTGCAATCCCGGAGTTGGTATATATATAGTGGGGGGGTTGCGAGAGGTGTTGGGTTTTACATACTGCAATGTGTTTCCGTGCAATTTTGGACAAGTGTTTACTTATCCTCATCTGGAGAAAATCACATTCAGTAATCTGGCCTTTCCATCTTTCAAACTAGATCTATACTTATATATATATATATATATATATATATATATATATATATATATATATATATATATGGGTTCCTATCAGATCGCCGAAAGGCCATTTCACCGAAACTCATTTCACCAAGACCAAATCGCTGAAAACTCATTTCGCCGAAAACTCATTTCACCGAAAATAGTACAGGCAGTGTATATGCCCTTTTCCCCACTGTAGTGCGACCCTGGAGTTAGTATATATAAGTAGGATGGGTGTGGGGGCGTAGCCCCCCACCTAATGTTGTTATAAACTACTAACTTACCTAGTTAATAGGAACTGGACCATATAAAACTTAAGCTAGGTGGGGGCTATGCCCCCCGCCCCCCCTACTTATATATTCTGACTCCAGGGTCGCACTACAGTGGGAAAAAGGGCATATACACTGCCTGTACTATTTTCGGTAAAATGAGTTTTCAGGGACACTCTTGTTGGTCATGGCATTAGGGGCAAGGAATGTGCCCCTGCTTAGCCAGAATGTTGTGTCCATGCCTGAGGAATCTGTTCTTGGTAATACAGTTTTTTTTTTCATAAATTCCTGTCAAAAGAAACAGAAAACAAAACATTGATCTTCTTCTGCATCACTTATTCTAGACAGGAGTCTATATATGTATAAATATATATATATATATATATATATATATATATATATATATATATATATATATTTATATAGGCTCATAGGTTGGTACTAGGCTATCGGCCCTAGGGCCTATACAAGCCTAGCCATAACAATTCCCTGGATATTTCTTCCTACAATATTTACTTCCCTGGACCCCTGTCTAGCAGGGTGACTGACGTGATCCCTGGGGTGAATTTCCTGCCTCCCATCCAATCGTCAAGGTTCTTTTGAAGTGGGCCAAGGAGGCACTCTGCTTAACATGTATGGGCAGTCTATTCCAGAGTATGAGGAGTATGGGGAGTCTCTGGGTCAGGAACCTTTCTCTCCAGCATGTTTTCTTCATTGTGATGACAAGGTTTAGGTTTTTATATACATATATATATATATATATATATATATATATATATATATATATATATATATTCCCCTTTCCGAAGGATGGATGGGCCTCCTTGAAATTGATTATATGTATAAATCAGCAATTATGGGACTCCACACATATCTGCTGACATCACATAGTGAAAGTTTTGAAACATGAGGAGAATAAATCCAAGATGACTTTTCTGCTTAATCTAGCAGAAACGTATTGGCATCAAGCAGGAATGGAAATCAAACCAGAAGTAGATAAAAATCAGGCAGCAACTGAATGTGCCAAAAAACAAAAGAAAGAATATAAGGTGAAAGATCAGATGAGAAGGCAAGAAATGTGGAAAAAGCATAAGTATAGTTGCAAATATAGAAAACTTCTAGAAGAACCTCATGTTGATCAGGAACAAACACAGGAATGGCTAAGGAGAGGTGAATTCAAATCAAGAGAAGAAAGATTAATATTGGCACCCCAAGATAGTGGGCTGTGTACACATTGGTTTATAAAGTCCATTGAACATAGGTTCATAGGTTAGTACTAGGCTAACTACCCTTGCGAGCCATTTTAAGCCTAGCCAGTTATCCCCTGTGAGATTCAAACCCTGTACCCTGTGTTTGTAAGGCAAACACCTTAACCATTAGGCCACCCTCCCAACCCTGTGGGAGAAACAGACAAATGTAAGTTTTCTAAAACTGAATTGGAAACAGTTGCACACCTCATTGCTGGTTGCGACATACTAATGGCAGAAGGACTGTATACTGAAAAGCATAATAATGTGGTGAGACTGTTGCACTGGGGATTGTGCAAACACTACGGTATTGAAGTGGCCGAAAAACACTGGAAACATGAGCCACAAAGCATCATAGAAAATGAAGAAGTTTACATCACATGGGATCATCCATTACCAACAGTTCAAAAGACAGATGCTAGAAAACCGGATATAATCCAAGAAATGAACACAAGAGTAGCATTGATTATTGAAATTGCCACACCCAGTGACTACATTGTCTTGCATAAAGAGAGACACAAAGTCATAAAATATCAGGATCTGCAGGCAGAAACAAGAGCAATGTGGAAGAAAGATACCCAGACAGTTCCAATAGTAGTAAGAGCAATGGGTCTTATAAAAAAGAATCTACAATTGTATTTACATATGTTCACAATACATGTAACTCCATGCGAATTGCAGAAGGTTACTGGACACATTGTAGGTGCTGTGAAGAACACTTCTGGCTGACATCAAAGACTGAAACAATACTAATTTCATGAACTTTAATCAGTCAGTCACAACAAACACCTCAGACTTTGATTGGAGAGCAGTGTCAACAGGAATAAGTGCAAGGTCTTTGGGACAAGAATGGTGGAACAAAACACAGACATAAGGGATGCTGATAACACTTTGATAAAGGCTGTCAGTTTTCTGCATTATCTGTGGTAACTGGGATTTCTTCAGTTAGTCACAGACAATACCAGAGTGATGTGATACATAAACAGACAAGGGGAAACCAGATTTTACTCCCTATACTAACTAGCCATATTAGCATAGGACATAGCTCTACAGTACAATCTCACTGCATGAGCATCTGACATAGCAAAATTGTGTGGCAGACAAGCCATGTAGGACTAGGGCAGACCCTCATAGATTCACAGATTAGTACTAGGCTAACTGCCTAGTACTAGTCTGTGGGCCATTTTAAGCCTAGCCAATTACCCCATGTGAGAATCAAACCCTGCACCTTGTGTCTGTAAGGTAAACACCTTAACCATTATGTCAACCTCCCACCTAAAGAAGTATACGGCCAAGCAGGGGCTTGAACCCTGGACCTTCAGATTAAGAGTCTGATGCTCTACTGACTGAGCTACCCGGGGATCTTCCAAGATTTAATCAATCTGTGGGGAATTCCTCAGGCAGACTTTTTGCCTTCTCTCTAAACAATAAACTGGAAAAATTCTGTTCCAGGATAACATGCAAGAAAGCCTGGAAGACAGATGCCTTTTCCTTTCCTTGGGAATATTCCTTAATGCTTTTCCACCATTTATACTGATATCCAGGGTACTTCTGAAGTTTGAGAAAGACAACCCAAAGATCATTGTGGTGACTGGCCCAGGCAACTGCAGCTCTCCCTTCTTTTGAAATTGGCTAGGGTCAATTACCACAGGCTTCCTCATAGACTGGATTTACTCACACAAGATGTAGATGTGTGATACATCCTAACCCCACACAACTGCAACTAAATTCCTAGATGATAGGGTCTTAATAACTTTTAGACACCTGTTTTTTGAAGACATTTAACAGGTATTAATGGAGACAAGAAAGGCTGCTGCTAGAAATATATTAGCAAATGGAGAAGGTCTTCTATTTGTTGCCAAAAACACAGCACACATTCAGGGCAAGTGTTTTTCTGGTTTTATAGTATTTGTGTGAGTTACTATCCTATGTCTCATTACTCTTATCAAGGTTCATTTGTTAGTCATTTTAGCACATCTGCCTATGTTTCCCCCTCTTTCAATGTAGTCTCATGTGAAAATGTTTTTTAAAGGGTTTTTACATAAGAAGGCTTCCACAAAACTGGTGGCTCCTCCTTAGGATTTTAATTTTGTGTTAGGGAAGCTAACAATTGAACTATTTGACCCAGCTCATTTGGCTGACTTGAGCATCTAAACATGGAAAACATTTTTTTCTGATTGCTCTGACCTCTGCAAGAAGAGTAGCTGAGTTGCAAGCTCTTGTGCTAGGTCAACCTTATGTCATTGTCCACAAAGAGATGGTTTCCTTAAGAACTAATCCTTCATTTATACCTAAAGTTGTATATAAGTTTACTTTGAGTCAAGCTATCCATATCCCTGTCTTATTTCCGTAACCTAAAATGAGGGATAAAGGATACTCCATACCTTGATCAGTTGTTCATTTCTTGTGAAGGTAAGAAAAAAAGGACAATCTCTGTCAAAGCAAACTATTTCCAAGTGATTGTCTCATGCTATTACCTTTTGTTATATCCACCTCAGCAAGACAAGGCAGTGTCAAGGCTCTTTGTACCAGGGCCTTTGCTTCATCTTTGTTTTCTTAGGAAAGGGTTGGATAGTAGAAGTATTTTAGAAGCCACAATTTGATCCTCTATGCACACTTTTACAAAGCACTATAAACTAGATTCCTTCTCCATGTCTAGGACAAGCTGTGTTAGGACCATTCTCTAGAGGCTTCTGTACCCTCATCCTTCCTCCTACCTGTCAGTCTAAGCTGTGGTAGTCTACCCATATAGCTAAGACAATGGCAGTAATGATCCATATGATGAACATAATGCAGTTGTTTTAAGTTTTAAACTAAAAGTTTAAGTTACAAAGATATACATCTGGAGCATTTCTCCCTGGGCTGCTGCTGAAAATTGGCATTGTTCCAAGTCAGACTTTCCCAGTAAACAAATGTTAAATTAATAAATAAAGTAAATTTATCACAAAAGAAGATGTTCAAATGATTATAGCAGCACTAGCCACTTTATCTTCTACACACGTTAGTTTTGTATGTTTTTGTTGACAGTGAGGGCCTTTATTTTTGTTTTCATGGCATTGTCCTTGTCTGGGCTGTAGCATCCCTCTCTCTCTGTTGACATGAAAGCTCTGAAAAGCTTGGCACCCAAACTTGAATTTCTAGTCCACTCAACTTGAGCTGGTTTACAGTTTGAGTGCATGGAAGGTGCCCTGTAGCTTTGGAAGCTGTCTGTCTGTTTGTTATATCTTTAGCAGGACATAACCCTTGTAGCCAAGGCTACTGCATCAGTGATCATTCTAACATCTACTGTTATGATATGTTTATTTGCACAACTGTACTGTCTTCACGCTGGCTTCTTCTTCACCTCAGGCACCAGTGGGTGATTCCTGTGTGGCCATCAGTTGTTCCTCAGACCTCTTATCTCTGTCTCTTCTCTGTTTGTGCTCTTTGAGAAACCACTAAGGACCAGGAGGAAGGCACATCCTCTGCAGCTATTCAGCTGCCCCTTTTTGGATAAGGGAGAGCTGCCCTTGTTGGTAGTGGGGAAAAGGCCGGGGATGTTCCTTCACTAAACCCCCCTAAAGAACTTCATTCCCAGGAAAGGGGTCATCCTGTAAGCAAATCTTTTTTTTCTGGGGCATCTCCCAGAAAAAAGAAACATAAAAGTGACATTTTCCTCTCTTAAAGCAGACAAGGAAGATTGGCTAGGCTTTCCTATGGGTTTATTTTGTGCCTTTCAGTCTTTAAGTTTCTGAATCTTATCTTCACAGAAGAAGGAAACAATTTTCTTCTCTCTAACATACTGATTCCCAGTCTGAGAGACAGGAATTAGACCTGTTATTTCAAGTTACCTCTCCACAGAATGGAGAATCTAACTCTAAGGAAAGTTTGTATTCAGATTTCCCTCCTGAGGAGTTTTTCTTCTGATACTATTGCTTGAATGAAAGAGTAGTTTGAGTGGGAATAAATGTATATAATCAGAATTTCATCAAAAATATTACGATTTGTTAAAGGTAGATTTTCCTCAACCTGTAGCTGTTTCTCCTATGTTGCCAGCCTCAGTGGATGCTTTTTTGACAGCCTGTAGTTTACCTGGCAGTCAGCTACCTGCTCCGAGAAAGTCTGATAAGCTGTATAAGGTGCCCCAGTCACATAAATTGATTGTTTCTAAACCCTGGTCATATTTTGCAGTAATTTCTCTGCTAAAGTCAGCTTCTGCCAAACTTCTTATGTCAGCAAACCCTATCCCTTCGGAGAAATTGGGAAAAGCCTTTAATAAGATTGGAAAGAAAGTTTATTTCTCTTACATCCTGGCCTTCAGAATAGTAAATTGCCAGACTCATATGTCTAAATTTCTGTTGTCTTATTTTGACAATATGAGGTAACCTCTTTTAAAATTCATTTATGGCACTGCTAATGCTGTGCCCAGAGTGGCTGCCACTGGTTCTCTGATGAGAAGATTTGCCTCAATACATACTCACAATTTACCAAGGGATGTCAAAGCTGAGATCCTGAATGCCACTGGATAAAGATCTGCTATTTGGGCCTTCCTCTTTTGAGATCCTTAAAAAGTTTGACAAAAGAGGAAACATTTCTATGAGTCACATAGATGTTGTCAGTCCTCCATTCCAAAATATGAAAGACATTTTTCTTATAGTTCAGGTTCCTCTTTTATGAAACAGAATAAGCATTCTCAACAAGGCACAGGCAAACAAAATTTCAAAAAGCAGTGCAGGGAGGTTCAAAGAAGAAAGGAGGGTCCTTCCAGTACCAAGGACAATCTAAACAAATTGACTGTATGCTGTCTCAGGTATCTCATTCCCACCCTTGCAATCCTTTATATTAACCTCAGAGCCTAGGTCTTCACTCCTTTTTAGCATCAAATAACTTCAGACACTTGGGTACTGAGTATCATTCTGAAAGGCTATAACAGGCTGTAGGATCCCCTTCCTCTTTCTCAATGGATTTTTCCACATTTGCCCAATCAAACTTTCTTGTTCCCTCCTATCCTAGTTATAGAACCTGTTCTCCCTTATCAAAGAGGGAAAATATTTTTTTTCAGGAATCTTTCTGGTGTTAAAAAAAGAAAGAAGCTGGAGACATGTACTAGACCTCTTTTATAAACCCTCACATCAAAATTTCAAAATTCAAAATGCTCTCTCTGCAGTCTGTTACCCACATTCTACCTCTCAGTTTTCTAGTAACTTTGGATTTAAAAGATGCCTACCATCATATTCCAGTTGTCAAAGATTTCAGATGTATTTTAGTCCTTTTTGTTTGTTGGTTTAGTTACACCAATCCACAATTATGTTCCTTTGGTTTTAGTTTATATTTTACATTACCATGGTCACCATAATGGAGAAGGCTACTTCTTCTTTGAGAGACTGTACTATGATGCAGGATAGAGCTTTAGTGACAGAGAATATTGGTACTGCGGCTTTGAACATGGCTATTAGGCTGTTAAGCCAATTAAATTATAACTTTACATTTAGTTTGCAGGGTATTCCAGTGAGACAGCCAAGTAATATTCCAGCAGCTGAGGTGATTTTAATGGAAAGGAACAGAGGAGCTACTGCTGCCAGTAACAGACACTCTGGTGATCCAATGAACTACTTGAACCACGAAGGAGGTATGAGTTTCCAAAATTCGTTGAACCAATTATTTTTGTTCAACAATACCAGAAGAAGAGATAATGCAAATGCACATACCTCCCTAGATGACTTGTTTTATCAAATTTGAAAAGAAGTTAAAGAAATTTAAAACGTTGCAACTTGATAATGTATTCCAACATGAATGCATTAATAATCTAAGAGTTCCTAAGGGACTATGTCTTTTCAAATTCCTGAATGGCATTATCAAATGATCAATGCTTTACCAGATTTGGTGGAACTTTTCAACTGATCTGGTTTAGAATTAATTCCTTAATTATTAAGGACAACATTCGAACCATGGACATCTTGTTGAAAGAAATTAAGGACTTGGAGGTATTTATTACCAATGACTTATTCTTTGAAAGTAAATCTTTTAAATTCAGTGACATTATTTAAAAAGGTTAAAACCGAATGTAAGATAAATTATGACCGGAACTGTAAGAAATTGTTGAGAGACTTAAAAGATTATGAGATGAGGAATGCTTGTCCTTTAAACCATAAGTTAGGTAGAAATAATTTAAATTATGATTTTTGGAATGTATCTCCTTCAAATGAGAGTGAGGATATTCAGGTTGACAATGTTGATGTTTCTGCTAACAGTGAATCTGATGTTGTCAATCTTCATGTAATCCTTGACTGTGGGCTTGATTCCGAGCCTCGGAACCGACTCGGCTGTTTTTCAGCTCACACCTCCAAAACTCTCGAGCTAGGCTCTACCCATAATTGCTCCTCACTAAATTACCTTAGGTCTCGTTTTTCACTTCATGGTGTCAGACGCATCTGGCCTATCTCTCGAGCTTTGGCATTATTATACTGTAAGTCTTTTCTGTATTTTTCTGTATTTTCTATATATTTTCTATTTATTTCTACCCACTACTCTTCTCCTTTTTGTTTGTGCGCGTGTAAGTATTTCTTGCTTTACCTTTCCTTCTACCATTATGTAGTTTAACAGATCATCATTGGTACTATATCTTTCTGCCTTCTTTTCCTCAGAGTAGTCTTCATTACCATCATTGGTATTTTTTTCTCCCTTTCCTGTCCTTTAAAAAAAAAAAGAGACTCTTTTCTCTCTGTTTCTCTTTTCCGCTGTGTGTGTGTGTGTGTGTGTGTGTGTGTGTGTGTGTGTGTGTGTCAAAGTGTTAGGCCTTTCTTTTGTTAGCATGGCCAATAAGTCAACTAAGGGCACCTCTTGCTTTAAGAGGTGCAAAAAATGTGATAGGAAGATGCCCAACTCAGATGGGCATGTTTTCTGTGTATATTGTTTAGGTGCTGTGCATCTCCAGGAGGATTGTGCAAGTTGCCATGGTTTCTCCACCAGAACTTTGACTGAGTGGAGAAACAAACTTATTTCGAAGGGGCTATTAAAGGGCGATTTTGAAGAGGCCATTTCTGGTCCAAGAACTTAAGCCAGCTGTTCCTACTCTTCGTCATCAAAAAAAGCCAAGCACATTCAGTTCCAAGAAGTTCCTCTGAACTACCTTCTAAATTGACAAAACCACCTATGGTGTCAACTGCATCTTTGGCACTGGTAGGTAAGGATGATTCGACGTCAAGTCAGATCTCAGAGCAGGAGCTTCGGTACCAGTGGGTTTATTGGTGCCAAAGCAGAATAGCCTTATTTCCTTACCAAGGACCTCCTATTTGCCATCAGCAGACCGTTTTGCTGACTGCCCACCCAGTCCTTTCCTGGAACTGAGACCACCTAGGTCCCCTTCAGCTTCCTCTATTCAGTCAACTGAGAGTCTTTCCAAATCAGACATAATGAGACAGGTCAGCCAGTTTCTGATGGCGAGTGGATTGCCTCCACCCTTGGTTCTCAACCAGCTGGGCTCTGGAACCAGTCCTACCTCGGCACCCTCTCAGATTCCTCCTCCGATTTCAGCTGAGTGTTAGGAGCTCCTACCATCAACTTGCTCAGCTCCGACTGCCTCGGTGCTGGTTAGAGTTTCTTCTCTGACATCGATGATTGCCTTCAGCTCTTTGCAGGGTTCGACTTTGATCCTTTCAGAGCCTTCCATGCCTTTTGGTGCCTCGGTATTCATAAGCTCGACCCTGGCTTCTGCTTTGGAGTCAGCTTCCTTGGTGCAGGGTGGAACCATAGCTCCAAAGGAGTCTATTTTGGTTCCAGGTTCTCATCCCTCTGCAGGGGGCTTGCCTTTCAAATTATGGAGTAGGCTTTGTCTGTTGTGGATTCACAGTCCTTGCCATCCCTGTCAGGCCAAGTATCTTGTCCGTCCCCTCAACATGAGCTTCCTTCAGCCTCATCCATGGGACAGAGGGCACAAAATCCTCAGGAGCAATCCACCATGGTGATTTCTTCTTTGGATACCTCTCCAGAGCATCCTACCAGAGAAGTACCTGCGAAGAAAAAGTGCAAGTGGAAGCACTTGGACCCACCCCCCCCGGAGGAGTCTTTTACAGAAGATACTGATTTTGATGAAGGGGAGGGTTCCCCCAGGTAACCCCCTGATGATGTTTCCTTCGGGGATATCCTTGAAATCCTGAAGCAGAGGGGGTGGCTGGACTTCCCTGCAACCTTTCTTAGAGGAATTGTTATAATTAGAGGTTTTTCGTTTGCAGCCCTCTACATCTTGGATTTCTCTGCCTGCTGATGAGCTTATTAAACTGATTGCTCAGCGGGTCTGGAAAACTCCTTACTCCATTGAATTGATTCCCAAAAGATCTGACCGTATCTGTCTTCCCCCTAAGGAAGAGCAACCTTAGGCCAAGGGTATTCTTGTAGATGCCATGGAGATAGCGGCAGCCACCAAAAAGGAATTTGCAGAAGAGAGTCCTACTATCCATCCTCCTAACAAGGAGTCTAGGACTATGGATAGGTTTGGGAAGTGAGTATATGCTTCATTGACCTTTGCTCTCTGGTCCTTGAATTATATGGCACACTTCACTAGGTTCCAGAGAGATCTGAACAAAGAACTTTCAGACACTCTTGCAGGAGCAGGAGCTGAAGGGGTCCGAGATAAGGTTACCTCTCAGCTCGCAACCCTTGAATCGATTTCCAGTTTGTCCATGAGGTTAATTGCTTATGCAGCTGAAGGACAACAAGAGCAGTGGGTTCAGGAATTTCCGTAAGGAAACATTGCTGGATGCACTTGTGTGACCTTGCTGAGCCATTTAAATCTTCTTTCATCAATGTTCCATTTGATGGATAATCCCTGTTTGAGCCCAATGTTAAAGACACACTAGCCAGATGTGAGAAAGATGGGAAGATGCTTTCTTCCATGGGCGTACACTTCTGCACACCTCAACAGCCCTACTCTAGGAACCAGAGAAGTGGGAAGCTATGGTTCAAAAAGACCCAAGGACCTTTCCAGGACTCACGTGGAAAAGACTTCTCCCGGGGCAGAGGGAGAAGTAATAATGGAAGATGCCATTCTAGAGGCAGAGATGGCCCACCAAATCAGGGTTCCAGAGATGCCTTCTCAGGTAACTCCTACCAGCGCTTCTGAATGGAGGTCCGATTGCCTTCCTCTGGAGGCAGTCGGGGGCAATTGTCCCTGCACCAACATGCCTGGCTACAAATGACAATGGACAAATGGATACAAGGAATTATTTCTAGAGGGTGCATCATTCCCTTTTCTATGAATCCAAAAAGACAAAAAAAGAATCTCAGATGTTCCACCTAGTCAAAAGGAAGCAGAAGTCATAAAAATTCAAAAACTGCTTGACTCAAGGTTCGTTTTAGTGCCCAAGAAACAGGGGACTGGAGACCCATTTTGGATCTCAGCCAGCTGAACAAGTCAGTCCAACAAACCAAGTTCCGGATGGTCTCAGTACAGGCAATACTTCCATTCTTGGAAAAAGATGACTGGATGTGCTCAGTAGATCCTCAGGATGCGTATTACCACATAAAAATGGACAAGCACTCCAGGCGACTGCTGTGCTTCCAGCTGGGAGCCAGTCGCCATCATTTCATGGCACTGCCTTTTGGTCTCACCACCGCCCCCAAGGTATTTACCAAATGCATGGCAGTGGTAGCAGCGCATGTCAGACTGCTAGGATCCCGAGTATTTCCATATCTCGATGACTGGCTCCTTACAGCTACCACCAGGCATCAGCTAGTAAAGGCAAGAAATTACACCTTTCATCTTTGTACCACTTTAGGAATCACAATAAATTACAAAAAATCTCATCTGGAACCCACACAACAACTGGAATTCATTGGAGCTATACTAGACATAGTCACTGGATTTGCATCACTACCATTAGAAAGGCTTCAAAGGATCAGATCACAAGTAAATCATATGCAAGACGTATGCTATAGGCTCTAGGGTTAATGACAGCCTCTCTTACCCTAGTTTCCATGGCCAGATATCACATACAGATTCTTCAATGGCTTCTGGCCTCCCAATGATCATTAACTACTCGAACAGATGTCTCATCAAATTTTGATCACCAGTTGTTGCAAACAAGATCTGTCTTGGTGGCTCCATTCCAATAAAATCATGTTGGGCCTTCCCTTTGTCCTTCCTCAGTCGCAAGACATAGTGGCCAAGGATGCTTCTCAGATAGGGTTGGTGGGCATTATCTGAGAAGGACAGTCCAAGGCACTTGGTCCTAGATGGAGGCCAATTTGCATATCAATGTTCTGGATATGAGGGTGGTGCTCTTATTGTTGCAAGCATTTCAAGATGCCCTCCCCTTTGGAACAGTGGCAATACAAACAGACAACATGTCAGTAGTCTGGTACATCAACAAACAAGGGGAACCAAGTCTTACCCTCTTTGTCGAGAAACCCTCAGAGTATGGCAATGGGTGATTTCTTCCAACCACTTTCTAATGGTGACGCACTGTCCGGGGAACTCCAACGTGATTGCAGAGAAGTGCCTCATGAGTGGTCTCTCAGTTCAGTGGTGGTGGAAAAGATGTTCCCAGGAACAGATATATAGTAGAATCTCCAAAGATATTCCACCACTGGGGTCACCCTTTCTGCAGTCTGTTTGCATACCCTCTGAACAACAAGTGCAGCAGTTACTATGCCCTGATACCCCATCTGGGGGAGTCACCCAGAGATGCTCTTCTCCACGATTGGCTTCCCGGTCTTCAGTATGTCTTTCCTCCCACTCCTGTAATGTGTCAGTTTCTAAAGAAAGACAAGAGGTCGAAGAACAAAATAATCATCATTGCTCCATTCTGGCCTCGACAGGTCTGCCTTCCCTTCCTTTGGTCTCACCTGCTTTGGAAACCTTGGATTCTGGACCCAGCTCCAGACTTGTTATCCCATCCAGAGGGAATGGTTCTTCCAAATCTCCACCACCTCAAGCTCATTGTATGGCTTCTCCAGTTCCCATGATTTCCAGGCATTTCTCCCTCACTTCCGTGGTCCAACAGATCATTTTGGCCCACCACAAACCTTCAACTAGAAAGCTGTACCATAACAAATGGATACAATTTACTAGATGGTGGCTTGACAGTAATACTGACCCCTACGTAGCTCCTGTGGATGAAGTTTTAGATTTTCTAGCCTCTCTTTATCACTCTAGTTCCTCAGCTTCTACCATTAGAGTCCATCTCGCTGTGATATCTAATTTCCATATTGGGTTTGATGGATCGTAATTAATGTCTCATAAATTTTGCAAAACATTTTTGAAAGGAACCATAATGTTAAGGCCTCCATTTAAAGAACCCATTGTTCCATGCTACAATCTCTCATTTTTTCCCCTTTGAACCTTCTGCAATTTGTGATTTAAAGTTCTTGACCTGGAAAACTTTGATGTGATGCCCTCACCTTCATTCTTAGCAGGTTGGGTTCAGAACCGATCCTCGGTTCCGACTCGGCCCTATACAAAAGCTCGAGGTCTTCCACTAGCTCATGGCTAAAACCGTATCCCATCATAGACCACTAGAGCTCCCCATATCTCATTTGCTGCTAAACAAGATCGGGTGCTCTTCCTACTGGCTCTGGCTAAATAGATTTTCAGCTGCATATTTTGTAAAATTGTTAGCTTTTTTCCAACTGTTTTATTCTAGCTAATTTTTGACTAAGTAAATTGTCTGTGTTTCACCTTTTCTTCTGTTTTTATTGCTGTTGGCTGTCATCCTTTGTGCAAGGCCTTTCTTCCCCTATCCCTGCTTTAAACTAATTTCTAGAAAGCCTGTTTTAGTTAGAGGGTTTTTCTTTTTTTTCTTTTTCCTCTTTTTCCTCCCTTAAGTGTAGGCTAGTTTGTTTAAATTAGAGAGCTGCCTTAGCCCGTTTAACTTAGAGGGCTTTACCCTTTGTTTTTCCTCCTTAAATTCTTTGAAGCTAGCTCATTTAAGTTAGAGGGCTGCCTTTGCCCAGTTAAGCTAGATGGCCTTTCCCTTGGTGGTTTTGGTGTGATCGTTTTTTTGTGCTTGTTAAAAAAAAAATAAAAATAAAAAAGCAGTAGTATACTATATTTTCTCTGTAGTTTGTTGGCTGCTTTCCTGTTGTTGTTCCTGATTTGTCATGTCTTCTAAAGATTCTAAGGAAGCAAAACCCTTTGGGTTTAAAAAAATATGTCAAATGCAGCCAAATAATGTCTATAACTGATGGACATGCCATTTGTGTGTACTGTCTTGGAGCGCTACACCTTCAAGAGTACTGTGCCATCTGTCACTCCTTTAGTCACAGGGTATTATTAGAAAGAAAGAACAAGCTCATTCTGAGAAGCTTGTTGAAGACCCCCTTTTCTGAAGCAATCAAAGAAGGTCAGGGTCCTTCAAAGTCGGGCCAATCCCCTTCTTCAAAATCAGACAAGTTAGGGAAAAGGTCCTTATCTTTGAGTGCTCAGTCGGAGCCATCTAAAAAATTATCTAAAGTTTCTTCTTCGGACCCAAAGGCCATCAGGCCCAAGAAGCCTTCTACCTTGGCTCCTTCAATTTCAGTGCCATTGGAATTTCATTTGCAGAACCAGTCCCCTGAATTGGAACTGTTTAACTCCCACTCTAAGGTCTCCATTGTTGCAGTCCTCTAAATCTCCTGCTCCCTCCACTCGATCTTCCAGGAGCCTGTCCGATGATGATGTGGATGTGTGGTGCAGAGGCTCTTGAGGACACCAGGACTTGCCAAACTATTGCTGGATCCAACCCATAGGGCTTCAGAACTGACAAAAGCTACCCTTTCACCGCTGAGTCCTTCTCTGATCCGATCTCGGACATCGGAGCCAGAATGTCTGACTGATTATAGTGGAACCGTCGTAACTGAGACCTATCACAGGATCTTTGGGTCTGGCTATTGCTCTAACTTCCTTGGTTCCATTCAAACTAGAGGAGTCATCAGGTCCGGGGAGGGGAGTCAGATCAGGCAGTTGTCAGTTCAGAACTTGCCTCTCGAGGCGTCTGCTCAGATGAGCTTGGCTCCTACCTCAGCCTCAGAGCCAACCCCCTTGGTTCCAGGGATTTCTTCTGCTTCTTCGAAGCAGAGAGTTTCCTCAGTCCAGGGTCGGGGGGCTTTTGAGGTGACGAAGAGAGTGCTGTCTCCACAGACAGGTCCACTCTCGGGTCGGGACATTCTTCCCTCAAAGGCATCGGTGTCTATCTTGGTACCACTGCATCCACAGAGACGCAGAGACCCTAGGCCTGAGGATGCCCCATTGGGTAACCCCTTGTCTTCCAAAACCTTTCCAGAATACCCTTCTGAAGATGTCCCTCAAAAGAGGCTATCTAAGAGGAAGCATTTGGACTAACCAGAGGAGTCCATCACATCAGATACAGACCTTGTTGATTCAGAGGAGTCCCCATGGTCACCGTTTGAGAATGTTTCTTTCGCAGACATCCTGGAAATACTAAAACAGAGAGGCAGCTGGAAGCCCATCAACTCTTCCTAGGGGGAATCTAAATAAAAGGTCTTTGGGTCTAACCCTTCTGCCACTTAGGTGTCTCTGCCTTTCGACAAGCTGATAGACTTAGTTTGTCGAAAGGCATGGGAGTCTCCAGACTCAGTGGAACCTGTTCCTTGGAGGCAAAACAAATTCATCATATCACCTACAGACAAACATTTTCTAACCAAAGGAGTCTCAGTAGATGCTATGGTGGTGACGGCAGCCACCAAAAAGAAGCTTTCAGAGACGTCCTCTTCTGTACATCTGCTGAACAAAGAGTCTTGTACGATGGACAGATATAGAAAGCACATCTTCTCTTCAGCATCTTTTGTGCTTAGATGGCTGAATTATCTGACTCACTTTACTAGGCTTCAGAGAGAGATTTCCTGAAAGAGCTAGGAGATACCCTCCAAGGTTCAGTAGCTGAAGGGGTATCAAAAAGGTTTCCTCTCAGCTCTCCACCTTAATAGTCATCAAGTCCTCCATAAGGCTCATTTCTTATGCAGCGGATGGAGCGAGCAGGGCAGCAGATTCAGGAATTTCCCATTTAAATATTCTTTTGTAAATGCCCCTTTCAATGGCTCATCTTTGTTCAGGCCAAAAATCAACAACCTACTAACCAGGTGTGAACAAGAAGGAAAGACTCTCTGCTGTAGAAGTCTGTTTTCCCTACCTACTAGACCTTATCCAAAGGGTCAGAAAGGAGGAAAAAATGTGGTTTCAATAATTGCAGAGAGCTTTCCAGGACACACGTGGTGATTCTTCCCCCAGGGGCAGAGGGGGAAGTGCTAATGGAAGACGCTGAACACGCAGCAGATGGGGTCCTCAGAATCAGGGCAACAGGGAATCTTTCCTTGCTAAGCCCTTTCAGCACTCCTGAAAGGAGGCCCACTTGTCCACCTCTGGAGGCAGTCGGGGGACACTTGTCTTTGTACCCAGTAGCCTGGCTAACAATAACAAAAGAAAAATGGGTGCAAAGCATCGTATACAGAGGTTACTCCATACCCCTTTCCTTCCCCATCCCAAACACAAAAGACATCCCAGATGTTCCACCCAGTCAAAGGGAACAGGCAACTCTAGAAATACAAAAGTTACTAGACAAAAGAGTCATCCAAAGAGTCCCCGCAGACCAAATAGGATACGGAACTTACTCAAGGTTCTTTTTAGTTCCAAAGAAAACAGGGGACCGGAGACCCATCCTGGATCTCAGCAAATTAAACAAATCAGTAAGAAAGTCAAAGTTCCAGATGGTGACACTGCAGTCAATCCTCCCTTTTCTGGGACAAGATGACTAGATCTGCTCTATAGACCTCCAGGATGCATACTACCACATAAAAATGAACAGGCGATCCAGGAGTCATTTGCACTTTTGGCTGGGAGACAGTCACTACCAGTTCCAAGCTCTGCCCTTTGGCCTCACTACAGCCCCCAGAGTGTTCGCCAAGTGTATGGCAGTAGTAGCGTCTCACTTCAGAAGCCTAGGATTCTGAGTGTTTCCCTACCTAGAGGACTGGCTCCTAACCACCAGCACTGAGCATCTACTATCCAAAGCTAGAGACACCACCTTGCACCTCTGCTCTCACCTAGGAATCACAATAAACAACAAAAAAATCTGCCTTGTTGCCATCTCAGCATATCATTTTTATAGGAGCAGATCTAGATACAACAAACATGATGGCAAAACTTCCCTCCGAAAGGGTTCAAGTCCTAAGACGTCAGGTCCTAAACCTTCTTTCCAAGAAAAAAGTACTAGCAAGAACAGTCCTCAAAGTCTTGGGAACCATGGCAGCAGCGATAACTCTAATTCCATTAACATGTCTGCACATGAGACTTCTACAGTGTTTACTGTTCACTCAGTGGTCTGTGCAGGAACTACCCATGTCCAACCAAATTTTGTTAATGGAATCTTGCAAGAAAGACCTTCATTGGTGACTTTACTCCACTCATGTCACATTAGGTCAACCCTTTATTCTTCCCCAGCCATTAGCCATAGTGACCACGGACACTTCCCAGATAGGGTGGGGGGGGCCATTATCTGGGAAGGACAGTCCAAGGCACTTGGCAGGACCATGAGTCCCATTTGCACTTCAGTGTTCTAGAGATGAGAGCAGTGCTTTTAGCATTGCAGTAATTCCAGGACTCTCTCCTGCTAGGAACTATTGCAATACAGGCAGATAACATGTCAGTTGTATGGTACATAAATAAGGTGGAACCAGATCTTACCCCCTTTGCCGGGAGGCCCTGAGAGTATGGCAGTGGGCGACCACGTACCAACGCTTTCTAGTAGCAACGCACATCCCAGGGAAAAGGAAGTGATAGCAGACAAACTCAACAGAGCTATTTTAATGCCTCATGAGTAGTCCCTAAAACAGGAAGTGGCAGAGAAGATTTTCTACAAATGGGGCTAGCCTTGCTGCAGCCTTTTTGCCACATCCATAAACACCAAATGCAGTAGCTACTTTGCCCTGATTTCCCCCCTTTGGGGGAGTCACCAAGGGATGCACTTGTCCACGATTGGCCCTCAGGTCTCCTTTACGCATTTCTTCCCTTTCCATTAGTACCCCAAGTCCTTCAGAAAGCCAGTCACTTGGGAAGGAATTTGCCCCATACTGGCCTTGTCAAATATAGTTCCCCTTCCTATGGCCTCACCTCCAGGAGGAGCCATGGTTTCTGGACCCAGTTCCAGACCTCCTGACTCATGCTTCAGGGACACTCAACCCTTCCCTTCAGATTCTCTATTCTCTGTCAGTAAAGCATATCCTGATCTTATCTCGTAAGGCTTCGACGAGAAAGTTATATAGAAGCAGATGGAAAAGATTTTCTTCATGGGCCTTGAATAACCACATTGATCCCTTCTCTGCCCCAATAGTTTCCATTCTTGAATTCCTAGCAAAGCTGTTTAATGAAGGGGCAACTGCAGCTACTATTCGAGTTCAGTTAGCAGCCATATCTAATTTCCATTTAGGAGAAACAGGTCCCAATGTGATGTCCCACAGACTTTGCAAAGCCTTTCTCAAAGGTACTCTTTTATTAAGACCAACTGTTAAGGTCCCTCCACCACCATGGGTCTTGAATTTTGTCTTATTCCATTTGATTCTTCCCCCTTTCAAACCTACACCATCCTGCGATCTCAAGTATTTGACTTGGAAAATGATTCTTTTGATAGCTATTACTTCTGCTAGAAGAGTTTCAGAGCTAGAAGTATTGTCAATAAAGCCTCCTTACATGCTTTTCCACAAAGACAGAGTATCCCTATGAACAAACCCATCCTTTCTACACAAAGTATGCTCAGAATTTAACCTGAACCAATCCATAGAGCTAGCATTTTTTCCCTAACTATGACAACAAGGCAGAATATATCGTACATCAACTGGATGTACATAGACAGTTACATTTCTACTTACATGGACAAAAGATTTCAGAAAGTCTGACCAATTATTTGTATCCTTCTCAGACTCAAAGAAGGGAGCTCCTGTGTCTAAGGTCACATTTTCAAAATGGCTATCAGATTGTATTACCTTTGCTTACCAATCACAAAACAAAAAAACTTCCCCATAAAGTAAAAAGTCATGGTACAAGAGCCATTGCAACCTCTTCTGCCTTTCAAGCTAGACTACCTATTGATACCATTTGTGTTGCAGCAACAGGGGAAAGGCCTCATACTTTTATCACTCATTACAAAGTTGATCTCGCCTCCAGGAACAGTGCCTCCTTTTGGTCCACTGTTCTGAAGAATATTCTCTCTTGAGCCACCCAAGAAAGATGGTGCTGGGGACTCTGTACCAACATGCTAAGAATGAAGGCAAAATAGGACAACATCACATAAAGAAGTTATGTACTCACCATAACGTTCATGTGTGTTGTCCATCTCGCCTTCATTCTTACATCCCACCCTCCTTCCCCCAGCCCTTTGCTCCTGGAAGACCGAGCTGATGCAATTGGCTGTTTAATGTTCTCTGACCTTCTTGATTGCTTTATTAGGTATTCAGTGACCTTTATTTAGCTATATCAGCAAACAAGATCTGGGGAGCTCTAGTGGTGCATGATGGGACAGGGTTTTAGCCACAAGCTAGTGGAAGACCTTTAGCTTTTTATAAGGCTGAGTCGGAACCAAGGATCAGTTCCGAACACAACCAGCTAAGAATGAGGGGGAGATGGACAACACACATGGAACATTATGGTGAGTACATAATTTCTTTTTTTTTTAATACCTATCACTTCAGCCAGAAAAATATTGAAGATTCAAGCCTTGTCCTGCAAGCCCCCCTATTTAGTATTTCATAAGGACACGGTTTCCCTGAGGACTAATCCATCCTTTTCACCTAAGGTTGTTTCAGAGTCAAGTATTAATCAAACCTTACCTCTACCAGTCTTTTTCCCTAATTTCCTCCAATAAAGGAGAGTACTGTCTACACTTATTGGATGTCCGCTGGCAATTATGCTTTTACCTCCACAGTACAAAGGGCATCAGAAAATCCTACCAACTGTTCATTTCCTTTTCCTCACTTTTCTTAGGTAACCCAGTTTCTAAGGTTACCTTAGCTAAATGGCTTAGGGATTGTATCACATTTATTTATCACTCAAAGGGATTTCACCCGCCACAGCCCATGAAAACCCATTCAACTAGAGCTATAGCAGCTTCTGCAGTTTTTCATGCTAGAGTTTCTGTAGATGACATTTGTGCAGCAGCTACATGGGCATCTCCTCATACTTTTATTACCCATTACAAACTGGATCAGGTCTCTAGGGGATGTGCATCATTTGGTTCGATGGTACTCAGGAATATTCTTTCATGAGACCTCCCAAGATTCCGGTAGCTAGGGAGTATTCTGTGAAGATTGACAACATCAGATAAAGAAGTTATGTCTTACCATAACATTCCATCTGTGTTGCCGATCTTCACTAATCCTTGACATTTCCTCCCTCCTTCCCCCTGTCTAAGATTCTTACTAGACCGAATAGCCCCAAAGACTGGCTTCTTAATAGGGACACAGATATGGTCTCTTATTTATTACTACTTGTCTGTCTATCACTATTATAGGCAAACTCAATCTGAGGTAATTTAGTCAGGAGAATTATGGGTAGAGCCTAGCTCGAGAGTTTGGGAGGCACGAACTGAAAAGCAGTTGAGTCGGTTCTGAGCCCACAGTCAAGGATTAGTGAAGATCGACAACACAGATGGAACGTTATGGTAAGAAATAACTTCTTTTTTTTTTTTAGGTATCAATGATTTTTTGTGACCCCCCCCCCCCCGAGAGGAGTTCAGAATGGATAGCACAATGCAACAATTATCCCAACGCATCTGAATACAGGAGGGGGGATTGGAACATGTCCAAGAGGAACAGATCCAGGGGGAGAAGTCACTAAATGTTCCAGTTATGAGCAACAATGTTTTTTCTTTTAAAGGTTTTAAAATTTATAATTATAGTAATTTAACTGGTGATGCAGTTTATTTAACAAAGGATTTATTTTTGTACCAGCCAGGGATATTTGTGTGGTATGATTTATTGACTGAACTGAGAATTTTTTTTTGAAAAATGAATTTGGAATTGATTTTTGAAAGGGGGAGGAGAGGACACAGAGGGGGTTTGAAGAGAAAAAGTTTATTTAACTTCCTGGTGAATCCTGTTTTAAATCAATCTAAATTATTATCAAAGCTGAATTTAGAAATTTATTTGAGTATGAGTGAAAAAATACTATAATTTAACTCAACAGAAAGTATTATTAAATAAGTTGAGGAAGGACAGGACAATTACAGTTATGAAATCAGCCAAAGAGGATAGAGTGGTCCTTATGGTCTATAATCAGTAAGTTCTTCAGTTACTGTGGGATACTGATACCTACATAACGGTTTCAAATCAGGAGGTTGAACTCACTTTTAAAGCTATAGATGCTACTGTATATGACCTACTGATGACAGGTGATTTATAGAGAGAGGAATATGACTGTATGGTGGCACATGTATCAGTTAGTTCCTCCTTTTTTTGGTATCCCTAAGATGCATAAATGTTTAAATGACTCACCATTAAGACCTATAGTAGCCTCAGCTGGATCTAAAATTGAACCTTTGGCTAAATATATTGATTTCAAACTAAAGTCTTTTTTTTAAAGATTTCTGGAACTTTTTAGATTTGATTTGTAATGTTGATTTTTAGACTAATACTATATTAGTTACCACTGATGTGAAAGATTTATTCTCGACCATACTACATGATACTGGCTTAGACAAGCATTGGTCTCCTTCAAAGAGCTGACTGATAGGGAAGTTAGGAATATCTCCTTAATGATGGAACTTGTTCTCCACAATAATTATTTTTTTCTTTGAAGGAGAGCTTTTTAAACAGATCAAGGGAGCAGCTATGGGGGCGGCACCTGTTTATGTCAACATTGTAATGTGGGTATGGGAGAAACAAGTACTCTTTGAATCTAATTTTATGGAAAATATTAAATTTTATTCCAGATTTTTGGATAACATTTTTTTTTAATTTGGAAAAGTTCATTGGAGAGTTTGAACTAGTTTATAATATATATTAATGCATCAACTGATTTTTTAACTTTTACCCATAGTTTTAATGATACGACTATCAATTATTTAGATGTTGAATTATATAAAGACATGACATGAGTAAGGAGACATTTGAATCCACTATCTACCATAAATCCACTTTTTACAATTCCTATCTTTTATATAGTAGCTATCACCCCTTTAGGTAAAAATATGGTTTAGTTCAAGGACAGATGGTAAGATTGTCATAGATGATTTCAGAGGAAAGAAATGTTTGGAAGAATTAGGTTTATTAAAAGGATCTTATTTGAGAGGGCTATCCAGTAAGATTATGTGAAGAGGTAGTGAGAGATGTCATTATTAAGACAGCAACAAATTTTTAACCAATTTGAAAAGGGAAAATTTAAGGAATGAAGAGACTGATACCCTCAGTATTGTGTTCAATAAAGAGATGGTTTACCTTTTAGTCTCAGGAACGACATAATTAAAGAAATTATGCTAGGAATCTGGAAGGTGTTGGTTATTGCACACAAACCATTAATGAAGTTAGTTAAGGGTATGGATTTTGTTTTAAAAGGGGTAAAAACCTCAGAAATATTCTTGAAGGTAACAGTTCTGACAGCAGTGAGAATGGTATTATGGAAACACATGGAGCTTGCCCTTATTGTCTGTATATTGTTAGTGACAAAATTAAGTCCAAAAAGAAAAAGAAAATTGGAAACACTCTAAAACAACAAATATTTAATCCAAGTTCAAGTTTGCAAGTAGACACTTTCACCTTCAAGGCTTCTTCAGGTGAAATAAATACTATCAATTAAAAAACATAATTTAAATACATTTTAAAAAGTCACATGACTCTAATTACACATTCTGATGCAACATATTTAAATAAGGCTTTAAAGTAAAACTGTCATTAAGACCAGGTGTTACAAATGCTCTCATTCTTAAAATCCATCTCATCTCTTCATTTTCAGTCAAAAGTTTTATATTCCCACCCCACAATGGTCTATAAACTACTTTTAAAATCATAAACTTAAAATTATGTTGATCACCTTTGTCTATAATGTGTTTACTAAGAGCATTTGTGACAACTGTATGTCTAATATCACTGAGATGGCAAGCTATACACTCTTTAAATTTCCTGTTTGTCATTCCCACATAAAAAGCATCACAGATATCACACTTAGCTAAATATATTAAATTGCTTGTGTTGCAATTCCCATATGCATGTAAAACAAGTTCTCTACCTGTCATTGGATGTGTAATGGACTTCTGTGTGAACATATGCTTACAGTAAACACAAATCCCACATTTAAAAGTACCTTGTTTCACTTTTCCTAATTTAAATAATTCCTTGCGTTGCTCCTTATAACATAACATCTGTTTCAAAATGTTCTTCCTTTTGTACCCAAAAGCAGGTGGATCCCCTACTATTTCCTTTAATGCCGGAACGTCCCTTAAAATTGACCAATGTTGCCTAATAATATTCCTTACTGCTTCAGTGTTCCTGTTATAGGTAAGCATGCACCTCATTTTATTTACTTGCGGTCCCGCTCTAGCTCTGTCCTGACTCACACTACCAAAATAGGGCTGAAGCCGTCTGCTTTGTCTTTGCTGGTGTGTGCTCCTACTAGCAACACGGACTTCAGACTCTGAGTAACCCCTGTTTAGAAAGTCAGAGACCACAACATCCAGTTGTTCGGACATCCTGTCATGTACAGTATTTAATCTAACTACTTGTTGCATCTGGTTTGTAATTATATTTCCAAACATAAATGGAGGATGCATGCTATTATGATACAAGTAACTATTAGGGTCTATATTAGAACACTGAACATTCAAAATGTCGAGTGTTCTAATATCGAACCGTATCAATCGAAAATTAAAATCATCAAACATTCAGAACAGCTAATTTTTTCCTAGGGAAAAAAGTCGCTGTTCCAAAACACATACACACAACACAAGCACACCAAACAAACAGCAATCCACACACATACACCTAAACTCTTACACCTAACCCTACACTAAACTATACATAACACCATTAACTATCCACTTACCTTAACCCTAACCCTAAGGTCCGTCACTATCGCACAGTCACGTCACCCGTGCCCTAACCCTAACTCACCTACCCCGCCCTAACACTCACATCCATACAATCGCACACTTACCTGACCCATGCCCTAACTCACCTAACCCGCCCTAAACCTCATGTCCACACAGTCGCACACTTACCTGAACCTGACCCGTAACTTTCCACCATAGAGCTGAAAATACCGAAGCAACAGAAACGGACAACCAAATTATTTCCCTAGGAAAAAATTTGGTTTCTGTTTCTTCGATATTTTCGCTGAAAACAGGTTGATATTAGAACACTCGACATTTTGAATGTTCGCTGTTCTAATATAGACCCAACTATTACACTTAACCTCCTTTCTGTATAGTTCTGTATATACTATACCCTGCTCATCCTTCTTTAATTTTACATCAAGGAACATAATCTGATCCTTAGATATATCATGTTTGAATCTTAAAAATGTAGTCAGTCATGTCAGGCATTTTATGTGGGTAAAATGGAGAGATCTGTAAAACACAGACTATGTGAACATCTTTATTGTATAAGGGGGGGGTGGTACCAATAATGCCCTCTTTAAACATTCTTTGCTTTGTATTAATTTCAGTTCATTTGAGGTCTTTTATATTAGAAAACATCTCTCCATATGCAAAAGGGGATAACTGGCAAACATATTTGGAATATAAGGAATTATGGTGGCAATTACTAGGCAACTTTATTCCCTGGCTTAAATGGTAATATCTCTATAAACAGATTTTAAAACTGTGATCTATGAAGTTGTAATGGATTTGAATTATTACATCTATGTACATTTATTTTGTATGTATTGTTTAAATATCTTTTATAATTAAAGGGTTTCTTCTTGTTAGGATGTATTCATCTGATATATACCTTTAAGGGGCTGTTTAACGAGTAATGAAGGGAATTTAATGATTGGATAGGGTATATAAAGCATGTAAGTGTGTACTGTTTTTATTCTAATGAAGTCCACTTAATCAGGACAAAAGTGCTTAACATTAAAGAGTTTGCCTTTTTACATTTTTTACTGGGATAATATTGTAACCCCCCAGGGAGGCTTGGAAGAAAAGTTTCAGATTGACATAAGTGCTTTATAGTAATATTTTGTCGTAAAGCTATAACCATTTATTGATTTTAAAAAAAGTTTGTTCTGATTAAATCCAGTCTTTTTGAATTTATAAGATGATAGAGTTGGTGAGATACAAAAGCAGGTGGCTCCCAAGCGACTTGATTTAATAAATTGCTCTGTTTTAAACACTAGCTTGATTGAGCAGCTGTTTTTGGTATTTTTTATCAGAAGACCAATCATGGTATGAAGCAGGTTCTAAGAAGAACCTTGTGTAATAAGGAAACTCTGGAGGATATAGAGTGGCATGCAATGTTCACTGGCATGATTACATGATTGTATCATATGCTCATTGCTCTCTTTTTGATTTGTTGTTTATTTCATTGAATGTAGTCCTCAGAAAGGGGTTGTGAGGAGTTTGGTGCCTTACTTATATGTATACTGTTGCCATTTATTTTGCAGTTTTTGAGGCTATTTTATGAAATTATGCAACAAGAACCTTAAAAATGTTTTGAGTTATTTCTTGGCAGCACATAATAAAATGACTTAATTTATGAATAATTGCTGGGTTTGACATTCTTGAGAAGGAACTGGATTATTTAAGGTATTATAAACAAAGTCTGTCGTAAAAGAATACAATACAATGTTAAATACATACAAATTAATGTATTTTGTTCTGTGAAAAAAGTTATAATGATAAAAGATAAGCACGGCGTTGTGCATTAATTCTTTAAGCCTTTCATTCGCAGTATTGCTGTATTTTCACCTCAGCAGATTCAGATTCATTCATTCATTCATTCATTCTGTTTTCCTGCTTAATCCAGTACAGGGCCACAAGGGAGCCAGAGCCTGCTTGGCACTCACTGGGCACATGGCATAAAATGCTTATTTTGAACAGACCGCAATCCCTTTCAGGATGTGCATATACAATCACTCTAACACTGTACTCACACCTAAACTTGTTTTTGTGCAACACCAATTCACCTGTGTATATCTTTTGGCTGTGGGAAGAAACCAGAATACCCAGGAATAACCCACATGAACACGTGGAGAGCATGCAGGTTTCACAGAAGGCACTCAACTGAGGAACCAAACTAGATGACCAAACACTAACAGCTATACCATGATGCCATCCCAATCAGAGACACAGTTAAATGATAGCATGAATAAGAGAGTAGCATTTGTTATGTGTTGAAGAATTTTCAAGCACAGAAGTTCTTATTATCAGGAAAGATAAAAGTGGATTTTTTACTGCTTTAAAAAGAATGCTTTCTATATATTTAAATATCTATCTCCTTTCAAGGCATATGCCAAGGTGCTAGAACACTTTTTAATCATTTTTTTCTGCCCAAATTCAGTTGTAAAAATAAATAAGTGTTGGCCTTGCTCTTTCTGATAGTCTGTACCCCAAATTCCTACATGCCTATATTACTTTTATATTGAGCCACTAAGACATATCGTAACTCCCATGTGGAATCTAACACCTGAACTTTACAAAGCAAAAAATATCATTCACTGCCTAAACTTGGACCCAAATATAAGGTGGAATCTTAACAGCCAATGTTATTGTTTTCCCGAGAAGCCAAAATTCTTGATAAGGCAGTAGCAATGCAGCTAAAAGGAGGGAAGGTCAAGATCCCTAAGTAAGGGAAGCTCTTCATCCCACCTTCAGACCTGTCAGTGAAACACCATGGAACATCTCCAGTTAATCCGTAGCAGTTATTTGCTCTCTCTGATTAGGCATTGTCTATTTTGAAAAAGATTAACTCCAGTACTAGAAGGTTTTCTCTCTCTAAGTGGACTGCATTTTATGTCTGGCATAAAAAACATTCTTTTTACTGAGTATATTGTTTTAGTTTCTCAAGTATTACTTCATTTAATGTATTTAATTAATTTAGGGTGTGCTTGCTTATCGGCTAAAGTATGTCTTTTTGCAGCACTATCCTGTCTGATGATGGATGCTCATTTTCCATATGCAGTACTCTTAAACAACTTTTAAATGTAGCTTACTCTGAGACCTCCTAGACATCCAGTGGATCCAGTTTAGGATTTTAATTTTTGTAATAAAGTAATGGATTTAACCTCCATTTAAAATGATCAAGTCTGCTGAACTTAAACATTTGTCCTGCAAGGTTTTTTTGTTTGTAATGGCTGTTACTTCAACAAGAAGATATTCTGAATCATGTGCCGTAATGTACAAGGAGACTTATGTTCTCTTCACAAAGAATGATTATTCTAATAAAAAATCCTTTTCAGGATAAGGTGGTCTGTGAATATACTGTGTATTAATCTGTTCAGTTTCCAGCTTTTTATCTCAAACAGGAAAACAAAAAAAAAAAAATATCACTGTGCAGATATTGACAAGGCTCTAAGGTATTATATACAAATGGCAGAACTCAGTAGATAGACAACAGACAGGTCAGTTGTTTATTTCATCTAAGAGAAATAGGACTGTTCGCATCTAATCAGGCATTCTCCAAGTGGTTAACTAACTGTGTTATTTTCTAGAATGTCAAGTACAGAACAGTATCAACTAGACATGTTAGGGATTACTCTACCATGTTAGCAACTATCCAGCCTATGGCTGACCAAGGTCACTGACGATTCCAAATTGGGAGCAAATCGATTCCCCCCAGCGATGCTAACATGCAGCAGAGAGGGTTAATGCAGACAAATGATTGGTGCCAAAGCCACAGATTAAATCTAAATGCAAAAAATGCACTATTATTTCCTTTGAGAAAGCTAACATCCCTGTTAATTACATAATAAACAGCACCCCCTAAGTGTAGACCCAGTGGTACGTGATCTGGATACTCTGTTTGATAGCAATCTGAACTTCAACCACCACGTATCCACAGTAGTAAGAAAGATCTTCCTGTGTGGCACATCTCATAAGTAAAGGCATCACCTCTAGATCTAAGGATGATATAATTCAAGTGTACTTGGCCCTCATCAGACCAGTAAATTAATAAAATGCCCCCTTTTGCATGTATCTCACCAGACACCTACAACAGCTGGAGAGACCACAGAGGTTTCTCACCAAGAAAATGCAGGGTACACGAAAAAAGTCTGATGCGGAAAGACAGAAAGCCCTGTCAGTGTATTCTGTCTCCTACAATCTGCTAAGCGGAGAGCTGTTCCTGACTTACAGGGCAGTATGTGATCCGGCCCTGATGGAAATGCTGCACATTCATAAATCAAACTGCATGAGGGTCACTTACTTCAGGGATCTTAACCTAGTCTCTGATATGAACAGATCATACTGGAGAGATAGATACATCTCCCAGAGACTACCCATTCTCTGGAAAAAGCTTCCCATTCATGTGAAGCAGAGCCCCTCCCTGAACCTCTTCAAACACATCCTATATCAATGGATGAGTGACCATAAATTCACTCCTGGGGTGGTGCCCATGTGTACTGACAATTGTGGCAACTCAGTGATAAATATGAATAGGTGTGTAAGGGGTGTAGGGCCGTTAACCTAGTAACCTCCTATAAACCTATGAACTTCATTTTTCTACAGAAATATTTCTGCTAAAAGTATCTGCAGGTTTCCCACATCATCATTTGTCCACATATTTTCAAAGCATTACTTACTGGATTTTTCCATCCATAAGTAACGAAGGCTTTGCTACAACAGTACTTCAGAGAATATGATAAACCATCCAACTCCTACAGAACCTTTAAACTGTAGTAGTTTGTAATCTCACATTCACTGAATTCTGCAGCAAAGCACATTGCAGTTGTATAAGAACTCATCATAGCACAAATAATAGGATTATAAGAAAGGTATCCTTCCTCTGCCCCCTGGTATTATGTGTATACTGGGTCTGAAAACCAATATATCTGTTATTGTGTAATCCATCTGCGTGACCTTTTTAACTTACAGAAGTAGAGCTTGCACACAAGCACACACACACACACACACACACACATATATATATATATATATATATATATATATATATATATATATATATATATATATAAAATTGGAGTTTTAGTCTTCATGCAAAAAATATTTGAATATTGTTTTCTGTACAGAAATAGCCGGCTTTCCTTTATATTTGGATTATACCATATTGCCTGTGTGAATATATATTTCCTGTTTCTAATATCCTAGCTTTTTAGCTGGCTACAGTATTATTTGTTTATTCAGTCCTTCTTAAACTTAGAGGCAAAAAATAATAAAAGTATGTGAATAAATTGCTTCATTATATACCTGATCTACCTGCCTCCTAATGACCATGGCTACAGACTGCACTGTCCTTTACTATGGGACATCCAGGTGATAAAGAATTTAGCTATGTAGTAAGATCTGCCATCTACAGACCTTTCATACATATATTAAATCCTGTAGTAATAATTCTATTTTGTGCATCTGCTGTTTTATGATCAGCTATCACACAGCCATTTTTCTTGTATAAAACTTATCTTCATTTATGTATCATGGCTGTGTGTTAATTTTTCAGGCATAGACCAAAGAAGACATGAATCAAGCTACAGACCCTCTAAACATCCTGTTGAGCAGAGCATGAAACATGAAGAAAAACATCATTGGGGATTAAAAGGAAAAACTGACTCACTAAAAAGAAAGAATATTTGTTCATAGAAGTTTATTTTGCTGCTTTTCTTCTTTACTTTGAAACAATGTATGTAGCCCATTAAGTGCAATGATAATATACTTACTTTATTTATTGCCATTTTGTAAATCAGACACTATGCAGATTTAGTTTACTTTCATTGGAAAATATTAATAAATATTATATCTGATGTCTTTTTTCATCCATTCCTCAACTGATGGGTCTCAAACCTGACCTTGAATCAGTTCTGGGCCACTCGATAGACTTTACGCTCCATAGCTTGAGATCCACCCCTTACACATAATCCCCCAACTACTGTTCAGAAACCTCAGATCTCATTTGCCACTTCATCAATAAGATGGGTCATTAGATAAGTGCATTTGTTATTTCCATACTCCTCTTCTTAATCCTCACTTTTATCCCCCCCTTTATATATATATATATATATATATATATATATATATATATGAAAAAAAGAGAAAAATAAGTTATATACTCAGAATTTCCTCATTAGTTTTGGCATTTGGGCCTTAAGCCTTTGCTCTTTTCTTTTGCTTTCTTATGGTAAATCTTCCATGTTTAGTTATTGTCTGTATTTTCTTGAATTTTCTTGTAATTTCAGCAATGTCAGAAAAACCTACTGGTTTTAAAAAGTGCTCTGCTTGCGGACATACAATTTCAAATTCTGACAGCCATTCACAATGTGCATACTGTTTGAGCCCAGGGGATCTTAATGTTTCTTGCGACATATACTCCAGTTTCAAAAACAGGGTTTTGGTCAAGAGGAAAATTTAATTAATCCTGAGAGGTCTCCTTCCATCCTCTGCTTCTTTTATGTCTGAAGCCCCATCTTCCTTTAAGGAATCCTCTGACAGGACACAGCAGAAAGACCCAAGGAGACGAGAAAGCATTCCTCTGACTGCTGTACTTTCTCAGCTTCTTCAGGCTTAGCTCAACCTAAGAAAACATCTAACTTATCAGATCCGAACACCTCCAATGGATCCACTTCAGCAAAAACAAAACCTTTGGATCCACCTTCTCATCTAGAGCCAACTGGATCCAGCTCTAAGTCACAAAGTTTTTCTCCAAAACCTGTGTCTTCAAGGCTTCATCCCCTCTTCATTCAGGACACACCTTGAAGAGCTTCCCATCCCTCATCAACTCCATCTTCTATCAGGTAATCCAGGAGCTTATCAGAAGTGGATGTGGATAGGATGATGAGAAAATTTATCAGAACCCAGATTCAGTTGGGTGTTTTACTGGCCCCAGCTCCCATCAGCCTCGTGCGCTTCTCCACCATTCAGCTCCAAGCTTTAACTCCTACTCTGATCTATCAAATGGTTTGGGAGTTTTTTGGACCCAAGACTTCCAAGTGTGTCTGTGTTGGATCTGAAGACTTGCCTTTCTTCAACTCCAATACTTTCTCTGATCTGGATGGATCCAACTTTACTGGATCCAGAAGCATCTCAGAGCAGTAGCATCAGTGCTGGATCCAGTTGGTTGGGATCAGTTACAAACTTCAGTGCTGAACAGTTTGGCTCCGACTTCTACCTTGAGAGTGGAGCAGGGAGAATTGGTTTACAACCCTCACAGGCTACATCAAACCTCAAACAAGATTGGATGCATTAATGAAGCAGGCATTACATGTCCTTACTTTTCATTCATCTCCAGCCAAGTTATTTCTCCAACTGCTAGGTTTGATGGCAGTCTCCATAGTATTAGATCCCTTGGCATGCTTCCACATGAGAGTTCTACAGTGGACTGTAGCAGTGCAGTGGTCCTTTCATTCTTCCTTCTTCCTAGGCCACAGTGACTTTGGATGCCTCCCAGCTGGGGTGGGGGTGGGGGGAATACTGGGGAAGGCCAATCCAAGGCATGTGGTCCCTGACAGAGGCCAGTCTTCACATCAATGTCCTAGAAATGAGAGCAGTCCTATATACATTGTAGGTGTTGCAAGATGTTCTCCCTGTAGGAATAGTTACAGTTCAGACAACATGTCAGTGGTGTGGTTCATCATCAAACAAGGGGGAACCAGATCTTATCCACTCTGCAAGGAGGCAATGAGAGTTTGGCAACGGGTGATATCTTCTGACCACTTTCTCTTGACAATGCATATTCCAGGGGAAAACCAATATGCTAGCAGACAAGCTGAGCAAGTCCATTGTACTCTCTCATGAGTGTTCTCTCAACCAGTCAATGATGGACATGGTATTTTACCAATGGGGCCAACTGTGCTGTGATGTCTTTTCCTTGATCCCCCATGGAAGAAGAGTTACCGAGAGATGTTGTAATTCACCTTTGGCCATACAGTCTATTATACACCTTTCCTCCTACTCCTGTCATTCCCAAGTTTATTCAGAAAGCTTTCCAGTGGAAGAGCAAGGTGATCCTCATTGCTCCATTCTGGACTCGCTAAGCATGGTTCCTCATCCCTTGGCCTCACCTACTTCACCCTGCCTGGGTGTTGTATCCTGTTTACTACCTTCTGTCTCACCTGTCTGGACTGCCTCACCCAGACATGCTATCCCTCAAACTGACTGCATGGTTTGCATTTCCAGTGATGGCTGGAAGTTCTAGGCTTTCCTCACATGTGTGATACATTCTAATATCATCCCAACAAACCTCTACCAGGAAACTTTATAAAAGTAAATGGAAAAGATTATCAATTTGGTCCCTTCAGAGACACTTAGACCCCTTTTCCTCATTGATTCCAGCTATTTCTAATGTTGGAGCTAATTATTCGACTGTATAGGGGCATTTGGCTACCATCTCAAATTTTCACCTGGATGTAGATTGTTAATTCTTAGCTTCCTTAAAATATTGCAAAGGCTTTCTTAAGGATACCTTGCTGCTTAGACTAAGGATCCTGCACCTCCATGGGACCTCACACTAATTCTTCAGGCCCTTACTCATGCCCCCTTCAAACCCACAGCAAGGACAGAGTTGAAATTTTCACTTCAGAGTAGTTAATCCTTTCCACCTAAAGTGGTGTCAGAAACTAACCTCAACCAATCAGTTAATCAACCAGTCTTCTTTCCCACATTTTCCAGTAAGGGAGAATAAATGCATTTACTGGATGTCCATAAATAACTCAGATTTTACATTCACAAAACCAAGGACCTAAGGAAGTCAGAACAACATTACCTATATTTACAGGAGCAAAGGTCTGTCATTACCCAAATGTCCTAAAGTACACTCCACCAGGTCTATGGCCACATAATCTGCTTTTTGGTCTAAAGCATCTTTAGATAATATCTGTACAGTTGCTAAATGTTCCAGTGCACTCATTACAAATTAGACATTTTATCCAGATAGGCTCCACTATACTCCTGAATATCTTCCCTTGAGGACTACCCAAGATTACTGTAGCTGGGGACTCTGTCCCATCAGTTGAGAAAGAATGAAAAAGACAACATCAGATACTATAGTCATGTACACCATAACAAGCATCTATGCTGCCTGTTTTTCTCCTTCCTCAACCGCCCATCCACCATTCCCCCTTCCATTTTGTCTGGATCCTAGTATGACCCAAGGGATATTCCTGATTAGTTTCTGCTGTGTGGGCTTCAGAGTTCTCTTTTCCTGATTCTTCCCCTGTTTCCCACCTTTTCATCTTCTGGATTCTTTAACTCAGAGATTACTGTTAGCTGCTTTTTCCAGCTTTACGTTGTGATTAACTAAACAGAGGGCAAACTCGATCTGAGGTATCTCAAGAGTAGTTGGGGGATTATGGGTAAGGGGAGGAGCTTGAGCTATGGAGCCTAAAATCTGTTGAGTGGCCAAGGACAAATCCGAGACCTTCAGTTGAGGAAGGATGAAAAGAGACAACACAGATGCAGAGTTATGGTGAGTACATAACTATAATTTTAAAACAATTACATTTTATGGATACAGAACGACTAAAATGATTAAAGTTTATACTGTTTAGAAAATTATATAAATAGTGTACTAGACAGTTAAATAGCTGACACAACAGAAATTAAAACATGGCTGTTATCACAAAGATATTTTGCCTTGTATTCTTCTTTATCCTTTCTGGGCTATATATCAAGGAACATTTTATGATCTGAACAGCAATTATATTGTTTTGTAGTTGAAAAAGACAGTGTTTTTGTTGACTTATTTTTCTGTGTACCTTTAAGTGATCAGATGACTGCTTTCCTAGCTTGCAGTATGACAAGTGAAGAAATACAGTAAGATGGATGTAGACTAAGTGACCATCTACATCCTGTTTAGTTTTAGCAGTATTAGTGAATCTCTCATATTCACTTACAATCCTTAGCAGTTCCATTAGTTTTCTGTGTGAAATCACAAACAGTGGGATAAGGATATCTTCCTTTTTCTCCAGTGCTGTGTAAACTCAGAGCTAGTATATTTAAAGTTATAGGTATGGGGGAGGTGCATCCCCTCCCTGCAAAAAATAATTTTGTCTTTTTTTTTCTAGTTTCAATGAGTGCTTGATGTGAATGTGACTTTTGACATTTACGGGTTTCATGTATTGAATAATTGATGAAGTGAATATATACTCTTCAGTCTAGACCCACATAGTATATATATTGCTAGCATGATGCTGCATTTTCAATTTTACATTTCCTCTCAGCTAAGATAAAAGACTTTAACATGACTAACCCCAGTATCAAATAATCAGTCAACTGCAGGATGCCTTCAAATGAATGCAAATACATCAGGCTGGTTATGCTTGATCTCACTACTTGTTCAAACAGTGTCCCTAACTACAATGTTTCCATTCTAGTAGTAATGTATTTGTGTATTTCTTCGATAAGCAAATGCAGTGACCTAAGATGGGCCAGTTCCAGTGACAATCAGGCCCAAAAACTGAGTTAGAATTTCTGGCTGAGACAAATTGATCGTTTTGATCAGTGCTCTACCACAGTCAACAAATTCAAATAAATAATTAAAGACACTTACACCATGTACACCAGGGTACAATGAAAGTAGATTAAAAAGTCAAACCTGATATAACACTAAAATAATTAAATGTTGTGCAAGTCAACAGCATACTGCAATCAATAATGAATTAAATTATTTTATAACCTTATGTTTAAAAAGGATATAGGTAAACTACGTGTAGAGATAATGCTGTACTGCTGCAGAATATAAGGATGATAAAATATGTTACTTATAAGTGGTGCTGAAAATGTAATGTTTATTTGACTGGAATCCAGATAAAAAGTAACAGAAACCTGGATTGCTACTTACAATTTGCAAAATGCAAGCATTAGGGGTAAAAAAGTATATGCAGTGACTGGCATATGTTCTGTATATGGATCACCACCACAGTAACCTTACCTATTTGGTTATAGCCTGCTAAGGATTTTAGCTGGCCTGCTTCCAAAGCTTACAAGACACCTTTTTCATGGCCAAACCATGAAGTGACTAAAATTTCAGGTTTGGGCACCAATCCCTTCTGAGCTTTCCTGCTAGGAAAAAGCACTCCTCTTGTGGGCTTTCGAGGCTTGACAGTCAGTGAATGCTGTTGAAGTGCTGGGAGGTTCTCTTCAGGGAAAAGCCTTCCACTTTACTTTTCATGTAAGAAATTGTACCTTTTCTGTAAAAGTATAATTTCAAATCTATGAAAAAGTGTTTTGAAATAACTGACGTGAGTTTTAATTACTTTTAAATGGGAGTGTCACTTTTTTCACTTTTGTGGTAAACAGAATAACACATAGAACGTTGACAGTCCCAGTGTCTTGAGATGAAACTCACCAAAAAAACTGCAATTCAGCAGCTGAAAAGTGTGTACGAAAGCCAGTGGAACAAATGAAACAAATGGCTACAAAAACCAGCGATATCCACAGCCAAACTCTCAGCAGTTAGATAAACTTTTAGAAAGCCAGTGGAACAGATGAAACAAATGATATAAATTTCTCAAAAACCAACGGTATCCTCAGCCAAACTGTAATTTTATTAAACGAAACACAGAATAATCCAACAGGTTAAGCACTTTCACCAGGTATACCAAACGGCCAGGGGAATGGTAATGACTGTTCGAAATTGATAGATTTACCAGCTACTTGTCATTCAATCAATAAAAAGAACAGTACCAAGCTGGGTATATCGGACTTCACCTTTGACTGGTCCTTTGCGGACCTGGATTTGGAAGCAAAGTGCGTGGGTACTAGACCGAAGAATGTAATTTCCCAAAAGACCTACATACATCAAGAACCAAGTGTTGGTAATGAAAAAAGGACTGGGAATGTTGTGGAGTCCGTTAATATGACTAACAGAGAAGGTGGTAATTCCAACCACCTTTTGAAAACATTTTTGGACAAAAACTGTGTATTTGACAATAATAACCCAGTAGTAGACAATGTTAATTCTTCGGTTCCTAAAGAAACCTTAAAGGACATTATATATGACCTGGGTAAGAAGTTGAACAATATTAACAATATTAAATTAGACAATGCATATTTTAACAAATGTATGGAACATAATATAGTCCCTATGGGACTTAGATTTTTTAAATGCCCTATGGGAATTGATTTGACTGACAACATTATACAACAGTTTAACACATTTTTTGATCAATGTGGTTTTAAATATATGCAAATGTTAATTAAATATAACGATGAGAAATTAGTGAGACATGCAGGAAGTGGAGGAATTGAATGAGATTATCAGGAATGATTTAGTGTTCCCGCAATGGGAAAAACTGTATGTTAAACAGTTTAATGTAGCTGACAATGCTACCAAACCAATATATTTTCGCAAAAATAAGAAGTTTTGTAGAGACATGGAACAATATAAGAAGGGAAGGGCATATATATGGGACAAATATAAAGTGGATTATAAATATTCTAAAAAAGTTTCAAGTGAAGAATTTGACAATGTTCATTATTCATATGGGCATCAAAGGAATAATCAAGATTATAATTCTTTTCACATAGAGAACAGGAGAAGACAAAGAGACTGGAAATGGGGAGGGAATTGGAGAAGACAACAACAGGAATATTAGGTACAGTAGTGGAATGTCAAGTACAAGAGAATTTAAGTAAACAAGGGCCAATGGTCTTACAGACGAACAACAAGGATTTGTCTAACAACAATAAAGCAAAGATTACACAGGAAGGTGCAGTATACAATTATAAGAATTTTAAGATTTATAACTACACTGAGTACCCATTTACCCATTACAAACGGTACACTTTGATTTATTTTCTAAAGGGATGAATTTCATCCCCGCTACTAAATTTAGACTTGTTGACTGCATCAGTGAAATAAAAAGATATATAAGAAAACTTAATTTAAGTGTCATGTTTAAAGACACAACAAAGGATTCTAGTAAGCAAGACTACAAGTGCAAAGGGTTAAAAAAGAAGAGCACGTGTGTGCCCCCTATGTATCCGATTATTTCAATTTATGACAAATCCGTAACACAAGTATATAGACTACAAAATCATATTGGTGGTAAAAAGATTAATTATAATTTATCCTTGGAAGAACAAAAAGTCCTTACTGACTTAAGAAATTATGACAGCATTAGAATAATGAAACCCGACAAAGGGGGTGGTATTGTCTTTTTTGACAGCATGGTATATTCTTCAAAAATATATGATTTATTACACATGTTGGGAAATTATGAAACTGTATCTTTGAATGAGATTAACATTGCTTACAGTAGGATTGACTTACATATAGAAGAATTCCTGTTAGATAACAGAATCACTATAGACACTTATAATTTTATTAAAGTGGAACATCCCAAGTTAGCTTCTATAGTGGGAATCCCTAAAGTCCATAAAGATACAATAGACCCCCCATTTAGACCTATTATTTTGGGTAGTCATTCTAAAACATTCCCTATGGGTTCAGTTATTGACTTTCACTTGAAACATATTTACAACAAAATTCCACATATGATGAAAGATTCATGGGAATTTTTGAAGAAATATCCTACATATTTGAGAAGTAATAATTTGTTATTTGTAACCATAGATGTTGTAGACCTTTTCTCTTGTATCCCTAAAATTGATGGATTAGAGGCATTTGCTAACAGCATACATAAATATGCAGGCCTTGAATGGGACAAAGCATGCTTATTAATGGACATGATGTCAATTGTCCTTGAACATAATTACATTCAATTCGAGGGTGAATTCTTTAGACAAACCAGGGGCGTTGCTATGGGAGCAGCATCTGCTCCCATCTTCGCTAACCTGGTTATGTTAGATTGGGAAGAGACTAAGATGTTTAAGAGCCAGTTTATGCAATATATTAAATATTATTCACGTTATTTAGATGATATATATATATATTATGGGAAGGGAATTCGGACAGATTGAACCAGTTTTTGATATATCTCAATCAGAGTAGCAACTTTTTAAAATTCACTTCGTACAGCAATGATTTTGGTGTACCCTACTTAGACACATGTGTTTCTAAAATGGGATCTGGGTTTAAGTCAAGAATTTATAGAAAAAATACCTTTTCCAACAGTTATTTAGAATTTTCCAGTTATCATCCCAGGAACAAGTTTATCAACATTTATAAAGGACAGATCATACGTGCCATCCGAATGACTTCTGTATACAAAGACATGATAGAGGAAGTGGCACATATCACAAATATGTTCCAGGAAAGAGGGTATGATGACAAGATGATGGCTAGGGTTAGTCAGCAAACTATTCAAGGATGGACATTTAAATATAAACCATTGTTGGGCTTATATTATGCATCAGGGCTGACTGATGAGCCACCAGTACATTCCCTAGAAAATAGTCCATCATATGGGAAATATTGTGTGTTGGAATATGGACCATATATAGGTAAAGTTAAGAACATCTTGACTACTAATTAGAATATCATTGCTATTGATGAGGAATTGGTTAGTATTTTAGGGACTGGACCCAGATTTGCGTATAAGATGGGGTACAACATAAAGAAATATTTAGAGAAAAGGAATTTAAAACCAATAATGTGATAGTGTTCAATCTCGCCGTTTGTTCTTACACATGGGTTCGGAGCCGATCCTCGGCTCCGTGCCGGCCTCTTGCAAGCTCTGCATCGAGAAGAAGCTCGAGACAATCTAATACCCACAATCCCCCTCTGCCTTTACCTCAGATCTAGTTTGCCGCTGCTGCATACGCATCGTTGGGAGCTAGCTCGAGAGTTTCTAAGCTAAGATATAACTTTTTTTGTTATATTTTATTAGGATTCTAGTCTATTGATATTTTTCAGTGTTAACTGTGTGATTGTGTTGTGGTTCCGTTAATTTATTGGTACCGTTAACTTTAATTATCGGTTAAATATTTGTCGGGGCCTACACCCTTCATATTTTACCTAGTTAAGGAAAATTTTACCGGATTTGACAATTTCATCGGTTTTGACTAACTTTATCGGACTTGACTGTTTTTACTGGATTTGTCTTTCTTCCCTATAATGTCTGAGAAGGTAAAGTCTGGTTTCAAGCGTTGTCAGTGTGGCCAGAAAATGTCGGTCACTGACAACCATAGTTCCTGCTTCTACTGCCTTGGCCCTCTCCACTTACAAGAGGATTGCTCCATCTGTCACTCTTTTAGTGGGAGGGTCATGACAGATAGGCGCAGGAAACTAATGGACAGAGGTCTATTGAAACCTGCTTTCCAAGAGGCTCTGGATGCTTCTGACCAGGCATCGAAGTCCTCTAAGGAGTCGAAGACGTTGGAGCCTAAGTCATCGGCTCCGAGCTCTTCTTCAAAGGTTAGATCACCGGTTCCACAGATTTCGGGGCCGAGTGTTCAACTGGTATCGGTTCCTAAGCCTCGAGTCTTGGAACCGGTGATGGAGCTCCCTCCTTCGACCATATTGAGGTCGGCTCCGTCTTCGGTTCCTTCGACCCGTTCTTCCTCCAAACTTTCGGATGTCGATGTGGATCGCGTGGTGCAGAAGTTATTGGAGCATTCGGCCCTCTCCAAACTTATTTCGGTTTCCACCCAGTTGGTGTCGAAACTTGAAGGCCTCCCTGTATCTCCATCCATTCCTCCTCCGAGACCGATTCAGTCTTTGGAGCCGGAAGAGGCTGATCTACTGATTGTGGAGCCCTCGGGTCCAGAACCGTCCTTTTCTCAGTCTGTTCCCCTCACCTCGACTCCGTCGGACCTGGTACCGGAGTCTCGGAGCCGACGGTCTGTTCTTGGTTCCGGGGCCGAGAGTCGAACCGACGCGTCGGTTCCGACTCTCCCCCTCGGGGCCTCGGCGCGGATCGATTCGGCTCCGTCCTCGGGGTCGATGCCTTCGGTGCCTGTGTCGGGGATTCTTCCCATTTCTTCGGAACCGGGGGATTCTTCGATGCGGGACCCGGGAGCGTTCGACCTGATGAGGAAGGTGTTGTCTACCCAGACAACCACATCAGTGGAAGCAGTTTCTCCTCCCCATAAAGGGCCTTTGTCTTCATCTGCACCCACGGCCACATCCAAGCGCCGGGCACCAGTGTCTCAGCGACCCTGGAGGGTGCCCCTCTTCCTCCGAGGCTTCTTCAGATGCTCCCCACGAGGAAGTCCCTAGGAAGAGATTGTGTAAGAGGAGACACTTGGATTCTCCACAGGAATCCTTGACATCTGATACTGACTTAGATGAGTCAGAGGAGTCCCCAAAGTCACCTTCAGAAGATGTCTCTTTTCGACATATTGGAGATCCTGAAGCAGAGAGGTGACTGGCAGTCCCTTCCCCCTTCTGAGGATGAGTCAGTTCTGCTGAAGGCATTTGGTGCTCGCCCTTCCTCCTCCTGGGTCACTCCGCCCTTCGACGAATTAATGGAACTAATTGCTCGAAGGGCGTGGGAGGCTCCTGACACAGTGGAACCTGTTCCAAGGAAACCTAACAAATACATCACAGCACCTCAGGACAAGTCCTACCTTACAAAAGGAGTTCCAGTAGACGCTATGGTGGTGGCAGCAGCCACGAAAAAGGAGATGTCGGAGTCTTCTTCGTCTGTCCATCCTCCTAATAAAGACTCTAGGACGATGGATAGATACGGGAAGCGCATTTTTAGTTCAGCGGCTTTTTCCATGCGGTCCCTGAACTATTTGACCCATTTTACACGTCTACAGAGGGATCTAGTCAAAGAGTTGGGAGATACCCTCCAGGGTGCTACAGATGCAGCTGTCTCAGAGAAAGTGACAGCGCAACTTAATACCCTAACATCGATTGTTAACTCGTCCATGAGGCTGATTTCCTATGCAGCCGAAGGTTCGAGTAGGGCAGCAGCTTCAGCGATTGCTCTTCGTAGACAATCCTGGATGCGCTTATGCTCCTTTGCGGAAGCCTTCAAGTCTTCCTTTACAAACGCCCCATTTGACGGTGCCACTCTCTTTGGCCCCAAGGTAAAGGAGACCCTTACCCGGTGTGAACAAGAGGGAAAGACTCTGTCTGCTGTCGGAGTCCGTTTTCCACCCCAACCAGACCGCACCCAAAGGGCAACGCGGTGGAAAATGTGGTTTCAAAACCCCAAGGGTCTTTCTCAGGCACACAGGGTGATGCCCCTCTAGAGGCAGAGGAGGGGCAGAGGTGGAAGACGCCGCCTGGCGGCAGAGGGGTCCGCAACATCAAGGTGACAGGGAAACACTCCTGGTAAACCTTTCCAGCACTCCTGAGAGGAGGCCCGACTGTCCTGCTCTGGAGGCAGTCGGGGTCGCTAGCTTTATACCCTCAGGCCTGGCAAAATATAACTACAGACAAGTGGGTAAAAGCGTGGTTACCAGAGGTTACAACATACCCTTCCTATCCCATCCCATCCCAAAGAAAAGACTCCCAGATGTACCGCCCCATCTGCGAGAGCCAGCGGCTTTAGAAATTGCAAAGCTGCTAGAAAAGAGTCATCCAGCCAGTCCCAGTGGACCAGCAAGGATTCGGGACTTACTCAAGGTTCTTTTAGTTCCAAAGAAAACAGGGGACTGGAGGCCCATTCTAGACCTAAGCTACCTCAATACTTTCGTCAAGAAAGAAAAGTTCAATGGTCACGCTTCAATCGATCCTTCCATTCTTACAGAAGGACGAGTGGATGTGCTCAATAGATCTAGAGGATGCATACTACCACATCAAAATGGCCAGGGCATCCAGAGATCATTTGCGCCGGCTGGGAGCCAGTCACTTTCAATTTCGAGCCCTGCCCTTTGGTCTGACCTCAGCCCCAGGGTCTTCACCAAATGCATGGCAGTGGTAGCGTCTCACTTGAGACACCAGGGATTCCAGGTGTTTCCGTATCTGGACGACTGGCTCCTTTCGGCCACCACCGGCCAACTACTGCAGGCCAGAGACTTTGTTCTTCAACTGTGTGTTCACCTAGGGATCTCCGTAAACTTCGGAAAATCCTTACTTCAGCCATCACAAAATATCTTGTTCATAGGAGCAGAGTTAAACACACGTCAGTTGATTCTGAGGCTTCCCCCAGAAAGGATATTATCACTTCAGACTCACATCGTCTTCTACTCTTGTCAAGGAAATCTCCTGCAAAACTAGTACTAAAGGTGTTGGGCCTCATGTCAGCCTCCTTATTGCAATTCCCTGGGAAGGCTGCACATGAGAGTCCTACAATGGCTACTGTTTGCACAATGGTCGTTTCAACAACTACCTCTAACACACGAGATTCTTATAACAAAGACTTGCAAAACAGATCTAAACTGGTGGCTTCAAACGCAACCTTTCCAAGGGAGGCCGTTTGTGCTACCCACGCCCACAGTTACGGTGACCACGGACGCTTCCCTGATAGGGTGGGGGGGCATCTTTCAGGGACAGACAGTCCAAGGCGAATGGACCAATTTGGAGTACAATCTGCACATCAATGTTCTAGAGTTGAGGGCAGTGTTTCTAGCGTTGCAACACTTTGCTCCCCTTCTTCCTCTAGGGACTATTGCAGTTCAGACGGACAACATGTCTGTAGTCTGGTACATAAACAAGCAAGGGGGAACCAAGTCCTATCAACTATGCAGAGAGGCCATGAGAATTTGGCAGTGGGCGGAGTCCACGGGTCGCTTTCTAATAGCAACGCACATCCCGGGTCATCCAACTTCATAGCCGACAGCCTGAGCAGAGCAATTCTGTTACCCCACGAGTGGCCTCTAAAACAGTGAGTGGCGAAAAGGATTTTGCGCACGTGGGGCCAGCCTTCCTGCGACCTGTTTGCGTCTCCAATGAACGCCAAATGCAGGAGCTACTTTGCCCTATTACCCCCTCCAGGGGAAGTCCCCAGGGACGCACTGGTTTACGATTGGCCCCGGGACTCCTGTACGCATTTCCTCCATTTCCTCTGATATCAAAGTTTCTCCAGAAAGCCAGGAACCTACACAGGACGATAATCCTCATTGCTCCATTCTGGCCTCGTCAAATTTGGTTTCCCTTCCTGAAGATACACTGCATTCGGGGACCCTGGATTCTGGACCCAGAGCCAGATCTATTGACTCACTCGTCAGGGGTTCCCCATCCCGCGCTCTGGTCACTCCATCTAGCAGCTTGGCTGCTCCAATTCCCAACTTAGCCAGGTCTGATCTTTTGTCACCAGCAGTCCAGGATATATTGGTGGCTTCGCATAAAGCTTCCACTACTAAAACATATACTAGCAAATGGAAGCGATTTGTATTCTGGGCGAATACACACCATGTGGATCCCTTTATAGCTCCTTTGAATAAGATATTAGAGTTCTTAACGGACTTATTTCATCAGGGTGCTTCTCCTGCTACTCTAAGAGTTCAATTGGCTGCCATTTCGAATTTCCATGTTGAAGAATGTGGAGCTCCTGTTATGGCTCACAGACTTTGTAAAGCCTTTTTAAAAGGAGTTTTTCATATTAAACCACCGGTCAGATCTCCGACGTCACCTTGGAGTCTGAATTTATTGTTATCTAAATTAATGTTGTCCCCTTTTGAACCCGCCTCTTCTTGCCCATTAAAATTTTTGTCCTGGAAAACTCTCTTTCTGGTAGCCATTACTTCCGCTAGACGAGTATCTGAACTTCAGGCTCTCTCCATCAAGCACCCTTATTTGATCTTTCACTCTGACAGAGTTTCTCTTCGAACCAATTCATCCTTCCTCCCTAAAGTGTGTTCTATTAACAATATTAATCAGTCCATTGAATTACCCACTTTCTTCAAAAACCACTCCAATAAAATGGAGTATATGTTACACAAATTGGATGTTCACAGACAGCTAAGATTTTATTTGGATAGAACAAAAGATCACAGAAAAACAGATCAACTCTTTGTGGCTTTTGCTGATAGCAGGAAAGGACTTGCAGTTACCAAAAGAACTCTTTCTAAATGGTTAACGGATTGTATAATCTATGTCTACGATTCTTCTAATCAACCCCTTTTACATAAACCCAAAGGACATTCCACAAGGTCAGTGTCTACGTCTTTGGCTCATGCAGCTCGCCTACCACTGGACGCTATTTGTGCGGCTGCTACTTGGTCTAAGCCACATACATTTATTTCTCATTATAAAGTAGACAAGGTTTCTAGGGACAGGGCAACCTTTGGTTCCACTGTGCTCAAGAACGTCCTCCCGTGAGTTCCTCAGGATCAAGGAGCTAGGGACGCTACCCATGTGTAAGAATAAACGGCGAGATTGAACACTATCACATATAGAAGTTATGTCCTTACCATAACGTTCCATGTGGAGTGTTCATCTCGCCTTTGTTCTTACAGTCCCACCCTCCCACCCTTAGGAAGAATGTTCTTTGATGCCTGGCCAGGAGCATTCTGCTACTGTTACGACATTGTGTACATAGTTGGCATATATATATATATATATATATATATGTGTCTGTTTAGATATATATATATAGTTTTCTGTAAATTCTTTCTATACATACGTGTATAAGCATGAATGTGCTATTCTGTAGATTGGTTTGCTTGCAAACTAGATCTGAGGTAAAGGCAGAGGGAGATTGTGGGTATTAGATTGTCTCGAGCTTCTTCTCGATGCAGAGCTTGCAAGAGGCCGGCACGGAGCCGAGGATCGACTCCGAACCCATGTGTAAGAACAAAGGCGAGATGAACACTCCACATGGAACGTTATGGTAAGGACATAACTTCTATTTTTATGACTCTTATACTAAAAAATGTGGTAGTTGTAAACGGTGCAATCACATTCTTCAGGAAAAAAGTATAACATTGGAAAATATAAATAATACAAAAATAATATTCAAACAAGGTAATTGTTGCACTAAGATGATTGTATATATGGCTAAATGCATGGCATGCTCAGGATTTTATATAGGAAAAACTGAGAGGAAATTTAATAAATGGATATATTCTCATTTATATAGTATCAGGACAAAAGATGAAAAGAACGCTCTTTTTAGACATATCAAAAAATGTGGAGACAGGCACTATTTCAAGTTTGCTATTATTGACAGTGTTCAACTTGATATGGGGGGAGACTTCAAGGGCCTGTTATCAAACAAAGAGTATTGGTGGCAGGTTTTATTGGATGCTTCAACTCCACCAGGACTCAATGACATTATTTCTATTAAACCTTTGCTGGCTATGGGTTGAATTTGGGTTTAGTGGCATATGCAACAGTTAATTTGTGATTATAAGGCACAAACAGGCATACCAAATTTTATATTTATATATATTTATATTCAAATATTCACATCATATTGATGGTACAATTTTGTTACAATATTTTTATAGATAGGTAGATTTAGGACAAGATATGTATTTTGGTAATTGTTTATTGTATTGTTGTTTAGATTCTTATAGTTTTTATAGGACAGTTTGGATGGATATGTAATCATTTGTTCTGTATTACCCAGGCATTTTACATACTAATATTTAATATTAAAATATTTTAAGGTTTAGATTTATATTTTATAATATATATTATACATTGTATTTGTTCACGTTGTGCGTTAGCATAGATAGGATTTTTATAATAATAGGTTTTGCCACTATGTGTATTTTTAGGTGTCCTATACCTTTAATATGAAGCATTGTGTATTTTGCATTTTGGCGCCAAAAAGTTTATTTAAGTGTTGAGAGGTTTGTTTCAACTTGTTCTGAAGAAGCTTGCCATTTAGCAAGTGAAAGTGCTTAACCTGTTGGATTATTCTGTGTTTCGTTTAATAAAATTACAGTTTGGCTGAGGATACCGTTGGTTTTTGAAGAAATTTATTTCATTTGTTTCATCTGTTCCACTGGCTTTCTAAAAGTTTATCTAACTGCTGAGAGTTTGGCTGTGGATATCGCTGGTTTTTGTAGCCATTTGTTTCATCTGTTCCACTGGCTTTCGTTCACACTTTTCAGCTGCTGAATTGCCGTTTTTTGGTGAGTTTCATCTCAAGACACTGGGACTGTCAACGTTCTATGTGTTATTCTGTTCAGTAGTTGTTTGGAACTTTTGTGGTAAAAAGTTGTTAAAACTAATTAAAAACTATTTAGTCACTGGTAAAAATGTGCTATTTTACACTTCAGGGTAGGAATAAGTGTTTAAAGTGCTTTCTAATGTGTTTTTATGGGGCAGAAGTGGCTTTTTTTTACAACTTATTTGTTTTACCAGCTAGTGCTGCTAGGCTTCCCTGGGAATCAGGTCTCTTTTTCAACTTATATGGAACATCCTCCCAGTTCCTCAGTTCTTCATTCTTCCAGCCACGCAAAGAATAAAATTAGTAAACAGCCTTTGCTGTCACAGCAGGTTGCTATAGTGCCTTGACTGCAGATTGGTGACTGTGTTATTGCTATTACTAGTTCCTCACACCATTCATCTTTTTCCCCTGGAGCCCTCTGCTGTAGTCCCTACAACTGCAATGGACTGATTGGATGGTTAGATACATCTTCTCTGGCTGTTGGAGTACCCTTGTTGGACAAGTGAGAGCCAGTGATGTTGGTCTTGGAAAAAGGGTTTGGAATGTTATTCTATCTTGCTAGAATGCTATGGCTAACACTAGGATTTTTTTTTCCTGGCACAAGTGGGTCTGTTTCTTCAGAAATTCCTGTCAAAATGAAGCAAAAATGTAGATATGTTTATTCTCCAGTCTCAGTCACTTTGAACAGGAATAATTTATTGGACTTAGTTCATGTTTTTTTCAGGATCTTGACCCTTCGAATGTAACTATTTCTGGTAAATGAAAAAGAGAGTCCTCATTTTCTGAAGAGCTTCAAGTGTTTAAACCACAAAATGACTGTGAAGGGACAGATGCTGTTTTGTCACCTCAGATTCTGAGGAGGCTGTGGCTTCAGCCAGTTCCTGTCAAGAATTCTCTTTGTGTAAAACTATTTCCAGAATGAATCAGTTGTTTCAGTAGGAATGTAATGATATTCTGCAGTCAATGAAAAAAGTATTATTTATTATAGCTGGAATCTCCAGAACCAACAGCAGTTCCTCTTGCTCCTTCAGCACCGGAAGATGTTTTTATACTTGTAACTTGCTTGACAGCCATCCTGCTGTCCTCAGGAAAGCAGATAGATTGTATTACATTTGTCAGTCTTATAAGTTGTTATACACTCATTCCTGATCAGATCCAGCAGTAGTGAACCCAGCCGCTGCTGAACATCTAGTTTATACCAATTCCTGTCCTTCTGACAAGTAATGGAAAGCATTTGATAGATTTTTGGGAAAATGTATTCTTCTGCAACACTTGATCTAATATTGTTAATCCTTGTTCATTCCTTACGTATGGGTATCGGTTCCGACCTTGGAACCAAGCCGGCCATCTTCCAAGCTCGCGTCAGCTACAAACTCTCGAGCTAAACTCTTACCCAGAATTCCCCTCTCCCTGTTACCTCAGATTTCGTTTACCGCGTCGGCATTCGGTCGTGTCAAGCTGCTTCTTTTGAGCTAAGTATAGATATTTGTTCTCAGACTAGTCTAATATAACCTTTTCTGTCAGAAAAGTTTCTAATTTGTTGTCTCTTACCCTATCGCATTTAACGACTATATCTTTTTAAGTTTCCTGCTCTTTACTCTGCACCTTTTACTGCAAAGTATTTTCTCCCTTACCATCATTGGTAAACCCTCTTTTTTCTTCATTACCTTTGGGTATTCTTTCATACCATTGCTGGTACCCTTTCTTCTGTCTCCTTTTCTATCATGGCAGATAAAAAAGGTAGCCCAGGATTTAAAAGGTGTTCAGATTGTGGACACAAATTACCTACATCAGATTCACATTCTTTGTGTGTTTATTGCTTGGGTGTGTCTCACTTATCTGTTGACCCGCCCTGTGGTATTTGTAAAAATTTTTCCAATAGAACTTTGATTGAGAGGAAAAATAAGTTGTTGCTGAAGGGACTTCTTAAATCTCCTTTTTCAGAGGCTATTTCTGAATCGGAGGCTTCAACCCCTCCTAGAGCCCATAAGAAAATATTGGATGATCCTACATAGGCAAAGTCTTTGCCTTTGTCCCCGGCTGGGGACTCTCGCCAACCAAGACCTACAAAGGCTAAAGTTTCTGCTTTGGAGCTTACTCAGTCGGCCCCAGCGCTTTCGGTGCCTAGACCTTCTGCACCAAGGCCTTCGGTGCCATCAGTGATTTTGACTCCATCTACTGTAGCCTTTACTATATCAGTACCGAGGGGCTCCTCGGTTCAGACTTCTGCGACTACTACATCGGCACCGACTGTTCAGCCGGCACAGACCTTGACCACGTCAGCTCCGACATCTTACTCGGAACCGACGTCTCAGTTATTGGCACCAATTTTGTCGGTTCCAGCTTTGGTACCAACCACTTCAGCACCAATCCCTTTGTCAGTGCAGACCGTGACATCGGCACCAATGATTTCCTAAGTGCAGACACCCGTAGTCCAGTCTCTCTCTGCACCGTTGTTCTCAGTGCAGACTGGTGAAGTGGGCACCAAGCTTGTCTCTTCTGTGGACAGACTTGTTTCTCCCTCATCTGTCTCCGTGAGGTCCACTAGAAGCCTCTCTGAACATGACATATTACGTCTTGTGGATCAAGTGCTTCTGGCCAGAGGTATCCCGCCCCTCCAGGACTTATCCTTCCTTGGGAGGTGATCACCCATCGCCAAAGACCCCTTCTTATTCTCCTCCTTCATTGCCTTTGAAGTCCATTGATATAGCACAGTCTTCCCCCTCTACAGTTCCCTTAATGGACCTCACTAAGGAACCGCAGTTGCCTTCGTGGCAGGAGAGTTTTGCTATGACCCAGGATGATAGTTGTGACACGCGTAATTTGTTATTTCACAGCCATCCAGGGACTCCAGGTCGGCAGTCTGAGCCACTTAGGGGAGGGGTAACCCCTGTCCTGGACACTCACCCCTCTTCAGGTGGACCAGCCTTCCAACTGATGGAGAAGGCTCTGGTTTCTGCTGGCGATACTTGTCTGTCTATCTCCCTGCCCTCCTCTGGACCGCTATGTTAACAAGTCGCACCTAGCAGACACTGGGCGCAAGGGCCTCAGGACATATTCCCACAGGTAACCCCCTTTCCATTGTCTTCCCCAGCTTCCCCCTCTGAGGAAGTTCACCGGAAAACATTGTGCAAGAGTGAGCACATGGACTCCATAGAGGAGTCCCTCACTGAAGACACAGACTTTGATGATGGGGAAGGATCCCCTTGGTCACCCTCTGAGGTATCCTTTGGTGATATCCTCGAAATCCTTAAACAGAGAGGTGACTGGCAGCCCTCTAATCCAACCTCTGAGGAGTCTGGGTTCCTGCAGGCCTTTCGCGCCCGGCCCCCTACCTCCTGGGTTACTCCACCTGCCGATGAACTTGTCTGGTTCATCGTGCAGCGTGCGTGGAAGGCTCCTGACACGGTCAAGGCTATTTCCCGGAGGCCAGATAAGATTTTGTCCCCTCCTGCTATGGATCCCCATTGGTCTAAAGGTCTTCCTGTGGATGCTCTGGTGGCAGTGGCCACAACCAAAAATGATCTGGCGGAAGAAGAAAGCCAGACTGTCCATCCACCCAATAAAGAGTCCTGGGCCCTGGATAGGATAGGGAAGCGCACCTTTGCATCAGCGACCTTTGCTATCAGGTCCCTGAATTATATGGCACATTTTTCCAGGCTTCAAAGGGATTTAATTTCCGAGCTCTCTGAAACCTTGGCTGGTGCCATGTCTGAAGAGGTCCATGACAAAGTGGCCTCTCAGCTGGCCACCATTGAGTCAATATCTAACTCCTCCATGTGACTGATATCTCACGCATCAAAAGGAGTAGCTAGAGTGGCGGGTTCAGCAGTGGTCTTGAGACGACAAGCCTGGATGCGCTTGTGCAATTTCACGGAACCCTTTAAGGCTTCCTTTTGTAACGCTCCCATTGAAGCCTCCTCGTTGTATGGACCCAAAGTTAAAAGCACACTGGCCAGATGTGAACAGGACGGTAAGACCCTTTCTGCCATAGGTGTCCGTTATTCTTCCCCTCAACGTGCTTTCTCCCAAAACCAAAAGAGTGGGAAGATATGGTTCAAGAAGTCTCAGGGTCCTTTCCATAACACAAAGGCCAAGTTCTCCCCTAGAGGCAGAGGGGGAAACTCACAGGGAAGACGCCCCTTTCGGGGCAGAGGGGGTCCACGTAACCAGGTTTCCAGGGACTCTTTTCCTGGCCAATCCTACTAGCGCTCCTGAAGAGTGGCCCAACTCCTTTCCTCTGGAGGTGGTTGGGGGTCGTTTCTCCTTGTACCCTTCTGCCTGGCTAACCATCACCACCGATTCTTGGGTACAAAGGATTATAACCAGAGGTTATCAAATCCCCTTCGATCTTTGTCCTGTCCCTTCAAAAAACCTTCCCGACATTCCACCCAGTCAAAGGGAAGAAGCAGCACTAGAGATAGAAAAGCAGCTAAGAAAAAGAGTCATCCAAATAGTCCCTCCAGATCAGATAGGATCTGGATTCTACTCAAGACTATTTTTGGTGCCAAAGAAAACCGGGGACTGGAGACCAATTTTGGATCTCAGTGTATTGAACAAGTTTGTAAAAGTACAAAAATTCCGGATGGTCACAATACAGTCTATCCTCCTGCTTTTGGAAAAAGACGATTGGATATGCTCGATAGATCTTCAAGATGCGTACTACCATATAAAAGTGGACAGGCCATCAAGAAGATTTCTGCGTTTCCGTATGGGACCCAGTCGCTACCAGTTCAGAGTACTGCCCTTCGGACTCTCTACAGCCCCTAGAGTGTTCACAAAGTGCATGGCAGTCGTCACAGCTCACTTGCAACTACAAGGATTCCAGGTGTTTCCATACCTAGACGACTGGCTCATCTCCACCCCCACCCCCCCACCAGACATCTATTGGAAGAAGCCCTGGCATACTCTCTCCTCGCTGCACAAAGGCTAGGCATAACCATAAACTGGCAAAAATCCAATCTCACCCCATCTCAGTCCACAGAATTCATAGGGGTCATATTGAATACAAAGAATTGCAGAGCATCCATTCCAGTGCACAGAATTCTAAGGATAAAGCAACAACTAATACCAATCCTTTCAAGGGGAAAAATCCACAGCTCACTCTGTCCTACAGCTGTTGGGTTCCATGGCAGCTTCCATCACCATTGTCCCCCTGGCCAGGTTTCATATGAGGCTTCTACAATGGCTACTGCTCACCCAATGGTATCCTTTTCAACATCCTCTTTCAGCCAAGTTTCGAGTAACCCACAGGTGCAAACAGGATTTAAATTGGTGGATGACCCACAACCCATCACAATGGTCTCGCCCCTTCTCCCCCCAGCAGCCCAAAGCTATAGTGACCACGGACACCTCCTTGATGGGGTGGGGGGGGCTATGTCAGGGACTGACAGTCCGAGGCACTTGGTCCAAATTGGAGGCCCAACTGCATATAAATGTTCTAGAGCTGAGGGCGCTGCTTCTGGCGTTGCAAGCATTCCATCCCCTGCTGCTATCTAGGACGATTGCGATACAATCAGACAACATGGCGGTGGTCTGGTATATCATCAAACAAGGTGGAACCAAATCTTACTCCCTTTGTCGAGAGGCCATGAGGATATGGCAATGGCCGATGGCTACCAACTGTTTTCTTCTAGCAACGCACATTCCCGGGAGTTCCAACGTGATAGCAGACAGACTCAGTAGGTGCATACTACAACCTCACGAGTGGTCCTTGAATCCCTTGATAGCGACGGAGATCTTCCACCGCTGGGGCCGTCCTTGCTGCGACCTCTTTGCATCCCTGACCAACTACAAATGCAGAACTACTTCGCCCTGATTCCCCCTCCGGGACAGTCACCCAGGGACTCTAGTCCACGATTGGCCCTCGGGTCTTATTTATGCATTCCCACCTATCCCCCTCATTCCCCAGTTTCTGAAGAAAGCCTGTCGGTTGAAGAGCAAGGTGATCCTCATAGCAACATATTGGCCTTGTCAGATTTGGTTCCCCTTCCTTTGGACTCACCTGCTTGATCAACCATGGATTCTCCATCCAACCCCGGAGTTGATCTCACATCCGCAGAACCTGATTCATCCCAGCTTGGACAGATTGAAGCTCACAGCTTGGCTCTTCCAATTCCCTTGATTGCCAAGCATCATTACGACCCTCCCTCCTTCCCCCTCCTGTTGCTTCTAGTGGATCTCACCATCCGGTTCTTTTGGGTCATTTGACCAGAGATAGCCGCTACCTTCTTTTGACTTGCAAACTCAATCTGAGATAACAGAGAGGGAAATTCTGGGTAAGAGTTTAGTTCAAGAGTGTGTAGCTGGCATGAGCTTGGAAGATGGCCGGCTCGGTTCCGAGGTCGGAACCGATACCCATACGTAATGACTGAATGAGGATCAACAATACAGATGGAACGTTATGGTAAGACATAACTTCTTTTTTTAGATTTCTCAATTGTAAAGCTCACTTGTTAAAGTTTATGCTTGTCTTCTTCAAGAATATGAGGAATAGTATGGCATTTGTTCCTTTTCTGAGGAAAAACATCTGCTATGTGTAATTTGATTGCTTCTGTTTGAAATTGGCTAATGGCTGTGCTGAAGCCACTTTTGAGGGCTGCTTGTTTGTAGTCAAGATGTCAAAAATGAAATTTTGAATTTTCCCTTGGATAGATATTTAGTTTTTGGGCTATTTGCTGCTATATTTCCTGCTCCCCTCAGGAAATATCATTAAATATAACTCCCCCTACTATCACTAGGGAACAGGTCCTTAATGTTCTCTCTAAGACCAAGAACACTGCATCATTGGACCCAGACAATATCCCAGGATGCCTTTTAAATAGCATGAAACATGACATATGGCCTCTGAAATTACTGTTTAACTGTAACCTCCAAACAAGTTTTGTGCCTCATGAATGGAGAAATACAACAGTCATCCCTCTGCACAAATGTGGGCCATCGACAGACCCTGGAAACTACAAACTCATAAGTCTCACTGGTCTTATATGTAAATCCATGGAAAGAATTATCATGGAGATGTTCAATAGAGATATAGTAAATCACCAGATGCTGGACCCAACCCAGTTTGGTTTTGTCAAAGGCAAATCATGCCTACTTAACCTGGTGGACTTTGAGAAGGTCACCAAAGCAATGTATGAGGGCAAAATCGTTCACACTGCCTCCTTGACCTGGCCAAGGTATTTGACACAATACCCCACTCGGGCATTGTTTTCAAACCAAGAGGTTAGATACAAACCCATTTGTCACCCAGTGGATAGCCAACTGACTCACAGACAGGACCCAGGAAGTTAGACTTGGGGAGTACACCTCTACAAAGAGGACAGTCACAAGTGGAGTCCCATAGGGATCAGTCCTTGGACTGCTCCTTTTTGGCATTTACTTCTCAGAAGTCAAGGCCAGTGTCAGTGGTCTCTGGCTGACTAAATATGCAGATGATTGCAAATTAGGAGCTGTCATTGAATCTCACACTGACACAAATGTTCTCTAGCAGGGGCTGACACAGACAAACAACTGTTGTCAGAGCCATAGACTAAAACTAAATGCCAAGAAATGCATAATAGTATCCTTGAGAAGTCATCCATCCCTTGTAACTATCATATTAACAATACACCACTTATAGTTGACCCAGTAGTCAGGGAATTAGGGACACACATAGATTACTAATCTAGCCTTTGACCATCATGTGTCTGCAGTAGTGAGGAAATCATTCTATGTGCACAACTTATAAACAAGGTATGGCATCTAAGTCCAAGGAAGTCATTGTTCCACTGTATTCAGCATTCATCAGACCTATCATTGAGTACAATGCCCCCTTTGGTGTGTACCTAACCAGGCATATCCAACAATTCTAATGTCCACAGAGGTTTCTCACTAAAAGAATACAGGGCATAAGTAAAATGTGCTATGCAGACCACCTCAAGGCCCTATTCTTGTATTCTGTCTCCTACAGTCTTTTGAGGTGAGATCTATGCCTGGCATACAGGGCATTGTCAGACCCCACTCTGATAGACCTCCTGCATATCCACAAAACAAATAGCATCAGAATTACCTATTCTAAAGACTTAAACCTTGCCTGTGTTATAAATAAGACCTGCTGGTGAGATAGGTATGTATCCCAGAGACTACCACGTCTATGGAACAGACTCTCCATTCATGTGAATCAGAGTTCCTCCCTAACCCAATTCAAGTGAAACTTGGACAACTGGATGGGAAACCAGAAATTAATCCCTGATTTGGCACCTATGCCTCTAATGGACACAAGTAGCCTGTAAATGTTTCATCTCCCAGGCCCATGCTTACACTTGTTAAGGGTATCAGAACTTGTCAGAGATTTGGGATGCATGGCTAGGCTTAAAAAGGCCCTTGTGGTCATTAGCCTAGTAAACACCTATGAACCTATAAAGACCATTAAAATTATGATGTGAAAAGTAAACCTTTTTATGGGATCTGTCATATATTTCAGCCTACCTTCTCCAAGGTAGACAAGGGGGTAATGCTATCCCTACTGTCTTCTTTAGAAAGCAAAATAAACAGTTCCAGCAAGCTGCCAATAAGAAGATGTTTAAAAAGCAGTTGCAGGGAGGTTCCAAACAGAAAACAGGACCCCCCCCCAGAATAAATATCAGACTATGTCTGGATGGCTATATACAGGACCCCCTTCCCCTCCCACCCTGGAAAACCCTTAATCCTTCCAGAAAGTCTGAAAATCCATTTCTCTCTTTGGCAACAGTTTCAGACAGCTGTGTTCTGAAACTAATCCATCATAGTTACGGATGGCAGAAAAAATCTCTCCCTGCTTTTTTGAGGGATTCTTCATTGGCCAAACCAAACTCCTCTTTTCCTTCCTGTCATTCAGTATCAGCTGTCTTGGGGTAATAGAGATGGTCCTTCCTCTTCAGTTAGGAGAAAGGGTTTATTTGAAAGATGACTGCCATGGAGTAAACACCTGTTTCTCTAGAACTCTGACTTACACAACTGATCCGCTTATATTTCCATCTCTACACCAAAAAATTAACTAGGAGCTCCACTTCAACCAACAAACAAAATTTTTCATTTTCTGGGTTGAAGCCTTCAAAAATCAAGCTAATTATAAATACCACACCTTGAAGAAAGACAGTCAAGCTAGAACTGGGTCTATATTAGATTAACGAACACTTAAAATGTTGAGTACAACATACTCGACAGCTTTTAAGTGAAGGTTCATCTAAGCGAAACCCCATAATGTCAAAACAAAGAGTTTCAAAAACCTTTAGTTGGCCAGCCATCAGGAAGCCAACGGCTGACGGCTGAAATGCTAAAATGTACTGTACACCATTAACCCCCCCCCAAAAAAAATCAACAAACAAAATAAAGTGGGGGGCTGCACCCCCCACACCATCCTACTTAAATATATCAACTCCGAGATCGCACCACAGTGGAGGATTGTCATAACATTACACAGGGTAAACGACGAGACCGCACCACAGTGGAGGACTGTAAGAATGGCTAGACAAGGTGAATCTTCTTACATCAGCCGCTGGCTTCCTGACGGCTGGCCAACTATAACTTTTTGAAACTCCTTGTTTCAACATTTTTAGGTTTCGGTTAGATGAATGTTTGCTTAAAAGCTGTTGAGCATGTCATACTCAACATTTTAAGCGTTCGTTCATCTAATAGGGAACCGCTAGAACCACATGGTGGGCAGCCCAGAACTAGCAACAATTTGTACAATCTACAAAGAAAAGCCAAATAAATAAAAAAAACCTTCGTGACAAAAACTCGCTCTTTTCAACTACTTTTCTCAAACATGCAGTATGTTGCAACAACAGGAAGTGAACACAATGGAAACTTTTATTTCTAAAACTAAACTATCTACTTTAATCACTTCAGAAAAAGATGCAGCTAACAAGAGGCTCAGAAGTGCTGCAAAAAAGAAAAAGACTATCATCTTCCAAGACTAAATTGGAACAAAGTTTTGTACTAGATGACCTCAAGATTGCACTCCAACCAGTTCAGTCAGCAATCAACATTTTGAGTCAGTTAACATTGATTAATACTACACTAAATGACTTTACCGAAAGGCTCGACCACCCATAAACCAGAATCTGTGAATGTGACAACCAATTAATCTCAATCCAAAAGACCCGTCTCAATTGAATAAAGATATACCCTCACTGAAAGACAACTCCTAGACTTAGAATCAAAAAGCCATCTTAACAACCTTCTCTTCCGAGTAATTCCTGAAACACAAGATAAAACTGACTTATCAACCAAAGCCAAAGATATTTAACCATTCTGCTTGGTAACATGATAACCGTTTCTAATATAGTATTGAATGGACTCATCAGACTCTTCACTCATCTCAATCAAATTATCCGACAAGTTTATATACAGTTTCTTAACTGGCAAGATATGGATGTAATTCTTAAGTCTGCCAAAAAAACAAGAAATACATAATGTCACATGAACACAAAATAACAATCACTAAAGACCTTCCATTTGAATATAAAATCAGTAGGCAGAAAGTCTGTTACTGCACTTAATCCAAAACAACATTAAATTCCTAATGCAAGTCCCAGCCAAATTATCAATCATATGTCAAGGCATCAAATACTCCTAAAATTCTCAAGAAGAAGCCAAACCGGTATTTAGTTAGCGTCTTAGCTTTGTAACATACTGAAACCAATGTGTTGCACTAAACTAACTTCTGTTAAAGCTCTGATTCCAACAAATACTCTCTTTTTACTTGGCTTGGATTGATCAAGCTATTTTCTTACTTATTTTGGAAATTCGGATGCTGGGATATTAAGTTACAGCTCCTTGTATATGTGATGCTCCTCTTTCTTGTAAATGTCTAGTCACTTTGACTGGTGAGGATCTAAGACAGGTAGCTGTCATGTTGAAGCACAGATTGTGCAGCTACATAGGAAGAACTCTTGACTTTTGATCAGATTTAACTCGGCCAACTTCCTTCTCACGAACTTTCACTATCTTAAGTGGTGAATATTTGCAATTATTTCTTTTTTCAATTTAATGAGAAACAAAACATTTAATTCAGCTTAACTACTACTTATATTTTCTGTATAACATTTACAGCAAATAGTAAAAAATTCAAGCATCACTTATGCCTTACAGTGGAAGATTAGAATATAGTGATTGATCCAAACTCAGATAGCTTTAGTTCATACCAAAATTCCAACCCAAGTATCTCAAGTAATTTTAGATCACCAAACTGAATTTGAGCTTGCTGATCTAGTAAGATTTGCTGCTCCCGTGGACAACAAGTTCACTTTCTATTCTGCCTGTTTGAAATTATGGTCACATATTGTCTTTTCTCTTATACCATCTATTCTGCAAAGAAATGTAACTATATATTTTAGCAGAACCCCTTGCCATATTGGACCATTCTAAAATCCAAATTTCAGTAAAACTTTCTTTATCTGCAAATAACCCATCTTTTTTTAAATAACTGGAACTTCAACCCTCTTTTACAATACAATCATGAATCAGTACAGGAGGTGAAAATCTTTCTCAATAATTTTATAAATAACATATCCTCTAACAGTACAAAACTTAACATCATATCGGCTGCATTTAAAGTTCAGTGACATGGCCTTTTAAATATTAAAGCCACTTATTTAAAAAATACAAATACAAGATGAAATTAGTATACAAATTAAATTACAGCAGCTGGAGAAAAGCTTAGACAAAATTTCAACCCTCAATTGAACTCCAAATCAAACAGCACTTACAAAGATCTTGTCCTCCTCTATTCCTTACAACAAATATGGTATGAAAACTATACTCTAGCCAAATACCTGGAATGGCCACAGACACCATCAAAACCCATAGCTAAACTATTTTTAAACCAAAATACTCTTCCTTTTATATATGAAGTATAAGAGGAAAATGCCTCTTGCCATTCTACCCCTGAAATAATTTTTATATTTTAAGATTTTTACTGAAATATATATGAATCTGTACCAACATATCTGCATCAATTAAAATTTCCCCAGATAATCCCACAACATAAAAAATACTTTCTAAACCAATTCAAATCTAAGAAATTAAACAAGCTATTTAGAGCCTAAAGAATGGATCTGTGTCAGGCCCATATGTTTGCACATCTGAGTTCTATAAATTTTTCCAGGATCACTTGCTAAATATTTTACTTCAGGTCTTTATATAAGAACCAATGTGATATCTGATCTGTATCCTAATTGGGCCAGAACAATACTAATTCCTAGCAATCAAAATGAAAACTGCAAAATCAGTTATTACAGATCTATCACTCTTATCAATTTAGATCTCAAAATGTATGCTTCTGTTTTTCCTAATAAATTGAATCCTGTCATGTCTACTTTAATTTCTCCTCTTTGGTCTTTTTACAAAGAAGACAAGCATCAGCCCCAACAATTACATTTGAGACCTTTCACCTTTTTAAACCAATTACAATGCCAATATTTATGCATTGCCTCTAGACACCTCCAAAGCTTTTGATAAAATAAGTGTCATCTTTCTCTTTACAGTCTTAACTAAATTTGGATGTTCCCCTGAATGTATCGATGCTTAAAGATTCTTTATTCTAACCATTTAACTAACCTTATAATAAAAAAAAAACATTTCTTCTTCCATTTTCCTTATAAATGGAGTTTATCAAGGGTGCCCTCTTTCTCCCTACCTATTTAATATTTATATGGAAGTCTTATTTCTCTCTTTAATAGAGTTAACCATCTTTTATGCCACTAATCCCTGCAACTTTAAAAATCCCAATCACAGCATTCCCTGATGAGGTTACTATTTACCTGAGTTGCCCAAATACTGACATTCCCAAAATTCTTGATGCTATCTGACAATTTTCACACTTTGCTAATTATATATTAAACATATAAAAATAATCACTATTTCCAGTATCAGTTATAAGCAATTACTCCATTGTTTTTCCAACATAATGTTTTTTCTATCAATTACTCCATAAACTATTTAGGAATTTGTTTTTTTTCTTCTCCTGCATGCAACTATCAAAACAACATATGCAAAACATGGCTAAACATCATATCAGATATCAAAAGGTATGAACTTATTTATTTCTCATTCCTATTTAAATGTGCAATTATAAAAATGAATATTTTAGCTGAGGATTTTATTCTTTATTACATCTACAAAACCTAAAAAGTTATTCAGTCTTATTCATACCCAACTTGGCAAATTAATTTGTCATCCTAAATCGACTAGACTATCATACAGTACATTGACATGTCCCAAAAAAAAGAAGGTATGAGCTTTACAGATTTTTATGCTTATTATTTAATCACAGGAACTTCTTATCTCTTAAAGATTATCAATATTAAACTTAGTAGTAATCACTGGAGCCCAGCCTGGCTAACCGTTTGGCATAAAATAATAAAAATGTATAATTGCAATCTGTATGACTTTCCTTTTCTACACCCCCAATGTATTAAGAAACTCAAAAGAGACAACATTATGAAAAATCACATTGACCACTTTCAGAAATTAATAAACCTTTTGCACCTGGAAACACTGCATCTGATATTGTTAATCCTCGTTCATTCCTTACGTATGGGTATCAGTTCCGACCTTGGAACCGAGCCGTCCATTTTCCAAGCTCGCGTCAGCTTCAAACTCTCGAGCTAAACTCTTACCCACAATCCCCCTCTCCCTATTACCTCAGATTTAATTTGCCGCATTGCCATTCGGTCGTGTCAAGCTTCTCTTGAGCTAAGTACAGTTGTTTGTTGTTTAATAACCATTTATTTTACGTTTCTGTCAGAAAAGTTTCTATTTCATTGTCTCTTACCCTATCGCATCTAGCGGTCATACTTTCTTCAGGTTTTTCTTCTCTTTTGTCTATCTTTTTACCATGAGGTAAATTCCCATTACCATCGTTGGTAATTCTTCCCTTTTTCTCATACCTTAGGGTATTCTTTTGTACCATTGCTGGTACCCTTTTCTGCTTTCTATTTTAGCTATTATGGCAGATAAGAAAGGTAGTCCGGGGTTTAAACGATGTTCTGATTGTGGACACAAACTATCTACTTCTGATGCACACTCTTTGTGCATTTATTGTTTGGGGGCATCCCATTTGTCTGTTGAGCCGCCCTGTACTAATTGTGAGAATTTTTCAAATACCTTGTTGGAAAGGAAAAACAAGCTGTTACTGAAGGGACTTTTTAAATCTCCCTTTTCAGAGGCTATTTCTGGGTTGGAGGCCTCAACCCCTCCTAGAGCCCATAAGAAAATCTTGGATTTTCCTACCAAGGCTAAATCTTTGCCTTCGTCCCCACCAACCAAAACCTAAAAAGGCTAAAGTTTCAGCTCCGGAGCTCACTCAGTCAGCCCCAGTGCTTTCGGTGCCTAGACCTTTGGCACCAAGGCCTTTGGCTCCATTAGTGATCTCGGCTCCGTCTTCTCCTGCAGCCTTCACTATATCGGCACTGAGGGGCACCCCGGTTCAGACTATTACCACTGTATCGGCACTGACCATTCAGTCGGCACAGACCCTGACCACGTCGGCTCTGAGATCTTCCGCGGAACTGACAACTTTATTGTTGACTCCAGTTTTGTCAGTTCCATCTTCAGTACCGACAACCACTTCGGCACCGATCCCTGTGTTGGTGCAGACCATGACCTCGACACCGATTACTTTTTTGGTTTAGACTCCCGTAGTCCAGTCTCTCTCAGCACCGTTGTTCTCGGTGCGGACTGGTGAGATGGGCACTGAGTTTACCTCTTCTGTGGACAGGCCTGTTTCTCCCTCAGTTTCCGTGAGGTCCACTAGAAGCCTTTCCGAACATGATGTGTTGTGTCTTGTGGACCAGGTACTCTTGGCCAGAGGTATCCCACCCCCCCTGGAACTATCCTTGGGAGGTGATCACCCATCTCCAAAGACCCCTTCTTATTCTCCTCCTTCATTGCCTTTGAAGTCCATGGATATAGCACAGTCTTCCCCTTCTGCGGTTCCTTTTATGAATCTCACTAAGGAACCGCAGTTGCCTTTGTGGCAGGAAAGTTTTGCTAAGACCCAAGATGTCAGTTGTGACACACATAGTTTGCTGCTCCACAGCCATCCAGGGACTCCGGGTCGGCAGGTTGAGCCACTTAGGGGAGGAGTGACCCCTGTCCTAGACATTCACTCCTCTTCAGGTGGACCAGCCTTCCAACTGGTGGAGAAGGCTTTTGCTGCTGCTGGTGATAATGGACTGTCTATCCCTCCACCCTCCTCTGATACACTGGTTTCACAAGTCGCACCAAGCGGACACCAGGTGCAAGGGCCTCAGGACATATTCCCACAGGAAACTCCTTTTCTGCTGTCTTCCTCAGCTTCTCCTGCTGAGGAAGTTCACCAGAAAAGTTTATGTAAGAGGAAGCACATGGACTCCACAGAGGAGTCCCTCACTGAAGACACAGATTTTGATGAGGGGGAAGGATCCCCTCGGTCACCCTTTGAGGTATCCTTTGGTGATATCCTTGAAATCCTGAAACAGAGCAGTGACTGGCAGTCCTCTAATCTGACCTCTGAGGAATCTGTGTTCCTGCAGGCCTTTTGTTCTCGGCCCCCTACCTCCTGGGTTACTCCACCTGCCGATGAACTTGTCCAGCTTATCGTGCAGTGTGCGTGGAAGGCTCCTGACACCGTCAAAGATATTCCCCGGAGGCCAGATAAGATTTTGTCCCCTCCTGCTATGGATCCCCATTGGTCAAAAGGTCTTTCTCTGGATGCTTTGGTGTTGGCAGCCGCAACAAAAAAGGATCTGGCAGAAGAAGAAAGCCAGACTGTCCATCCGCCTAACAAAGAGTCCCGGGCCCTGGACAGGATAGGGAAGCACACCTTTGCATCAGCGATGTTTACTGTCAGGTCCCTGAATTATATGGCACACTTTACCAGGCTTCAAAGGGATCTGATTTCTGAGCCCTCTGAAACCTTGGCTGGTGCCATGTCTGATGAGGTCCCTCACAAAGTGGCCTCTCAGGTGGCTACCATTGAGTCAATATCTAACTCCTCTATGCGACTGATATCTCACACATCAGAAGGAGCAGCTAGAGCAATGGGTTCAGCTGCGGTCTTAAGACGACATGCATGGATGCGCTTGTGCAATTTCGCGGAACCCTTTAAGGCTTCCTTTCTTAATGCTTCCATTGAGCCCTCCTCATTGTTTGGACCCAAAGTTAAAAGCACACTGGCCAGATGTGAACAGGATGGTAAGATCCTTTCTGCCATAGGTGTCCATTATTCTTCCCCTCAACGTGCTTTCGCCCGAAACCAAAAGAGTGGGAAGATATGGTTAAAGAAATCTCAGGGTCCTTTCCCTGACACACAGGCTGAGTTCTCCCCTAGAGGCAGAGAGGGAAACTCTCAGGGAAGATGCTGCTTTTGGAGCAGAGCGGGTCCACATAACCAGGGTTCCAGGGATTCTTTCCTTGGCCAATCCTACCAGTGCTCCTGAAGAGCGGCCCAACTCCTTTCCTCTGGAGGTGGTTGGGGGAAGTTTCTCCTTGTACCCTTCTGCCTGGCTGACCTTCACCACCAGTTCTTGGGATATAAAGGAATATAACCAGAGGTTATCATATCCCCTTCGATCTTTGTCCCGTCCCTTCAAAAAACCTTCCCGACATTCCACCCAGTCAAAGGGAAGAAGCAGCACTAGAGATAGAAAAGCTGCTAAGAAAGAGAGTCATCCATATAGTCCCTCCAGACCAGATAGGATCCGGATTCTACCCTAGACTATTTTTGGTGCCAAAGAAAACCGGGGACTGGAGACCAATTTTGGATCTCAGTGTACTGAACAACTTTGTGAGAGTACACAAATTTTGGATGGTCACAATACAGTCTATCCTCCTGCTTTTGGAGAAAGATGATTGGATGTGCTTGATAGATCTTCAAGATGCGTACTACCACATAAAAGTGGACAGGCCATCAAGAAGATTTCTGTGCTTCTGTGCAGGAGCCAGTCACTACCAGTTCAAAGTACTGCCCTTCAGACTCTCTACAGCCCCCAGAGTGTTCACAAAGTGCATGGCAGTTGTCACAGCTCACTTGCGACTTTAAGGATTCCAGGTGTTTCCATACCTATATGACTGCCTCATTTCCGCCCCCACCAGACATTTATTAGAAGAAGCCCTAGCATACTCTCTCCTCACTGCACAAAGGCTAGGCATAACTATAAACTGGCAAAAATCCAATTACACCCCATCTCAGTTGACAGAATTCGTAGGGATTATCTTGGACACAAAGAACTGCAGAGCTGCCATTCCAGAGCACAGAATTTTAAGGATAAAGCAACAACTGATTCCAATTCTTTCAAGGAAGAAATCCACGGCTCACTCGATTCTACAGCTGTTGGGTTCCATGGCAGCCTCCATCACCATTGTCCCCCTGGCCAGGTTTCACATGAAGCTTCTGCAATGGCTACTGCCCACCCAATGGTATCCCTTTCAGCATCCTCTTTCAGCCATGATTCAAGTAACCCACGGGTGCAAGCAGGATTTAAATTGGTGGATGACACACAATCTGTCACAATGGCCTCGCCCTTTTTTCCCCCATCAACCCAAGGCCACAGTGACCACGGACACCTCCCTGATGGGGTGGGGGGGCTATGTCAGGGACAGACAGTCCAAGGCACTTGGTCCGAACTGGAGGCTCATCTGCATATAAATGTTCTAGAGCTGAGGGCGGTGCTTCTGGCGTTGCAAGCATTCCATCCCCTGCTGCCGTCGGGGACAATTTCGATTCAATCAGACAACATGGTGGTGGTCTGGTACATCAACAAACAAGGTGGAACCAAATTTTACCCCCTTTGTCAAGAGGCCGTGAGGATATGGCAATGGGTGATGGCTACAAACCGTTTTCTTCTAGCAATGCATATTCCCAGGAGTTCCAATGTGATAGCAGACAGACTCAGCAGGTGCATTCTTCAACCTCAAGAGTGGTCCCTGAATCCCTTGATAGTGGCGGAGATCTTCCACCGCTGGGGACGTCCTTGCTGCGACCTCTTTGCATCCCCGACCAACTACAAATGCAGTAACTACTTCGCCCTGATTCCCCCTCTGGGACAGTCACCCAGGGACGCTCTAGTTCACAATTGGCCCTCGGGTCTTCTTTATGCATTCCCACCCTTTCCCCAGTTTCTGAAGAAAGCCCGTCGGTTGAAGAGCAAGGTAATCCTCATAGCTCCATATTGGCATCGACAGATTTGGTTCCCCTTCCTTTGGCCTCACCTACTAGATCGACCATGGATTCTCCATCCAACCCCGGAGTTGAACTCCCATCTACAGAACCTGATTCATCCCAACTTGAACAGCCTGAAGCTCACCGTTTGGCTACTCCAATTCCCTTGATTGCCAGGCAGAATGATCTTTCTTTACCAGTACATGACATTCACATTGCATCTCATAAGTCTTCCACTAGAATTACTTATCTGAGCAAATGGAAAAGATTTACCTGTTGTCTGAAAGATAAACAAGTAGATTCCTTCTCAGCACCAGTGTCGATAATACTAGACTATCTGGCCGACCTCTTCCAATCAGGTCTGTCGGCTTCTACCATTAGAGTTCATTTGGCTGCAGTTTCTAATTTTCATGAGGGTGTCCAAGAGTCCTCTCTTGTGTCCCACAAATTGTGCAAGACCTTCATAAAAGGTGTGAATCATCTGAAGCCACCTTTTAGAGAACCTATTCAACCATGGGATTTATCATTAGTTCTACAAGCTCTGACAATGCCACCTTTCGAACCAGCCTCTTCTCGCGACCTCAAGCATTTGTCATGGAAAACCTTGTTTTTGGTCGCCATTACTTCTACCAGACGTATTTCTGAGCTTCATGCTTTATGTATCAAGAGTCCATACTTGATTTTTCATAGAGATAGAGTGTCTCTGAGAACTAATCCATCATTTCTGCCAAAAGTGATCTCTGAAATGTCTATTAATCAAACCATTGAATTGCCAGTTTTCTTTCCCAATCATTCAAACAGAGGAGAGTGTTGCTTACATACCCTAGATATCCACAGGCAAATCCATTTTTACTTAAACAGGACTAGGTCCTTTCGTAAATCTGACCAGTTATTTTTGGCCTTTTCTGGACCTAAATTAGGATCTACTGTTGCTAAGATCACATTAGCTAGATGGTTGAAGGACTGTGTGACCTCATTTATACACAATGTAATATCTCGTTGCCTACTACCATGAAAGCTCATTCAACAAGGTCGGTGGCAACTTCTGCTGCCTTCCATGCCACAGCTTCCTTACATGACATCTGTGCAGCTGCAACTTGGGCTACGCCTCATACCTTCATCAATCATTACAAATTGGATTTGGCCTCTAGGGGAAGAGCATCTTTCGGTTCTATGGTGCTCAGGAATGTCCTTCCATGAGAGCCTCCCAGGAATAGAGGTAGCTGGGGACTCTGTCCCATACGTAAGGAATGAACGAAGATTAACAATATCAGATAAAGAAGTTATGTCTTACCATAACATTCCATCTGTATTGTTGATCCTCGTTCAGTCATTACGACCCTCCCTCCTTCCCCCTCCTGTAGTTTCTACTGCATCTCACCATCCGGTTCTCTTAGGTTATTTGATCAGAGGAAGCCTCTACCTTCTTTGACTTGCAAACTCAATCTGAGGTAACAGGGAGAGGGGGATTGTGGGTAAGAGTTTAGCTCAAGAGTTTGAAGCTGACGCGAGCTTGGAAAATGGCCGGCTTGATTCCGAGGTCGGAACCGATATCCATACGTAATGACTGAACGAGAATCAACAATACAGATGGAATGTTATGGTAAGACATAACTTCTTTTTACTTATTTCAGTGTATTCCTAACAACACTAATATTTGCAATAAAAAAAACTAATAGCTATATGTAATGTTACATTATTAAAACATTGCTTAGTCTGTGACTTTATTGGAAGTGAAACTAATTCAACTGCAGATCTTATACACCATGTAAATGTCCTAAACTTTAAAACAAAATTCAACTTTAATAAAGAATAATAAAGCCAACTATTATCACCAACTGGTTCAAGCTTTATTAGCATTGAAATCTACCTGTTTATCTTGTAAAACCTTCTTACATGTTAAATTCCAAGATGCTTATTTATTTAACTCCTTTGACAAAACTAGTATACATTGCTATTAAATAAGATCTTCTAAAACTGATTATAACCCTCAGTATTAATAATATTTCTTTTAAAAAATTCTGTTATACTCAATTCATGATTTATAACAATTCCTGTTGTACCCCACTTAATATTTCCCATTTTAAATCTTCATTTTTCAGTACCTGTACTGCATGTAGGTCACCGAATGCTGATATTCTGCACATATTTTGGAATTGCAGCTTTACTATAAACCTTTGGTTAACTGCACAAGATAAAACCCAAACAGTATTACCAGAATTACAACCCCAGTCTTAGCACTTTGCCATTCTCCATTTACCTCCACAGAATGTTAATTCACTTAAATTAAAATCACTTACTATCTATTTCTTCATGATAAAGTAATTTATTACAACTGAGTGAAATTCTCTTACAACAATAAACTGCCCTAAATTGTTTTAAAATATCTATTAAATATTACACTGCCCTTAATCACCAGATTTAATCCTAAGCCAAACATCATACTTAAAGCTTGGGAATTAGTTCTAAGCTTTTATTATAATGTATACTATTAACACCTCTCCAACCTCATTGTTTTTCATTAAACTCAAAAGAGGCAACTTTTCATTGAAAGTTTATTTAGTTCATCTCAAAAGGCTGTTGTTGCCATAGATAGTATTTAGCTATTGTTTTAGCTCTTGTTTTACAATTGTTGTTTATATTTTCTATTGTTTATCTTGTTCACTTATTATTAAACTATATTAAACTATTCTTGAATAAAATGTATTCTAAAAAGGGAGACAGATTTTTTTCAAGAATGTTCTGGTGCAAAGCAGCAAGATATTTGGAGACCAGCTTGGGATCTTTTCTTTCTAAATTTGTCTGTGGTAGTTTCCAACTTCAAAATGTTATCCCTTCACATCTTGTTACCCCTTATTCCCCATTTGAGTTTTCTGGGGACCTTAAATTTAAAAGATGCATATCATCACATTCCTATAGGTTCATATTTCAGATGTTTCTTAAGAGTTTCTGTGGTTGTATCATATTATCTGTTCTTTGCATTACCCCTTGCATTATCCACTGCTCCAAGGTTATTCATGTGTTTAGCTCCTGTGATAACTTACTGCAGACTGCAAGGTAGTTACATTTTCCATATTTCTACAACACACTTATTTTTGCAGAGTTTTTTTTCAAAGTGTCAAATTTCTCAGCTGAGTAAGAGATCTCATGCACAGACTGGGGTTGTAGTAGGACTTAGAACGTTTTGTCTGACTCCTTCTCATAAGATTGTTTTCCTGGGGTATCTACTGGAAACCTTAGTTCAAAGAGCTTTTCTTTCACAAGTGAAAGTAGATATGAAACTAAATCTATTCCTGAGTTTTTACATTCTGATTGAGGTCTTTGCCAGGGAATTTCTCAGAATTTTGGGTCTTTTGGCTTCTATGATTCTCATGATACATCTTGCAACACTCCACTTGAGAAGAATCCAGTAGTAACTTAAATCTCAGTGTTTTCAACATCAGCATCCCCTGAATTTCTAGATTTCAGTTTAGGGGCTTGTAAAAATGGAGAATCTGATGTCCTATTCTGTCTTCCTCAGTGAATGGGTTACTGATCTGATACTTTGATCCGACTTGGCGACATAGAATTTGGATTCAACTCTTAAGCTCCTCCTTCTACCTATAATGCCCTAGTCCATCCTCATTACCTCAGATCTTGTTTGCTGCCATTGTGCTGAAATGTAGGGTCCATTTCTTGAGCGATTACATCAGTAATTTATAAGACATTTTTTGTTCTCTTTGAGTAAATATTTTTCCCCTTATTTCTCAACCTCCCTTTTAGTTTTTTGATGCAGCATCAGGTTTCTTACCATTTTTACATAGCATTTTATTTACTTTTTACTGTAGTTGGTATTCTCTACCTGATCCATTAACTCAGGTAATTCTTGATTACCATTGTTGGTAATTCTTCTTTCCTTTACTTCTAGCACTTTTCTAACCTTATACAAAAATCTTTCCTATCATACTTTAGTTATTTGTTTTCTTACCAAGTTCCCTTTTATTGTAGGAATGCTAATCTCTACTGCCTGTCATGGCTGATAAACCTACAGGATTCAAAAAATGCAGTTCTTGTGGTCATAAAGTCCATAACTCAGGTGCCCATAAGGAGTGGGTTTATTGTCTCGGAGCCGACCATCTGGATACTAAATGCAATATTTGTGCTGCTTTCAATTCCAGGGCGTTGGCTGACAGATGCAGTAAACCTATTTTAAATGGTCTTCTCTACTTCTGAGGCTCAAACAACTGGCAAAACTATAAATCTATTCCTTTGGAACATAGAAAATGCTCTCTGTTGAAGTCCCCTAGAACTTCATCAGAACCACCACAAAAATTTTTCAAATCTTTAGATCTGATGTCCTCAGATCTGAAGGTTCAATCTTCAGATCCAAAATCATCAGATCACAAAGCTTTGTATCCAGTCATCATATTGGCCAGTCCTATGGCTCCAACCTTCCATCCCAGGCCTTTGGATACTAAACCTGGCAGTTCACACAACCAAGGAATTTGCTCAGCAGAATTCATCCTGGATCTGATCTCTCCTACACTGCAGTCTCCCTTCATGTAGACTCACAAGAAGCATTCCAGGCCACAGTCCACCATATACTCCAAGTCATCCAGAAGTGTCTCAGAAGCGGATGTGAATAGAATGATTCAAAAATTTCTCAGAGCTCAAAGCCAGATGGGGGTCATACCTGCTCCATCCCTATTGGATCTATGAGTCTTCTAACCACTTCTCACATGATACTGTCTCCTTCTATGATCTAGCCTACAATTTCAGAGCCTCAGGATCCAACAGCCCTGAAAGGTCCGGAGTTGGAGCCGAAGAAAATCACTTCTCCAACTCCAGCAGCATCCTTGATGAGTTCCACTCCTATACCTTCTAATTGGAATAGGTTCTGAAGCTGAAGTGTCAGCATTGGGTCCGTAGGGCCCGGATCTACTCCTATGTTATCAGATCTGTCCTTGACCCTTGGAGCTTCATCACTGGACAGCTTGGGTCTGGTTCTGTCCTCGAGGCACAGATCCAGTAGGAGTCATGATGAATCTGTACTGGAAGTCTTGACTCCAGTGTGGGTGGCCATGACTTTTCTGGGACTGTCTGCCTTCAAGGTTGTGGAAAGGGCCTTTTCTCTTCCTAGAGAACCAGTCTCCCACCCCTCAGATCCACTCCGTCTTCCCTCCTTGGTTCCGAGCTCTGAGTTGATTAGGCCTACTCTAGAGGGACAGCCAATTCCAGCTAGCTTCCAATCATTTCCCATAGAAGAACTCCCCATTTCTTCAGATACCCTACCTGAACATTCCCCGGAGGAGATTTGTCAGAAGAGGACGTGCAAGAGGAGGCCCATAGATTCCCTGCTGGAATCTCTCATGGAGGATACTGATTTTGATGAAGGAGAACGGTCCCCCAGATCATCATCAGATGATGTGTCCTGTGTAGACATATTAGAGCTTCTCAGGCAGAAAGGTGGTTGGTCTTCCAACAATCCTTCTCCAGAGGTATCAGTATTTTTTGATGATTTCGGTTCTGGCCCATCTCCGTCTTGGGTTGCCCCACCCCCAGTGGATGAACTCTTTGATTTAGTTTACCAATGGGTATGGAAGGAGACAGATACTGTTGAACCCATTCTGAAGTGGCCTGACAAACTCATAGCTCCTTCTAAAGATAGACCTCACTGGAGCAAAGAAGTCCCAGTAGATGCTATGATGGTGAGGTTAGCCAATAAAAAAGAGCTATAGAATAGAGCTCTTCTGTCCATCTGCCAGAGAATCTAAGTTGCTGAAGAGATTTAGAAAGTGAGTTTTTGCCTCAGTGACCTTTGCCTAAAGGTCTCTTATCTACCTGGCACATTTCACAAGGCCACAGAGAGATATGACTAAGGAAACTATCAAATTATCTGAGTCCATGTGTGCAAAGGATTTCAAAAGATCATCCTCTCAACTGGCCACTCTTTTGTCAATTTCCAACACTTCCATTTATTTATTTTATTTATTTATTTATTTATTTATTGCCATTTGTTGACCGGGTTTGTCCAGCTGGGCTTGTGGCCCATTTTCAGTGGAGACCCGAGGAGAAAAGCTCCAGTGGTACATTTGTAAAGCATAGTACAATTATACACAAAAAGTACAGAACAGCAATTAGATATAGAGACATTGTATACAAATATTGGTATAGTATGCATAGAGTTAATTGTAAAAGAAACAAAAGTTGAGTAGCATCGTTTTCCATTAAATGGTTCAATAATCATGTGGTAGGTATATGAAGTTATATACATACATTACAGGTCATTTTGTAAGCACGGTAAGAAAGGGTACTAATTATAAAGGGGGAAGACTAGGTATCCATGAGGTTGATCTCTCACGCAGATGAAGGCACCTCATGGGTTGCTAGTTCAGGCATTTCCATAAGGAGACATGCCTGGTGCAGAGCCTTTCAAGATGCCTTTCATCACTGCTTCCTTTGATGGTACATTCTTATTCGGTCCATCGGTAAAATAAACGCTTACCCACAGTGAACAAGAAGGGAAGACTGTGCTGTGGGAATCAATTTACCTCAACAAACTTTTACTAGTAATCAAAGAGGTGGTAAGAAAATGTGATTCCACAAATCTCAGGGACCTTGCCAAGATCCATGTGGGGACAACTCCTCAGAGGCACAGGAGGCAGTTTCAATGGTAGACATCACCCACAGGCAGAGGAGGCCCACAAGATCAGGGTTTCTGTAATTCCTTAATGAATAGACCCTTCCAGCACTCCTGAAATGCTGTCTGACTGTCCACCTCTGGAGGCGGTCAGGGGATGATTGCCCTTGCACCCAGACACCTAGGCAAATATAACAGAAGACTCGTGGGTGCTAAGAATAACATCCAGGGGTTATTCCATTCCATTTTCCATTTTCTTGCTGTTCCACCCAGTCAGCGAAAGGCAGCATCAAAAGAAATTAAAAGCTGCTAGACAAGAGTCATACAAGAGGTCCCACCAGGCCAAATAGGATATATACCTTACTCACACTTTTTAGTGCCCAAAAAGACAGGGGACCTCAGACCAATTTTGAATCTGATCAAATTGAATCATTACATGAAAAAGTCAAATTTCCAAATCATTATGGTACAGCCCATTTTGCCATTTCTTTGCAAAGATGTTTGGATGTGCTGTATAGATCTTCATGATGCATAATATCACATCAAAATTCCGCTGGGAGCCAGTTGCTGCCAATTCAGAGTCCTGTCCTTTGGATTCATCACAGCGCCTAGGGTGTTTACCAAATGTATGTCAGTGGTGGCAGCTCATTTGAAACTCAAAATATTCTGAGTGTGTCCATGTCTAGATGACTGGATCCTCACCACCCCCTCCATGAATCTCCTTCAAC